>NC_136068.1:1697500-2297500 GCF_964261635.1 Lissotriton helveticus
CTTGCATTACAGTCTCCCTGGGATTACAGCTCCCCTGTCAGTCTCCCTTAGATTACAGTCTCCCTGGGATTACAGCTTCCCTGTCAGTCTTCCTTGGATTACAGCTCCCCTGTCAGTCTCCCTTGGATTACAGCTCCCCGGTCAGTCTCCCTTGGATTACAGCTCCCCTGTCAGTCTCCCTTGGATTACAGCTCCCCTGTCAGTCTCCCTTGGATTACAGCTCCACTGTCAGTCTCCCTCGGATTACAGCTCCCCTGTCAGTCTCCCTTGGATTACAGCTCCCCTGTCAGTCTCCCTTGGATTACAGCTCCCCTGTCAGTCTCCCTTGGATTACAGCTCCCCTGTCAATCTCCCTTGGATTACAGCTCCCCTGTCAATCTCCCTTGGATTACAGCTCCCCTGTCAGTCTCCCTTGGATTACAGCTCCCCTGTCAGTCTCCCTAGGATTACAGCTCCCCTGTCAGTCTTCCTTGGATTACAGCTCCCCTGTCAGTCTCCCTTGGATTACAGCTCCCCTGTCAGTCTCCCTCGGATTACAGATCCCCTGTCAGTCTCCCTCGGATTACAGCTCCCCTGTCAGTCTCCCTCGGATTACAGATCCCCTGTCAGTCTCCCTCGGATTACAGCTCCCCTGTCAGTCTCCCTCGGATTACAGCTCCCCTGTCAGTCTCCCTCGGATTACAGCTCCCCTGTCAGTCTCCCTTGGATTACAGCTCCCCTGTTTGTCTCCCTCGGATTACAGCTCCCCTGTCAGTCTCCCTTGGATTATTGCTCCCCTGTCAGTCTCCCTTGGATTACAGCTCCCCTGTCAGTCTCCCTTGCATTACAGTCTCCCTGGGATTACAGCTCCCCTGTCAGTCTCCCTTAGATTACAGTCTCCCTGGGATTACAGCTTCCCTGTCAGTCTTCCTTGGATTACAGCTCCCCTGTCAGTCTCCCTTGGATTACAGCTCCCCGGTCAGTCTCCCTTGGATTACAGCTCCCCTGTCAGTCTCCCTTGGATTACAGCTCCCCTGTCAGTCTCCCTTGGATTACAGCTCCACTGTCAGTCTCCCTCGGATTACAGCTCCCCTGTCAGTCTCCCTTGGATTACAGCTCCCCTGTCAGTCTCCCTTGGATTACAGCTCCCCTGTCAGTCTCCCTTGGATTACAGCTCCCCTGTCAATCTCCCTTGGATTACAGCTCCCCTGTCAATCTCCCTTGGATTACTGCTCCCCTGTCAGTCTCCCTTGGATTACAGCTCCCCTGTCAGTCTTCCTTGGATTACAGCTCCCCTGTCAGTCTCCCTTGGATTACAGCTCCCCTGTCAGTCTCCCTCGGATTACAGCTCCCCTGTCAGTCTCCCTTGGATTACAGCTCCCCTGTCAGTCTCCCTCGGATTACAGATCCCCTGTCAGTCTCCCTTGGATTACAGCTCCCCTGTCAGTCTCCCTCGGATTACAGCTCCCCTGTCAGTCTCCCTTGGATTACAGCTCCCCTGTTTGTCTCCCTCGGATTACAGCTCCCCTGTCAGTCTCCCTTGGATTACAGCTCCCCTGTCAGTCTCCCTCGGATTACAGATCCCCTGTCAGTCTCCCTTAGATTATATTCCAGTGCAATGCTTCGAGGCATGGCTGATTTAGCACAATATAAATAGGGTGTCAATGTTTTGTGTACCCTTATATATGTGTATGTTTAAATATATACATATTCACTTAAGAAAACCAAGGTTTATAAAATAGAATAAAAAAAACCTTAGAAATTCACTGAATAAACAAAGGTTACAGAGATGTCATAGTTAGGCTCAGATTTCACTCATGCAAAACCATAGAAATTCAGCACTTACAGTTATTGAGTTAACAATAACATACGTCCCCTGCAATGCATTGCTTATGACCTCACATATTGCATCATTCCTGAGATGGTCAGTGACATCAATGATGACATCTCGAATGGCATTGACTTACCTACTTACCAACTTACTACAAAAATCTGATTAGTATTCTCGGTGCACTACTAATGAGTGATACTACTCTAACATGTAGTATGTGTGCAGATGTATGACTCTGTGTATCCATGTGTGAGTGGGTGTCTCAGTAGCTATTTGTGTGTATAAGTGGGTGTGTGGGTAGCTGTGTGGGTGAATGAGTGACTGTGTGAGTGGCTGTATTAGTGAGTGAGAGGATATGTGAATGGCTCTATGGGTGAGTGGGTGGCTGTGTGAGTGGCTGTATGGGTGTGTGACTGGATGTGCGAGTGCCTGTATGGGTAAGTGAGAGGGTGTTTGAATGGCTGTATGAGTGAGGGGTTGGGTGTGCAAGTAGCAGTATGTGTGAGTAAGTGGTTGTTTGAGTGGGTGTTTAGTTAAGTGAGCTTTGTTAGTGGCAGTATTAGGGAGTAAGTGTATATGTGAATGGCGGTATGGGAGAATGAGTGGATGTAAGAGTGCTTGAATGGATGTGTTAATGGGTATGTGAGTGTGTGGGCTTGTGAGTGAGAGTGCGAGTGCTTGTATGCATGAAAGAGTGGCTGTGTTGAAAGACTGTATGGGTGAGTGAATGGGTATATGAGTGGCTGTATGGATGAATAACTGGGAGCATGAGTAGTTGTTTGGGTGAGTGTGTGACTCTGTGAGTAATTGTATGAGTAAGTGACTTTTCCCATATTCCTCTCTTGCCTTGAGTCACACATTTCTTTTCATAAGTATTTGAAGACCTGGCTCTTTGCTCTGTAACCAATTCTTAGAGAGGGTTGATGCTCCCGCACTCCGGGCAGTGGATCCGCTTGGCACATTGACACCCTTAGGCATTTGTTCACGCTCTATAAGTTGGTCATTCTTTCATTCATTCATCTGAACACGCACAGGCAAGGAGGTACATTGTGCTTGGCAAAGTGGTGTGGGAGTGGGCAACAGGCACCGGCTACATAGAGGGCACTCCTCAGTGCTTTGTCCACCAGTCTGTTCTCCATCAGTGTGCACATACAATCAGGTCACAGTGTTGAATGCCTCTCTGGGTCAGGACTAATGGAACAAAAGGAGCGGGGTGGCCCAAGATATTGGAAATATGAAAGGAACAGTCTTCCAGGGAGGTGAGGAAAGGTCAGTGTGGAGGGAGGTACAACACTGGGCCACAGGAATCTTATGGTAAAGGTTGAAAAGTTTAGGATATGGTGCTGGAATGCTGTGGGGGTAAGGTCAACACTAGATAACCCAGTGTGGGTCAACCTTATCAGAGATTATTTCTTACATATGCTTGCAAGAAACTTGGGCTGTTTGTCCTTTTTTTTGGATGCTTATTGTTTTTTTTGTTCTACTGCTATTAGCTCAAATCATGTCAGAGAAGATGGGGACAAGCGATTTTCATCTTTGTAAAACATTTAGGTGAGGTGTCAAAGAATGCTTTAGATTCTCTGCATTATCAAATAATTTGGTGTAATTTTGATGGAGCGGTTTGGTGGCAATTAAATGTTACAATAATATTTGTAATTGTTCTTGTGCTGGTGTTGTTCTAAGACTTGAGAAGGATCTGAAGGGCTTCGTTGAATTGACGTATAAATAGATTTATTTAATCTGGTTTGGAGGGTTTAACATCAATACATGTAGATTGAGAGTCAGTCCATATGGATCTGCGGTATGTCTAAAAATGAAGGGGAGTGTTAACACATTTCTTTCATAATACTTACGGTGAGGCTCTGAATGGGTTTCCTATTATATTAAAAGATAGGGGCAGATTTATGTCGGACTTGCGCCGCCATTGCGTCACGCAATGGCGGCGTAAACGTGGCGCATCCCTGCGACCCATTTACAACGTGACGCATCAAGGCAGATGCGTCACGTTGTAAAGCCCTGCGCCACATGTGGGCGTTCCGGCGCAGGGTGGGCGTTCCGGGGCAGGTGCGCCTCGCAAAAGTGGCTGAGTGAAATCTACAAGATTTCACTCAGTCACTTTTGGGCCAATGCTGCGTAAAAACCCTGCGCCTGCTTGAAGCAAGCGTAAGGCTTGACGCAGCATTGGACAGATAGGGCACCCCGAGCCTTGCTGGAGCTGCGTCGCGCTTGCAACGCAACTCCAGCAATGCGCCACCTTTACGGCACAGATGCGTCACGCATCTGTGCCGTTTTTGCCCCATGGTGCGCCACATTGTAAATGCGGCGCACCATGGGTGGCGGAGCTGCGGCGCACAATAACTGGCGCATCCCTGGGGATGCGCCAGTTATTGTAAATCTGCCCCCTAATCTTTATAAATGACGTATGCCCTGCCCCCATCAGGATCTGCTTACTTGTATGAGTAATGGTCATAGCAGCACTATTGATTTTATCTTGATATCAGAATTTGACCTCTTGTATTGACAATTCTCAAATACTTTCCTCAAGTATGAGTGGCCAAGGCCCAGTGACTGTGACTCTGAACCAGATTCAGGGAGGAAGCAAGCCAGCACAGCTGAGCCAGGAGGGTGGGTGTGTAGGAGGAATGGGACTGCTTTAAAGTGGGCTTGGATGAGGACTAGGGGGCATATTAACAAGGTGGTGATATAAAATTATCGCCGCTTTTGCAGCCGTTTTCGGCCGAAAAGCGTCGATAATTTTATTGCCCTATCAGCAAAGACACGCTATCTCGTGTTTTGCTGATTTTGCTCCCGTTTTCAGGACACCTAACTTTGCTTCGCTAATGAGATGCAAAGTAGGCGTGTCTGTGGAACCAACATAGGTAAATATTGCAAAGGCAGCTTCGCGATATTTACAACGCGGGGAAGCGATTATTTTTATGGCGCTAAGTATGCCTTAACGCAGGAATTTAACGTCTGTTAAATTCCTGACTAAGGCATACCTAACATGGGAGGTGGATTCATGTGATACGACCACAGGGTTGTATTATCAAGCATATCGCTGTTTCACACGGAACATTGCTGAAAAAACAGCGATGTTCCATGGAAAAGGGCGATATTGCTGGAATATTCATCTCCATGGTGCTAAACGTTGTTAATACAACACCAGCCTGGTGAAATATTCCAGCGATGGAAAATTATGCGTTATACAAGGTCAGCGATAAATATCGCTGCCTGTTGCAAATATCCCCCTAAATGTTTAGTGACTTGCTGAGGATCCAGGGTGGTTTGAGAGCTGTATGTTTGGATGATAGAGTGGAGGAGGACTCAGGGAAGCCAGCCTTTGAGTTTTATCAAAATGTATTAGAGAGGCCCTTGTAGGGCAACCATATAATCCTGTTGTTAAAAGTCAGAGTTGGTTCGCTACAACCTGCAGCAAGGCTCATAAAGTTCTCAAAATGGCACTGGGGGATTCCCCTAGGGGCTATGGAGATGGGCAAGAGATGTAGGAGGAAATATAAAATGTCCTTGGCCAAGCGAATTTTTTTTTATTAAGGAGATAGCAAGGGAAGCTCTTCAAAGATGCAAGTATTCAGTCAGATAGGTCTGCCTTTTGGAAAGTGATAAATGCACCTTATTTT
This sequence comes from Lissotriton helveticus, assembly GCF_964261635.1. NCBI lineage: Eukaryota > Metazoa > Chordata > Amphibia > Caudata > Salamandridae > Lissotriton > Lissotriton helveticus. Next base: position 1,702,949 of record NC_136068.1, read on the forward strand.
AGGGAAATGGCAGGCACCTCTATGGAGACTATGGGGCATATTACCAAGCATGAGCGATAATTATCGCTAAGCTTGGTTAGTGGCTATAATTATATCGCCGCGCTTCGCCCATTTTTATCGCTTAGAAGCCTTGCCATTATCAAGGTTTATCTCCTATGCGATAAAAATCGGCCGAAATGCATGAATATCGCTGAAAAGTCAGCGATATTCATGCATTACCGAGCAAATGCTCTTAGCCATGTTATCCACCTTCCATTGGATAACATGGCTAAGAACTGCTCTGGGCAGGCGTTAGCTTTTGGAGATATTCGCGCTTAGCCCGAATATTTCCAAAAGTAGGTAATAGGAGATAGTGATGTTAGCGACTGTTTACAGTCGCTAACATCTTGGCACGCCCACTTTGCATGTCATTAGTGATAATTATCGCTGACATGCAAAGTGGGCCCCAAGATGATCGCTATCTCCTACTAGCTGTCGCTAACTGGTGTTAGCGACAGCTAGGTAATAGGGCGATTAAATTATCGCCGCTTTAGCGGGAAAAATTCCAGCTAAAGCGGCGATAAGGCCTGTTGGACCCGGCCTCGTGGCGTGGTCCCACTCCTCCCGCATGGCGGGCCCTGGACGGCATTGACCCCGGTCCTCCCCGCCGAAACTAACCTCTCCAACCTCAACGAGAGCCGCCACTCCTGGCGACCCCCGGCTCTCCCCCTCAGGAACACATCGACCCCTACTCGCCCCACTCTGCTGGTCCGGCCCCTATCCCGGGCCGCCATCTCAGGCCCCGACATCGAGGCACCAAGATCCGACCGGGTGGTAAAGTAGCTACTTGACGGATCAAGGAGGAGGAGAGGTTCGATGGCCCTCCAGCTGTCCCCGGATGCCTGATTTCGATCGCCCTCTGGCCTCCCTGGGCGCTGGCTCCACCCCCCTACTGGGTGTCTGGACACTCTCATTTCGGCCCCTCTGACCCCCAGGCGCGAGGGTCCGGACATCAAAGGACTCCAGACCTATATCTGGGGCAGCTCTGGAATGGGTCGGGAGTTGTATCCTGGAGCTGAGAGCCCTGCAGATTGAATCGCGGCTGACCCTGAAAAGAACCCGCTACTCTGAACCCTGGAACTTCAGAGCTCTGCTGGCGCTGCCGCCGCCCGACCTCGCTGAACCATCCTCGGAGCCCTGCTGACGCTGTCGCGGCCCGACCTCGCTGAAACCATCTTCGGAGCCCTGCTTGCGCTGCCGCGGCCCGACCTCGCTGAAACCATCTTCGGAGCTCTGCTGGCGCTGCCGCGGCCCGACTTCGCTGAACCATCTTCGGAGCCCTGCTGACGACATCGCGGCTCGACCTTGCGGAACCCCCCAGCTCGAGGATTGAGAGCTGAGCGTAGGGTATCCCTGTGCCAGGCTGGTACTAAGACTGTTCCGCTACCTTATTCCCACAGTCCCCGAGACATTAAGGATCCGTTTGTATATATATTGCTGAGAGAACCTGCCTTGATTGCTGATAAAGACTCTAAGAATCTATCCTCTTGTGTGGTGTCCATTTGTAGGGGTGTGATTGCTCGGCTGTAACGATTCTAGGAGAGGAACCTCACCCAGGAGGCCTCTCGACGGCGCTCGGCCAACTCCAGAAGGAGAGGTGGGTATCGGGCTGGTCAGTCAGACAGCTTCTGCCTCCCCAGGAACCGCCTCTCTAACATTGGTGGCAGCGGTGGGATTCGAGCCGACGCAAATCGTACAGAGAGTGACTCACCCGCTACTGACAGAAACACACCACAACCATGACTAACAAAGAAACCAGACCGACCGCGGAGTTCCTGAAGGAACGGTTGGAGGAATATAACCACAAAGAATTGAAACAATTCTGCAAGGACCTGGGCATCGCTACCACTGGACTAAGCACCAAGGACGATTTCAAGCAGGCCCTACAAACATGGGTGGAGGCGGGAGCGACGCCACCCCAGGTCGAAGGTGACACGGTCCCAGACATGCACCTGGATAACCTCGCAACCCCAGCGGAGGAAAGACGTACCAACATAGACAAGGACCTCTCCCACGAAGACACCCGAGAACGAGAAAGGAGCCGGCTCCACGAATTGGAGCTCGCCCGACTACGTCTGGACAGAGAACTACAGCTGGCCGAGAAAAAGATAGCCCTTGAGAAACTACGGCTGCAAGGAGACCTGGAGGAGAGACGAAGGCAGAGGGACTTAGAGGAGAAGAAGCTCACGTTCGAGCACGAGCGTGGCTTAAAAGAACTTGAGATCAAGGCCAAAAATGGTGAGGCCAGCGCCTCCGGGAACTGGAGCCCACCTCCTCCTGCGGACACGAAGGTCCACATCCCCAAAGATGTCGTCAAAGAATACTATAAAAACGACGACATCCAACAATGGTTTAAGGCCTGCGAGGTAGCCATGGCCTCTCATCGAGTACCCCAAAAAGACTGGGGTGCCGGCTTGTGGGGGAAGTTCATCAGCGAAGGGAGAGACGCCCTGCTAGAGCTCCCAGACGCCGAGATGACCTCTTACGAACGTATGAAAGCCGCCCTCCTTACTCGCTATGCACTCACCCCCGAGATGTACCGGCAGCGATTCCGAGACTGTAAGAAAATCCCCGGTACTACATGGGTGGAGTACGTGAACTTCTATAGTAGAGCCCTAGAGGGGTGGATCAAAGGCAGCCAGGTCACCACCTACGAGCAGCTGTTCAACCTCATTGTATAGGAGCACCTCTCCAACAACTGTTTTGTCGAACTCAGGCAGCATCTCCTCGACAGCAAGCTGACCGAGCCACGTAAACTCGCCGTCGAGGCCGATCGATGGGTGAGCACCCGGGTCCCCCGGAATTCGATGGGAGACTACGGCCGAGCTCCCCAGAGGCCCCACCACCCGCGAGGCGGCGGAGGAGGCCCGAACAGGAACCGAGACTCCCCCGCGGTGCCGCCCCCGACCCACACTTCGCCATCTCTGGCCAGAAGAGGGGCCCCCCCAGCCCGGCCGGGGCCGCGCGTGAACGTTATCTGCCACAAATGCCAGCGGCCCGGTCACTATGCCAATGACCCCCAATGCCCGATGAACCAACGGCCCGGCACCACTGATCCTCCAAACCGCCAGATCGCGGCCGCCTCCCTGGGGAGAAGAAAGGGGCGAAGAAGAGAACTATGACGAAGACCAGACCGAGTGGGAGCCCGCCGCCATGTCCCTGGTGTGTCTAGGCAAAAGAGACATGGTCCCCCGGGCCCCGATTCCGGGCAACACTCAGAAGTACCGCCAGTGGGTCACCATTAATGGGCACCGGGCCGAAGCCCTCCGCGACACCGGAGCCAGCGTGACGGCCGTCCGTTGCCACTTGGTGACCCCTGACCAGATCATGCCCAATGTGCTGTGCCCAGTAAGGTCTGCGGACAATTCAGAGAGCCTGTGCCAGATGGCCCGAATCCCCTTTGGGTGGGGGGGAGTGTCGGGCATGCTGAAAGTGACCGTCCGAGATGATGCCCCCTTGGACTGCCTCCTCGGGAACGACCTAGAAAGTTTGCCCTGGGCCGACGTCGAGCGGAGAGAGCATCTGGGGATGCTAGGCCTTCCCGAGTGGGTCTGTGCGACCACCCGATCCATGACCGCCCGGGCCACCATCCCGACTGATTCCACCCCGACCGAAGAACCGGAGTGGCCCGTGCCGCCGCCGCCCTCCGTCCCCGAAGACGCCGACCCCGAGCCCGGTCCCCTGGGGCCCAACCGTGAAGAAATTGCCGAGCTCGGCGACCTCCCGGAACTAGCCCAATGGCGCCAAGAAGGTGGCCCCACACGAGAGCAGTTCCGTCAAGAACAGAAAGCGTGTCCCTCCCTCGAGGGGACCCGACAGCAAGCCGCCGCTCAAGCCGCCGGAGACCCATCGGGTCCCACTGAGTCTATTGGGGCAACGATCTCCTCTACAGCGAACAGAAGATGGCCGAACTGGGGGCCAGCCAGGTGCTGGTGGTCCCCCTCCGGTTCAGAGACTTCCTCCTGAACCTGGCACACGATGTGCCTGTTGGACACGGCCTCGTGGCGTGGCCCGACCCCGTCCGCATGGAGGGCCCAGGACGACATCGGCCCTCCATTTACCTACTATCGACCCCCCTGACACGCATCTTCACGAACCATCGGCGCGGGCAGCCTCTCCGGCCACCGACAGCTCTCCCCCTCCCTGGTACCCCGGCTGAACCTGCTCGCCAATGCTGCCAGCCTGGCACCCTGACCAGGCCACCCCTTCCGGCCCGACTCCATCTTGGGACCCTCACGCCCCGAACACGTGGCCGCAGCCGTCCCGGGGCCGGCTCCAGCGAAGCCCAGACATTGCGGCACCAGGACCCTCCTAGGTGGTAAAGTGGCCACTCGACCAGATCCCGGAGGAGGGGAGTCCCGATGGGCCTTCCACCGCCCCCGGACGCCTGGTATCGATCGCTCTCCAGGCTCCCTGGGCGCTGGCGCCGCCCCCCTGCTGGGTGTCTGGACACCTTCATCCCGGCCCCCTCTGACCCCCGGGCGCGAGGGTACGGACATCAAAGCCCTCCAGTCCTATATCTGGGCCAACCCCGGATCAAGACGGTAGTTGTATCTGGAGTCGAAGCCCTGCTGACCTCGTCGTGGCTGATCCTGATCCGAACTCTTGCACCTGGAACTATCTTCGAGGCCCTGCTGACGCTGTCGCGGCCTGTCCAAGCTGAACTATCTTCGAGGCCCTGCTGACGCTGTCGCGGCCTGACCAAGCTGAGCTATCTTCGAGGCCCTGCTGACGCTGTCGCGGCCTGACCAAGCTGAACTATCTTCGAGGCCCTGCTGACGCTGTCGCGGCCTGACCAAGCTGAACTATCGTCGAGGCCCTGCTGACGCTGTCGCGGCCTGACCCAGCTGAACTATCTCCGAGGCCCTGCTGACGCTGTCGCGGCCTGACCAAGCTGAACTATCTTCGAGGCCCTGCTGACGCTGTCGCGGCCTGACCCAGCTGAACTATCTCCGAGGCCCTGCTGACGCTGTCGCGGCCTGAAGCCTTGAACTATCCACGCACCAGTGGGTGCCAAGACTGTCCCGCTACCCCCTTTCCCCGAGACCACGACATTATGGATCCCTCGATCCTTGCCGCTACCCGGCCAAGAACTTGCTTTGATTACTTACATAAAGATTCTTGTGAATATCCTTCCTGTGTGGTGTCTATCTGTAAGTAGTGTGATTGCTCTGCGGTTACGATTGTAGGAGAGGAGCCTCGCCAAGGAGGCCTCCCTACGGCGCTCGGCCTATTCCACAGAGAGGTGGGACTCGGGCGGACAGTCAGACACCTTCTGTCTCCCCTGGGGTCGCCTTTCCAACATTGGTGGCAGCGGTGGGATCCGAGCCCGCGCAAATCGTACAGCGAGTAACACGTCACTACTGACAGAGACCCACAGCCACGATGACTACTAAGGAAGCCGGAACGACTGCAGAATTCCAGAAAGACCTGTTAGAGGAGTATACCCATAAAGAACTTAAACAATTTTGCAAAGACTTGGGTATCGCTACCCCCGGACTAAGCACAAAGGATGATTTCAAAGAAGCGCTGCAAACCTGGGTGGAGACCAGAGAGACCCCACCCCAAACGAACGATGACATTGTCCGAGAAGTACCCGTGAGTACCGTCATAGCCCCCATAGAGGAAAGAACCGCCAACAGGGACCCGGGCCTCTCCCCCGAAGACGCCCGGGAGCGAGAGAGGAGTCGGCTCCATGAACTAGAGCTCGCCCGACTCCGGCTGGACGGAGAACTACAATTAGCAGAAAAGAAAATGGCCCTTGAACAACTGCGATTAGAGGGAGATCTGGAAGAGAGGCGGCGGCAAAGAGAATTGGAAGAAAAAAAACTCGCATACGAACACGAGCGTGGCCTCAAAGAACTCGAAATCAAAGCCAAACTCGAAGAGGCTGGCGCCATGGTAGCCCGGAACCCCCCACCTCCTGCCGACCCAAAGGTCCACATCCCGAAGGATATCGTCAAGGAGTACTACAAGAATGACGATATCCAGCAATGGTTCAAGGCGTACGAAGTTGCCATGACCGCGCACCGCATTCCGCGAAAAGATTGGGGTGCCGGCTTATGGGGGAGATTCGTCAGCGAAGGAAGAGACACCCTGCTGGAGCTGGCCGACGACGTAATGTCCTCCTATGACCACATGAAGGACGCCCTGCTTGTCCGGTATGGCCTCACCCCCGAGATGTACCGGCAGAGATTCAGAGACTGCAAGAAAATCCCCGGTACCACGTGGGTCGAGTACGTGAACTTTTATAGCAGGGCCCTGGAAGGATGGATAAAGGGCAGCAAAGTGTCCACCTACGAGCAGCTGTTCGACCTCATCGTCTGGGAGCACCTCTCCAACAACTGCTTTGTCGAGCTCAGACAGCATCTACTCGACAGCAAGCTCACCGAGCCCCGGAAACTCGCCGTCGAGGCGGATCGATGGGTGAGCACCCGGGTCCCCCGAACACCGATAGGAGAAACCGGTCATGGCGGCCGGGGGCACCCCTGCCAGCGGGGAGGCGGAGGAGGACAGAACCAGAGCCAAAGCTTTCCGCCGGCCTCGGGCCGGGGCCCCCCTCCAGGGTCGCCCCCGAGTAACACTTCGCCGTCCCTGAAGAGGGACCCCCCAGCACGGCCGGGGCCCCACCCGAACATTACTTGCCACAGATGCCAGCGGACCGGTCACTATGCCAGTGACCCCCTCTGCCCCATGAACCAGCGTCCCGGCACCACTGGGCCTCCGACCCGCCAGTTCGCTGCTGCAGCTCTGGGAGAAGAGGGAGAAGAAGACGTAGAGGTCTACGAGGAAGGTCAAATCGAGTATGAACCGGCCGCCATGGCCCTAGCCTGCCTGGGCAATAGAGACCTGGTCCCCCAGGCACCGCTACCGAGCAACACTCGAAAATACCGTCAGTGGGTCCACATCAATGGACAACGGACCGAAGCCCTCCGAGACACGGGAGCCAGTGTGACGGCCGTCCGCTGCCACTTGGTGACCCCCGAACAGATCATCCCGAACGTACGCTGCCCAGTGAGGGCCGCCGACAACTCCGAAACTCTATGCCAGATGGCCAGAATTCCCTTCGAATGGGGGGGGGGGTGTCGGGCACCCTCAAGGTGACCGTCCGGGACGACGCCCCTGTGGACTGCCTCCTTGGGAACGACCTCGAGAGCTATCCCTGGGCCCAAGTCGAGCGGAGAGAGGACCTAGGAATGATGGGACTACCAGAGTGGGTCTGTGCGACGACCCGATCTATGGCGGCCCGAGCCCCGGCAGCGACCGAGGCCGCCCCGACCGAAGAGCCGGAGTGGCCCGAGCCACCACCCTCTGCCATCCATGAAGAATGCGACGCCGAGACCAGGCCCTCGGAGCCCGGAAACCACCACGAGCTCAGCGACATCCCCGAACTCGCCCAATGGCGCCAAGAGGGTGGTCCCACCCGAGAACAGTTTCGGCAGGAACAGAAGACCTGCCCTTCCCTCGAGGGGACCCGCCAACAAGCCGCTGCCCAAGCTACCAGGGACACCTCAGGGTCCCACTGGGTCTACTGGGACCACGACCTCCTCTATAGTGAACAGAAAATTGCCGAGCTGGGGGCCAGCCGAGTGCTAGTGGTTCCCCTGCGATTCAGAGACTTCCTTTTGAACCTGGCGCACGATGTGCCCCTCGCAGGGCGCCTGGGGCAGGACAAAACTTACAGCCGCCTGGTGACCCATTTCTACTGGCCCAAAATGCGCACTGATGTACATAACCACTGCCGCACCTGCCCGACATGCCAAGCCAGCGGAAAGAGCGGGGGGAAGGTGAAGGCCCCGCTCCAACCTTTTCCAGTAGTGACCACCCCCTTCGAGCGAGTGGGAATAGACATTGTGGGGCCCCTGGACCCTCAAACCTCGCAAGGGCATCGCTTCATACTTGTCCTGGTGGACCACGCCACCCGCTATCCTGAGGCCATCCCCCTCCGGACCATCACCGCTCCCGTGGTGGGGCGAGCCTTGATGGGGATCTTCTCCCGAGTAGGATTCCCCCGGGAGGTCGTGAGCGATCGGGGCACAAACTTTATATCTAAGTATATGCGGTCCCTGTGGCAACAGTGCGGGGTCACATACAAGTTCACCACCCCGTATCATCCCCAAGGGAATGGACTTGTGGAGCGGTTCAACCGGACACTCAAGGGAATGATCCAGGGCCTGGAAGAGCCACTACGACGCAAATGGGATGTCCTGCTGCCCTGCCTCCTGTTTGCCTATCGGGAGGTACCACAGAAATCCCTGGGGTTCAGCCCCTTTGAACTCTTGTACGGACACCCTGTCCGAGGTCCGCTCAGCCTGATCAAAGAAGGCTGGGAAACTACCGTCCAAGGCGCACCACCGGATGTCTACCGGTACCTCCTGACCCTCCGAAACCAGACTCGGAAGTTCCGGGCCCTTGCAGAGGCCAACCTGGAGGCCAGTCAGGAGGACATGAAACGCTGGTACGACCAGCACTCCTCCTCCATCGAGTTCGAGCCGGGCCAGCGGGTCTGGGTCATGTCCCCGGTCGAACCATGTGCCCTCCAGGACAAATGGTCGGGGCCCTTCAAGGTGATCGAGCGCAAGAGCCCCGTCACTTACCTCGTGGATATGGAGTCTCCCCGGAACCCCCTCCGGGTTCTGCACGCCAACCGGCTCAAACCTCATTTAGCCCGCACAGAACTGAGCCTGCTACTCGCTACCGACGATGGGACCGAAGACGACTCCGAGCCCTTGCCCGACCTCCTAAAGTGCACTGAGAAGGACGGCTCCGTCGAAGGGATCTCTCTCTCCCCCGACCTGACCCCCGCACAGCACCGAGACTGTCAAGAACTGTTGGGACAATTCACAGATCTGTTCTCCCTCACCCCTGGGGTTACCTCATGGTGTGTCCACGATGTCGACACCGGGGACAGTCAGCCAGTACGACACCGGGCCTACCGGGTCCCCGACCGAGTTCGGGCCTGCATCCAGACGGAAGTCACCAAGATGCTGGCCCTGGGGGTAGTCGAACCCTCCGACAGTCCCTGGGCCAGCCCAGTGGTCCTGGTCCCCAAGGCCGCCGCCCCTGGCACCCCGCCAGAACTCCGGTTTTGCGTCGACTACCGGGGGCTGAATGCTGTTACGAGAACCGACGCACATCCCATCCCCCGGGCCGATGAACTGATCGACCGCCTGGGGGCCGCCAAGTACCTCAGTACCTTCGACCTCACCGCCGGGTATTGGCAGATCGGCCTCACCCCTGGCGCCCAGGAGCGCTCCGCCTTCTCCACACCCGACGGCCACTTCCAGTTCAAGGTGATGCCCTTCGGCATGAAAAACGCCCCGGCCACCTTCCAGAGACTAGTAAACAAAGTACTGGCGGGGCTGGAAGAGTTCAGTGCCGCCTACCTAGACGACATTGCGGTCTACAGCCTCCACTGGGCTGAGCACCTGAAACACCTCTGGGAAGTCCTGACAGCCCTCCGCCGGGCCGGGCTAACTGTGAAGGCCAGCAAATGCCAGATAGGCCAAGGGTCCGTGACCTATCTGGGGCACCAAGTGGGGAGCGGCCAAGTGGCTCCCCTCCAACCCAAGATCGACGCCATCCTAGCCTGGGAACCCCCGGTCAACCAAACCGCCGTCCGAGCCTTCCTGGGGCTCACGGGGTACTATTGGCGCTTTATCAAGAACTATGGGAGCATTGTGGGGCCCCTCACGGAACTGACCTCGAAGAACCGGCCACAAAAAGTGCAGTGGACACCCGCGTGTCAGGTGGCCTTCGAGACCTTGAAAGCAGCCATGTGTACCGCCCCTGTGCTCCAGGCCCCGACTACAGCCGAGAGTTTGTGGTCCAGACCGACGCCTCGGAACACGGCATCGGGGCGGTCCTATCGCAAATGGACTCCGCGGGAACTGACCATCCTGTGGCCTTCATCAGCCGGCGGCTGCTGGCCCGAGAACAGCGATGGAGCACCATCGAGAGAGAGGCCTTCGCTGTCGTGTGGGCCCTCAAGAAACTCAGGCCCTACCTCTTCGGCACCCACTTACGGGTACAGACTGACCACCGGCCCCTAAGGTGGCTGATGCACATGCGTGGCGAGAATCCCAAACTGCTGCGATGGTCCATCTCCCTCCAAGGCATGGATTTCACTGTGGAGCATCGCCCTGGCAGTGACCACGCCAACGCTGACGGCCTGTCCCGGTTTTTCCGCCTCGACGAAGAGAGCCCCCAGGAAGATGGGTGACTCTCCCCGCCTTCAGCTGGAGGGGACGTGTGTTGGACACGGCCTCGTGGCGTGGCCCGACCCCGTCCGCATGGAGGGCCCAGGACGACATCGGCCCTCCATTTACCTACTATCGACCCACCTGACACGCATCTTCACAAACCATCGGCGCGGGCAGCCTCCCCGGCCACCGACAGCTCTCCCCCTCCCTGGTACCCCGGCAGAACCTGCTCGCCAACGCTGCCAGCCTGGCACCCTGACCAGGCCACCCCTTCCGGCCCGACTCCATCTTGGGACCCTCACGCCCCGAACACGTGGCCGCAGCCGTCCCGGGGCCGGCTCCAGCGAAGCCCAGACATTGCGGCACCAGGACCCTCCTAGGTGGTAAAGTGGCCACTCGACCAGATCCCGGAGGAGGGGAGTCCCGATGGGCCTTCCACCGCCCCCGGACGCCTGGTATCGATCGCTCTCCAGGCTCCCTGGGCGCTGGCGCCGCCCCCCCTGCTGGGTGTCTGGACACCTTCATCCCGGCCCCCTCTGACCCCCGGGCGCGAGGGTCCGGACATCAAAGCCCTCCAGTCCTATATCTGGGCCAACCCCGGATCAAGACGGTAGTTGTATCTGGAGTCGAAGCCCTGCTGACCTCGTCGCGGCTGATCCTGATCCGAACTCTTGCACCTGGAACTATCTTCGAGGCCCTGCTGACGCTGTCGCGGCCTGTCCAAGCTGAACTATCTTCGAGGCCCTGCTGACGCTGTCGCGGCCTGACCAAGCTGAGCTATCTTCGAGGCCCTGCTGACGCTGTCGCGGCCTGACCAAGCTGAACTATCTTCGAGGCCCTGCTGACGCTGTCGCGGCCTGACCAAGCTGAACTATCGTCGAGGCCCTGCTGACGCTGTCGCGGCCTGACCCAGCTGAACTATCTCCGAGGCCCTGCTGACGCTGTCGCGGCCTGACCAAGCTGAACTATCTTCGAGGCCCTGCTGATGCTGTCGCGGCCTGACCCAGCTGAACTATCCCCGAGGCCCTGCTGACGCTGTCGCGGCCTGAACCCTTGAACTATCCACGCATCAGTGGGTGCCAAGACTGTCCCGCTACCCCCTTTCCCCGAGACCACGACATTACGGATCCCTCGATCCTTGCCGCTACCCGGCTAAGAACTTGCTTTGATTACTTACATAAAGATTCTTGTGAATATCCTTCCTGTGTGGTGTCTATCTGTAAGTAGTGTGATTGCTCTGCGGTTACGATTGTAGGAGAGGAGCCTCGCCAAGGAGGCCTCCCTACGGCGCTCGGCCTATTCCACAGAGAGAGGTGTGACTCGGGGCGGACAGTCAGACACCCTCTGTCTCCCCTGGGGTCGCCTTTCCAACAGTGCCCCTCGCCGGACACCTGGGGCAGGACAAAACCTACAGCCGCCTGGTGACCCATTTCTACTGGCCAAAAATGAGGAATGATGTGAACAATCACTGCCGGACCTGCCCAGCCTGCCAAGCCAGCGGGGAGAGCAGAGGGAAGCACAAAGCCCCCCTTCAACCCTTCCCAGTCGTCAGCACTACATTCGAGCGAGTGGGGATCGACATTGTGGGGCCTCTGGAGCCCCGAACCTCTCAAGGGCACCATTTTATTCTCGTCCTGGTGGACCATGCCACCTGCTATCCCGAAGCCATCCCTCTCCGGACCGTGACGGCCCTGTGGTGGGCCGGGCGCTGATGGGGATCTTCTCCCGGGTGGGCTTCCCCTGAGAGGTCGTCAGTGACCGGGGTACGAACTTCATTTCCCGATACATGAAGTCCCTGTGGCAACAGTGCGGGGTCACGTACAAGTTTACGACCCCCTACCACCCCCAAGGGAATGGACTGGTGGAACGTTTCAATCGAACCCTCAAGGGGATGATCATGGGCCTGGAAGAGCCCCTGCGACGCCAATGGGACGTGTTGCTGCCCTGCCTCCTCTTCGCCTATCGGGAGGTCCCCCAGAAGTCTCTGGGGTTCAGCCCCTTTGAACTATTGTACGGACACCCCGTCCGAGGTCCCCTCAGCCTGGTCAAAGAAGGCTGGGAAGCTGCAGTCCAAGATGCTCCCCCGATGTCTACCGGTACCTCCTGACCCTCCGAAACCAGACTCGGCGGTTCCGGGAACTTGCCAAAGACAACCTCGAGGCCAGCCAAGAGGAGATGAAACGCTGGTATGACCAAAACGCCTCTTCCATTGAATTCGAGCCGGGTCAACAGGTCTGGGTCATGTCCCCGTTCGAACCATGTGCCCTCCAGGACAAGTGGACTGGGCCCTTCAAGGTGGTGGAGCGCAAGAGCCCTGCCACCTACCTGGTGGAGATGGAGTCCCCCAGGAACCCCCTCCGGGTCCTCCACACCAACAGGTTCAAGCCTCACTTTGTCCGAACGGAACTTAGCCTCCTGATGGCTACTGATGGTGGGGCCGAAGATGACTCCGAGACCCTACCGGACCTCCTGAGCACCTCTGAGAAAGACGGCTCCGTAGAAGGGGTCACCCTCTCCTCCGCCCTGACCCCAGAACAACGCCAAGACTGCCAAAAGCTGTTGGGTCAGTTCACAGACTTGTTTTCTCTCACTCCCGGAGTCACCCAGTGGTGTGTCCACGATGTCGACACCGGGGACAGCCCGCCTGTGCGACACGGGCCTACCGAGTTCCCGACCGAGTTCGGACCTGCATTCAATCTGAGGTCTCCAAGATGCTGGCCCTGGGGGTAGTCGAACCCTCTCACAGTCCATGGGCCAGTCCCGTCGTCCTGGTCCCAAAAGCCGCCGCCCCTGGCGCCACTCCCGAACTGCGATTTTGTGTAGACTACCGGGGGTTGAACGCCGTCACCCGGACCGATGCTCACCCCATTCCCCGGGCCGATGAACTGATCAACCGCCTGGGGGCGGCCCGCTACCTGAGCATATTCGACCTAACCTCCTCCTACGGGCAGATTGGACTCACCCCGGGCGCCCAAGAGCGCTCCGCTTTCTCAACCCCCGATAGCCACTACCACTTCAGGGTGATGCCCTTCGGGATGAAGAACGCCCCCGCAACGTTCCAAAGGCTGGTGAATAAGGTGCTGGCGGGGCTAGAAGAGTTCAGCGCCGCATACCTGGACGATATTGCGGTTTACAGCCTCCACTGGGCCGAACATTCTTTGCCCGGTCCGGTCGGCCGACAACTCAGAAAGTCTATGTCAAATGGTCTACGTCCCCTTCGAATGGGGAGGAGTATCAGGGATGCTGAAAGTAACTGTCCGCGATGATGCCCCCGTGGATTGCCTCCTGGGGAACGATCTCGAAAGTTCTCCCTGGGCAGCAGTCGAACGGAGAGAGCACCTGGGGATGCTGGGCCTCCCCGAATGGGTCTGTGCTACGACCCGGTCCATGACCGCCCGTGCTGTCCCCAGTCCAGAAGAACCCAAGTGGCCGGAGCCTCCTCCCGCGATTGTCCCGGAGGAGGCCACCCCAGAAGCAAGTCTCCCGGCCCAAACCGAAGAAGGACCCGGTCGGCTCCCGGACCTCCCCGACCTGGCCTAGTGGCGTCAAGAGGGGGGCCCCACCCAGGAACAATTCCAACAAGAACAAAGAACCTGTCCCTCCCTCGAGGGACTCCGGCAGCAAGCCCTTGCCCAGAGCGCAGGGGACACCTCGGGGGCCCACTGGATCTACTGGGACAATGACCTGCTCTACAGTGAGCAAAGGATTGCAGAACTGGGGGCCAGTCGGGTGCTGGTGGTGCCCCTCCGCTTCAGAGATTTCCTCTTGAACTTAGCCCACGATATACCCCTTGCCGGACACCTGGGACAGGACAAAACGTACGACCGCCTGGTGACCCACTTTTACTGGCCCCGAATGCGAAAATATGTCACCAACCACTGCAGGGCCTGCCCCACCTGCCAGGCCAGCGGAAAAAGTGGCCGAAAAACCAAAGCACCCTTGCAGCCTTCTCCCGTCGTCACCACCCCGTTCGAACGGGTGGGAATAGACATTGTGGGGCCCCTGGACCCCCGAACCGCCCAAGGACACCGGTTCATCCTGGTCCTGGTGGATGACGCCACCCGCTATCCCGAGGCTATCCCTCTTCGAACCGTGACGGCGCCTGTGGTAGGCCGAGCCCTGATGGGGATCTTCTCCCGGGTGGGCTTTCCCCGGGAGGTCGTCAGCGACAGAGGCACGAACTTCATCTCGAAATACATGAAGTCTCTCTGGCAACAGTGCGGGGTCACCTACAAATTCACGACCCCCTATCACCCACAAGGAAATGGATTGGTCGAGCGGTTTAACCGCACTCTCAAAGGAATGATCATGGGCCTAGAAGAGCCCCTCCGTCGCCAGTGGGACGTGCTACTCCCGTGCCTCCTGTTCGCCTACCGAGAGGTCCCTCAAAAATCCCTAGGCTTCAGCCCATTTGAACTCCTGTACGGGCACCCCGTCCGGGGTCCCCTCAGCCTAGTCAAAGAAGGTTGGGAGAGGCCCCCCCAGAAAACTCCCCCAGATGTGTACAAATACCTCTTGGCCCTTCGCAACCAGACCCGGCGATTCAGGGAGATCGCCAAAGTCAACCTTGAAGCCAGTCAGGAAGACATGAAGAAATGGTATGACCAGCACGCCTCCTCCCTCGAGTTCGAGCCGGGACAGCAGGTCATGGGTGATGTCCCCGGTTGAACCCTGTGCTCTACAGGACAAATGGTCCGGGCCCTTCAAGGTGATCGAACGCAAGGGGCCCGTCACCTACTTAATCGACATGGAAACTTCCCGGAACCCCCTACGGGTCCTCCACGCCAACAGACTCAAGCCCCATTTTGTACGTTCAGAACTCAGTCTCCTGATGGCTACCGATAATGGGACGGAAGAAGACTCCGAGCCCCTTCCGGACCTGCTGAGGACCCTCGAGCAGGATGGCTCCGTGGAAGGGGTCAGACTCTCCGAGGCCTTGGCCCCGGAGCAACGTCAAGACTGTCAAGCTCTCCTGACACGATTTGCATCCTTGTTCTCTCTCACCCCTGGGGTCACCCCCTGGTGCCTTCACGATGTGGACACCGGGGACAGCCCCCCTATTCGCCACAGGGCGTACCGCGTACCAGATCGGGTGCGCGCCTGCATCCAGACCGAGGTGTCCAAGATGCTAACACTGGGAGTGATCGAACCCTCGGACAGCCCCTGGGCCAGCCCCGTCGTCCTGGTCCCCAAGGCCGCCGCCCCGGGCGTTGCCCCTGAGCTCCGGTTCTGTGTGGACTACCGGGGACTGAATGCCGTTACCAGGACCGATGCTCACCCTATCCCCCAGGCAGATGAGCTAATTGACCGTATGGGGGCCGCCCGCTACCTGAGCATCTTCGATTTAACAGCGGGCTACTGGCAAATCGGCCTCACCCCCAGGGCCCAAGAACGATCCGCCTTCTCTACCCCGGACGGTCACTACCACTTCAGGGTGATGCCATTCGGCATGAAAAACGCTCCGGCAACATTTCAATGACTCGTGAACCAGGTACTGACGGGCCTCGAAGGATTCAGCGCCGCCTACCTGGACGA
The DNA here is from genome assembly GCF_964261635.1 of Lissotriton helveticus. Classification (NCBI taxonomy): domain Eukaryota; kingdom Metazoa; phylum Chordata; class Amphibia; order Caudata; family Salamandridae; genus Lissotriton; species Lissotriton helveticus. The sequence continues at coordinate 1,718,725 of NC_136068.1, forward strand.
CATCGCTGTGTACAGTCACCACTGGACCGACCACCTCCGCCACCTGTGGGAAGTTCTACTCGCCCTCCAGCAGGCCGGGCTCACCCTCAAGGCCAGCAAATGTCAGGTGGGCCAAGGGTCCGTGACCTACCTAGGACACCAGGTGGGAAGCGGTCTGGTGGCCCCCCTCCAGCTCAAGATCGCTGCCATCCAGGCCTGGCAACCCCCTACGACCCAAACCGAGGTCCGGGCCTTCCTGGGGCTCACCGGGTACTACCGGCGGTTTGTGAAGGACTATGGCAGCATCGTGGGGCCCCTCACGGAGCTCACATCCAAGAAGAGCCCCAAAACGATCAACTGGACTCCGGACTGCCAATCGGCCTTCGAGAAGCTGAAGGCCGCCATGTGCACTGCCCCCGTGCTCCAGGCTCCCGACTACGGTCGGGAATTCATCGTGCAGACGGACGCCTCCGATCATGGCGTGGGGGCCGTCCTCTCCCAACTCAACACCGAGGGAGTCGATCAGCCAGTGGCATTCATCAGCCGACGCCTGCTGGCCCGGGAACAGCGCTGGAGCACCATCGAGAGGGAGGCCTTCGCCGTAGTATGGGCCCTCAAGAAGCTCCGGCCCTACCTCTTCGGCACCCCCTTTCGGGTGCAGACAGACCACCGACCCATGCAATGGCTGATGCAGATGCGGGGGGAGAACCCGAAACTGTTGCGCTGGTCCATCTCCTTACAGGGGATGGACTTCACCGTGGAGCATCGTCCAGGCCAGGACCACGCCAACGCAGACGGCCTGTCACGCTTTTTCCGCCTCGGCGAGGAGAGTCCCCAAGAGGATGGCTGACTCTCCCTGCCTTCAGCTGGGGGGGACGCATGTTGGACAGGCCTCGTGGCTGCGCCGTCCCCCCTCCGCACAACGGGGCCCGGACCCCGGCTCTCCCTGAATCCCCAGCAAGAGCCACCCCGGCAACCCCCCGAGGCAACCCACAACCCGTCCACAACGGGACGCCAGCTCCTGAACCCTCCCGTACCGGCTGGCCCTGGTCCCCGTCAGCACCATGGCCCCGGCCCAGCCACCATCTTTGGACACTACAGCATGAGGCCGCATGGCCTCGACTCGACCCCAACCCTGGGTCTGGCCCTGCCCCGACATCGAGGCACCAACCTCCACACAGGAGGTAAAGAGACCACTTGGCAGGTCAATGAAAGAAGAAGGCGTCAACGGCTCTCCTCCGCCGGGAGTCGATCACCCCCGGCCTCCCTGGGCGCTGGCTCCAACCCCCTGCTGGGTGTCGGGACCCCCTCATTCCGGACCTCCCGACCTCAAGGCGCGAGGGTCCGGGCATCAAAGGGATCCAGACCTATAACTGGGGAAGCCCCAGACCAGGAGGGCAGTTGTATCCTGGAGTCGAGAGACACCGAGAAGAACTCATCCTTGACGGACTGCTGGCGCTGCCGCAGCCCTGCCCTGTGAACCCTTCGTCTTGGCCTGCTGGCGCTGCCGCGGCCCACCCTCGTGAAACCATCATCTTGGCCTGCTGGCGCTGCCGCGGCCCTCTGCAACGTGAACTACCACCTTGGCCTGCTGGCGCTGCCGCAGCCCTCTGCAACGTGGACTACCACCTTGGCCTGCTGGCGCTGCCGCGGCCCTCTGCCCATTGAACCATCGCCTTAGCCTGCTGGCGCTGCCGCGGCCCTCTGTACTTGAACCATCGCCTTGGCCTGCTGGCGCTGCTGCGGCCCCTTCGTTGTCGACCTTCATCTTAGCCGGCTGGCGCTGCCGCGGCCCGACCTTGCAGACTCCTAAGCTCGAGGATTGTGAGCTTCTCTCTTACCACCCCCTGTACCGACCCGGTACCAAGACTGTCCCGCTACCCCTTTCCCTACAGAGACTAGAATTGAGAGGACCCTCGAGTCCTGAATCTCCTGTACCGCTGATAACCTTGCTGCAAGAACCCTATATAAAGAGTGTCGATCTCATCCTGGTGTGGTGTCTATCTGTGGGGAGGGTAGTGACTTGTCTGTACGATCGCCGGAGGCGGCCCTCATCGGAGGCCTCTCCCCCAGTATTCGGCCGACCCTCTGGGTCCCCGTCTAACAGTGACCTATCTGGGACACCAAGTGGGGAGTGGCTCCCCTCCAACCCAAGATCGACGCCATCATGGCCTGGGAGCCCCCGGTCACCCAGACAGCAGTCAGAGCCTTCCTGGGGCTCACTGGGTATTACCGGCACTTCGTGAAGAAATATGGGAGCATTGTGGGCCCCCTCACCGAACTCACTTCCAAGAAGCAGCCACAGAAGGTGCACTGGACACCCGAGTGTCAGACCGCCTTTGAGACTCTGAAGACAGCGATGTGTACCGCCCCCGTGCTCCAAGCCCCCGACTACAGCCGGGAATTCGTAGTCCAAACCGATGCCTCGGAGCACGGTGTCGGGGCGGTCCTTTCCCAAATCAACGCCGAAGGAGTTCATCAACGTGTGGCCTTCATCAGCCGACGTCTGCTGGCCCGAGAGCAACGCTGGAGCACCAATGAACGAGAGGCCTTCGCTGTGGTGTGGGCCCTCAAGAAACTCCGACCCTATCTCTTCGGCACCCACTTCCGGGTGCAAACTGACCACCGGCCTCTGCGGTGGTTGATGCAGATGCGAGGGGAGAACCCAAAGTTGCTGCGATGGTCCATCTCCCTACAAGGGATGGTCTTCACTGTGGAACATCGCCCCGGCAACGACCACGCCAACGCCGACGGCCTGTCCCGCTTCTTCCGCCTCGGCGAGGAGAACCCCCAACAAGATGGGTGACTCTCCCTGCCTTCAGCTGGGGGGGACGTGTGTTGGACCCGGCCTCGTGGCGTGGTCCCACTCCTCCCGCATGGCGGGCCCTGGACGGCATCGACCCCGGTCCTCCCCGCCCAAACTACCCTCTCCAACCTCAACGAGAGCCGCCACTCCTGGCGATCCCCGTCTCTCCCCCTCAGGAACACATCGACCCCTACTCGCCCCACTCTGCTGGTCCGGCCCCTATCCCGGGCCGCCATCTCAGGTCCCGACATCGAGGCACCAAGATCCGACCAGGTGGTAAAGTGGCCACTTGACAGATCAAGGAGGAGGAGAGGTTCGATGGCCCTCCAGCCGTCCCCGGACGCCTGATTTCGGTCGCCCTCCGGCCTCCCTGGGCGCTGGCTCCACCCCCCTACTGGGTGTCTGGACACTCTCATTCCGGCCCCTCTGACCCCCAGGCGCGAGGGTCCGGACATCAAAGGACTCCAGACCTATATCTGGGGCAGCTCTGGAATGGGTCGGGAGTTGTATCCTGGAGCTGAGAGCCCTGCAGATTGAATCGCGGCTGACCCTGAAAAGAACCCGCTACTCTGAACCCTGGAACTTCGGAGCTCTGCTGGCGCTGCCGTGGCCCGACCTCGCTGAACCATCCTCGGAGCCCTGCTGACGCTGTCGCGGCCCGACCTCGCTGAAACCATCTTCGGAGCCCTGCTTGCGCTGCCGCGGCCCAACCTCGCTGAAACCATCTTCGGAGCCCTGCTGGCGCTGCCGCGGCCCGACCTCGCTGAAACCATTTTCGGAGCTCTGCTGGTGCTGCCGCGGCCCGACCTCGCTGAACCATCTTCGGAGCCCTGCTGACGACGTCGCGGCTCGACCTGGCGGAACCCCCCAGCTCGAGGATTGAGAGCTGAGCGTAGGGTATCCCTGTGCCAGGCTGGTACTAAGACTGTCCTGCTACCTTATTCCCACAGTCCCCGAGACATTAAGGATCCCTTGATCCGTTTGTATATATATTGCTGAGAGAACCTGCCTTGATTGCTGATAAAGACTCTAAGAATCTATCCTCTTGTGTGGTGTCCATTTGTAGGGGTGTGATTGCTCGGCTGTAACGATTCTAGGAGAGGAACCTCACCCAGGAGGCCTCTCGACGGCGCTCGGCCAACTCCAGAAGGAGAGGTGGGTCTCGGGGTGGTCAGTCAGACAGCTTCTGCCTCCCCCTGGGATCGCCTCTCTAACAAGGCCCTTGGTAATATGCCCCTGTAATCCCAGCTGAAGAATTGGTCAAACCCTTCTAGTCAATGTACTCACATGTGGGGGGGGATAAGAGGAGGGGGAGGAAAGTTTAATCAAAAGGAAGATGGTTTATCTGTCAGACCCATTGAGTTTGTTTAATTGAGGTGACCAGAGCTATTAGGACTGGTCTGAAAAGGAAAGCCCCAGCTCCAGACAGGGTCCCTGTAGACCGATTTATTGAAAAGATTGACTTTTGAGCCCCCCTGGTCACAAACGTGTTTGAAGTAGGCCTGGGCAGAGTTTGCGGAGTGCCACGTGACCAAAAAACTCTGACAAGCTACGCGGGTTCTACAAGCTGAGAAGTGTTTTACGTTGTGCCGTTTCTGCTGATTTTTAGGGTTTGACGTTGGTTCCATGTGCAGCGTGAGAGGGCGCTGCTTCTTTCTGCTGCTGGAGTATATATTCTACTCGAGCAGCAGCTTCCTCAACACAAACCAAGGGTTTCTCAGCGCGAGCGGAAGTGACCATCCGCGACCGCCCACACTGAACTATCTCGCCAGGAGGTGCTCTGAAGTAAGATTTTCCTCACTCACCAACTCAGCGTTGATCAGCGCAAGCGAGGGAAAATTCTGCCCGCAGAGTTTTTCAGAACTCTGCGTACTAGGTGGAGCGCGGAGTGGGAAAAACTCTACAAACTTCACGAGCGGAGAGGAATTTCACACCCAGGCCTATTCAAAAGCTGTAGCACAGTGCGTTCCTTTACCCACCGGGAGTCAGTCTGTAATTGTGCAGATTTTCAAAAAGGAGAAAAACATGATCCAAGTTTTTGTAGACACATGTCCCTGTTGGAATCTATTCTTAAGGTGGTCAGAAGGGCAGTCTTGTCTAGATTGGAAGGTTGGGCAGAAGAAAATATTATTCTCTGCGATGTACATTTTTCTTTTTAGAAATAATCAAGCACTGTTGACCAGAGTCTGAACCTATATCTTTTTATAAAGATGTTGACGCCTCATCAAAATTACAAGGTCTTGTCAATTGGGAGATGCATCAAAATCCATGGGAACTACATAGAAACACCCAAACACCACCCATGGAATGCCTTCCCAGGGCAGAGTAACGCAACACAGCAATCTGCGTTGCTTTCCTATACTCCATATTTTTGAAGCCACTCAGAGCCACGCAAAGTGGCCTTTTTTGTGGCTACACAATTTTGTCTTACGGTTTGCAAGGTCATAAATTTGGACCCAAGTGTCTAAAAAGAAGCTTGGGGTCCCTTCCAGCTGTGCTAATCACATCTCCTCAGCAGGATTGTGAGTTCTGTTCCTTGAGGATGAAATTCATGGGGCTCGTCTATTATTCTGAGTAGGAATATTCAACATGACTGTATGAGCTTACAGGAGGCCTTGCAAACACCATGGGGGAATTTTATCAACAAATCATGCGAGAACATAGGAGTGTCTAGTTTTATCCAAATATAAGAGGGGGATAAGCAAAAGAGTTCTTAGTTCTAGGATTATGAATATCAAAACAGCAGGAAGGGAGGCGAGAGATTAAGCAAAGGGACAGTTGCAGCACTTGACCGTCCCGTAAAAGCCCCATGGCCCGTATTATGATAAGGGTGCACTTTCCTTGTTTGCTTCACGGAACACCTTACAACAGGTGTGCTGGGCACAAACAGGAAAAGTGTGCCTTATGATGGTGACGGTGCTGCCCCCAGGGCAGCTGCAAACTTGCATTGCCCCAGGGGGAGTGAGGTGAAGTAAGAACAAACGGCTGCTTCAATTGTTGTAAATTGACAGCAATCGGTTAGCATTAGCAGAAGCCATCCTGTATTTAGAATTTATCTTAGTTATCGTATCCGTTTTGTGAAAGCCATTTAGTATTTCAGGTAGCCATTTTGTTTGCCATGTGCTGCCACGTGCTCGCCATGTGCTCTGTCCTCCCTCAGTGTTGACTGCTCTTGTAATCTGCCTAGAAACAAACTATATTTAGCATCTTCCACCTTCGCACATGCTCAGAAGGGCCTAACTAGTAGAATGCACCTGCTTCTCTAGTATAACTGTCAGGCTATTTTTACTGCTGTATGGAGAAGTGTTAGACCTTGAGTTGGAGGGGGGCCACCAGACCGCTCCCCACTTGGTGTCCGAGGTAGGTCACGGACCCCTGGCCGATTTGGCACTTGCTGGCCTTTATGGTGAGGCCGGCCTGTTGGAGGGCCTGCAGGACCTCTCTGAGGTGGTGGAGGTGGTCTGTCCAGTGGCGGCTGTATACCGCGATGTCGTCCAGGTAGGCGGCGCTGAATTCTTCGAGGCCCGCCAATACCTGGTTCACCAGTCTTTGAAAAGTGGCTGGAGCGTTCTTCATGCCGAAGGGCATCACTCTGAAATGGTAGTGCCCATCCGGGGTGGAGAAAGCGGAACGTTCTTGGGCTCTGGGGGTGAGGCCGATCTGCCAGTAGCCCGCTGTCAGGTCGAAGGTGCTTAGGTAGCGGGCTGCCCCCATGCGGTCGACTAGTTCATCTGCTCGGGGGATAGGGTGAGCGTCGGTTCGGGTGACCGCGTTCAGACCCCGATAGTCAATGCAGAACCGGAGTTCAGGGGTGGTACCCGGGGCCGCGGCCTTGGGGACCAGGACGACCGGGCTGGCCCAGGGACTGTCCGAAGGTTCGATGACTCCAAGGGCGAGCATCTTGGAGACTTCTTCTTGGATGCATGTACGTACCCGATCCGGTACTCGGTACGCCCGGTGTCGAACAGGAGGACTGTCCCCCGTGTCCACGTCGTGCAGGCACCAGGAGGTGACTCCGGGTGCGAGGGAGAACAGGTTTGCGAACGGCAGCAGGAGGGCCCGGCAATCTTGACGCTGCTCTGGGGTCAGGGCCTCGGAGAGTCGGACCCCGTCCACCGAACCATCTCTTTCCCGGGTCCTCAGTAGGTCAGGGAGGGGCTCGGAGTCTCCTTCTGCGCCACTGTCGGTAGCCATCAGCAGGCTGAGCTCTGAGCGCACGAAGTGGGGTTTGAGTCTGTTGGCGTGGAGGACCCGGAGGGGGTTCCGGGGGGACTCCAGGTCGATGAGATAGGTGACGGACTCTTGCGCTCGATCACCTTGAAGGGCCCCGTCCATTTGTCCTGCAAGGCACACGGTTCGATGGGGGACATCACCCATACCTGCTGACCCGGTTCAAACTCGATGGAGGAGGCATGTTGGTCGTACCACTTCTTCATGTCCTCTTGACTGGCCTCCAGATTGGCTTTAGCGATCTCCCGGAATTTCCGGGTCTGATTGCGGAGGGTCAGGAGGTATTTGTAGACGTCTGGAGGGGTTTTTAGGGGGGCCATTTCCCATTCCTCCTTCACTAGGCTGAGAGGCCCGCGAACGGGGTGTCCGTACAGGAGTTCGAAGGGGCTGAAGCCGAGGGACTTCTGGGGGACTTCTCGGTAGGCGAACAGGAGGCACGGTAGTAGCACGTCCCACTGGCGGCGTAGGGGTTCTTCCAGCCCCATAATCATCCCCTTGAGAGTGCGGTTGAACCGCTCGACCAGTCCGTTCCCCTGGGGGTGATAGGGTGTTGTGAATCGGTAAGTGACCCCGCACTGCTGCCAGAGGGATTTCATATACTTTGAAATAAAGTTCGTACCCCTGTCGCTGACGACTTCCCGGGGGAAGCCCACTCGAGAGAAGATCCCCATTAAGGCTCGACCCACTACTGGGGCTGTTATAGTACGAAGGGGGATCGCCTCAGGATAGCGGGTAGCGTGGTCCACCAGGACCAGGATGAAGCGATGCCCCTGTGCTGTTCGGGGGTCCAGGGGCCCCACAATGTCTATTCCCACCCTTTCGAACAGGGTGGTCACCACGGGGAAGGGTTGTAGGGGTGCCTTGAGTTTGCGGCCGCTCTTCCCGCTGGCCTGGCAGGTCGGGCAGGACCGGCAGTGGTTGGAGACGTCATTTCTCATTTTGGGCCAAAAAAAGTGAGTCACCAGGCGGTGGTAGGTCTTGTCTTGCCCCAGGTGCCCAGCCAGGGGGACATCATGGGCCAGGTTCAACAGGAAGTCTCTGAAGTGGAGGGGCACCACCAGCACTTGCCCGGCCCCCAGTTCTGCGATTCTCTGCTCGCTGTACAAGAGATCATTGTCCCAATAAACCCAGTGGGCCCCGGTGGTGTCTCCTTGGCCCTGGGCGAGCGCTTGCTGTCGCAATCCCTCGAGGGAGGGGCAGGTCTTTTGCTCCCGCCGGAATTGTTCTTGGGTGGGCCCCCCTTCTTGACGCCACTGAGCCAGGTCGGGAAGCTCGGGGGGCTGTGTGGACCCCTCTGTGGTGGAGTCCGGGTGGTCGGTCTGGAGGAAGTCCTCTTCTGGAGCGATCGAGGGCGGAGGTGCTGCCCATTCGTGTTCTTCTGGTCCAGGGATGGTGCGGGTGGCCATGGACCGGGTGGTCACGCACGCCCAGTCCGGGAGACCCAACATCCCCAGATGCTCTCTTCTTTCAACAGCTGCCCACGGGGAGCTCTCAAGATCGTTCCCCAGGAGGCAGTCCACGGGGGCATCGTCGCGGACAGTTACTTTCAGCATGCCGGACACTCCTCCCCATTCGAAGGGGACGCAGGCCATCCGACACAGGCCCTCCGAGTTATCTGCCGATCGGACGGGGCAAAGCACGTTTGGCAGGATTTGTTCTGGGGTCACCAGGTGACAACGGACGGCCGTCACACTGGCCCCGGTGTCACGCAGGGCCTCGGCCTTGCGCCCATTTATGCTCACCCATTGGCTGTACTTCCGAGTGTTGGCGGGCAGGGGAGTCCGCTGGACCATGTCTCTTCCTCCTAGGCATGCCAGGGTCATGGCGGCGGGTTCCCACTCGCACTGCTCCGACTCGTAGGCCTCAGAGTCTTCGGAGACTTGTTCTTCTCCTAGGGCGGCGGCCGCCACCTGGCGGGGCCCGGGAACCTGGTTCTTCGGGCAGGTCGGGTCACTGGCATAGTGGCCGACTCGCTGGCATCGATGACACGTCACGTTGGCTCGGAACCCCGGGCGCATCGGGGGGTTTCCCCGGCCCGCTGGGGGCGGGGTGGCGTTAGCGGGAGCGGCTGGGACCGCGTCTCTGCCCCGGCCCTGTCCTCCACCTCCTCCCCGGGGGTGATGATGACCTTGGTTGGTTCTGTTCTGCTCGTTCGGCCCACTCCGGGCCACTCGGGTGCTCTCCCACCGGTCAGCCTCGGTGGCGAGCTGCCGTGGGTCAGTCAATTTACTGTCGAGGAGGTGCTGCCTGAGCTCGACGAAGCAGTTGTTGGAGAGGTGCTCCCACACAATGAGATTGAAGAGTTGTTCGTAAGTGGTTACGTTGTTACCCTTGATCCATCCCTCGAAGGCCCGGCTGAAATAGTTCACGTATTCCAACCACGTTGTACCTGGGATCCGGGTGCAGTTGCGGAACCTCTGGCGGTACATTTCGGGCGTAAGCCCATATCTACTGAGGAGGGCGGCCTTCATGTGGTCATAGGACGTCATTTGATGGTCCGGAAGCTGCAGCAGGGCATCACGGCCCTCATTGACGAATCTCCCCCATAGACCGGCTCCCCAGTCACTTCGAGCGACCCGGTGGGCAGTCATGGCGATCTCATAGGCCTTGAACCACTGCTGTATGTCGTCGTTTCGGTGATATTCTCGGACCACATCCTTGGGGATGTGGACCTTCTGCTCGGTAGTACCCGGGGAGCGCGGTGGCTCGGGCACCCCTAGGTTTTTGTTCAGTTTGCGTATTTCTATCTCCGCTAGTTTGCACTCGTGCTCGTATGCCAGTCTTTTTTCTTCGAGATCCCTCTGTCTCTGTTTTTCCTCTCGCTCTTCTCTGAGCCGTAAGTGTTCTAAGTTTATTTTTTGTTCCTCCAGCTTCAATTCTCCGTCTAATTTGAGTCGTGCCAAGTCTAACTCGTGTAATCTATTTTTTCCCCGCTCCTGGATCTCTTCTCGGGAGGGGCCTGTTCTCCGTTCTTCCGTCAGGGTGGTGTTGACTTCCGGGGCTACGGGGTCCCGGGGGGTTGCGGTATTCGTCTCTGTCCAGGCCTCTAGGGCGCTTTTGAAGTCTTCTTTTGTGCTTAGCCCGGTGGTAGCAATGCCTAAGTCCATGCAAAATTGTTTGAGCTCTCGGTGGTTGTATTCTTCCAGCCTTTCCATCTGGAACTTCTCTGCCGATCCGCTCTCTTTGGTCATCATTGTGGTTTTAGTCGTAGGGTGAGTTCCTGTCTGTACGGTACGCGTTGGTTCGGATCGCGCCGCTGGCCACCAATGTTAGACGGGGACCTGGAGGGTCGGCCGAGCACAAGGGAGAGGCCTCCGGTGAGGACCGTCTCTATCGATCGCACAGACAGGTAACTTCCCCCCCCACAGATGGACACCACACGAAGATCAGGGCAACACCTTTTATAGGCAACTCTTGGAGTAGGGTGGTACGATACAAGGCGATCAGGACACGATGATCCTCTCAATTCTAGTCTCTAGTAGGGGAAGGGGGTAGCGGGACAGTCTTGGTACCCACAGGTACTGAGGTGTAATGGTGGTAGCTCACAATCCTCGAGCTCGGTGTTCGGAGGGGTCAGACCGTGGCAGCGCCAGCAGGTCCCGAAGAGGTCGTAGGTGGCAACGGGCCGCGGCAGCGCCAGCAGGTCCCAATGAGGATGAAGGTTACGTCGGGCCGCGGCAGCGCCAGCAGGTCCCACGAGGATGAAGGTTGCAGAGGGCCGCGGCAGCGCCAGCAGGTCCCACGAGGATGAGGGTTGCAGAGGGCTGCGGCAGCGCCAGCAGGTCCCACGAGGGTGAAGGTTGCAGAAGGCCGCGGCAGCGCCAGCAGGCAGGACAATAGTTCACAAGGCAGGGCTGTGGCAGCGCCAGCAGTCCGTCAAGGATGAGTTCGTCGCGGTGTCTCTCGACTCCAGGATACAACTGCCTTCCTGTCCTGGGGCTGCCTCAGTTATAGGTCTGGCGCCCTTTGATGTCCGGACCCTCGCTCTTGGAGGTCGGGAGGTCTGGGATGAGGGAGTCCAGATACCCAGCAGGGGGGTGGAGCCAGCGCCCGAGGAGGCTGGGGGTGCTCGGCACCTGGCGGGGGAGAGCCATCGACACTTCTTACTCCCATTGACCTGCCAAGTGGTCCGTTCACCTCCTGGGTGGATGGTGGTGCCGGGATGTCGGGGCCTGGCCAGGCCCAGGGTCGGGGTCGGGCTGAGGCCGCGCGGCCGCGTGGTGCCGTGTCCAAGATGGCGGCTGGGCAATGGTGCTGACGGTGGCCCGGGCCCGTGACACAGGGACATCCGGGAGCAGGCGTCCCATGGGGGACGGGGTGCGGGTTTGTTCTGTGGGTAGTACCTGGAAGGCCGGGACCCGGGCCCTGTCCTGCGGGGAGGGAGCGAGCCCTTCATGGGGCCTGTCCAACAAGAAGTAACTCTCCTCCCACTTTGTTGAGCAAGCAGATCTTCTATGCCAATCGTAGTAATTTTTGCATGCTTACATGAGCCAGGACTGCCCCTTGGTCTTATGCTGACTATGTAACTCTAAGCATATATAAGGCCTCTGTTTTCTGCACTCCTCAGACTGCCTCATTCAGTTGCTAAGGCTTCTGTGTGACGTAGTCTCACTCATTTGAGGTTAATAAAGATGTTCTTTTATATTTCAGCTTCTGTGCCAATTTCTTCTTTGTTGGTTTAAAAGGACTAAATATCAGTGGGACCCCTAAGAAGGTTTCTTGAATTCTTCAAAATGCCGCTCCATATTTCACTGTGTAGGCCGCATGCCGTCTGCACTTTTAAGAGGAGAGAGAGATCCCCTAGCAGACGGGTGCAGTGAGTGACTCCACCTGCCGGCAAGGGAATGTCAGGGAGGGCCCATTGGACCCCCTTTCTACCCTTTAGAGTGGTGCCTGTAGGAGGTGCACTGAAAAAGCTCCACCCTTTTTGGCACACTCAGTGCACCTCTTAAAACCATGTTTGCCTCTGCGCCCATGTCCATTATACGGCAGGGCACAGGGACAAATGGATTTCAATTCCCCCCTGAGAAAGCGCTGGCGCTACAGATGCGGCAGCGCTGCTAGTATCACAGGAGGGGGCGGGGCCACACAAGTGTCTGCAGCCCCTTCTGTAATACCAAAGTGCCCTAGGGGTGCACAGAGCGAGTGCAAATGCCCGCGGTGCCCCCGGGGCATTTCTGTATTACGGGCCCGATGTACAGCCTTACAGTACTATAGTACAGAATCTGCAGCACAGGTTTTTAATGACCGGTTCCGTTTAAATGTTGTACATTATTTTTTTGCTCTCAATGAAGAAAATTCTTTTAATAGGCAATTACCACTCTGCCTACGTGACACTTGGCAGAGCAGTGGACACCTCATTCAATCTTCTCTTGTAGCTATTACGACGTACCAAGGCAAAAATATATCACACCCTTGCTGAAAACCTATATATTTTGTGCAATGCAGGCCAGCCCGGATGTACTATTTACAGGAAGTCTTTTATCATCCACAAATGTGCTCACATGTCCTTTGATACAAGTTGAGTAATGTAGGAATATCATTTAAATTATAAGTATTCTTTCTTTTCATATTGTGAATATGAGATATATTGTTGTATTGATGAGGGTATGAAAAATTATATGTAAAATAATTTAGATAACCGAATTTTTGTGCACGTTAAGGATAGTTAGAAAAATCTGAATTGTAAGTTTTGATATTGTATTATATGATGATTTGACTATAGTCGAATAAAGTTTGTTTGTTTGATTGATTAATTGACACAGAACCATATCAATAAATAAACTGTGATACCTGGGTTTTACATATATTCTCCCACATATAACCTTACCAGAGGTCAGGGTCCAGGCTCCTCCCACAAGTTTATAGATCATGTTGGCATTGTTCACGCCCCACACTCCCGCGGCGCCGGTGGTGACGTGTATCAGGGCACCGGAGAGCTGAACCCACTGGCCATTGAACAGGGTGTAAATGTTTTGACCTTGATTCACTCCAAACACCAGTCCATTCCCAGCATCGATCTGCACCAGCGCTCCTGGAATCTGTATACAGGCCATGGGGATACCTTTAGGGGGAACAGAGATGTTTCATGTTACTGTGGTGAAGCTTCCATCTTTGTGAGCACCTGTGAGGGATCATAAAGCAGCCAACAGTGACTCCTGAGACCTGTCACATTAGGTCTGTCACAAGATGTACTGATTCTTCTGAGCATGGGGTTACGTTTAAGAACATCTGTAACAAGGTAGTTGATGACAGAAGAAAAGGCAGATTAGATGAGGCAGGTAAGACAACTTTCATTCAATAAGTCAGTGAGATGCTAAGAACAATATCTTAGAAACATGTTTCATTGAGGAGTGATAGGCAGGAGACAGTAGAGGCATTAGAGAGGATGGCGTGCCCTGTTTCATGACCTCACGTGTCAAGAGAAGCACAAATGAAAAGATAGAATAAACAGACACAGGGAAATGTGCATCACTGTGACTCCCGCTGAGGGGACGTGTTCTTCTCCTTCTAATATCTCCACCCTGGTGAGGTTCTGTAATTCTCGAGTCTGACTCCATTTTGTTCTGTGCCACCATTTTGTGTTGCCCTCACGGAGGCCTGTAAAGGTAGCCTGGCGAACAAAGTGGCCTGGCCTTCTTAGTTCATGTATACATTAACTAGGTTTCTTTTTGACTCTGAAATGAACTGTAAGATACTGACCTCTTCACCTGAAACTGACCTCGCAAAACCAATATCCCTGATCGATCTTTATCTGAGATTGCCAATCAATGTTCAGGACATCATTAACTTTTTAATTTCCTTGCACATGCTTTATCTTGTTCAGCATCTGTTACTGTTTTTTTTTTATGTTTCTTCATTACATGGGTTATGCTTTCAATTATAGGTTTGTCCGGCTTGTGGAGATTGAATTTGGGACATTCCTAATAATTAACTTTTGGGTTGGGATACTGTAAATTGAGTTTTTGCTATGTGATACTTTGTTTGAAAATGTATCTTATTGGCTAGAATTTTGTGCAGTGGGTGTACATTTATAATGTGAATATTGGGTATAAAAGGAGACATCTCGCCTTAGTAAAATGAGCAGTCTCCTGAGAATTTACACCGTGATGTATTTCTAGGATCACTGTTACTAGCTGCAGCTAATAAACTTGGTCTCTGACGCCATCCAGAAGTATTCTGTGCCTTTGAATACCAAGACAGGTGAACTCGAAGATCTTAGGCGTGCCCCTGACGCCGCTGGGTTACACCCCGGTTCTTCAACTGGCGCCCAACGTGGGGCGACTTCAGCGGTACTGGTCCAAGCCCGAAGATTGTGAGGAGCCCCGTGAGGAACATCTGGAGGACGGCCGCCACTTCATTGACCCCTGCATGTCGACGTGGACCGAAGGTTTTTTCTGCGAGGCTTCCCCTTTCCGACGGCTTCAAAGGACTGCTGCCCTGACTGTCGCCCTGTCTTGGACCCTCTTGTGATGATTTGTAATGCGAGATGTTAGACGGTCTTCTGGTGGCGTGACAGACATTTTGGTTAAGTATAAGTGGGTCGCTCCCACGACTTTGTTTTGTTTCTTGGTTTTGATTCAGCCATTGCAATAGTCGAAGCTGAGGGGTTCGTATATTTACGAGTGTATCATTTTTGATAACCCCTTGAAGTTTGAAGCAAGACTAGCGAGCTAAAGATGCCTGGTTTTGGCAAAATTAGGAAATGGTTTTGTTGTAGTTGTAATAAGGATTCCGATTGGAGGACTCGTGTCCGATACCTCCGGTTGGAACTCCAACTTATGAGCTCTATTCAAAGCATGGTGTGGGTCCCATTACCTTTAACGAAGTATGGGTCCGTTATACAAGGAAAGATGGTGTTTTACGATGGCCCCAACATGGTAGTTTTGAATCAGATGTTTTAGATAACCTAGAAGTTGCGCTATTTAAGAAAGCCCGGCCGGCGATGTTTGACTCTTTCCGTCTTTGGCATAAGGAAGCCAAACAGCGAGAAATTAAGCAAGCTAAGAGAGATCGGAAGGAAAGGAATATGTCAGTAATGCAAGCTGCTAGGCAGTTTAAGGAAGATGAAGAAGATCGTGCGATTGAAGTGTCAGATAGACAACATTGTATGGCTATTGACAAATGTTACCTGGCTTTGCCACCTCCCCTTTCAGATGTGACTGAAGACCTTGAAAAGGATCCTTTGATGTCACATTTACTGAGATTACCACCCCCGAATGTGCAGGGTGCTACTGCACCTCCGTTACCTCCAGTTGTTGCACCCCTTGTTGTCGTTCAACCCCCTGTTGTTGTTCCGCTACATGTTGCTTCACAGTGGTTCTTCCTTCCGCGGCGCAGCCCCCTCCAGGGCCGCCAGCTTTGCCACCAGCCTTGCCTCAAACTCCTTTGCCTTACACTCCTTTATCTTCGACTTCTCTTATTTCTGTCCCTACGTCTCTCTTGCCTCAAAACACTTTGTCTCCTGTCCTCGTGTCAACTTCTTCTCCTTCTGCTCGGCAACGAATGACTGGGACTGTCACTAGACTTTTTTCTCCTTTCTTTGGGTCACTAAATATGACCCCTGTTTCTGAACGTAAGCAGAGACGTAGTCAGCTTCCTGATCCCGAAGAGCGGGCAGTGTTAGATCTCCTTGCTCGTAGATGGGTTTCAAATGCCTCCAAGTACAGTCCACAAGTGGTTATGGATATCTTCCTTCAGTGGGAGGCACCAAAACAAAGGTATGTTTTTGATGTCATGTGTACCTTCCTTCGTCAGGAGTGGGAAGATAATGAGTTGGGTTCAATTCCACTGGAATTGATTAATGTTCAGTCTGAATTTGCTAAAGGAACGATAGTGGGTTCCGATGTTGAGGAAGCGGTAGAGACACTACTCACTTTTAGGTCTAGACTTCCACCTCAGTCATTGTTCGAACCTGACCCTTCTGTTAGGAGAAAAGTGAAGCAGTATCCTATGAGAGAGGTCCCCCCTGTATGGAGAGAGGCAGTTGTGGCTGATGCCGCTCATGGTATTGTGGCTGCACCGGCTCATTTTCAGCGAGTGTGGGTGCATGTCCCTTGGAAGAGAGCTGAGGTCCTGGCTCTTAAGCAGACATTGCCTGACCCCCGTAAAAATCCTGCTGGTTATTACAAGGAGTTGTCTCAGACAGTTGATGCGTGTGTTATGAATTTAGCTGACATAGATATGTTGATGGGTAATGTAGTTCCTCAACCCTTGTGGGCGAAGAGCCGTCATGAGGATCACGCGCCAGAGTTAGGAGATACATGGGTTAATATTACTGCTGCAGATGGTCGGCAGGTAGGAGGTGCCAAACCTGAATCCTTAGTTGCAGAACTACCTGGTAGAATTATTAATTTAATGAAAACTATGATGCCTCCTTTGCGGTTGAATTGGGACAAGTTAGCAGCATGCAAACAAAAGAAAGATGAGAGTGTGTCTGATTTCTTCACTAGCCATTCATTGATCATAGTGGTCAGGACATGAGTACAGAAGGTGGTCAGAGGTTGTTTGTAGATAAGTTTGTTTCTAATTTACTTCCTGAACTTTCTAATAAGTTAAAGGACTCTGAGAGTTCATGGGCTGTTTCTTCTTCGGCCCAGATATTGGCTACTGCACAATACTATGAGAATAGAGATAAAGATGAGAAGGATAAAGTAGAGAAGAAGACTAGAGAATTAAAAACGAAAGTTCTTCTGCAGCAGGCTTATCCGCCTCACCCTAATCAGCGTCAGTTTCAGCAACCCCACAGTTTTAGAAACTGTTGCAGAAGCCTGAGTCTTTTGCTTCGCGACTCCCGCTAGGCCCTAATCAGTGTGCTTATTGTAAAGAGGAAGGTCACTTCAAGAATAGTTGCCCGATCTTGCTACAGCGTGCGAATGGTATGTCTGGTCTGAGAGGTCGTGGTGGTTTCCAACAAGTACCTAGGGGTAGGGGACGAGGTACGTTTCCCCAGAATGAACGTTCCTTTTCCCCTCAGAATTTTATAAATTATTTTGACCAACAGAATGTTCTGACCTTCAGTCCACTCAGTACTACACTGATGATTATTATGTTGGAAGTGAGAGTGCTGGTTTTAATGATAGTTAGGACAGCCATGGACAAAGGGAGATGGTAGTGTCAGTTCCAGTAGGCCAGAGTGGACCTTATGTTGAAGTGATTACATCAGGTATGGCAGAACATTTTCTTTTGGATACTGGTGCAGCAAAGAGGTCTATCATGCACTCTAAACTCCCTGGCGCACCCTTGTCTGGCTTGACTAATGTTTCGGTAGGATTTTGTGGTGCCCCAGTACGTAACCCGGTTTCTTGTCCTTTACCCCTTTCTATTGGTCCTTGTGAATTGGAGGCTCCCCTTATTCTAACGACTGGCTGTGGCGAGAATTTGTTGGGTTTGGACTTGTTGAAAAGATTGCATGCGACATTACATTGTTCTCCTTTGGGAGTACATCTTACGGTGGTTAAGAATGTGATTTCCCTGATGTATCTGTCTAAGGATCGCCTTCCACTGGAACTGCGTTCTCTCCCTGATACACTTTGGGCTACAGGTCCTAATGATGTTGGTCTTTTGCAAATTCCACCCTACGTTGTTACCCTTAAGTCAGATGCTAAATTACCTCGCATTCCTCAGTACAAAATTTCCAGTGATGGCGAAAGAGCTCTTTTAGCGATTAACTATGATTTGGTTGAGAAAGGTGTGGTTGAAGAAACGAGAGGCAATGTGTGTAATAGTCCTGTTCTGCCTGTCCTTAAGCGTACTGACTCTTTTCAGCCACCTCTGTATCGGTTTGTGATCGACCTTCGAGAGGTCAATAAGATTGTTGTGCCACAGTTTCCTGTTGTCCCAGACATTACTGCTTTATTGACTATGATCCCCGCCTCAGCTGCTTGGTTTTCTGTTATTGATCTGAAGAATGCTTTCTTCAGTATTCCGGTTGCTGAGGAAAGTAGGGATATTTTTGGCTTCTCTTTAGGAGGCCGCAGTTTCCGGTTTAAACGCGCTCCTCAAGGTTATTGTGAGAGTCCCTCCATTTAAGTCGGGCTTTGAAAACTCAGCTTGATACTTTTGCATTGCCTTCTGGTGCTACTCTTATCCAGTATGTTGATGATCTGTTGGTTGCTGCTGATGATGAAGAGATTTGTAAAGAAGTTACTCTTTCTTTGTTGCGACACCTGTCTGACCTTCATCATAAAGTGTCACCTTCGAAGTTGCAATATTGCCGGCAAGCAGTGACCTACTTAGGTCATCTCTTGTCGAAGGAGGGAAGACGATTGACCCCAGAGCGTATTCAAGCGATTGCCCAAATGACTGCCATGCACACAGAGAGAGGTGCGTGCCTTCTTAGGTATCACCTCGTATTGTAGACAGTGGATTCCGAATTTTTCTTTGCTAGCGAAACCTTTGTTGGCACTTACTATTAAGGACACACCACACCCTCTTCCTTGGTCTGACAAATGACAGAAGAGTTTTTCTGAATTGCGTGATGCATTGTGTTCTGCTCCGGTGTTGGGTACCCCCGACTATAGTAAACCTTTTACACTTTATGTACACGATAGAGAAGGTTGTGCGTTGTCAGTATTGACGCAACAATTTGGAGACAAGCAGCGCCCATGTGCGTATTTTTCAGCCACTCTAGATCCGGTAGCTAGGGCATTGCCTAGTTGTCTAAGAGCTACTGCGGCAGCGGCTGTTTCTATCCGACAGTCTGCTGGTTTGGTATTGGATAATACATTGATTGTGATGGTCCCACATGCAGTGGATACCCTATTGAATAGAACAAAGACTCCACATCTTACCAGTGCACGTTTGTCAGGTTATGAGTTGACGCTTTTGGCTAGCCATGTGCACATCAAGCGGTGCAACACATTGAATCCAGCTACATTGTTGCCAATTTTTGTAGAGACAGATGCTCAGGAACAGCATGACTGATTTCTCCAGACAGAGGAGGAAACGAAGGGTAGAGTTGATCTGAAAGGTACTCCTCTTTCGAATCCTGATGGTACCCTATGGGTAGATGGTTCGTGCTTTAAGCTTCTGAATGGAGAGACGACTGCAGCATATGCTGTCACAACCTTGCACACGATTGTTGAAACAGCACGTATTGCACAGAATTCAGCACAGGCAGCGGAGTTGATAGCATTGACTAGAGCGTGTGTGTTGTCAAAAGGAAAGAGAGTGAATGTTTTTACTGATAGCCAATATGCATTTAGCGTGGCTCACAGTTTTGGTCGTTTGTGGAAAGAGAGAGGATTTCTTACTTCCCATGGTACGAAAATTCAGCATGGACAATTAGTGAGTGAACTCCTTGAATCACTTACTTTGCCAACTCAAATTGCGATAGTAAAGTGTAGTGCGCATAAGAAGGTTACGGATGATGTGGGTCGAGGGAATGCGTTTGCAGATGAAGTAGCGAGAGAAACAGCGAAAGATGTGACGAGTCGGATGTATGTTGCAGGTCCTGCCAGATGAGTTGTGGAAGGAGGAATGTGTGAAGATACAACAGAAAGTGTGAAGATGATTCAGGCAGAAGCTACTGAGAAAGAATTGAGTATGTGGAGAGAGAGTACTGGAATGTTGGATTCAACAGGATGTTGGGTTGAGTTGTCAGAGCACCGGCGATGGTTGTTGTCGGATGCATATGTGCTTCCGGTGGTTACCATGACTCATGGGCTGGCTCACATTAGATCAAAAGGGATATGTAAGGTGTTGGCTCCGGTATGGTAGAATGGTGGAATTCCTAAGTGTGCTGAGAATTTGGTTAAACATTGCATGATTTGCTTGATGCATAATCCTGGAAAGGGAACACTAACTCCAGCGGGTCATTTTGCTCCTCCAACGTATCCGTTCGAGGTGTTGCAGATAGACTACATACACATGGAAAGATGCAATAACTTGAAGTATGTCCTTGTGGTTGTTTGTGCCTTTTCCAGATGGATAGAGGCCTACCCCTAAAGGATAATACTGCCTTGTCTACAGCCAAGGTTTTGCTCAAAGAATTCTTTCCCAGATAAGGTTTGCCGAGGATGGTATGGAGTGATAATGGAAGTGAATTTGTGGGTCAGATTATGAAGAAAGTATGTGTGGGTCTGGGTATCAAACAGAAATTTCACGCTGCGAATCACCCCCAGTCAGCAGGCCTGGTCGAGTGCTATAATGGCACTCTGAAGCTAAAGTTGGCCAAGGTACAAGCGAGCTCCGGTCTTACATGGCCCGATGCCTTACCATTGGCACTTTTGTCCACGAGAACGACAGTACATTCTCGTGTGGGACTTAGCCCATACGAGATTGTTTTTGGACGCCCAGCGAATGTCTGGGGTGTGCCGAGGCCTAAGAAGTACAGTGATATCGAGTACCCTATGTTGGTTAACTACTTACATGATTTGACTGCTAAATTGCGTGTTCTTCACCAACCGTTCCATGACACTTTGCCTTCAGTTTCTGTAGACGCAGGCCACACGATTCAACCTGGTGACTGGATTCTAACCAGGAATTTCCAGAAGTCAAAGAACTTGGAACCAAGATGGACCGGTCCATACCAAGTCCTGTTATCAACTCGGACTGCTATTAAGGTGTTCGGCAAGAAAAACTGGGTACATGGTACCCATTGCAAGAAGATACCTTTGCCCTTACCGTACGATAAGTGGGTCCGGGAAGGTGTTGCCGATTCCGAGAGTGAAAAGGTTCCAAGATTTGTACCTTTTAGCGATGCACATCTGGAATGGACTCAGTCAGAACGTGCGGATAATGAAGTCTTGCAAGAAGCTGTGCCGCCGTGTTTGAGATTTGATACTACGTATCCAGAGACACTCTTTCAGGATCAAACTGTGCCTGGTAAAGAACACTACAACTTAAGGTCTAAAAAGGACAAATAAAATCTGAATTTTTTTGTGAATTACACTCTTTCAGACAAAAGACTATTTTTATTTTTATTTTTTGAACCACCATCCGGGTTCAGCTGCAGGGTCGCGGTATAAGACTTAAGGGGTGGCCGGCGTATTGACGAAAGGTCTGCGGTTCTAGGGACGTCTAGAATGCCTGGACGCACACTTGAGTGAAGAAGGAAAATTGCGCGAGCAGCACGTTAGAGGATGGAGTCTGTTGTAACTGAAAGAGATGTTGAGAGAATAGATCTTAAGACAAGATTTTGTACATTGATATATAGCAAATGTTTTATAATATTGTGCTTTTTGATGTTTTTAAGTATCACATTAGCTTGTGTGGGTTGGATTGTCTATGTTACACAACACACATCTGCACCCACCTCTCAACCTATGCTTTCTTTCACTACTGTTTCTTTGCACCAGTTTTATACGTTGCCTGAACATGAACAAACAAGGAGATCATAATTTGTCAACAACTCGTTCATACAGTTGTTGCATCAGCATCAGTTAGTAGTAGATACCACTAATAGTTGGGTTTGTGGTCTTATGCCTCATACGACAGATAAAGGTATGCCATATTTGGTTTTGCCTTTTTCTTTTAATGGGTCTGTGTGGGCTTTTCAGACCATGTTTATCTATGCAAATGAGGTACGCCCCTTACGTTCCCTTAAAGATAACTCCAGCAATAGTGCCTTAATAAGGGGAATAGTAGCTATGATCCGAGATATTGATGCATATAATACTATCCCTAAGGATGAGGTGCAGGCTTATGTTGGTTGGAACGTGACTGGATATAGTACCAGCTTGACAGAGAAGGAGAGACGAAAAAGGTCTCCCCCTATTTGGATTGTACCCCACCGAGGCCATTTTTGTCTGCAAGGTACTGGTCGGAATCCGAAAGCTCAGCTAGGTAAGAGTGTGTGTGCTCAAACCTATGTCTATTCATCCCGGACTTCTCCACCGTTTGTGCCAGCTAAAGGCACATATTTTGTTTGTCATGACAGAGCCTACACATGGTTGCCATCTAATTTTTCAGGAACATGTTATGTGGCGTCTTTGCTTCCCCCTACATACACTACTGCTTCAGACTATCATAGAACGAGATATGGTAGAGGTGTCTTTAATCAGGAAGATACTGCAGCACATGAAGTCGCGTTGTTGAAGCTACTATTAATGAGACAGCAGGTGCTCTTAGTAATGTTACAGCTGAGCTTCAAGCGGACCGCCGTATGACTTTGCAGAACCGTATGGTATTAGACATCGTACTTGCAGATCGAGGAGGAGTATGTAAATTGATTGGATCTAGTTGCTGTGTTTACATACCAGATAATGCCCCTACCAAGCCATCTCTAGGTTGCATAAGATCTCTGAGTCTATCCATGTAGACGAAGGAGACTGATCATTGACGGGATGGTTTTGGGGACTGCTGTCCAAATGGGGATGGAAGATTCTGACATTCCTTGGTATGGTTTTAGCCATCCTTTTCTCTTGTTGTCTTTGCATCCAGTGTGGTCCCGCCATTTGTAGTCTTTGTGCTACTATGTGTGTTCGGAGATCTGTCCAGAGAGAAGTAGAGAATAATAAAATGATGCTACAGCAACACTTTGATGACCTAATGAATATTGATATAGACCTAGATTCAGATTAACATGAGTCTTAGGTTATTGCCTACGTAATGGCAAAAGGAGGGTCTGAGGTTCTGTAATTCTCGAGTCTGACTCCATTTTGTTCTGTGCCACCATTTTGTGTTGCCCTCACGTAGACCTGTAAAGGTAGCCTGGCAAACAAAGTGGCCTGGCTTTCTTAGTTCATGTATACATTAACTAGGTTACTTTTTGACTCTGAAATGAACTGTAAGAAACTGACCTCTTCACCTGAAACTGACCTCGCAAAACCAATTTCCCTGATCGATCTTTATCTGAGATTGCCAATCAATGTTCAGGACATCGTTAACTTTTTAGTTTCCTTGCACATGCCTTATCTTGTTCAGCATCTGTTACTGTTTTTTTTAATGTTTCTTCATTACATGGGTTATGCTTTCAATTATAGGTTTGTCCGGCTTGTGGAGATTGAATTTGGGACATTCCTAATAATTAACTTTTGGGTTGGGATACTGTAAATTGAGTTTTTGCTATGTGATACTTTGTTTGAAAATGTATCTTATTGGCTAGAATTTTGTGCAGTGGGTGTACATTTATAATGTGAATATTGGGTATAAAAGGAGATGTCTCGCCTTAGTAAAATGAGCAGTCTCCTGAGAATTTACACCGTGATGTATTTCTAGGATCACTGTTACTAGCTGCAGCTAATAAACTTGGTCTCTGACGCCATCCAGAAGTATTCTGTGTCTTTGAATACCAAGACAGGTAAACTCGAAGATCTTAGGCGTGCCCCTGATGCCGCTGGGTTAAACCCCGGTTCTTCACTGGCTTGGTCTCCAGTTGATGCTGAGCCTTCCTCCTGGGCAGTGATGAAGAGTGGGCAGTGATGATGCAGCTCCCTGGTTCTCCGAACAATTAAGGCTCTTTAGACAACAAGTAAGGAGACAAGAGCGCTTATGGCACTCTAGCTGGAATTTTAAGGATAGAGAAGCACATAAGATCTTGCTCAAAAAATATAAATTGGAAGTGATGAAAACTAAACAGGATTACTTTACGGCTCTCACTTCCTCACTTTCATCTCCTAAAGAGCTCTTCAGAATTGTAGATTCCCTCACCTCTCTCCAGGCCCCAGACCCGGTGGTCGCCTCCCAGGGGCTCTGTAACGAAATAGCCTCTTTCTTTCAGTCCAAAATATTGGACATTCATAGTGCTTTGGAATCTCTAAAATCTTCCACCACTTTGCCCCTGGTACCCGCCATTTTGGATTCTAATGGTGCCGTCTCTCCTCGGGTCAGGGATCTTGAATCTTTTCCCCCTCTCTCCTACCAAGATCTTGAGATCCTTCTTACCAAAACCAAATCTGGATCTCCACTAGATGTATGTCCGCTAAAGATCCTAAAGCAGTGCAGAGAATCCCTCCTTCCCCCTCTGGTTGACATCATGAACAGGGCGATGGAGGAGGGCGTTTTTCCCCAGCAGTGGAAAAATGCTGTGGTAAAACCTCTGCTCAAGAAACCCTCTCTTGACCCTGGGGTTTTAAAAAACTTTCGCCCCATTTCTCTGCTCCCGGCTCCCGCAAAGATGCTAGAAGCCCATTTAAATAAACATCTTGCAGCATTTGTGGAGAACTCCGGATGCCTGGATCTTTCCCAGCATGGATTCAGGAGGGAACATAGCACCGAGTCTGCCCTCACCATAGTGCTTGATAACATCCGCACGCGGGTTGATGGGGGTCAGACCTCCCTCCTGATCCTCTTAGATCTCACGGCGGCTTTCGATACCCTCTCTCCCTCAGTCTTAACATCTCGACTGAGGGATATTGGAGTGCGGGGGGCTGCCCTGGGACTCCTTTCCTCTTTTCTCGATCTTAGAGAGCAAAGGGTGATGCTGGGTCAGTTTCTATCTCCATCCCTGTCTGTGCATTGTGGGGTCCCTCAGGGGTCAGCGCTTAGCCCTACCCTTTTTAATATCTATGTGACCCCCCTTGCCAGACTTATTAGATCCTATGGGATGGAGGTAGTCTCCTACGCGGACGACACTCAGATCCTCGTCTCTCTCTCCCAATCAGTTACGTCGACTGCCGCCAATTTTAGATCCTGTATGGAGGCAGTCGGCCAATGGATGATCCACAATTCATTGAAACTGAACGGGGAGAGGCTGAGGTGATGGTGTTTGGAGGGAGGGAGGACATCTGGTCCGCCGAATGGTGGCCGGACTCCTTAGGTGCCTGCCCGGATCTCACATCCTCAGCGAAAAACTTGGGGGTCATGATTGACCCTATCCTTAGCATGTGCCAACAGGTCAGCAGGACTGTATCGACCTGTTGGGGGATTATCCACATCCTTAGGAAAATCAGGCACTACCTGTCTTTACAGGCAAGAAAGCAACTGGCTGTTGCCCTACTGGGCTCGCGTCTGGACTATGGCAATGCGCTGTATGCTGGACTTAATAAGTCCGAGCTGCAGCGCTTGCAGGTGGTTCAGAACGCAGCGGCCAGATTTGTTCTCGATCTACCCCAACGTGCCTCTGCCACCGCTGCTAGGAAGCAACTCCACTGGCTTCCTGTTGTGGACCGCATTTATTTTAAGTCCATGTGCATGGTGTATAAGGCCTTAGCTAAGACCAGCCCCACCGGGATTGGATGCATCCTCTCCCGCTATAATCCTGGTAGGAACCTTCGTTCCTCTAATAGACTCCTCCTCTCCGTTCCTCGGGTTCGGAAGACTAGATGGGGTGGCATGGCATTTTCCAATCTGGCCCCTAAATGGTGGAATGCTCTCCCTCTTGAGGTTAGGTCTCTTTCCACTCTTCAAGCCTTTAGATCTGCCCTAAAGACCTATCTCTTTGTACGTGCCTACCTGTAGTAGTGCTGTTGTATTTGCTGATTTATTTTCGATAGGCGCCTTGACACCTTCGGGTTGAGTTTGCGCAATACAAATTGCTTAATAATAATGCAGCTACAACCCCTGGGTAAGCAGCATCTTCTGCTTCAGCGACCATATCAAATCAAGTCTGCTCTGGAAGTGATAACTAAGACGGATTTCTGCCACAATCTTGAGCTTATTTCAGTCTTTAATGTTGAATGTGTTTCTTCGTTGTTTATGTTCTAAGTAGTTCAAGAACTGGAGCAGCAGTGTCTTACCACCTTAGACAGTGGGAGGAGCCTCATTCAGAAGTCCTTTGGAGTTTGCACTCGGTCTGCTATGCAGTTTGCTCATGCTTCCCCACAGAGACAGTGGCTGGTGACCTCCACGTCACAGCTCAGAGAGCGCCATGAATACTATCCTCTTGCCATTATTATTATTATTATTTTTTTTTTTAAAGACTTTTATTAATTTCAAACGTACAAAAACAAAAGGAAGAAAACAAAACACAAGGCAGTAAAATACAGACGTGTTACTGTGGCGTCGGGGGAGGAAGTATACATACAATTCAATCGGTAGGATCATACATGGAGAAGGGGGGGGAGAGACCAGGAGTAAGCTAAGTGTCTAGTTAATCGTGGAGGAAACATCGGGCTTGGAGGAAGACAGGTCAGTCTCCAAATCCACTGGAGGGGGGGGTACATATCTCACCACGGTATGTGTTCCATTGAGACCAAATCTTACCCCATTGACGGGGTGGGCCACGGGAAAACATAAGCTGTCTTCTCTCGAAACATGCACCAATCCATATTTTGTTGCCACAGCAGAACCGTCGGTGGCCTCTGGGCACCCCACAGTTGGGCTATGTCTCTCTTGGCGATCATATTGCCCAGGGTCACTCATCGGAGCTGCGCCACGTCGTAGTCATTCGGCTCCCAAACATTCAACAAGCATCTCCTCGCCTCAGGCAGGGACCGAACACCCGTGACCTCACTCATAACCTCATGCACCCGAGTCCAATAGCGCGTCACTGCAGGACATTCCCAAATGATATGGAGAAACGTACCCACGAGACCACAGCCACGCCTGCAAAGACCATCCACAGAGAATCCCATGCGTACCAGACGGGGACCAGTCACATACACCCTATGAAGAATTTTGAGCTGGACAAACCGGAGGCGCGCCGGGATCGCCACCTCCTTCGGGGAGGAGATGGCAGCCTGCCAGTCCTCATCGTCAAGTTCCAAACCATCGCCGGTCCAAACCTGACGAAGGCGATTGAGGAGGTCAATCCTGTTGTTGATCAATTTTTTGTAAATGAGCGAAATCGTGCTGTCCAGGATGTACCCGTCCAGTATACGATCTTCCCAGTGGGGAAGCCTCCGGAATGTCCGTGCCCAAGGGAAAGACAGATAACACCGCATGCCGGATTTGCGCATAGCGAAAGAATTCCCTATCGTTCAAGTCATACTCAGCTTTCAGCTCCTCAAACGTCTTGACCCTACCCTTGATCCACACATCATCCACTCTGCTGATACCAATCACGTCCCACTTGCATAGGGACCCGAGCTTGTCAGATGCGTAAAGCGGAGTCGCGCGAGTCAATTTGTCAGCCCAGCCCAGAGCCACCGTTGCACGATACCACACCTGTACGGCAGTCAAGGTGGGGCCAGTGAGAGTCCTGCAGGCAGACCTCGAGTACAAAGCCCTGCTATAATCTCTGCCGGGTAACAGCCACCTATCCATTTCAAACGCCGGGTTAGGCAAGGGACCGTAAGTTCCATGATTAATCGCCCCCAGCTGAGAGGCCCAGTAATAGCGGCGAATATCGGGAAGCGCGATGCCACCGTCATACCTCGGGAGCGTCATCTTCGCAAGGGCTATACGGGAACGCCCCCCCCCCCCATATCAGTCGTCTCTGTAGACTTTCAATCTTTCTAAAGTAGACAGCAGGCACAGTGTCGAGGGTGTTTTGCAGCGCATAGAGGAACCGGGGCAGCGACATCATCTTAAACAGCGCCGCCCGCCCCAGGGGGGGAAGAGGGAGCCTACCCCATGCAGCAACGTCCGCTCGAAGGCGCTGAAGCGGGGGGAGCAAATTGCGTTCATAACGAAGCACAGGGTCCAAGGTAACAAAGATCCCCAGATATTTAAAACCGTCCCGCGCCACCGAAATAGGACAGCCACGGGGCAAGATAGGAGCATCTCCCGAAAGGACGTAGACGCACGACTTAGACCAGTTGATGACGAGACCAGAGTTTTTACGAAAAGACGTCAAGACGTCAAAGAGGTCGATCAACGATTTCCGAGGTGACGTAAGGTACAGCAGAATATCGTCCGCATATAGAGACACCCGATACTCTAAGTCCGAGGTCCATCTGATGCCTCTCATAGACGGCTCCCACCTCAACCAGGCCGCCAGTGGTTCCAAAGCGAGGGCAAACAAGCCTCTTGCCATTATTTATCACCATTTGTCTTGCTTTGTGCCTGCAAAGGTTTAATCTGTACAGTCCTGACATGGTTTTCCATCTTCTCAATCAAGTAGCTGTCTACCATGCAGACCATGAGAGAGGAGTCAAAGTCCTGCCCCTTTGGGAAGTACACTGGATCCTGCTTCAGGAATCCTTATGATGTGAGACCCCTTAGAGAAGTAAGAGGATCACGTTCCGGCTCCTCACCCACGCACACAAGTCTCTCCACGACCTGGGCCCCAAGTACCTCAACGACCGCCTGACCTTCTACATGCCCACCCGCCAGCTACGGTCCACCAGCCTCGCCCTCGCAGCCGTACCACGCATCCGAAGAGCCACCACCGGAGGAAGATCCTTCTCTTACCTGGCTGCCAAGACATGGAACTCCCTCCCCATCCACCTTCGGCTGACACAGGACCATCTCGCCTTCAGGAAACAACTCAAGACCTGGCTGTTCGAGCAGTAGCTTACCCCTTCCCACAAGTGCCTTGAGACCCTCCCGAGTGAGTAGTGCGCTATACAAATGGTTTGATTGATTGATTGAATGTTGGATCCTGCTTCAGGAATCCGTATGACTTGAGGATCCTTAGGGGAGTATACTGGATCCTCCATCAGGAATACGCATGACTTGAGGACCCTTAGGAAGCACACTGGATTCTCCATCAGGATCAGATTGACTTGAGGACCCTTAGGAAGCACACTGGATCCCCCATCAGGATCAGATTGACTTGAGGACCCGGTACACTGGATCCAACTTGAGGAATCCATATGACTTGAAACCACTTAGAGCAGTGTATTGGATCCTTCAGAAATCCTTATGACCCGAACTCCCTTAGGCGATACACTAGATCCTCCTTTAGGAGTGCATATGACTTGAGACCCATTGGGGAAGAAACTGGATCTTCCATCAGAAATCCCTATGACGTGTGCGTTCATACATCATCTTCAAGACGGCCATCCTAACACAACAAGATCACTCTCCTGATCAGAGATTACAATTAAGAACCACTAGGTAGTAAATACGTTACTGGATCATAGTACCAGTGTGTATTTCTCCTTCACTGTTTTTACTAAGGTAGTTAACCACACCATTAAAATACCTTGTGGATTACATAACCTTTTTTAACCTTCACTCACTTTGCACGTCTACACCACTCCTAGTGCCCTCATACCCACATGCAACAATTGGCAGGAACAAAAGTGCTCCAATAAAGAGCCCCTTCATGGGTGCCCGTGAGACATTGCAGCGCCAGTCTGACGAGGAGCAAAACCCAAATGATGAAGCATGACACCTAGCTTGCTGGGTGTGTGAGGGTTTTAGTTCCGAAAGGGGAATTTCCCCTCATTCTCTCTCGCTTGGCTTGCTTAACCCTAATTTTGAGATATACCACCCCAACGGCCTACCGAACCAGACTCAGAGAGGATCTGGGGGTCATTAACTGCATCCCGCATATCTGACTGCTGGCTCCCCCACATCCAACTATCGGGTA
The DNA here is from genome assembly GCF_964261635.1 of Lissotriton helveticus. NCBI lineage: Eukaryota > Metazoa > Chordata > Amphibia > Caudata > Salamandridae > Lissotriton > Lissotriton helveticus. Next base: position 1,748,043 of record NC_136068.1, read on the forward strand.
TGAGCTTTGGCTTCGTGAACCCTGAGGTTCCGCAACTGGGTACGGACTGGCTCACGTCATTGGTAGTACAGCCTAGGACTGCAGGAAATATCAGACCCGGGGGGACCCGGGAGAAAGAAGTACAGGGATATCCGTCCCCACTAGGAAGCAGTATATCCTCTTGGAATGGACAGAGTGAGAGGGCGCCACCTGTAGGGGGTCGACACCAGAGCTGCGCCACGACGACTGAGGAGTACAACTGGTGGAGGAGTCCAGCCTGAAGATCCTGATCCCAAGGCCGTAACGTAGCTGCGGCATTCCCAGGGGGAACACCTGGGAGTCTGGCCGCTCTCACTAATAGGCTGCAGGTCACTCCCGGTGGTGCCCCAGATTCTCACCTGCTGCGTCGGCTGCCGGCTCGCATAAATGGCGACAGGAGGGAAAGGTCCTAAGGTTGACGTTCAGAAGCCGCTAGCAAAATTTGCCTAGTCCAAGGCGGGTGACAAAAGTGAACCGAAGCAGATGCAGAAAGACGGGGTGACGGTTGCCCCTAAGCCAGGAATGGAGCCAACTCTACACGATGTTATGGCAGAGATATATGGGGTGCGCGCCTTGCTGGACTCAGTAACGGTGGAGTTTTCCCTCATCAGGGCAAACTTTCGATCGATGGATGAGAAAGTCAAAGAGCTTAAGTTCGTCATCAGCGCTCTGCAGACGTACACGACAGAGCTTCAAATGCAGATGGTCGAATTGCAAAGGAAACAGGAGCGGATGGCACAACAGCTTGATGATTATGAAGGCCGTGCACGCCGAAACAATATCCGCATCTTAGGAGATCCGGTAAGGGTGGAGGGGCCGGCAGCGGACCTATATGTAGAAGATCTTATCACCAAACACCTCAAACCTAAGACTCTGTCCAGCTATTTCTCGATCGAAAGGGCCCACAGAGTGCCAGGAGGCAGGCCAAAACCAGGAGCACCCCCAAGGCCCCTTATAGCCTGAGTATTCAATTATCGAGCTAGAGACATCATCCTGCAGACTGTGAGATCCAGCCCCCCACTGAAAATGGATAACTATGAGGTGGCTTTCTTTCCTGACTTTACGGCCAAGGTCTAGGGCCAACGTCGCAGCTTTCAGGCAGTGAAGAGGGAACTGCGGGACCATGAGGTGAAATACACAATGCTCTTTCCAGCAAAGGTGCGAGTGGAATCGGATGGAAAGACGTGGTTCTTTGAGTCACCTGAGGCAGTATGGGACTGGATGGAAGGTTGGAGCAGTGTGGGAGGCCAAAGAAGAGACCCCTCTGGCAGATCTGGCCAACACAGAGGTAGCCGTGCAGAAGCCCCATGAAATGGCTCAGCGGAGGAAGACGGGCAGACGGGCAGACGAAGGAGCGGGAATACCAACCCATTGGAGAAAGTCGTGGGGAGCTAGTGCCTCGCTGAAAGCGCAAGTATGGGGGGGAGGGATAAGGTTTGTGATACCCTTTTGTGCAGGACACTGATGATGGGACCTGGTGAAGGGGTCAAGATTGATGGGCGACACTCTATCCGCGGTTACCCCCGCACTCTTTTACATTCAGTGTGCTGAATGTAAAAGAGTGCAGGGTAACCGCGGATAGACCGTGAGATGGTACAGGAAAGTTTTGAAAAAACGCGAAAGAGGATCACAATGATGTTTTTAAATTAGCCAATAAACATGTGTCACGATAAACCCCTGACGAAGGGTAATCCCGAAATGCATTGGGTGTTCTTGAATAAATTGTTACCTGTGGAAACACGTTTCTCCTGTGTTGTTGTGAAAAGATGTAGACGAAGAAATGAAATGAGTAAAATAAATCGAAGAAAATAAAGGATAAAAAAGATTGATAAAAATGGAAGAAATATGGATTAACTGAAGTGTAACATGAGTTTGATTTATTGGACTTATTTGAAAGCACGGCTGTGCAGCTTGACGGGGTTATAAATGGCTCCTCTTCAGTTTGGTTTCACAATTGCAGCGCAATTGGGCAGAGCACGGAGCAAGCTTGCACGCCAAACAAAGGTTGAAAATGAATGAATATGGAGAAAGCTAGAAGTGAACAACACAAAGAAGGTGTGCATCTCACCAAAATTGTCTGTTGCAAGAAACACACCTTGTAGGACAGAAGACTAAGGCCCTCACCAGGTGAGGGTACAAACTCTTGGTTCATGCTGATTATACCACAGCATAGAGGGGGACGGCAATCCTGGTAAAGAAAAACACACCCCTTATAATCCACAAGACATGGACATGGGGAAGGTTCGCAGGGGCAGATGCTCAATGGGATGGAAGGGATATTAACATAATCTCAGTTTATTTACCACCCTCTCTGGGTAAGGTAGCATTGGAAGACCTTGGAAATAAGCTGACGGGACTCCGAGAAGGCACATAATCATGGGGGGAGACTAAAATATGGCATTAGATTACACAATTGATCGCCACCCACCAAGGTCTAGAGCGAAATCAAACGGGCTGATGGCTCATTTTATGAGGCCTCTGGGTTTGACTGATGTAGGTCAAGCTCTCCAACCCACTGACAAATTATTCACGTACTTCTCCAATGTGCACAAAAGTTTATCGCGTATTGACTATTTCCTTACACACTTGCTCTCGATAGGGAACTTTGCTCAGTCCCGAGTTCTGCCCAGATGAATATCAGATCACTCCCCAGTCTGGGTAGAATACACACACTGGGAACGGCAGGCATGCACCACCATCGTTCATAATCCATGGTTCCTACACATACCGGACATCAGGGAGGAACTCCGCACACAGACAGTGAACTATTTCACAGAAAATGTGGGCTCTGTTGAATCCGCGCAAATGATTTGGGAAGCATACAAGGTAGTTCTGAAAGGGCAAGCTTTATCTTTAAAGACGGGGTACCACGCCCAAAAGCATGAGCTTCTGGCTCAGGTAGAGACAGACCTCCTTGAATGGGAGTGGGAACATGCATATGATCCCTCACCCGACACAAGTCATAGACTTTTACTGAAGCAAGACGAATGCCGGATAAAAACTAGGGAACACTGAATTTACGAAATGGGAGATAGGGCTGGCAGGACACTAGCGTGATTGGAGAGGCAAGAACAGGGAACGAGATGGGTACGCAAACTGACAAAACCAGGGGGTGAAATCGTGACACATCCACGGGAAATAGCAGATGAATTTGCGGATCACCTGGAAACGGTGTACTTCCCCTCTACCTGTTACATGGCTGACGACTCACGTCAGCTCATCCGGGATAGTGACGTGCCGGTCCTCTCTGACGTGGAGAGAGACACTTTAGATGGAGATCTCTCGAATTAAGATATTAGCAAGGCCTTAGGACAGATTAAATCCGGGAAAGCAACGGGGCCTAATGGCATACCGGTTGAGTTCCTAAAAGCCACGGCCTCTCAATCTGTGCCACACTTACGGGCCATGTATGAGGAAAGTCTAGAGGCGGGCAGGCTACCGGTGAATCAACGGTTAGCCACCATTGTAATAATTCACAAACCAGGTAAACCAGTGGATAGCTGTGGCTCCAATAGGCTAATCTCGCTGATTAATGTTGAGGTAAAGGTACTGGCGAAAATACTGGGGAATAGGCTGGTGGCAGTTATTGCATCACTGATCCACCCGGATCAATCTGGATTTATGCCAGGGAGGAATATGGCCCTTAATATAAGACACCTACACAACGTGATAGCTCGTAGGAAATATATTGAGGAGGACGCGGCGGTGTTGTCTCTCGATGCCTCAATGGCATTTGACTCAATAGAATGGCCATATTTGTTTGCAGTCCTGGAAAGGGTGGGATTAGGGCCCTAAATTTATAGCCTGGGTGAAGCTGCTGTACACTGACGTGTTGGGACAGGTGAGGGTCAACAGCTGCACGTTCTGGACATTCCAGTTAAAAAGGGGTACTAGACAGGGGCGCCTGCTATCCCCGCTGATATTCTCCCTCCTGCTGGAACCCCTTGCGGCATGGTGCGCAGAGATGTGATGGTGCGGGAGATGCGATGGGCAGACGATGTGGAAGATCGTATATCCTTATATGTGGACGACATACTCTTATATCTTGCGTCCGCATACAAATCAATTTGTGTAGTGCTCAACATCTTCACGAATTTTGGCAAATACTCTGGGTATGCATTCAACTGGCATAAGCCTGTATTGTTTATGCTGTGGGCCAGGTCGCCAGACTTCTGGCTGACTGCACTATAGTGGTGGCGGAGGTGAGGTTTCGATATTTGGGGGTCTTTGTTACTTCGGATCCGGCTCTTTTTTACAGCTCTAATTTAGCCCCCCTATTGGATAGACTACGCGCTGATGTGAAGCACTGGAGGTCCCTGCCTCTCTCACTGTTGGGTCGTGCTGCACTCTTTAAAATGTTGGCCCTCCCTCGTTTCCTGTACATTCTTCATATTTGACACCACAGAGTCCCAGACTCGTATTTTAAATCAGTCGAGGGTGAACTCTGCACATTGCTGTGGGATGTGAAGGCCCCCATGGTGGCACTGAATAAATTGACAAAAGGCTGGTACGATGGATGTATATCGCTGCATGACCTGCAACTCTATTACTGGGCAGCACAATTGGTGACTGCTAACCACTGGCTGTATCACCCCCTCAATGACCCAGTATATGCTCTTGACCGTTACCAAACTGATCGCTCTGGTTACCTAGGGGCCCTATACACCAGTCAAAGGAAGAATAAAAAGAATCCTTTTGGACCTACCCAACATACACTAGAAATATGGCATATAGCAAGTTCTCGTCTGGGATGAGCGGGCGTCCTCTCTAAGGTAAAGGCCTCTATGGTATACACAGAAGCTGGGCATGATGTGCTCTCAGCCTGGGTTTGACAAATGGGACCTCATAGGTATCTCGGCAGTAAAGGACCTGGTTCAGAAGGGTTCTGTACTTACATTTGGTGATCTTCAGAGACAATATCACCTCGCTCAGGGAAAACTATACAAATATTTGCAAATAAGACACACGATTCTGATGCAGTTTCCGACCCTTAAAGACATTCCGGAGTCGTCCCCACTGGAGGACCAGCTGTTGGATGGGCCTCTAAGCTCAAATGCGATATCCCTCACATATAAAAAGTTGAGTAATAACCTACCAGACACCTTTTCAAAGCTTAGAGAGTGGTGGCAGGATGACCTAGGCCCGATAAGGGACAATGACTGGCAATTGGCTCTTATGTCCCCTCGGAATGCGGCCATCACACTTAAATTTAGGCTAATACAGCTTAGGATACTCCACCGGTCATACATGACGGGGAAGACTTTGGCGAAAATAGGTTCTAGACCTGACGACCTCTGTCTGAGAGGGTGCGGACTGCAGGCCACCTTTTATCATACTTTGTGGAGCTGCCCAATTATTAGTGCCCTCTGGGTGCGCACCTCGATCACATGCAGACGGCCTGGAGAAAGGAGGTAGTATTGATGCCACTACTGGGACTATTGAATATATGGGCTGCAACTGATCTCACAGAAGTTGAACAACAATTCACAACATTGGGATACACGTTAGTCAAACGGGAACTGGCGAGAGGGTGAGGGGGAGCAAATCCACCATCCATTACCCTATGGCCACAGGAGTTAGACAGGTGCATGTTGGCAGAGACGGAGGTCTTTGTAGCTAGGGGGTGCCCCAAAAAATGGGATCGGAAGTGGTCAAAGTGGAATGAGTATTGTGGAGAAATTTGTGTGTCCCCTACAGTGGAAATGGAGATGCAATGACGTACAGAAAGTGATGGAAATGTTTGATGTATAACTTAAATAATTTATGCACATGTACTGTATTGACTAATCTGAAAAGTGTCATCTAATTATATATGTATGGCTGTAATTAAAACCAATAAACATATTAAAAAATTAAAAAAACTCTGCGGAATTCCGCGTAGTAGTACTCCGCCAACTTTGCCCACCCTTACTCTTCAACACCAACTTCCAAAGATGTATGATGAACATTACCCACTGAATAAAGGACAACTTAACAAAGACAAGAAAGAAATCATCAACTTTGGGATCAGCACCTCTCCATGGAACGATATATGGTGGTCTGCTGAACTCATCCCATTCCCCTACCTGGTTGACCATGCCATCAACCTCGGCATGTATATGAAGAAACAGGTAAACACAGTCTAATCTGCCTGCTTCCACACCCTATGTATTCTACTCAAGATCTTCAGGTGGCTCACAGTCAACACCAAGAGGACCGTCATGCAGGTCCTCATCACCAGCAGCCTACAATATGGAAACACACTCTACATAGGAATCACCTCACACCTCCTGAAGAGATTACAGGCAAATGTTCAGCAGCAAGACTCATCCTCGACCTCCGAAAACATACCCATATCACACTCCACCTCAAAAAGCTACACTGGCTCCTGATCCAAAAGAGATTCCAGTTCAAAATGTTGTCCCATGCACACAAAGCCCTTCACAATGAATGACCAGCTTAGATTATTAAATGCACAACCTTACCCCAACCAACCAGACACCTGCAATCTGCCTCTGTCTTCCTCACATACACACCCTGGATCCGCTTAGGCAACAACAGAGGACACTCCTTCTTGTACCTGGTGACCAAAGCTTGGACCTTCCTCTACATCTCAAGTCCACCTTATTGCTCCAGGGACTCAAAACCTGGCTATTCGAATGGACAGATCACCACGAAGCAACTCGCTACCCCAGCACCTTGAGACACTCACAGGTGATTTGCTGCACTTTATAAATCTTTGTGTGATTTATTGAACTCTACTATACACACAGCAACATGATGCCTACCTCTGCTATACACACAGAACTGTGCAGCCTAACTCCACTGTACGCACTGTGTCCTGCAGCCTAACTCCACTATAGACTCAGAATTGTGCAGCCTAACTCCATTATACACATAGCACCCTGCAACCTAACTCAACAGCACTGTGCAGCTATATTCCACTATATACACAGCACCCTGTAGCCTAATTTTACTGTTCAACCAGAAACCTGTAGCCTAACCATGCTATACACTCAATACCATGCTGCCTACCTCCACTATACACACAGCACTCTGCAGTTTAGCTCCTCTATACACATAGCACCCTGCAGCCTAACATCTCTATACACACAGCTCCCTGCAGCCTAACTCCACTATACACACAGCACCCTGCAGCCTAACTGAACTGTGCACAGCACCGTGCTGACTACCTTCACTATACACAAAGCACTGTGCAGCCTATCTCCACTCCGGTCACAATACACTGCAACCGAACTCCTGTGGTATATAAATAAATAATACCGGATCTAGGTTTGACTGGACATAGCAATAACAGATAGCTCAATAAATAAGAGTCAAGATTCGAGGTAGTAGGAGTTTGCAGGTTTTAATACAGCATAAAGGACAGGAACAGGATAACCTGCACGGGAACAGGATGGCAGGGCCCTGCAGGGGGGACAGGGAATGAGCACGCTAACTTTAATAACAATGTACAAGCATATATACTAAACAGTTGCATTACAATACATATGATAGGCGGAGCAGTGGGTGTGGTCAATAGCAGTCGCGAAAGATAAGGGTGAAAGTAGGTGTAACAAGAGGCGTATACATGGACATGTGATGTAAACGTAACAGAATATGTCATAAATGGGGCGGAAACATGGAGGGGGCTACCTAAGGAGCCGGGACCTCTAACCTAATGGTGCGCGCAAACTGACAATGACGTGTTACTAGGAGAAGCTGGGGGCTATGAACTCTGCGCTAGGAGTAGAGACTGAGGTCTGGAGAGTCAGGGCGACATGTACCTAAACCCTATCTAGTATCTAATGTTTAGAGAACATGTTGATATAAACTAAGAGTCAGGAGGGGAGAGGCTAACAGACTCTAAGACTGGAGCATGCATTATTCTACATGTAGTGCGTGTTGAGGAATATTAAATGACCATTAATACAGTATTTCTCCTGCATGGAGACGTAAAGGCTAGACAATGACGGAAACTATTGATGCGATTCAGTAGCTTAGGAATGCAGAGAAGGAGGGCTGGACTGATAACTAGAATCATAACATATTCTTGGCAGACTCGTGGACAGAGCCAGGCCAAGCCGGGCACTGTGAGGCAGGAAGTAAGTGAAGGGTCAGGGATACAGGTGGGGGCTGTATCGCTCCTCAGCGAGGGCTCAGGAGACAGGAGCTGAATCTGGTGTCCGGGCCCTTTTGAGGCCTAGAAACGGGGACTTTTACTGGAATAACGTGCACACTGTGAAACGTGGCAACGTAACTTTACATAGGCCTAATACTCGTAGCTTTCACGAGAACTGGGGACTGGCATACTAGAGATGGACACAACTGTAATTGCGTCTTTAATCGAACATAGGGGAATACATATGCATATTGATCATGCACATATGACATAAGATGGGGAACACGTAGGGACACAGAACATGGCAAATTTACTTTTCCACATTCCCTCCTTGTCACTACGTTTCCATCAGGAAACATCAATATTCATGATACCATCTATCATTTCATACAGTATCATCTGCTCGTCTCGAATGGTCTTGGAACGGGATTTAGAACGGGACTTGGGACTAGGAATACAAGAGGTAGCACAAATGCCGCAAATCGCAGGGCCACGTTGTATACAGAGGCAGCAACTGAATATGATCGCTACTGCAATACCTAGAAATGACAATACTTTCCATCCCCAGGCGGAAATTATATTCCAGAACCAACCGGACCATGTCCAGGTGCCTGGATCTTGGTGTAACATATGGGCAATATTATGGAGTCTGGTAATAGCTGAATAAACAGACGGTGCGTTATTAAGAATGAAAATGCAGCAACTAGATCCGATGACTCTACATGCCCCGCCCCTATCGGCCAGTATGACGTCAAGGACGAGACGATTCTGGAGCACGACAATTCTCATAAAGGATTGCTCCTCGGTTAAGTTACCTAGAGCAGAAGTAGTCTCAATCACTACTGCTTCAAGGGTTCTCGTTAATCTACGTATCAGTTTACTATTCACGACAGTACCTAAGTAGGGGAAGACACCTTTATTGATATCTATATATTGTTCTAGAGCAGTTTCAGTATAATCGACAATCGGGAGGTCTCTCTTGTGTCTAGTATGTACTAGGTGGGAATTCCTATGATAGTCAGGTGGGGCTAGAAAAACTGGTGGCAGTAGGAAGGCAATGTAACAGGTTCCCTCCCAATCGAGGGGCAGACGAACATATGCGGTCTGACCACAAACAAAATAAGAATGACGTGAAGCTTTGAAAATAGATTTCCTACTGTCACTATACTTGACAATAGTAGTACAATCACTATGTCCTACATGTACGGAACCATTCTTTCGGACACATAATTCACCTTTTACTGGTAATACTGACATAGCAGGTAAGTCTGGAGTAGTATCAGACTGAACATTCAGGACCATGAAATTCGAAGAATAATTACCTAAGTTATAAACTTCATTTTCTAGATCTAACCCTGTTCTGTGGGGAAGACCTTGCTTGTCTGGAAAACATGTACTGTTAAGAAAAGACATATCTGTTGAGGATGACGTTAACGTGGACCATGCTCCACACGAACCATTATGTGAAAATGGATAAGGAAAGAGTGGCAGAACTCCCTTCGGTGTCTGGAAAGGGGGGAGTCGACCACACACCCAACAATTAGTGGCATTGCTGGTCTGGTGTGAATAATGTAACATGCGGATAAAGGAATTATTACGCATAGCAAGACGATATGAGAGTTCATGAGGAGGTAGATCACTAAACGTGTGCTCTATTGTAGCATTAGCAGACTCATTTACATTAGAAACTGGAAAATATAAATAAAATGCATAACTTGTGCAGGTAATCATAAGGCTGAGATATAGCAGAAAACATAAAATAATAGTGCAACTTTTAGAGTTCTCACTAACTCTCTCTCTGTGGGGGACTATTATATACATGTCAGAAACCGGTCTAACCGTTTCACCTAGGGGAGGACTTAGACAATCAAACTGGCTGACTTATTTTACTAGACCTTAACTTTTTCTTATACTCCTGCTGCGGAGTTTTCTCTAACAGGGAGGAATCTGTATCATTGTCTTTTGCGGGACAGTCCTTGAGAATAGTACTTTGGCAATCCTTAAAATCCTCGGAAATGTTCTTGGAGACAGTCTTTAGTCCATAAAATTTTTTCACATGAGACAGGTGGACCCAGCCCTTCCTGCCTTCCAGCTTGACGGCAGTACGGGTGGCCAGGAGGACCTGCTTGGGCTCCTTCCAGCGGGGCTCCAGCGGACTTGAACGATCAAAATTCCGGACAAGAACCATGCATCCGGGAACGATTTCATGCGGTGCCACCTCGGTATTGTCTGGAAATGCGGCGGCAACCTGTGAACGACAAGAGTGTAGGGCAGACATCAAGGAAGCTAGGTAATCTGTCAGCATATTACTTGAAACATCTGTAATACTTCGGGGTCTAGGTGTACCCCACATATTAGGGGGGCGGCCGAATACGACCTCGTACGGGGACAGACCTGATCTGGAATGTGCGACCATACGCATATAAAACAAAGCGACTGGCAGAGCTACTAGCCAGTCCACACCTTTCTCTTTACATACTTTGGCGATGCGGATTTTCAGGGTCTGGTTATGTCTCTCTACTAGACCGGCTGCTTCAGGATGGCGTACACAATGGAACTTCCACTGGTACCCTAACAAAAGGGAAATATGTTTCATGAGCTCAGATGAGAATGGCTGGCCGTTGTCAGAATATACGACCCTAGGGAGTCCGTAGCGGGGGAAGAATTCACGAACCAACTGCTTGGCAGTGGTCGCGGCTGTGTAATCTGGGACTGGATATGCTTCTGTCCATCTGGACAAAGCGCATACCACTACAAGGACATACTTGAAACCTCGACATCGCTCCATCTGAATATAATCCATCTGGAGGACTTCAAAAGGGTGGTCAGGGGGCTGGAATCCACCTTGTTCCACCGGGACACTTTTACCTGGATTAAACTGGCAACATATCATACAAGTACGGACTTTCTGTTTGGCTGCAGCTCGTAAATGCTTGTTGAACCAAATGTTCTGGATACTGTCTAACATAGCTTTTTCTCCTAAATGTGCTGGACTATGTGCGGTATTGATAATGACTTGAACCATAGAGTCGGGGAGAAACCATGTGGCTCTACCCTTCGTTACCCATCCCTGATCTGTCTGGACCCCTCCTTGTTCGGACCATTTCTTGATTTCATCGGGAGTAGCATGTAACTGGATATCTATGACATCTTGAGTAGGGTCCTTAACTGTCATACAAGTAGTCGGATCTGGAGTATGTGTCTGTGTCGGATTAACTGACATGTCTGGAGTCTGTGCTGTAAGCTTGGCTGTGCGATCTGCTAGATCATTACCTTGAGAAATAATGTCAGTAACTTTCGTATGTGCTTTGCATTTCATGATAGCAATAGATGTCGGTAAGTGTATGGCATCTAACAGAGCTTGAATAAGGAGACCATGCTGAATCTTGGTTCCATGAGAAGTCATGAAACCTCTCTCCTGCCAGAGCACTCCAAAGTCGTGTACAACTCCGAATGCGTAGCGTGAATCTGTGTAAACATTAACTTTCAGGTTCTTGGCGTGAATGCAGGCTTGTGTCAGAGCAACTAGCTCTGCTGCCTGAGCAGACAGGGTGTCAATACGGTGTGTTTCAATAACTTCAGTGTCAGTAGTCACTGCATACGCGGCTACTAGTTCTCCTGTACTTGTTCTCATACATGAACCATCCACATAAAGTGTCAGGTCAGGATCTGGTAATGGAATATCTGTCAGATCTTGTCTTGGCTTTGTCATAATATTAACTACTTCCACACAGTCGTGTGTGGCAGGATTCGAAATAACTGACGGTAACAGTGTAGCAGGATTTAGAACGTTGCAGCGTCTGATTTCTATGTGTGGCTGGAACAGTGTCAGTTCATAACCTGTTAAACGTGCAATTGTCAAGTGCTGAGTCTGTGTTCGGTTTAAAAGAACTTCCACGGAGTGTGGAACTTGTACTGTCAAGGAATGTCCTAATACTATGGAATCACTTTGTCTGATAGCTAGTGCTGTGGCTGCAACTGACTTGAGGCACGCAGGCAGAGCCTGGGCTACAGGATCTAGTGTGCTCGAAAAATAAGCACAGGGCTTGTATTGTCCTGCTTGATCTTGTGTGAGAACAGATAATGCTGTACCTTCCCGTTCAGTGACGAAAAGTGTAAAAGGCTTACTGTAGTTCGGTGTAGCTAGAACAGGAGCTTGGCATAGAGCTTTCTTTAACTCATTGAAACTAAGTGTATGTTCAGATGTCCAAGGGAGGACAGTCGATAGGGCTGCCTCCTGTGTCGTTAACTGTATCAGTGGCTTGGCTAAGAATGCATACTGAGGAATCCATTGTCTGCAATAAGAAGTAAGGCCGATAAAAGCACGTACCTCCTTCTGGGTCTTGGGCTGAGGAAGACTCGCTATTAACTGGATACGGTCAGGTGTCAACTGCCTACCCCACTTGGACAGTAAGTGGCCTAAGTAGATCACTTGCTGGACACAGAATTGAAGCTTCGAAGGGGACACTTTGTGCCCCATCTCTGCTAAGAAATACAAGACTGTAAGTGATGCTCGCTCGCAAGCACGTTCAGAACGGGCTGTGATCAGTAGATCATCGACATACTGGAGCAGGGCAGTGTCAGTTGGCATGTGAATATTGTCTAGTTGTCTCTTAAGTGCTTGACTGTAAATACTAGGACTTTCTGTGAAACCTTGAGGAGCTCGTGTAAATTGGTAGCTCCTTCCATTTAAACAAAATCCGAAAAGAAACTGGCTGTCTGGATGAATGGGGACACTGAAAAACGCGTTCTTGAGGTCTATGACTGTAAAAAATGAGGCTTCGGAATCAATAGCTGTCAGTAGGGAAGAGATATCTGGGACAACTGGGTACTGGGGAATAATACATTTATTGAGTTCTCGAAGGTCAATCACTAATCGATATACCGGGGGTGCATTTGGATCAGTACGTTTCATGACTGGAATGATCGGAGAATTACATACATTGGAGTCAGTTTCTACAACTACTCCTTGAGCGATGAGCTCGTCAATAATTTTGGATAAGGCTGTTACAGCCTCAGGTGGCAATCTGTACTGTCTGATTCGTGGTAACACTACACCTGGCTTGAGAGTCACACGATGGGGTGTGATTTGCATATAACCTACATCAGTTGGACCTTGCGCCCATAAATGCTGCGGAACATTGGACAATCTCGGATCAAAATCTCGTAATACATAGTGACCCTTGAAGTCACGTAGAAACAAGCGTATTCCCTCTGGGGAACAACATATGACTGCACCTAATTCTTTCAGTGTTTTAATACCTAACAGATTTTCTGGGCATGACTTCGTAAGTAACAGATCAGTAGTGCGGGACAATGGACCTACTTCTAGAGTAACTGGCTTAGATATCTCGTTTACAATAGGCTTTCCTGAAAATCCAAGGGAAACATTTCTAGAGCCTGAGAGCGGAGCCCCTGGAACTTCGTCGTGACTAATGGTGGTCCTACTTGCCCCTGTATCAATCAGAAACTTTCTGTCTTTCCCTAGTACTTGACTATGAACATAGGGACCTTCTTGATCTACAGGTATCTCGATGAGAGGCAAGCCTACCTCCCTCTCTAGGCTGTTTCATGAGTATGGCTGATACTCTGGATACTCTGTCTGTGCATACTGGTACATCTGCCGTGTAACATGCTGTGTTGCAGCAATAGGCTGCGGTGCTGGAACTGTCTGTTGTGCATTCTGTGGCTGAGAGGTCTGTGAAACTTGTTCTTGTCTAGGCGGACGTGGTCTTTCTTTAGTCTTACCGGTAGCTATGTTGTGTTTCAGAACTGCACACTCGTTTATAAAATGACCTGGCTGTTTACAATAATTACAGGTCCCTTTAACGGGAACTGCAGGATGACTGGCTTGATTCGTACCCCTCTTCTGACTGTCTTGTGGAACAGATTGTGCAACTAGTACTTTCATTTTCGTGTCTTTCATACGTCTCCTCTCATGATCTTGCTCTTCTCTGATTCTATTCTGATGATACTGAAGCATCTGTAACATCTGGGACGGGGTACTAGCTTGCCAGGTACTTTCGACTTTCAAAACTCGATTCTTAACTTGTGGACTTGAATTCTCGACTAGTTTAGTAACAAAAAGATGAGGGTATGACTCGCTACTTGTCTTGAGGCCACTGTTAATACTAAAGCATTTCTCAAATCTAGAATAAAAATCACTAGTGTCTTCGTCTTGTTTCTGTTTACAGGCTGAGATTGCATCCCAGTCTTCCTTTTTAGTGGCTAATAATCTGGGCAAAACTTGTATTAGCAGTTCTGGTAATTCTTTACATTTCTCTCCAAGACCGGTACCTGGTACTCGTATCTTATCTTCAGCTTCTAGAACTGCCCAATCGATCTTTTTCTCTCCCACCTCCCATTCCTTTTCCTTGAGTTTTTCGTATACCCCTGCGGGCAACAGGACTTTTAACATTTTAATTATATCTGGATACGTGTATTCTCCCATACGGAGCATGTCTTTTAATTCTCGGTGGAACCCTGCTGGATCTTTGTCGTGACAGGGAATTAACTTCTTCATTTCTAAGAGTTCCATCTTGGTAACTGGGGTGTAAACAAATACTCGTTGCATTTCACCACCCGCTGTCCTAACTGGGTGTACTTCTCGTAACGGATTCTGTCTGTCTATGTAAAACGGTTTATTTTCTGGGGGTGAAACATGAACAAAATGCGGGTTCAAAAACATACTATATTTGTGGCGCTGTTCTAGAATGACACTAATTAAATCGGTACCTAAACCTTTCCATCTATACTGGAGTAACTCGTTCAGGACATCATGTAACGGACCTGGATCAGAATGTTGACCCTCATACAATGTGATGAGGTGCTGAATCATATACATACCCACCAGTCGTTGCTCGGCTGGTGCCAATTTCAGAAACAGTTGTGCCACTATTTCGTCTGGAAAAGTGGTAGAATCAGTAATCCATCGGACTGCTGATCGGGCTAGTTCTTGTTCATGCATGGTACTTAACTCACTATAACCGATTCGTGATTTCAGAATCAGATCGGTAGCTTGAAATACTTGTTCCAGAGAACCTTGTTCTGGTGCTGGAAGATGAAAGACTTTCTTGTGTTCTAGGCATAAATGTCGGTCTGGAAATCTAGATTTTCCTACATACGCTATTCTGGCGGTATTCTCGTCCTCTACCTCTTCTGTAGGAGAGTCATTCTCTTTCTCGCTTACTTGTGCTGTTTTACGTTGTTCGTGTAACCTTATTATCTACTTACGAATTTTCTTGTACATACTCTCTATACTACTGATGGTTCTGTGCTTACCCTCGGCTATATTATCACTCCACCTTGTCAGGGTTCTCATTTCGGCCGGATCTTTGGTCGGATAATCTTGTTCCCTTATTAAACAATTAATCAGAAACTTTAATATCATGAGCTGGATCTCAGCTTTCCTTTGAGACATGGCTTCGCCAATACTTTCTGGATCATCCCCTGTACGGATGAAACGATATATTCTGTCTAGATCTTCTTTCATATTCGGTAGGGTATCCAAATACCCGGTCACCCGTCTTACACGTATGGAATATATAACCGTACTATCATCACCTGTGACTGGATCATAGCGGCATTCAGTAAGGGCTCGTCGGATTTCTGCAACGGACTTATATTTAGGCGTACGCTGTAACGCACTTTCATGTAACTCGACTAACGTTACACGTTGGTGTGGTGGCGGGGTACCAGGAGGACCTCCTCCTGCGGCCCCTAAACTAGAATCGTCGACTGATACTCTTCGTACTGGCAGAGTGGGAAATTGTAATGTAGGCTGGACCGGGGGTACCGTAACAGGTACTCCGGTGACTGGAGGAGCAGGATTTACATTATTTACAGGAGCTGGCGGAACAGGATTTGCATATTCTGGGACTGTGTCGTCCAAATAGGACGAAATAAAAATATCAGCTGCGGTCGGTTTGTGACGTAGCTTGGTCGGAACTAATGGTGGCGGAAAATTACTGGATGCCTCCGGGGTTGCTTTTGGCAAGCCCTCGGCAAGAAGAGGATACATACCCTTAATGAGGGCATGCCTCTGTCTGTCTGACTGTTCGGTTTTGACTCGTTCACCTATCTCGATTAATTCCCTTTCTTGGCTCGTTCTAAGGATTCTCTACTTAGTTCTGACTTTCTGATTTCTTTTTCGGTTCTTTTATGAGATTCTTTGCGCCATAACTCGATGGCATCTTTCTGTGACTGTCTGGCTTTCTTTTTCCATAATGCTTCTTCTACTCGCATGATGCACTCGGCATCCCATGTGCCTGATACAGGCCATCTATACTTTTCTTCTAACTCTTTGGTGTACTCTACCCATAAATCTAGATATAATATGGCACTTATGCCATGCTTCTGATACATAAAATGACCTGGACTGTCCCTAGGCGGGACAGGAACTGCTGCTTCTAACAGACCTTTTCTAGTTTTCAACTGACGTAATTTAGAAAATAAGGGCATGACTGAACTGTAATCTAGACACAATACAATACACAATGAACACGATAACTACACCACTTTCATACCACGACATTAAAATACATGAATGACATTTTAAAGTAACAGTCTTGGCAAAATACTACCTGGAATACTGAAAACAGAATACATGAATCTTCTCGAGAACAGAACTGACTAGAACAGAAACTAGATGCACTGCTAAAACAGTACGAAACTTACCGGTCTCATAAAGAGACACGTCAGGACCCGCATCCACCGAAGTGGACACTTCGTTTTGGGTCTGTGTACCACCAAAACCCACGGACCAGAGTCAATTTGATTGACCCTGTCTAGATACTACCCCAGCAACGGTACTCACCGGGCAGCAAGAACGGAAGGCCTCGGACTGGACTGGACTGCTTCGACGCCGGACGGACGAACTTCGGACTTCAGTTACGGGTGGGCCTCCGGATACCTCGGACCTTGGACTCTCGGCTTGGGCTCTGGTCGGGACTCGCCGCGTTCCTCCACCGCCTCGTCTGGATGCTGGACCGCCACCTCCATCTCCTCCGTGGGCCTGAGGGATACTTGAAGCAGAAATATCTGCACGTGCACGGTATGGTTCCGTCACGGCTGCAGAGGGTCAGGGGGCCGGCGTGGCTTCACCGGCGCGTGGGGAAAGGGCAAGTCCCTGTTCGGGCGCCATTATGTGGTATATAAATAAATAATACCGGATCTAGGTTTGACTGGACATAGCAATAACAGATAGCTCAATAAATAAGAGTCAAGATTCGAGGTAGTAGGAGTTTGCAGGTTTTAATACAGCATAAAGGACAGGAACAGGATAACCTGCACGGGAACAGGATGGCAGGGCCCTGCAGGGGGGGCAGGGAATGAGCACGCTAACTTTAATAACAATGTACAAGCATATATACTAAAACAGTTGCATTACAATACATATGATAGGCGGAGCAGTGGGTGTGGTCAATAGCAGTCGCGAAAGATAAGGGTGAAAGTAGGTGTAACAAGAGGCGTATACATGGACATGTGATGTAAACGTAACAGAATATGTCATAAATGGGGCGGAAACATGGAGGGGGCTACCTAAGGAGCCGGGACCTCTAACCTAATGGTGCGCGCAAACTGACAATGACGTGTTACTAGGAGAAGCTGGGGGCTATGAACTCTGCGCTAGGAGTAGAGACTGAGGTCTGGAGAGTCAGGGCGACATGTACCTAAACCCTATCTAGTATCTAATGTTTAGAGAACATGTTGATATAAACTAAGAGTCAGGAGGGGAGAGGCTAACAGACTCTAAGACTGGAGCATGCATTATTCTACATGTAGTGCGTGTTGAGGAATATTAAATGACCATTAATACAGTATTTCTCCTGCATGGAGACGTAAAGGCTAGACAATGACGGAAACTATTGATGCGATTCAGTAGCTTAGGAATGCAGAGAAGGAGGGCTGGACTGATAACTAGAATCATAACATATTCTTGGCAGACTCGTGGACAGAGCCAGGCCAAGCCGGGCACTGTGAGGCAGGAAGTAAGTGAAGGGTCAGGGATACAGGTGGGGGCTGTATCGCTCCTCAGCGAGGGCTCAGGAGACAGGAGCTGAATCTGGTGTCCGGGCCCTTTTGAGGCCTAGAAACGGGGACTTTTACTGGAATAACGTGCACACTGTGAAACGTAGCAACGTAACTTTACATAGGCCTAATACTCGTAGCTTTCACGAGAACTGGGGACTGGCATACTAGAGATGGACACAACTGTAATTGCGTCTTTAATCGAACATAGGGGAATACATATGCATATTGATCATGCACATATGACATAAGATGGGGAACACGTAGGGACACAGAACATGGCAAATTTACTTTTCCACACTCCACTATTCATACAACACCTGTAGCCCAAATTCACCATACACACAGAGCACTGTGAAGCCTTCCTCCACTATACACACAACACCAGCAGCCTAACACCACTATAGACACAGCACTATGCTGCCTACTTCCACTATAAACTAGGGGCAGGCACAGTTCATGGAGTTCTACTATGGGGATTCAATTTTGAATCAACCATCCTCCTCCTCCTGTTTCAGGAATGCTGTAGCTGTGTGGCATAAAATTGTGGTTCATTTTGATCATAGTCAATCTCCCCACATTTTGAGGGGAAAGACTGGTCCTTCTCACTGTGATAAACACACCAGCTGCACTGAACACTCATTCAGCAGATACACTGGTGACAGGACAAGCCATATTCTTTATTGCCAGCCTTCTGAGCTCTGGCCATTGGTGCATCTTTCCATACCAATACATCAATGGATTTTGATTCACATAGACCTCTTTTGGATCATCCAGATACTCCTGGAGCATCATGTGGATGGTCATTGGTTCTGCCACTTGCTCAAACTTTTTTGCTATTGCTTATGCACTGGACTGGAGTCCTGCCAATTGAAACTAATACAATGCAGAGGTTGGGTCTGGTCACTCTATTGCTGCCGTTGCCAGTGTTCTGGTTGATGGTGTTGCTGGCTGCTGTGAGACAAGACTGCCCACTCTGAAAGTTGAAGGCGGCACCCCAGACTGATTGGTGGGACTCGAACTTCCAGTAGTTCTTTCACTTCTCTGGCGTTGTCTACAATCCACCTCTTATATTTGAAAACATCCCCTTTAGAAAAAGGGGATGAAAGTGGGCAGAATTGTTTTGTACCCTGGATAAAGTAGTGTGGCACAGATGTACTCTGTGGACTCCATGATCATGTTGCAGCCTTGTATTAGAAGCCAAGCAAAAGACTAAGGTCTCAACCAAGGTATGGCCTTCTGTGTTTTCATTAACACCTGCGGGGTGAACCTTTCAGAGACCTTCTTTACCTGGTCTTGTAGGAGATGCAACAACTGGATAGGTTAGCCCATCGTACTGTCCTCGTTGCTAACTTCCCATGTGAAATTCTCAAAAGGAAGTAGCATTTGTGTCTGGCATTTGACTAGCCCCTATTTGTCCGCATCCATGGTAATAGCTTTCCCAACTACATCCCTTTCTCTTTGAATGACATGTTCATCGATCTGTTTTTTTTTTTTTTTAAACATATTTTATTTGTCAATTGCACATACGTCACAGGGCTCTGCACACCAGAGACATCTGCAGGATCAAACCATACATTGCCACAGGATCAACCGACTTTTGTGGGTGACATCAATATAAATAATGGGGATAAACAAAGTAATACAACCAAGCCCCACCAACACCCCTCTCAATATCCCTTCCCCCTGAAGTCGCACAGAGTCCGCATAGTCCTGGCCACAGCCTTTATACAGAACAACAGAGTCTTAGCATGATAACACATCCCCCCCTACCCTGCTCTACCACTTCCCTGTGTCCATCAGAAATCATCCCACTTGATGAGCCTCTACAGCAGTTGGTGGCTCCAGCCACAGACCCCGGTAGTCCGCCCATCTTTTCCATATTTTGTAATGTTTACGTGGACATCCTTTGGCCACAAAAACAGGCTGTTCTAGCCCCATGCAAAAGTCTAAGCCGTTCTTCCATGCGGCCACCGAAGGGGCCCGCTGCACCTTCCACGCCTTGGTGATATCTCGCTTTGCCAATGTGAAGCCTAGTTGCATGAGATGTCGTTTGTAAATGTTACCCCCTATTCCTTCTATACTCTGCAGCAGAGCTAGCTGCGGCATCCGCTGGAGCTCCCACCCCAGGACCTCCGATAGGCAGGAGAACACCACTCTCCAAAAACGATCCAGGGAAAGGCACTGCCAGATAGTATGCATGAATGTGCCCTCCTCCCGACCACATCTAAGACACTCCGGGGAGGCAATCAAACCCACTCGGCGGTCGAGCCCGGGTAAAAGAGACCCTGTGCAAATATTTAAACTGGATGAGGCGAAGGCGCATCGCTAAAGCCACTCCAGTGGGGCTGCCAGGGCCTCCCTCCAGTCCTCCACCAGTGTGCCCACATCTTTCTCCCAGTCCCCTTGCAGCTTCTGAAAGGTGGTGGAACAATGCGTAACTAGAGATTGATAGATCCGGGAGATCTGTTTGGTCTCCAGAGCTCCCATAAAGACTCTCGCCTCCACTGGACTGAATTCAGGGAGAGATTCCAAACCTTCCAGACTAGGGTACAGAGCAAGGCGATACTGGAGGTACCTGTAGAATTGCGTCTGGGGCATAAAAAATCCCTCTGTAGGTCCCGGAAAGACTTGAGTGTCGTACCCATCATAACATCCCCCAGGGTTGAAATACCAATATCATCCCATCCCGGAAGCCCTGTAAGGCCGCCAGCTCGGGCAGGCGCCCATTGTTCCAAAGGGGGATCTCCCTAGTCAGGGTATTCCACCAACCCTTGCGGTGCAGCAGCGCCTGCCTCCAGATCAGGAATACCACGCGCGTGGCCGACGGCATCCCACCTTGCAGCGGCGCCGAGTACAAAAAGTATGCAGTGTATTAGGCCCCATGAGTCGTCGCTCTAGCGCATTTGCCGGGTCTCCCCTGTTGCCGTACCACCATTCATTGAGGACAAGTAGGTGTGAGGCCTGGTAATACGAGAGAATGTCCGAGGACGCGAGACCTCCACAATAAGTGGATAGAAAGCATGTTCGTAGAGCCAAACGCACTTTACCCCCTCCCACAGAAACTGCCCAAGCACAGAATTCACCAGCCGCAACCATCTGGGAGTGATCGGGTTCGGGTGATTCTGTAGCTATTAGAGCAGCCGCGGAAGCGCTACCATCTTGAAAATTGCTTATCTGCCATACAATGTCATAGGTATACGTGCCCAGGACTTAAGATCTGCATGAACTCGCTCCCATACCGTGGCCAGGTTCCGCTCCCAGGAGATGGCCGTCACATCCGAGAGGAACACCTCTAAGTATTTCAGACCCCCTTTAGCCAACTGGATCATGTTCGCCCAATCAACCACCCTTGTTCGGTCTCCCAGAACGCACAGTGCAGATTTGCGGGGGTTCATATATAATCCCAACGTCTCTCCAAAGATCTGCATGACCTGCAGGAGTCGCGGCCCCGTCCTGTCCAAAGCTGTGAGGAAAAACAGGACGTCGTCCGCGTATAGTGCAATCCTGTCGGACAGACCCGGAGCCCACTCTAAGCCCCGGACCTGTGCATCGATGCGCACCCATGCCTCCAACGACTCCATGGCTAGGGCGAATATATACAGAGACAGAGGGCATCCCTGCCGTGTACCCCTCTGAATCGAGAAGGTGGAAGAGACCGCACCCGCCACCCGCACCGTCGCCGTCAGATCTGTATATAGAAGCAGTATGTAAGAAAGGAAACGTGGGCCAAGGTTAAGTTTGCGCAGTAATGCAAATAGGTATACCCAACTTAGGGAATCAAACGCCCTGTCCATGTCAGCTAAAAGCAGTGCCGCTGATTCCCCTGTCTGTCAAACAGCCGCCACCGCCGGGCTAGGACAAGTACCACGCCAGCCAATGGACCCCCAACTTACAGCCCATGTTCCTTGGGCACGACCTCGACCAGCACGAGACTGGCAGAGATCCAGCCCACATTAAGATTCCCCCTACAAGTATGCATTAAAGTACATGCTGAACCAAAGAGAACTCCACAGCACTATATCGGCCCCGGATGTCAGGGTTCCAATGCCTGGTGCCCAGGAGTAGGGCCCCCCCTTGAGGAGGCCCCGCAGGACAAGTAGTGCCTCGGGATCGTAACCATCGAGTGCTCCTCTGCTGCTGTCCCCGGGGACCCCTCCGGGCCACCTCACTTCAGGAGGAATCCGACTCCCTCCCGGGCAGCGTGTGCGCCCTCACTCATACTGTTTCGTCTGTCCATTTGAAGACCTCCTCCGGGGTGTCAAAGAAGTGGGTGGGGAATAGGTATACCACCCTCAGGTGAGCGGGAAACAAGAGGGCAAATGGGAGCTTAAGGTCTCTCAGGCAGGCCTTCGCGTCCATAAACGATTGGCGCTGTTGCTGCACTTGCGTGTGTAATCAGGAAAAATTAAGATGCGCACATTGTCATAGACAGCCAAGAAATCAGCACTCAAAGACCGACTAGACAACAACGCCCACAACAGCAAATAACTTTTCAACATCATCAAAGAATTCACCAACCCCACCGCCAGCTCCAACGACATCACCCCCTCTCAAGTCCTCTGCGACTCCCTTACCTCATTCTTTCATGACAAAATCGCCGACATCCATAACAGCTTTGACAACCAACCTGTAAACCAGTCCACCCCACTCACCTCCGAACCGTTACCTCCTCCGAATATCCTTTTCGAATGGAACCCAATCACCACAGAAGAGACCATTCGCCTGATGAACTCCATCCACTCAGGATCCCCTACAG
This sequence comes from Lissotriton helveticus, assembly GCF_964261635.1. Classification (NCBI taxonomy): domain Eukaryota; kingdom Metazoa; phylum Chordata; class Amphibia; order Caudata; family Salamandridae; genus Lissotriton; species Lissotriton helveticus. Next base: position 1,770,950 of record NC_136068.1, read on the forward strand.
ACCCATGTCCCCATCACATCTTCAACAAAGCAGACTCCATTATCGCACCCCATCTCCGAGATGTCATCAACTACTCCCTTAACTCCGCCACATTCCCAGAAAGCTGGAAACACGCCGAACTCAGCGCCCTTCTGAAGAAACCCACAGCTGACCCCACCGAACTCAAAAACTACCGCCCCATCTCGCTCCTCCCATTCCCTGCCAAAGTCATTGAGAAAGCCATCAACAATCAGCTCGCCACCTTCCTCGAAACCAACAAATCACTCGACTCCTCACAGTCTGGTTTCCGAGCCAAACACAGCACCGAGACCGCCCTCATCGCAGCAACAGACGACATTAGAACACTACTGGACAACGGAGACACAGTCGCCCTTATCCTCCTTGACCTCACCGCAGCCTTCGACACAGTCTGCCATAGCACCCTGATACAACGCCTCAGAAACATCGGAATTCAAGGAAAAGCATTGGACAGGATCATTTCGTTCCTCGCTGGAAGAACTCAGAGAGTTCGCCTCCCCCCTTTTAAGTCAGAGGCCACCGAAGTCATCTGCGGCGTCCCGCAAGGATCATCACTCAGCCCCACCCTCTTCAACGTCTACATGAGCCCCCTCGCAACCATCGCACGTCAACACAACATCAACATCATCTCCTATGCGGATGACACTCAGCTGATCTTCTCACTCACCAAAGACCCAACCACCGCCAAAACAAACCTACACGAAGGGATGAAAGAAGTAGCCGAGTGGATGAAGCACAGCCGTCTGAAATTGAACTCGGACAAAACGGAAGTACTAATCTTAGGCTCATCCCCTTCCACCTGGGACGACTCTTGGTGGCCAACGGCCCTAGGTAAAGCCCCCATACCGACGGACCACGCACGTAACCTGGGCATCATCCTGGACTCCTCACTCTCGATGACCAGACAAGTCAACGCCGTCTCATCTTCATGCTTCAACATCCTACGCATGCTCAAAAAAACATTTCACTGGATCCCCACCGAAACAAGAAAAACGGTCACCCACGCACTGGTTACAAGCCGTCTGGACTACGGAAACACCCTTTACGCCGGCTCCACCGCAAAACTACAGAAAAAACGCCAACGCATCCAAAATGCTTCAGCCAGACTCATACTTGACATCCCCCGCACAGACCACATTTCCGCTCACCTGAAAGACCTTCACTGGCTCCCCGTCAACAAGAGAATAACGTTCCGTCTCCTTACCCATGCACACAAAGCCCTATACGAACTTGGACCTGATTGTCTCAACACGCGCCTTTCCTTTTACACCCCCACCCGCCAGCTGCGTTCATCCAACCAAGCCCTCGCCGCTGTTCCTCGCATCCACAAAGCAACCATGGGAGGAAGATCCTTCTCCTACTTAGCGGCCAAGACCTGGAATTCCCTTCCCATCCACCTCCGCCTCACTCAAAATCACCTAGCCTTCAGAAAACAACTTAAAACATGGATATTCGATAAGTAAAACTCCCCCCCCCTTCCACAAGCGCCTTGAGACCCTATGGATATGTAGTGCGCTATATAAATTCTGACTTGACTTGACTATAGAGCAGAGGTTCCTTGGCCCGGGCCTATTTCATTATGGCATTGCGGTCAAGATAGTTCAGGAGCTTTGCTATCACTGGCCGTGGGCCAGCCCCCGGAGGCGGTTTCTGCATGAATGCTCTGTGGGCCCGCTCCACGACAAAGCACCGTGACATAGCTTCTGGGGGGAGCCAACTTTCCACCACTGCGTGAGGAAGCATTCCATATTTCCCTCTTCACAGCCCTCCGGAAATCTTAAGAATCTCAGGTTATTACGTCGGTCTTGCCACTCTGCATCCTCACCATGGAACGCCAGACCCTTCTGAACTGTATCCATATTCGCCATTTTCTGCTTTAGTATCGTGACGTCGTCTTCCAATCCAGAGACGTGGGTCTCAGCTTCGCTGATACGGGCCACTGCATTACGCAAGTCCTGCCACAGCAGCATAACGTCTGACCCTACTGCCCCGATTTTAGCATCCAGCATGTCCCTGGGTTGGGTGATAGCCACCATGAGGGCTGCGTTGCCTGGAACAGCCTCCGGTTGACCCCTGCCAGCACCAGCCATTGCTCCCGGACCAGTGAATTTGTCAATGGGCCCATGCTTGGTCGAGCCGCTGCCACCCTTGTCCCTTGTCATTGCTGCCCCTGGGGTCCCCCGCAGACCTGGGAAGAGCTGGGTCAGGTACAAACGCGAAGATCTTCTTCAGGGAAGGCCTACAGAGTTCGATCTGAATCCCCGAATGGTGTTTATGAGGGTCGCTGTGCTGCTAGTGCCGGTGAGTCGCCCCCCGGGGCCCAAGTCCGCTAGGGGCCCCCCGCAATGTGCATGCGGTCCGACCAACCACCAATGTTAGTACGTTTGTGAGATGATGGGTCATTGATCTGTTTTTACTGATCAAACAGACGTTGCAGCATGTAAAAAGTAGAGTTCCAACTTGTTGGCACCTCCTCTATCAGGACTTTAACTGGTGCTCTATTATTATGCAGAATGATCTGCAGCTGCTTCCGGGCTTTAAAAGAATGGCTGAAAAGAATGCAGATTCTTCTGCAGGTGGTCAGTATGTTGCTATGTTTTCCTTTTTAAGGAAGTCTTGCACTAGGTTGATGCACTGGGCCAAACACAGGCCCCGCAAATAGCCTCCGTCTGACATAGCCTTGACTCTGTTATTGCCATGGTCTGTGGCAACAAATCCAATTCTAAGACCTCTGGGTGGCTGCCATTCATACACCTTGCTGTTAAATTCCTCCAAGATGTTTACAGTAAGGGTGGGCGCCCGATTCGGCTACGCCCACGGAGTAGGCGTAGTGTTGCCTTCTACACACCTCCCTCCCGCCCTCCCCTAGATACATTATTTAAGCTATTACAGTGATTAAAACAATAGCGTCCTTTTCCTGGATACCAATGCGCATGCGCGGCAGCCCGCGCATGCGCATTTCTCGGGAGAAATGCGCATGCGCTGCCGCCCGCGCATGCGCATTGGTATCCAGGAAAGGACACTATTCAAAGAGGGAGCCCCGGACGAGCCCCGGACAAGGTAAGTGCTTTAATATTGTTTTAATCACTGTAATTCCTTAAATAATGTATGTAGGGGAGAGCGGGAGGGAGGTGCGTAGTGGGGCTACGCGGAGTGCGGGAGTGGGCGTAGCTTCTCGCCCTCTCCGCGTAGCTCCGCGGAGCCCCACTACGCCCCACTACGCCCAGGGTTAGTTTACAGCTGTATGTGATTTCTCAATGGTGAACATGGCCACTGTTGCATGCCGCCAAACGTTCTTAAAACTTGTTTCAGGGCAGAGACCTGAAGATATTACCCCTACAAAATAGATCCAGTGTGCAGTGATGCACATGTAATCAGTCGCCTGACCACTGGTCCACAAGTCTGTCAGCAGGTGGATGGTGTGAACAACACTTTGCTAAAAAGCTTAACCAACCAACTGCAGCAAAATAAGTCCTTGTTGGTACCTTCCATTTCAGGCAGATGGCTGCCACAAATTCCAAGAGTCTCACTCCTTCCACAAAAGAAAGAGGGAGCAAGTCCAGCGCTAACATTTTTGCCAGCTTCCTCATTGTACAAATGTGTGGTTGGGTAGTTTCCCTCCTAGGGTCCCTCCTCCCTAAACAATCCCGTAATAGTAGCCTGGAGTTTCTTTTTTTCCTGGGGCACTGACACAGGTGTCTTTTGAGAAGTAGATGCTAGTGGTAGATTCAATGTGTGTCCTGGTGGTGGGGCAGTCACTGTATGCCATGGTATCTCTATCTCATTCTGGGGCCTATTTATTAGTAAAGTGGCGCTCAGTCACTTTAGAAACACAGGGCTGCACCATATTTACAAGCATATGCCGCAGCCCTGTTTTGGTACTAAATGAAGCTGCCTAGCGCCAACGCAGGCACCCATCCACCATAGTGCAAGGGTGCCTGAGTTACCGGGGAGGATTATTTATGTGCAGGAAGGTGTCCCTTCCTGCACATAAAAATCTTTAAATGCTGTTTTGTAATTCTACGTGTTCTGCTCAATGCAGCACACATAAAAGTTGCAAAAAGTCATTTTTTTAAAATGATTTCCTATGTGCAGGAAGGGACACCTTCCTGGACATAAACAAACATCGGTGTTTTCCTGTTTCCACGTGTGCTGCACAACACAGCACAGGGCTGATAGCGTGAAGATGTCGCCCTCTTCTTCCTCATCTTCCACTCTGATTGGACTTGCAGCTGATGTTCCCCGGCTCTCCCCACCACCACCACGTTCAGCAAGTTTTTAAGGCGTTCCCCCCACTTGATTGTGTGTTGTTTTTTCATATGGGTCGTCTGGCCTCCAGTACCATAATGTGTACCAGGCTAATCTCGACGAACATTTGTGTGGCAAATGGTGCATACTGCAATCCCTCTTTGCTAACTGTACAAAAGTCTCAAACTGGGGAGGAGTACGTTTCTTACTGTGCCACGGCCAATACCTGAAGAAGACAATTCTTATCCTATGCACACGCTCTATTCACAAGTGAAATTCACAAAACAGTAGGTGCAAACAATAAAGAGGAGTAAAGTTCTGTTGTCTTTAATTTTTCTTTTAATCCAACAACCCCCAGCCAACACGTGTTTCGTCAATAGGTGGAGACCCCGCCACTTCTTCAGGGCTAGAAATAATAAGACATGTATTTGTATCAACAAATGTACTATTGTCTATATGAACAATATTGGTGAACACATTTCACCTTATTGTGGAAACCCATAAGGACAAATGCAAATCCATGACTATACAGTCCAGTGTATCTAGTGAAGAAAAGTATTTTTATTGCAGCAGTAGTCATTATAACCGCTGGGTGAAAACAACTTGTGCGGAACTCATTATGAGGTGGAAGATATGTGGTATATTCAAATATGATCTCATAGAGTCAGTAACACCTACATACGGGGTGACTCGAACAACTAGATATTATCATGTGAGTATCAAAGATTAAGAACAGGGTCCTAGTCCGTGATTGGCCGCGTGTTCCGCCCAAAAAAAAACAATAATGTAAATTGCGCAGAGGCATCATATGACTGGCGGGGCAAGCTCCCTACCTGTATAGCTCTTTAAGTCCTACATTCTATATCCTAGACATGGGAATAAATGAATCAAGTCTTACAACTCAAAAAGCTTCCAATATATGTCACCAGACTATATCTATAAGAAGTATCAAACATAAGCGGAAAAGGTGAATTTCACCTCTCCGCCGGTTATGTTTCCGACCTGTCAATAAATCCAAATTAGACTGAGATCCAAAATATGCCGAAAATTCCATTAGTCTAACCTTAAACAAGTAATAGCTACAATTAATGCCAATGTTTGGCTGACCGGGAAACAAATCACATACCACCACTGTCTTGTATTGATTAAGAGCCACTCGCCCCTTACCTTATCGTAAGAACCGGTGAAATATCCTGAGTGTGGTGGCTTGTCTGAATGCTCCATTAAATATGTACCCATAAGTGGTGGTTCCCTGTGGGTGCAATATAAAGCGATATAAATTGAGCAGTGTGTACAAACCAAGGGTCAAATTCTATAGCTTGGTTTTGAGAACCGAAGTATACACATACCTTGAGGGTAGGCTATTGAAAACGGAGTCTTGACGCCAGGTTCACGTTCTGAACCGGAAGCGGTCAGACCCGTGAACCAGGAGTTTAAATATGAGTGGAGTACCTTGGCACTAGTGCACGTACCCACATCGCAATAGACAACTTGCCCGAAGTAGGCTACAGCGCCCTTTGAAAGCAAGCAGTGAGAGTGCAGTGTTCCAAATCATGCCAATGTATTGAACCATGTCTGCGGCACTCATGTGGAAGATGGAGAAGCCCCCCCATATAAGGGAGCTGAATACCAACCCTGAATAAAATCAAAGTTGGTGGTGCACATTTAAAGCAGCAACCTCATCTGGTCTTGGTGAACACGGAGTTCAATGTCTATGAAATTCAAAGGTGGCAAATTGTGATAGGTAGAAAGACAAAAAATCAAGTAAATAAATAATAAGATCACGAATGATAGATTAAAAATCTGTAGAGTATTAAGTGGTAGCAAAAAGTATATATATGCCCCAAGCGTGTACCTGTCAATGTTTTGCATACAAGTCATTGTCACCCTTCACACTTTATGGGTGAGTATATACATTGTCGCGGCATATCTATCTTATCCAATAAGGGGTTCACTTAAATCGACCAATCATAGATGAAAACGTGTTCATTATTAGATGCATACATTACAAGATGAATAGTAACACCTGGTTACAATCATCATTATCAGATTTTTGCAGTGTGAAAAAACTAAGGGACCCATTAGGACTGAAGTCCACCAGCCACCCTAGCGGTATAGGGACCAGCCCCCAGTGGTGCGGCAGTCCTGCACCACCAATTAGGATGCGACCGCCACCCTGGCAGTCACATTCCGTATTGTCAACATTGCGGCAGGTGCTTCTGTGAGCAGCACCCGCCTCAATGCCAGAAATACAGGTTGTGCATTGCAATGCACAACATGGCAGGCACTGCGTTGTGCATAGTAAAGAGGGGGGAACTATAGGCACCCCCCAAGTGCAGCCACCCACCCCACCTCCCCCGGAGGACTTCACCGCCAGACATCCTAATATGGATGGTGATAATGCCTGAGTTCCGCTCGGCCAGCAATCGTGACGATTGCCGACCGGTGGAACTGCAGCTGACGGACTTTCGGTCTGCCGTGGTACCCCCGCCATGGTAATATGGCAGGGCTAAATGGCAGTCGGGCAGGGAGTTATGGCGGGCAGATCACCACCACCGGTCGGGCGGTGGCGATCCGCACACCATCATTATGACCCCCATATCATTGTGAGACCTTGGATATCCTAATACATATCTCTAAACAAAAGGACACATTTGTATTCCAAATACATATGAGTAGTCAGAACCAAATTTCTCAGGACACTTCGGGATCCCTGATACATGCAGCTTACTGCCTGTCATGCCCCATCATTGCGGTGTAGAGACAGAATATCGAGTACAAAATGTCAAGGTGCACAAATATTGAGTTGGAAATATTGTGAGTCAGAAATATCGACAGCAAGTATATCGAGGTCAAAAATATCGAAGTCAGGTAAGTAATATGAATTTCAAAAATATCAAAGTGTTCAATATCGTTTGCAAAAATATAGTTGTTAAAAATATTGTCTTTTATTATTGGTATGTATTTTAAGTGTGTATTTTGTGTAGAAGAATTGTTGTATTTTGAATATATATGTTACATTTCTAGTAGTTATAAAAAAAAGGTATTTTAATTTTGCGCCTTTAGTTCAGTAGCAGGTTGTGGGTTTATAGGGGAATAGGGTGGAAAGTAATTTAATTATTTTAAATGTATTGATTAATTTTTAATTAGTAATATTTGTTGTATTGATATTTTATAGTGTTAAAATGTCTAAATTATTTTTTATTATTGTATTAATAATTGGTTGTTAATTAATTATGGTAATTGTGTAATTAATTGTAGGTGTATGTTGTGTTTGTAGGTGTAAATGGTTAGAAGTTATTTAGTTCTAATTTATGAGTTAATAATTGGTTGTTAACTAATTTTAATTGAATTGGTAATTATGGTAATTGTGTAATTCGTTTGAGGTGTGTGTTGTGGTGTTTATAGGTGTAAATGGTGGGAAGTAATTTATGTTTAATTAATATATAGTTGTTAATTAATGTTAATTAATAGATACATATTTTGGGTAATTGTAAAATATTTTTTTGTTACATTTATTTTTAAAAGTGGTAAAGGGTGGGTATTAAATACATTTGTATTATTTAATTATTAATTATTAGTTGATTGTAATTTTAAGATAAGTTTTAAATGTGCTTTATTATTTGATGGTTTAATTTAGTTTGTGTTGTGCAAATTATAGCGTTAAAGTGTGAGCAGTGGATTCATGTTCATCATGTTTGTATTAGTAAAAAAAAAAATGTTTATATTATGTAAAATATGTAAATACATTTAATTAAGAAATGTGCAGTGTTTTGTTATTGGTGTGATGTTATAGGTTAGAAAATAAATAAATACATTTATTTTGTCATTCATTTTTTTGGGTAAATATGTTGTATTTTAAAATAAATATTTATTTGTAAATATATTTATTAATTTATTTTATATAGTGTGTGTAAGTTTTTGTTATATGTAATTACTATTGTTATATGTGTTCTTTTTATATGTTTTAAACATTTAATTTAAAATTTTAAAATATTGAGTATTCATTTTTATTATATTTGTGATTTTTTTATATATATGTTTTTGGTGTTTTAATGTGAATAGTAAAATAAATGTCTGCGGTATCCAGCACTTTCCCTACTGTTGCACATATTGGAGTGGGAGTAATAATTGTTACCCCTCCGCCATCCAACACTTTCCCTACTGTTACAGTTTCTGGAGTTGTAATAGTAATCTTTACCCCTCCGCTATCCAGCACTTTCCCTAGTGTTGTACTCACTGTAGTGGGAATTGTAAGTTTTACCCCTCCGCCATCCAATACTTTCCCTACTGTTGCACACACTGGAGTTGGAAAAGTAATTTTCACCCCTCCGCTATCCAACACTTTATTTACTGTTGCATTCACTGAAGTTTAAAATTAAATTGTTACGACTTTTAAAAAGTTTAATGTTTTAATTTATAATATAATTCTTCTTCATTGGATTTTTTGTTATTGGTATATTTATATTTATATATTTATTTATAAGTGTTTATAAATACATTTATGAAATAGATTAAAATAAAAAGTTTATTAATCGTGTTAAAGTTAATATATATATTGCATTTTATATACGTATGTTTATATTTCTTAAGTTAAATGTATTTGTTATATTTATTAAAATGTATATTACATCTAATTTATTGTCTTAAAGTTAATTTCATTTTTTTATATATTTAATATTACTTTATATATATATATATATATATATATATATTAAAAAAAATTATGTCTTCAGGAGTTTGAATACTGTGGCAAAAAGAACAGAAGCCGCGGGAACCTCCCAATCAACAGCTAGCAATTTACAAATGCTATTCCAGCATCTAGAAAAGGCACATGAGCGAGAGATAAGAAAGTGGTGGGAAGCCACATCGCTACAACGCTATGTGGACTGCAACCGGGTACCCAGGGGCTTACGTATATTCACGATACCCTCCTATGAAAACCCAGACCCACAACTTTTAATAGATTGGGCAGCCTACACTGCAGAATCTAGTAAAGGAATGCTGCAAATGTTGATAAAGTATGCGTGGAGCGACAGGGACAAAGCTCTCGCAGAAATCCAGAAAATGGAAGATAACATCACAGGAAAAAGACACCAAATCTGCCGAGGATCTGCTCACAGCAATGCAAAAAAGACTTAAGGACTATGAATATGTGATAAAAAAGAGAAAACAAACTAAATTCCAAAGGCATGAGCAGGACTATTTGACTGGTCGAATCCTCACCTTTGCAAAAAAATTCGACGCAACAAGAAAAAGGCTCGCACAAGGGGGGCAAACTGCTTCTGAAGTCACCACATCAGAGTCCGAGGCGTCTGTCTCGGAAGATGAGTCAGCTAGAAACAATAGAAGCGGGAAGAAAGGCACTGTGAACACCGTCGCAGTTCCTTTTTTAGACGAATTTCAAGTTCTCAAAGAAACCCGCCAACGACCTCAATCCCAGAAACCAACAAGGGCATTCCAAAAAAAAGGAGGAAAACCAGACGGGGCAGGAGGGGACGATCAAATGGCAACCCCCATGACCACTCGCAGCAGGGGCAAAAGAGGGAGATGGTGAAGCAACAAGAAGAAAAAACTATAGTGAACCTCTTGGATAGAAAGCTGACAGAACATGAAGAAGCAGTCTTGAAAAGAGGTATGACCTTTTGTCCCACGGCCAAATTTGATCCTGTACAAACCAGAATCGATATTTTCAAATTTGAGTGTAAGCTAAAACTACAGAAAATATTTGCGTCTAAATCTACAATACCATTTGCAGCTACACCGGAAGGAATGGAAGAACCCGGAAGTAGCCTGATAGACAATGACCTACCATTGCTGATGACTACGCACTCCCTGGCACGACTGGAGGAAATACCTAGCTCCATGGAGACCTTGAAAAGAGAAGAAATAACACAAAAGAGGGATCCCAGCAACCTCAAACGAAAATCAAGGTTTCTACCACACGTCACGCATGATGCAATTGACGTTTTTAATGATGCGATCTTACAGGATCTGGAAAAGATGACTATCACTAATGTGGAACTAACCAGAAAAAACTCAAATATCTAACGCATGGAGTGGCAAGCAATCACCGCGTTGAAGGAGGACAAATCAATTGAAATCAAACCCTCTGACAAAGGGGGGAATATTGTTATTTTTAACAAAATCAACTACAAAAAGGAGGCCCTAAGACAGTTACAAGACCAAGACTGTTATTTCATCATTAACAGAAAGGACTTTGAAAAATGCACCATGGACTATCATGTTTTACTAAAAGGGTGGAGGGATGAAGGGATGCTCAACAAGGATGAATTTGAATATCTATATTGTGAACATCCAATAATCCCAACATTTTACCACCTACCCAAGGTGCATAAGGACACCAGCAATCCACCGGGGAGACCTATTGTCTCCTCAAAAGGAAGCCTCCTGGAAGCAACATCTAGGTTTATCGACAACTACCTGTCCCCATTTGTAAAAGACTTACCCTCGTTTATCAGAGATACCCAAGACATCCTAAGGTTAATAGACGGCATCATATGGGAATCAGATATGTTGCTGATTACCCTTGACGTCGCCAACCTATACACCTGTATTGGACATCAACAAGGGTTGGATGCAGTGAAATGGTTCCTTGGGAAGAAAAATATGCAATACCATCAGCACAACCGCATGCTCATTCAAATGACTGAATTCTGCCTATACAATAACATCTTTTTATTTGCAGGGATGATGTACCGCCAAATCAGAGGAACTGCCATGGGAATGTGCTTCGCCCCCAGCTACGCGAATTTATTCGTGGGCTGGTGGGAGAAGCACGTGGCCTGGGGAGGGACCAATGAAAAGTGGTTGGACAATATAATGATCTGGAACAGATATATTGATGATCTGTTTGTCATTTGGCACGGCGATCGAACCTCGGCCGAGGAGTTCGTTGCAGCGCTGAATGACAGCAGTCTCAATTTAAGATTCACCAGTACCATCAGTGACAAGTACGTGCACTATCTGGATCTAGAGGTCTTCACGGTAGGCCGATCCCTAAATACAAAACTCTACCGGAAACCCACGGCGGGTAATACCCTTTTGCATGCGGCTAGCCACCACCCCAGGAGCATGAAAGTTAACATCCCTTTCGGTGAATTGCTCCGCCTTAAGAGAAATTGCTCTGATACAACTGATTTTTCAGAAGCAAAAGAAGCAGCCGTAGCACATTTTCGACCTAGAGGATACTCAACAGCATCTTTGTCAGATGCTTCGAGCAGAGTAGATCGTATCAATAGGAGGGATCTTCAAAAAACAAAACGAAGACGACAGATCCGGAACCAGTGACTAGAAACAATAAGGTCCTCCAGTGACAGTTTATAACATCATGCAAAAAAATGTATAGGAGAAATAAGAATTGTATCATTGAAAGAGATAGATCACTAACATCTATGAGCCTCTCTATTACTCAGCTGTGTGGGACCACAATATAAGGTCATATTAACATCCTTGCCCATACAGGGTGAGATAACAAAGAGAATAAAACAAAAGAAACGAAAGGGTTATGATGAAAATGTTTAACAAAACAATAGAAATAAATAATAATTTGTACTACCATTATTGCGCATATAGTGCTCAGTAATGATGGCAGGTCACCCATCGAGACATTGTTCAAAACAGAGGTAGCGGCTCTACAACGAGGTCCATTAAGGACCAATTGGGCTTTTACAATAAGACTGAGAATGTGATAACATTTTCAAAGTCTTTTATTTTGATTATAATTACGCAAATTGCGCCTTGTAAAACACACCGCTCAAGAATTGAATGTTTTAAGGTGGGCATTTATGTCATGATTTAAAATGATCCCCTTCTTAGCTACCTTTGTTATATGAATTATGGGTTATCATGCGTTTTATATGCAATGTATTGTATATTTATGGTTGTACAAAAACATGTTTTTAATTACACATGCACTTCATTAACACAATTCCCCATGTATAACAAGTTAAAATGTTATCTCTGGCAGTGTTTGTACATTGAAAGATGGCTGCCATTTCGGACCTGGCGCTTCAGTCCTCTGTCTATGTTGGTATAGAGGTGGGGATATAATGGTGTTTTTTCGAATTCACCGGTTGACACTGAAGAAGCCTTACTGGTGAAACGCGTCTGTTGTCGTGGGGGCAGGGGGTCTGCCATTAAAATCACTTTTTAACCACAGCTCACGAGTGCCGTCTACTTTCGTTAAAACAAATGAATGTGTTGGAGAAATATATATATATATATATATATATATATATATATATATATATATATATATATATATATATATATATATATATATATCGCCGCTCCAAAAAACACCAGGACGATGCACTCATAGGCGGGTGCTTCTCAAGGTGGGGGTGCACCCACTCATTCAATCTCTGCTCCAATATTCGTACCAAAGGACTAAGTCCATCCGGAAAAAAGCACTCGCGGGGAACAGTTTGGGTTAATTTATTATTTCATCACCAAACAGACACCAAGATCCAAGATGGATGAAGGTTTACGACCGAAACGCGTCTGTTTATGGAGTGTCTGTTTGGTGATGAAATAATAAATTAACCCAAAGTGTTCCCCGCGAGTGCTTTTTTCCGGATGGACTTAGTCCTTTGGTACGGATATTGGAGCAGAGATATATATATATATATATATATATATATATATATATATATATATATATATACATATATATTCTCCCCAACACCTTCCCACAACAGGAAAGTAAGTAGCCGCACACCTCGGTGGAGCCTGCATCAATTTATTCAAGGGCAGCCCCGTCCTCCTAACATGTTTCGCTCGTTCACCGTGAGCTTTATCAAAGGGTTCACGCTACTGCCATTTGAATCAGGTACGGCCAGAAACTACATCACTTCTTTTTATTCGTGAATTGTTCAGTGGGCGTTTCGCTCCCTCGCTTAGTGTTATGGTCAATGTAGTCTCTTGTTTTCTTAATGTTTTTAGACCCTCCAATGGGTTTGTAGCTCATACCTTGCTTCATGCCGAGTCCATCGTGTCCTTGACAACTCATTTTCAAAATTGTCTGGGAACCAATACCAGAGGTAGTCTCCGGCGGCACCCGCCTGACCTGTTGCTCGCGCAGTCAAAAAACACTGGTTCCATTTCGGTCAGGCCACGGCGCTCTTGTGGCGGTGCGTCGCATACGGCTGAACCACGCCGTTTAACATTCTCCCCAACACCTTCCCACAACAGGAAAGTAAGTAGCCGCACACCTCGGTGGAGCCTGCATCAATTTATTCAAGGGCAGCCCGGTCCTCCTAACATGTTTCGCTCGTTCACCGTGAGCTTTATCAAAGGGTTCACGCTACTGCCATTTGAATCAGGTACGGCCAGAAACTATATCACTTCTTTTTATTCGTGAATTGTTCAGTGGGCGTTTCGCTCCCTCGCTTAGTGTTATGGTCAATGTAGTCTCTTGTTTTCTTAATGTTTATATATATATATATATATATATATTAAAATCGGTATTTTGTACAATTATAATTTTTACATCAATATTTTTTGGGGATATTTTTGTGATTACAATAATAAATATAGGATGTTGATATTTTTGACATCGATATTAAAAACTCAATATTTCTGTATGAGGATATTTTGGGGCGTTGATATTCTGTCAGTGAACTGCTGGTGGCACACACTATTCAAGTGCATCTACTCAATTAGTCTCCTAAAAAGTATTGCATCTCATAGTCAGTGTTCAAACCAAGTCCCACAGTTTTCAGACGCATGATCCACATTGTTTCCTCATGTCTGAGTCTTAATTCCCTATTACCCCCTCTTGGGCTATTATTTCAATCCCGTAGAAGGCAAGCTGTTTGTGAGGCCCCTGTGCCACACGTTCCATGCCATGTATCGCCATAGCATATCTCTCATCGTGTTGTTTTAATGCTCTTGCATGTTCCCCAATCCTCTCCTTCAGGGCTTTGATAGTGCTACCCACATAAATTCGCTTGCATTTACATTCGATGATGTAAACTACATATCTGGTATTGCAGTTGATATTGTGTCTGATCGCGTATTTCCTATTATCATGTTCTACAAATTCCTTCTTGTTGTTAGAGGCCCATCTACACATACCATAGGACCCGCACTTATGGCATCCTAGGGATTGTTGCGTAAACCAGCTGGAGTCCTCCGAGTCCGTGGGACACTCGGACTCAAAATGAACCTCAGAGTCTGGCCTCTCCTATAAGTTATCTGTGGTCTAGAAGTGGTGCACTCATCAAGTCATTTGTCCGCTTTCAGTATGTTCCAGTGTTTATTCATGCTTTTAACTAAAACTTTTGACAGACCATTGTAGTTTGTTATAAGTCTCACTGGTTGTGTCAGGTGCTTTTTCTTTTCTTTGTCCTTTAGTGTATCCTGTCTCCGTATCTTCCTGATTCTATTTTCCGCCTTTCCAATACTCCGTGGCTCATAACCCCTCACCCTGAATCTGGTCTTCATGCAAGCCAAGCATGCTTGAAATTCTATGTCTTCACTACAGTTCCTCCTAGCCATAGTGATTCATCGTAAGGGGTGGCCTATATTTGGTGAGGTGGATGTGCACTATTAGGTTGTAAAATGGAGTTACATGCTGTGGGTTTACGTTGTAATCTGCTGTGATGCTTATTGTCTTTAACATACAGTTCAATGTCTAAGAATGCTGGATTCAGACTACTGTACTGGTAAGTACATTTTATGGCAAAGGTGTTTGTGTTAAAAATAAATCACAGAATTGTTCACGTTTTTCAGAAGTACCAGACCCCAGTAATAAACAATCATTAATGTATTGACCCCAGTAGATGATCGAGTCGTTCCAAGGGCCCCCATTTTGGTCTCAAACCCATTCATCCTCTAAGCTACTTATGAAGGGGAGAACTTGGATCCCATGGCCACTCCCTGCTTCTGTCTATATCATTGTCCCTCAAAGAGGAAGTCGTTGTTCAAAATCAATTCCATCATCGTCTTAAGCATCATAGTAAATAGCCACTGAGTGGCTGGTCTTCTGTGGCGATAACGTTCCATTGCCCTCAAACCTATATTCGGTTTAATGCTGGTGTATAAGGACACCATGTGCAATCTCGCTAAAATCATACGCTTTTCCCATGCCAAATAGGCTGGAATGCTCAAAATGTGTTTGGTGTCCCTGATGTGTGAAGGGAGGTTCTGTACTAAGGGTTGAAGGAAGAGGTCCACATATTCAGCTAACCTTTCAGTTGTACCCCCAATGCCAGATACTATGGGTCTCCCAGGTGGGAAAGGTAAGTGTTTGTAAAGTGTACAGATATGGGAGTGTGGGTCTGAACACCTTTAGGTACATGTGTTCGTCATCATCTAAGAGACCCATCCTATGCCAATCCTTGAGGTTGTCGTTAATATTGATTGTCTATGACAAATCATGACAAGCCGCCACCCTCCGGATATTTCACCGGTCCTTACGTTAAGGTAAGGGGCGAGGGGCTCTTAATCAATACAAGACAGTGGTGGTCTGTGATTTGTTTCCTGGTCAGCCAAACAGTGGCATTAATTGTAGCTCTTACTCCCTTAAGGTTGGACTAATAGAATTTTTGGCATATTTTAGATCTCAGTCTTATTTGGATTTATTGACCAGCCGGGTCGGAAGTATAACTGGTGGAGAGTTGAGATTCACCTTTTCCTCTTATGTTTGACTACTTCTTATAGATATAGGGGCATATTATCAAGCCCAATTTTTCACCGCTTTAGAGCCCATTTTGTCCGAAAAGCAACAATTTAAATATCGCTCTATTATCAAGGACAGGCAAACGTGTTTCCTTGAGGTAGAAGCCGTTTTTTTTCCACTTTGCATGTCAGCGATATTTAGCGCTAATGACATGCAAAGTGGGCGTTCATCACTAAAATGACATGAATACTGACGCTAACACAACATCCCTCTATTATCAATCCAGACCCGGACCTGCGTAGCTATAACAAAAGTTGCGCTAGCCGACATTATCGCTGGTTACTAACACCTGTTTAAAACCTGACTTACCCATCTTGTCAATGGAAGGTGGATTATCATGTTGAGTCGGCACTTTCCTATTATCAAGCTTTGCAATAGCACAGTGGAAATAGCACTTGTTTTCGCCCGCTATTGCTGGTTCTCGCCGCTATCGATGGAGTTTGCATCGCCGCTGAGATAAGCATTGATAATAACGCACTATCTCGGCGATGAAATCCAGCGATAGCCGGCGATAGAATAAAACGTGCTAAGCGTGCCCTGCGATATTTATCGCATTTGTCGATAATATGCCCCATCGTTTGATGACATATATTGGAATTGTTTTGAATAGTAACAGTTGATTCATTTAATCCCATATCTAGGATATAGATTTACGATTTAAAGAGCCATACGGGTAGGGCGCCTGCCCCGCCAGGCATATGATTTTATTTGCCATTGCACAATTTGCATGATTGTTTTTTTTTTGGGCTGAACACACGGCCATTCACGGACTAGGACCCTGCTCTTCATCTTTGACATTCACATGATTATCTATTTGTTTGAGTCACCCTATATAGGTTTTACTGACTCTATGAGACCATATTTGAATACCCCACATATCTTCCACCTCATAATGTGTGCCCCTCGAGTTATTGTCACCCGGTGGCTATAATCACTACTGCTCCAAAAAAAATACTTTTCTTCACTAGATACACTGGACTGTATAGTCATGGATTTGCATATGTCCTTTTGGGTTTGCACAATAAGGTGAAATGTGTTCACCAATATTGTTCATTTAGACAATAGTACATCTGTTAATACAAATAATTGTCGTGGGGTCTCCCCCTATGGACAAAATTTGTCTGGGTGTTGTTGGATTAAAAGAAAAAGAAAAGACAACAGAACTTTACTCCTCTTTATTGTTTGCACCTACTGTTGTGTGAATCTCCCTTGTGAATAGAGCGTGTGCGTAGGATAAGAATTGTCACAACATTGGCCTCAGGGTCCAATGATTTGTGGGTCTAGGGTGCTTTCCCTCACCTTTAGCACCGTGTAGACTAATAAGATCCAATACTGACGCAAACTCTATAGGCGCCATTTCTCTTATTTAATGACCCCCCCTCCAGTGCAAATACCTGAAGAAGAACTGGAGGCAGGCGGGCCTGTCATCCAATGCCTCGTTGCTGCTCTTGAAGCAGGGGCCGGTGCAGGTCTCAGCTGGGGCTTTGCAAATATGGGATCTGGTGGCAGTGCTACCGGTGGCACATCCCTAGAGCTGGTTGACTAGCAATGTCAGATTCCTCGGTGTCACCTGCCACCATAACTACCTTGTCTTCGTCATCGTCATCCTCCTCTTCATACCCTTCCACATGTCTAGGTGCCAGAAGTACAACCATTGTGATTTGTGACTCGCAAATTGCGACAAATTACTAGTCACAATTTGCGAGTCGCAAAGTGCCATCTATAACAGTGTCTCAGACATTGTTTGCGATTCCCAATGGGGTCGCAAATTGCATACCTTATGAATATTAATGAGGCACTCACAATTTGCGTCCACATTGGGAATGGCTGCCCCACCCAGATATGGTGGCCTGCTGGGCTCAGAAGACCTTCATGTCTGGGACTGCTTTTAAATAAAGCAGTTTTTTTTAATGCAGCCCATTTTCCTTAAAGGAACACGGGATGCAAAGAAAAATGAAGCGTTTCCAATAAATTTTTTAAGGGCAGGTAGTGGTCCCTGGGACCATTGCCTGCCCCTAATAAATATTATCCCCTGCATTCATAAAGGGGAGGGGTCACCTGGGGACTCCTTACCGCTTGTGAGTGCTTTACTACTCTTCTGAGAAGGGTGGTAAACTGCGACTGTTTTGCGACCGCGTTTGCGCTCTCAGAATAGTCTTACATAGGGTTTAGACTGGCTATTAGGAAGGGACGCCCTTGGATTGCCCCTTCCTAATAGCACTCTACTAATCCTATTTAGCGAGTTGCAAGTCATTTGCGACTCACCAAATAGGGTTAGTACATAAGCCATTTGTTTTTTGCATATGCAAATGAGTCACAAACATGTTTGCGCATGCACGAAACAATTGTACATCGGACCCCTAAGTATTTCTGAAACTTTTCTTGTCCCATGCCTCTCATGTAGCCTTCTGCTCTCTGTCGGGGTCCACTCCGTGTTCCTATCATCATCATCATCATCCAAGTGGTGCTCGGAGTGGATGATGCAGAAGTGCCCTTCCTTTTCCTTTGATGAAATCTGCGAGCCAATGATTCTAAAAGAGGAGGTTCAACTTCTTGCTCTGAAGGAAGCTCAACCTCCTGTTCTGCTCCAACATCAGCCTAATGTCGACATGATTGCACTGGCTGCCTCACTGGCAGACATGGTCCGGGGCTTAGGTTGGGGGGTGGTGCTGTTGACGTAGGAATGCTGCTCTCAGCTTGCTCGCCGGAGGCAGGTGAGGCCGGCACATCTTTCCTGAAAAACAAGGCCGGACTGGGAACGAAATCCAGCCCGGGCAAAGTGCTCGGGGGCCCCACCGGGGGTTGGATGTGCAGCCGAACTGTTTGCCACGACTGGTTTTGACCGATTTCGCTACAGCGGCTGAAATTTCAGCCATGTTGCAAAAATAGCCCTGTAACAAAATCGGCCCCCAGGGGCCCAAAAACTGACAACAACCCTGGCGGCCCACCTGGGTAATGCCCGGAGCCTGCTACAACCAGTCCGGATCTTCTGAATAAGGTTGCACTCAGCACACCAGTGATGGAAATCTGCTTCTTCTGCTCCCCACTAGCCACTTTCTTGGCAGCTCCTTTCTTTGGTGCCACATTGAAGCCGTCCGTCGGCAGCGGCACTTAGCTTCACAACAAGTTGAAGAAATGACCATGTTGCGTAGTCAGTCACGAGTCACATCTTGCACACAGGCCTTCTGTCTTGCAGTACTGTGTGTGATAGCTTTTCTCTTGTGCACCTAAAAGCAAATACGCAAGAGTTCTCCCTCTCCTTCCCTCTATCTGCATAAAACACACATTCAGGCCCCTGTGATCAGCCGTCTGGACTACAGCAATGCCCTTCTGATGGCAGCCAATGATTCTCATTCAGATAGACTCCAGGTGGTACAAACCACTGCTGCCCGTCGTGTTAGGAATGTACCAAATAGAGCTGCCCCCCTCCCCTTCCTGCATCAACTCCATTGGCTGAAGATACGCAAGAGGGTGAAACTCAAGGTTTGTTGTATCGTACACAAAGCTTCGAATGGGTGAGGTCCTTCTTATTTAACAGAAACATGTATCCCTTCCCAGCCTAATAGAGCCCTTCACTCAGGAGGAAACCTCCTGCTTGTCATTCCTCATTTCAGGAAAGCCCGTACAGGTGGAAACGCTTTCTTCTATTTGGCCCCCCCAGTACTGGAATCAACTACCGGTACATCTTTGAAAATGGTCAGACTATGTTCTCTTTAGGAAACTTCTTAAAACAGAGCTGTTCTGAGTCCAGGGCTCTGGGTCTGTACTGTTTGCTGTGCTACCTACAGCGCGGAGATACCTCTCGGGGTTGATTCATGCGCGCCGCTTTATAAATTAAACAAATAAAACAAACCAATGAACTCCACCCGAAGCTATCAGAGCACTTTGCATGAGCGCCTGCTGCACACATTCATTGTGTTAGGCACGGGGAGATTAAGTGATTTGCCCAAAATCACACAATATTGAGCGTCCCTGCCAAGACTTGAACCAGGGTTCCCAGCTTCGAGGCTGACCACTTTAGCCGTTAGGCCACATCCTCTCCCTGTGTCAATGGTTTGGGACTATATCAATGGTTTGTGACAGTAATTTGGTTGCAAAACATTGATCTGTTACCAACTCCCAAATGATTTGGCAATGGGATTGCCTGCTCTGCCTGCTCTTACTGAAATGTTTACAAGATAGTTTTTTTTTTAAGTAGTCTCAATTCCTTTAAGTAACTTGGTCTGAGTTTACTTTTTCTGTCGTTTTTCTGTTGTAGAATGCAATCAAAGGAAGAGTGGTTTTCAGACCCTTGGACACAACCATCTCTGTGATTGCAACTGATCCCAGGAGGGGTACAAAATTACAATATTCCTAATGTATTATTATTGATTATATTAATTAGGAAGGCTGTTTTATGACCCCCTAAAATTATTTAGATTGTGAACAAAACTCATAATAAAAAGGTTGATTTTCAAAATAAAATTCTAATTTCAAAAATCAGTTTGTAATTTGCGACCGCTTTTGGTAAGACCCTTTGCATGGAGGCGTGCTGGGGCAGCTACTTGAACATACACAGCTCACCCTGGAGGAGGCGCTGCACTCACCTGAGCTGTGCCCCAGCAGGGCCAGGAGGAGCAGGGCGGTCACAGGACTCATCTTAGGTCTGTCTTCTGCCTTTCTTCTCCTCTCTGAAAGATCTTCAGAGAGGACTCTGTGCTGGGGTTTAAAAGGCCTCAATTCACAGCCCATCCCAGGGGAGGGGTCAGTCGATGCCATATGGGGCGGTTCCTAAAGCCTCGCCCACGTGATCTTGTGTATTCAGCTGACTGTGTCTGACCTCTGAACACCGGTGCACCTTGATTCTGCTGTAAAGCGCTCTGGCTCGACCCTCCCAGCGCTAGGTGT
This sequence comes from Lissotriton helveticus, assembly GCF_964261635.1. NCBI lineage: Eukaryota > Metazoa > Chordata > Amphibia > Caudata > Salamandridae > Lissotriton > Lissotriton helveticus. The sequence continues at coordinate 1,791,810 of NC_136068.1, forward strand.
GTGCGGACTAAACGCCTCTTAGTACATTCAAGAAACAATACGTGATATTCACTAGTGCCCAGACATTTCACACCAAACATGCACAGTGCAAAACACTAGCGGGCATATTTACGTCCTCTGGGGGAAACAACCTTTACAACGCAACTTTTACAACGCACTACCATTACAACGAAACTTTTACAACGCAACATCCATTACAACGCATGCAATTATAACGCAACCATTACAACGCATGACACTACAACGCATGTCATTACAACGCATGTCATTACAACGCATACCATTACAACGCATAACATTACCATCCAACACTTACCCTACTGTTGCACCCCCTGGAGTTTGAATAGTAATTTTAACCCCTACACCAGTGTTTCCCAAACTGTGGTCCGCGGACCCCCAGGGGTCCTTGACACATTCCCAGGGGGTCCGCAGGCAGCAGTTTTAAAAGCACTGCAAAGTTTCCTGTATCATTAACAGTTTTCGAGCAACAATAAAAGTGTCAAGATAACACCAGTGATTAATGTCCCTGCAGGAGAGAGATGAGAGTTTAGTCCAGTGGCAGCTTTAACTTATCTAATGTAGCACAGAGGGTTAATATGCCTACTACAAAGAACGTGTAATATGCATTTTTTTTTATTTCATGTGCATAGGTCAGTGGGTTACTGCTTTTGTCAGTAACTTATTTTTCTTCCCAAATTGTCGTACCCTGGTGCATAGTAAGGTTTTCATTTACTATTCTTTAAAAGCTAATAAAATTCAATACGTAATAATAAATGTGTTGTAGACTGCACCATTGTTTCCCAAAATCTATTGTGGGAAAGCCTTACAAAGCCCCCTCTGTAGTGGCCAGGCTCGCTCACTGCACTTGGTATGCACCGTATGGGGACAGGTCTGAAAACATTTTCTAGGGCTGCTTTTGGTTTCCAGTCTGGCCCTGGCAGGAGCCTCGTACTGCAAACTAAAACCAGCCATTTAAAAGTTAGTCACTGGGATGCAGCACCAATATTCCTATTAAATGATTTATTTTTTTGCAAATTCTTTCAATATAAAATATTAAGAGGGATATTTACAACAGAAGTGGAGGAGGGTGTCGTTAGCCTCCTTGGCTAGACATGCTCCGCCACTTCTGAAATGCAGCGCTGCACCATATTTACAAGAATATGGTGCAGCCCTGCGTTTCCTCCTGCGCTGCTGCTACATTTAGCAGGGTAGTGCCAATGCAGGCACCCTTGCACCATAGTGCAAGGGCATCTGTGTGCAGGGGAGGATTGTTTATGTGCAGGGACGAGGACCTTCGGTACACAAACTATCTTGAAATGCTGTTTTGTCACTTCTATGTGTTCTGGTTAATGCAGCACACATGGAAGTTACAAAATGTAATTTTTTTAAAGATTGTTTATGTGCAGGAAGGGTCACCTTGCTGAACATAAACAATCCAAGGTGTTTTGCTTTTTCCATGTGTACTGCATAGGGCAGCACACATGAAAAAGGCAAAATCGAGGAGAAATAAAGCATTTCTCCTCGATCGCCAAGTTAAGACCAGGTGCTTCCTGGTTTCCATTTTGGTGCAGTCTCCTATTTACGCTGCCCTTGTAAATAGTAGGCAGCGTAAAATTAAATGGGTGTTGCAGTGGAACACCCACCGCAACACCCACTGCCCACCTCTTTCACGCTAAGTATTGCATGAACGGGGGCGTTATTTGCAAGGCAGCGTTACGCAAGCCACGGTAAGTGGCTTGACACTGCCTTGTAAATAAGGCGAAGCCCCTCTCGCCATGGGAACATCACAAAAAGTGACATTCCCTTGGGAATAGCGGCTTGTAAATATCTGTGCACATGTGTGTTTATTTTGTTCGAATTATTGTTTGAAATGTGAATCCTACAAATTGCTTGGGGGTCCCTGGCTTCCAGTGGTGACTTAATGGGGGTCCACAGGAGTCAAAAGTTTGGGAACCACTGCCCTACACTATCCAACACTTACCCTACTGTTGCACCCCCTGGAGTTAGAATAGTAATTTTTACCCCTACACTATCCAATACTTACCAAACATGCAATGTAATGTTATGCGTTGTAATGGTATGCGTTGTAAAGGTATTATGCATTGTAATGGAATGCGTTGTAAATGTCATTTTTAAAATTTCTTTGTAATGGCATGCGTTGTAATGGAATGCATTGTAATGGATGTTGCGTTGTAAAAAATGCGTTGTAAAGGTATGCGTTGTAAAAGTGTGCGTTGTAACGTCATACATCCTCTTCTGGCGCATCTCTGCAAATCAGCAGGGATGAGCCAGAACAGATGCGTCACGTAATCCTCCCCCTTGCGCCACCACAGATGAGTCGCATTTACAATGCGGCGCACCATGGTGCAAGGAGGGGCAGATGCGTGACGCATCTTGAGGCGCACGGGCGGCGCATTGCTGGAGTCGCATCGCAACTCCTGCAATGCACAGGGGCCGCCCATACTCAGCATGGTGCCTCACTCCTTACGCCTGCATCAAGCAGGCGTAAGGATTTGACGCAGCAGCGTCATAAAACTGACTCAGGGAAATCTTGTAGATTTCACTGCATCAGTTTTACGTGGCTTTCCTGCGACAGAACGCCCACATGAAACTTGACGCAGGTTTCAAGTGGCGCAGGGCTTTACAACGTGACGCATCTGCCTAGATGCGTCACGTTGTAAATATGTCGCAACGTGGCGCATGGTTTACGCCGCAGCTGCGTCACAAAAGTGACGCAACGGGGCGTAAAAGTGTCGCAAGAGGCTTGAAAATCTACCCCCTAGTGGTTAGGTCACAAGTTACACTGGGGCAGGGGTCGTCAACCTTTTCTGTAATGAGAGCTACTCCTGATCAGTGAAAATCCTCTTGAGTTTCTGACGGGCGAGTAACGCAAGCATTGTTACCAGACACCCCTCAACCGGCTTCACTGACTCTAGCCTTTTCGACGCTCATGACGAGCTGAGCTCGTCATGGCCCGTGGAACGCTCAGGTGCGGGGAGAATTCCCCCGCTGTGCTGAGCGTTCCACGGGAGCCGGTGCACCTGTGACGAGCTCAGCTCGTCATGAGCACTGGAGCGCCCCCCTACCCCCCCAGCACAGCGGTGGAATAACCCCCGCAGCGAAGGGGCTATACCTAATGTCCAGGGAGCCCGACATTATGGTTTGAACAAAATACTGTGACTAGGGGCAATCTGATAGGCTGCCTCGTGCGACAGTGAGGGCAGGGTCTGTGGGGAGGTATGAACATGTGGTGAATGAATGGGATATATGTGCATGGGTGACTCACAGCCTGTGTCATATGTACTTGTGGGACAGGGCCTTACGCCATATGGTTTCTGGACCAGGGTCAGCGGACTCGATAATTCTCTCGTCTCGGTGCCCACTCTGATCAGCGATCACACTCGGCAACTCTGGGCATTAGCTTGCCTCATCTTCACTAACGGCCCCACCAGACCGCCGGGGATGCCTGGTCTCACCCTGGAGATACCCATTAAGGGACCATCTCTCAGGGAAGCCAGGAAGGGTTTCGCAGCGGTCGAAGCGCCTTGGGACCCTACGGGTAAGTAGTGCGCTATATAAATGCCTATACATTTACATTTACATATGAGTCACCGTTACTTGTACAACACAAACATACAAACATTTTTTTTAACAGGAGAAATTTAAAGAGCTGAAAAAAGATCAGTAAAAATTTTCATAATAATAAACATTTGTCTGCACTTGAGGGAACATTTTTCTGCACTTTAAATTTCTCCCGTTTAAAAAAAGGACGGCATTTTTCAGTTATAAATATGGCAACCACTGGGAGCAAGATGCCTTCTGTGTGTCAATGCGAGATTCTGAAATGGGAGAAGATTCAATTATAGAGTTAACTTTATGTTTATTTACACTACATACAATTCATTATTTAAATGTTCTCCCTTATCCAAATTTCTTTACAAAAAACAGGGATAATGCTCCCAGTGACCTGTAGACATGGTGTCATATTTATAACAGGAAACTACAATCATTTGTTTAAAGGAATTTAAAGTGGGGAAACATGCTTCATAAAAACATCAGGACTTAATTGGCTTAATTTAAAGTAGAGAAACACATTAAGACAATGATTTATAGAAAGAAATGTCTCCCATTAAAAGAAATGAACGTGTTTTTCAGTAACAAATATGGCACTGTGTCTACCAGGCACCGGGAGCAAGATGCCTGCCATTTGGAAAGGGAGACATTTGGAATGAAGAGGCAGCGTAATCATTAAGTTAACTCTTCTTTTTAATTTTCTCTCATTGAAAAGCATTCAGAAATCTCATTTGGTTCTCATGCTCTAATATTGAGTTGAGAAATCCTTTTATTTAAGAGTTAAAGACCTCAGTGCTTCAGTTCTGAACCACCGTGACCCACATGGGTCACAAATCTGAATGGAGCACTTCTCTTTATCTGGCTCTGCTATCTGCATCCTGATAATAATGTAAAATAAACATAGCTTTTTTTAACTTACAAAAAAATTAAAAAAAAGTAAAATGCAGCACTTATGAATTGCAGTTTTTAGTTAAAAATGAACTCAAGGCTGGGAGCTACTCTGAAGGGGCCCGATTCACAGAATGAACTTAAGACTCAATCCTAAACTTACTACTATTTTGGTATTCACAGAATGCACTTACTACTTTTGGTATTCACAGAATGAACTTACTACTTTTGGTATTCACAAAAGTTAGGATTTTGTCTTAAGTTTGTCTTAAGTCTGTCTTAAGTCTGTCTTAAGTCTGTCTTAGGCTTGTCTTAAGTCTGTCTTAAGTTTGTCTTAAGACAAACTTAAGTCAGAATCCTTACTTCTGTGAATACCAAAAGTAGTATGTTCATTTTGTGAATACCAAAATAGTAGTAAGTTTAGGATTGAGTCTTAAGTTCATTTTGTGAATCGGGCCCGGAGTTTCTACAAGCTTCCAATGGACTTTTGAAGACCCATGCTCTAAGCTCACAGGAATACACTTTGTATTGGGTGGTTTTACAGGCCGACAAAGTGTTAAATTATATCCAGGTTGAAGTACAGCACACAGAGCCATTTGTCTTTTCAATTCCAATTGTTCAGAGGATAATGGAAAGGAACAGCGAGGGCGAACTGGTGACTCTTCTAAGGTCAGCGCTGCAGGTGATTCTGTTCCAGGGAGACGCGTGGGTGCACACCTAGGCTCAATAGCCTCTGAGGTGAACAATAACTCCACCTCAAGGGTGTGTGTGTGAATGTCGCTGCTTCAACTCTTACTGGGAAACTCGTTCCTTTATGCTCCATAGGGTGTGAATATTAGCACCTTCAGCTGATTAAAATAAATATCTCTATTAAAGAAATAGGAAATGGTTTAGGAAATAAGTAGGGAACTAAGCTGCTGTATGGCGCTCTTACACTTGTTATGCGTAACAGTTTAATGAGTTAAGAACGGATAAAAGAGATGTTGAACTAGGTTGACCACATATTAGGAGCCATACACAAATGTAAGTTGCATCAGTGAGTTACACGTCTAACTTTACTCTTACATGTCTGAGCAACTTTATTGCTTTATGGTAGTCACACTTTGTGTGTGTAAAGTTACTCAAAGATGTAGACTTATATGTCTCCACCCTGTCAGTTTAGGGTGTGGAGTCAGAATAATCACAATTTACAACCGTATTGTTACTACAATTAACTTCCAACCATATTTTTCATGAGGCAAAGCATTCACGCTTGTAGTAGAACCTCCACACGCAGTACTGAGAGGTTCTACTTGGAGTGTTATTTGAGGAGGGCTGTAAGAAATAGTTTCAAGCAACAGCTGAAATTATTGAAGGAGTGAACCACAAAAGTCCTTCATATTAACCTGTGCTTAACCCTCCAGTTGCTTGGTGCAAACGCAGCCAGGCTTAACTTAGAGGCACTTTGGGCCATATAATCAAGACCGGCGACAGGAAACTGCCGCTAAAGCAGTGATAATGGGCTTGATAATGTGATAAAAAACTCCTCCGCAAGCTCCAGACCGTCCTGACGCCGCAGCCAGACTGATCCTAGACATCCCCCGTCACAACCACATCACCCAACACCTCTGTGATCTCCACTGGCTCCCCATCGAAAGAAGAAAACCCTTCAAGCTCCTCACACATGCTTCAAAGCCCTCCAAAAAATGGGACCAGCATACCTAAAACACTGCCTCTCCTTCCATGCCCCAAGAGAAACCTCCTATCAGCCGACCTCCATACCACTCCTTTCCAAGACCAGAACAGGTGGAAAGTCCTACTTCGACCTCACAGCCAAGACCTGGAACGACCTCCCCCCCACCTCTAGCAAAGCCCTACACTTACAATCGTCCTTTCCCTGGTCTTGCTCCAAGAACATGGAACGCTCTTCCCCCCAAGATCAGATCCAACCCATCTACTGCCTCTTTCCAAAAACATGCAAACTGGCTACTCCTGAATGACCATCCACAGCAGTAACCCGGATACCATCTCAGTCTACTTCTTTCTCCGGTCTTGAAACTCTTTTTTACTGTGCTGTTTCAGTTGGGTTTACGTTTCTTCTCACTTGTCCTTTTGATCTACTTCTTTGATCTGCTGAAACCTTACAGGTACCTCTAGATTGGCTGACTCCCCATGCCCCCCCCATTGACCTTGTGTGTTTCCCCCTTTGACCTTTTGGTTGTTAAGTTATCTCATTTGTTCCATTTTGTTGTTGTACTCATACTTACGCCACTTTGTATAGAGCTCTGATACCAGTATGGCTCAGGTTCGCGCTCTATAAAACTTTTCAAATAAAGAAATAGATAAACTGCTCCAGTTCAGAAAGGACCTCATGACCAGGCTCTTCAAATGATCCCCGAACCCTACGGAGCTGCCACCCTCACGCCTTGAGACCCTCACGGGTGAGTAGCTACACTTCATACACCCCTAATTGACTGATTGTGTGTGAGATGTGTCACTCGATGCATCACACAGAGATGATTAGTAGGAGCCAGTTGGGAGATGAAAGTGCATCATTTCCAGTATTTCTATGTCTGACGCTAGCAATACTTTATGATTTTACTGAATTTACATGTATAATATATCTGCATAATGTGGTTTTTTAGCCCTCTTCATCCATCGGTCTGTTGTTGTATTTTTGCTTCTGCCTCTACAGCATGGGCCAATGGGACAACCTGCTTGAGCCATGGTGTCACACTTACCAAATCGGGAAGGCAATGTGTGGCTCTGTGCTGAGAGGATGAATACGTGGTGGGAAGCGTCTCTGTCTCTCACGCGGACTACGCCTCCCAGCATCCTACCTGTTCCTGTCGGCACTCAAGTGACGACACCCGGTACCCGGTAATCTCATAGATTTCACTGGGTCACTTCTACGACCCTTTCTTGCGTCAATACGCCCCCCTTGCATACATTATACCTGGTATCATCAATTGGTGGAGGGAGAGAGAGTAGAGATCCTTTCAATCTCCTTTCAATAATTATAAATCAATGTGGAAAGGATCACTGGTCCTGCATAACCAAGGTCTGCAGGTGGATCGGTAGGTGTCTCCCAAATAAAAGACCCTCATACACGTGTTTTTTCAGAGTCGTGTAGCGGTATATGATGTGTCCCCGCTTCTTGTAACACGTGTCCGTGCATAATCCTTGGGTCAGTTTTTGTTTGCACCCTCCGCCAGGAGGTTGTACCATTGGTTAAAACAGTAGTGATGGTGAATAAGTGAAATAGTGCTATAAAGGTGTTCTAAAATACCCGGACAGCCAGAGGTTCAACTTTAATATTTCTGGATTCGGGTAGAAGGTTAAGGCGTGTCGCTATGGAATTATTTAGGAATTCTAGCGCACTAATCTTGTGAGGTTAAAAGTTGTCGACATGTTTCAGCCTTATCTGCCTGTTGGTCAGTCGGCTTTCCTCAGGACCATAAAGTGATTAAGTGAAAAAAATGAAAAGGTACATTTGTAACCTGTTTCGTTTTGTGGTAGTAGGTCACATTGTACCTCTACATTATGTAAGACTTGTCTCCTCTGGAACCACGGCAGTTAGGGGGAGGCTTCACTCTAGCCTTCAAACACCCGTCTAGCAGCTTGTGCTGTCTCTGCCCTTGGTGACCCGGAATCAGGGTCACCAAGGGCAGAGACAGCACAAGCTGCTAGACGGGTGTTTGAAGGCTAGAGTTAGCACTATTTCACTTATTCACCATCACTACTGTTTTAACCAATGGTACAACCTCCTGGCGGAGGGTGCAAACAAAAACTGACCCAAGGATTACGCACGGACACGTGTTACAAGAAGCGGGGACACATCATATACCGCTACACGACTCTGAAAAAACACGTGTATGAGGGTCTTTTATTTGGGAGACACCTACCGATCCACCTGCAGACCTTGGTTATGCAGGACCAGTGATCCTTTCCACATTGATTTATAAATACATTATACCTGGCACAGGTATAATGTGGCGCAGGGTTTTACAAAGTGACGCATCTACCTAGATGCGTCACTTTGTAAATATGACGCAACAAGGTGCATTTTTTACGCCACTGGTGTGTCACAAAAAGCGATGCACCGGCGGCGTAAAAGTGACGCACAGCCTCATAAATGAGGCCCTTTATGTTCAGATGACACTTTGATTATGGCCACAAGACACTATTAACATTGGAAATCACTACATGGATTACTGGGCTGTGATGGAGCAGTCAGGTTCTACTGTTCTGTGTAGTATTGCGATTTGACATGAAATACTAAAGCCTAATATTGAATAAGGGCGATTGAAGACGTGTCATCTTAAATGCATTACGGGTTTTTTTTTTTTTTAGTAGGGGGTTGAGGTGTGTGTCTTTACTCAACCCCCCCTGTGACGCCAGATCATTTGAGTATTCTGGTGGGTAAAGATTAGTGCGAGTGTATGTGCGTGGTTCTTCCTATGTATGGTCCACTATATGGTGACTGGTATTTTCTTACTTTTAGAGGGCCTTCAGGTGATAAGGTATCCTCCAACAAGAATGCTCGCAAGGCTTCACGTTATTTTCCTTTACAGGTAGTTATAGAGATATTGTTAGAAATGGGATTTCTGGTTGGCTGAGGCTTGCGCCAAAGCCAGGCAGAAACCACCATTCTAGTCAGGGCAAGGGAGTTACACGCCAAAGATAACCCCTGCTCACCCTCTAGGTAGCGTGGCGAGAGCAGCCAAGGCTTATACCGGAGGCAATGTGTAAAGCATTTGCGCACGCACCCACCAACGACAACATCCCAGGCCCCCCCACAAACGGAACTCCACACAAGTTTGTATCAAAAATAGCCTTTGTATTCTCAAAACACATTAGAATAATAATCACATTATGTACACTGTGCCACTGGCACTGGGCAATATTTACAAGGGATTAGGTACACATGACAGGGACACGTGGGCCACTGTCGGAATTAGCACTTGGTAAAGAAATAGTAAAATAGATAACTTGATAAAAGTAAAATAGACCATAAAACGAACAACCAGTAAACACTAGTAATCACTGTACTTTGCAACAGTCTGTGACATGAAATCCATCATGCACAGTATCCCACAAGTCTAACTACATTAGACCCTAACCACCTAGGTAAAAATTACACTAGGGGCGTAAATCACACAGGGAAGTATAATCTCCCTAACACAAACCTAACTAGTTAAAAACAACTTCCTATGCATAAACCATATCTAGCGGTATCAATGCAGGGTGTGCAAAACATACTACACACCATACATTTCCAAGCACCCAAAAGCATTAGCACATAAATCACATTAGCACATAAATCACATTAGGGCCTACGACCTATAAATGTAACAATCCCCCCTGGCCAACTGGCCATCTCAAATAAGGGGGCTTAAACGGCCTATGTCCAGAGAGTCAGGGCTGCTGCCTAAGCAGTGAAGGTCAAGGTTCCGCCACTGCGCGAACACCTAAATGTTGCAGCTGCCCACTACTTGCTGGGCAGCTGAGGACAAGAACTGGGAGGCCTAAACCCTGCAGCTGGCACTAAGTGCGGCACAGCTGTGGAAGGCCAAGGTGGGCGAAGGAGTGCGTCTCACTCCTGAGTCCAAAAGAACATGTCCCCTGAAAGAAATGCCTAAACGGTGCAGCTGCCCACTACTTGCTGGGCAGCTGTAAATGCAAAATTGCGGTATGGGCTCTCACTGGCCCTTGGGACAAACTGCGCCACAGGTTGGAGCCCTCCAGGCTCTAGAACAAATACTACAGAGCGTGGGATCCGCACAGGGTTCTTAAAATACACAAACCCCCTAGAACTGGGGCACCACACGGGGGAAGACACTGGCCTCTTGGGCCACTCGTGGGGCTCCCTGAAACAATCACTGCCCCTTCGTTGGAGCCTCCTAGGCTCTGAAACAAATAGGCCCCCAGGGTGAGTACTGGCAAAAAACATAAACATGCCCACGAGGGGCAATGGGAAGAAATGTGGCCACGCTGGCGCCCTCGCGGCTCTAAAACAAATAATGCGCCAAACATTGGAGCGGCCCACTGCCGCTCGGACGTGGTACCTTACACAGGTACCCCAACACAGAACCTGCTCCCTCGGAGAGCGGGAGCACACTGTAACTCGGTCCCCCGCCCAGCCCTTATTCACCGGGCTCTGGCGCGGTCGACTCTTCTCTACAGGATGCGGCAGCACTTCTCCTGCGGGGCTTCCCGGGACTCCTGGGAGCCCCGCACTGCCGTTGGCAGCCACAGCTGCAATTCCGGATTCACCCGGGCCCCCTCCTGGGACCCGGGGCTTGTCTCCATCAGGCGCCACCACAGGGCTCTCCCCTTTGCATGGGAGCCCCGCGTCAGCACTTCTCAGCATCACGGCCGCACTTCCGGGCCGCACGTGTCACTTCTGTCCGGTGGCCCCGCCCACAGTCAGGCGGGCCGTGGGCAGGGGCGGCATCCTTCGGTGGCAAAAATTGAGAGGTAGGCTCCCTCTGTCAGAGAAACAAAGGTAGTAGCATGGTGGGCACCCGCCTGGGCGCCCATAAACGGGGTGGGCACCCGTGTATGAAAATAGTTAAATAAGCGGGGTGGGCACCCGCAGTGGAGCAATTTCAGGGAAATCCCTACGCCGGGGGTTCCCTCAGGGCAAGGGGCAGCTCAGCGCTGCCAGCAGAGCGCAGGAAGGCTGTTACAAAGCCTGGGCAACAACACATAAGGAGGCAATAGGTCCCAGAAGTCCTTGGCAGCAAAGGTGGGGCAAAACAGCTCCCCACAAGGAAAATCCTCCAGGCATCCAGGGGCTGGGCAGGGCCCAGGGAGGCAAGCCTTCCCCTGGGCCCCAGCAGCAGCACGGCCCTGGTAGTTTCAAGTCAGGAACTAGAACAAGAACATTTTACATGAGGTCACAGCCCCACTTTTATGCACAAAATCCTTTGTCTTCAAAGGTGCAGGCAAGGGGCGAACCAGATGCAACTGGTTCTTGAGCACTTTGTTGTGCTCAGCCCCTCTCCCTATTCACAGGACAGGCCAGGGACATCAGACACACCACAGAGGGTGGAGCCAGCATTGTGGAGGGAAGGCCCAGCCCTATTCATGTCCCAGGTGCACTCCTCCCGGCCATCAACATGCAGATCTCCTCATTCACCACCGGGCAGACCCATCCTGACTCCTGGAGCCAGGCACATCAGCCAGCTCCAGCCAATCACAAGCCAGACAGTCAACTCACATTTACTGCACAGACATGCCAACTTCCAAAAGTGGCACTTCTCCACTAGACACAATAAATCTGCGCACATCATCGCACAGCATTTAATCTCACGAGTCCGCACATACCAAACTCAACCCTGCACTCCCCAGACATCAGGAACTACCATGGACACACATATTCCCCATGCATTCCTATGGGAGGGCAGGCCAATCTCACCACACGCACTCAGAGAGCGCACGCACTTTACACTAGGCCACAGTGCTAAAGTGCGCAGAGACGAGAAATCCACTAATATCATGTCATATTAACAGGCAAAAAGTTCAGGGGTGAACCTGCCAAAAGGGCCAAGTCCAACAGATATGTATTATGATTGTGTAGAATAGTGAAGTAGATATTGAGTTCAGAACATTCTTATAATGTTTGTTATGTTGTGTTTCTTGTATTATAGGTCACCCTTCCCGCAGTCCCCATCCTTTCCTTCCCTCACTTAATCATTCCAACCCTCTGTGCTATTATAGCTTCAGAGAGTGGGGCGATTGAGAGGTGGACCGACTTGTGCTAACTTCATTTGTGGGACTGCATTTAGCCCTCTTGCAACAAAATCATCCACAGACAAGGTAGTTCCATTCAGTGCCAGTGGTTTTGTTTTACTTTATTATTAATTTAGTTTTGCTTTTGGGTGTAGAAGCCGATATGATAGCGAGACGCTTTATACCAGATGAGGGCACAGAGCGCATTCCAGTTTTATCAGTCCCCGTCTCCTGCCACTGCCATTGTAAACTCCTTTTGAAGTGTCCTTTGTCGGACTGCTCATTTCACACCATACTCAAATGAACTCCGAATGTAGCCCATGGAGGGGCTCTATCTTTGCGACCCTGTATATCTTTATTTCTTTCTTTCTTTTGTTCTTTCTTTCATTCCTTTCTTTCTTTCTCTCTTTCTTTCTTTCCTTCTTTCTCTCCATCTTTCTCTCCATCTTTCTTTCTTTTATTCTTTCTTTCTTTCTTTCTTTCTTTCTTTCTTTCTTTCTCTTTCTTTCTTTCTTTCTTTCTTTCTTTCTCTCCATCTTTCTTTCTTTCTTTCTTTCTTTCTTTCTCTCCATCTTTCTTTCTTTCTTTCTTTCTCTCCATCTTTCTTTCTTTTATTCTTTCTTTCTTTCTTTCTCTTTCTTTCTTTCTTTCTTTCTTTCTTTCTTTCTTTCTTTCTTTCTTTCTTTCTTTCTTTCTTTCCTTTCTTTCTTTCTTTCTCTCTTTCCTTCTTTCTCTCTTTCCTTCATTCTCTTTTTTCTTTTCTTTCTTTCTTTCTTTCTTTCCCGTAGGCAAGAGGCAATTTTTCTTTCACCCACCCCAGTGTTCATCAAGGAGCAGTGTGGCAACCTATGTCCCCAATTGGCTGACTTCACTAAGCGTTACAACTTTCTGCACTCCTCAACACAAAAACAGTTTCATTCAGTGCCAAAAAGCACTATGGGAATGGGTGCATTTTTTAGATCAAAACAACATTTTTGTCTTAAGCCTCTGCTTTTGTTTAGATTGATTAGGGACCAACAGCTTCCCAAACAATAAAGTTTTGCAAAACCTTGAAAAAACATTAGGAAATTGCCAAAAGATTGGCAGGCAATTCCAGACCTATTGGCTTTACCAATGCTTCTTATAAGATGTAGGTGTGTATCTGCGTGTGTCCCAGGTTAGGGTCCAGGGATTCTCCAGTAATACAGGATGTGTTGCCTGTCGAGATTATAGGTTGTCGGGATTGTTGACTGACCTCTTCACGTGAGTGACTCTTGTCCTAGGGATCCGGGCACTCCTCTCTTGGAGCAGGTTACAACACTTTTGTTCTATGCCCAATACCTTGTTTTCGCTATACAATACTACACTGAATCAGCATTAGAACCTAGGAAACTGCAATGAAATGTACCGAAAGAATGCAATATATGCTGCTGCAAATGAGTGAATGCAGGGGTTAATGCGGCCCAGGGTAATGCTGGCTATGCTGCAGCGAGTGAGTGAATACATGGGTCAGTGAGGACCAGGGAAATTACATCCATGTTGCCACAAGTAAGTGAATGCAGGGGAAGGTGAGGACCAGTGGAATGCCATCTCTGCAGCTACAAAAGCATTAGTGCAGAGGTTAGTAAGGACCAGGGCAATGTCATCTATGCTGCTGCGAGTGAGTGAAGGCGGGGGTAGTGAGGACCAGCAGAATTCTATCTATGCTGCTGCGAGTGAGTGAAGGCGGGGGTAGTGAAGACCAGGAGAATTCTATCAATGCTGCTGCGAGTGAGTGAAGGCGGGGGTAGTGATGAATGGGAGAATTCTATCTAAGCCTATGCGAGTGAGTGAAGGCAGGGGTAGTGAGGAACAGGAGAATTCTATCAATGCTGCAGTGAGTGAGTGAAGGCGGGGGTAGTGATGAATGGGAGAATGCCATCTATGCAGCTGCGAGTGAGTGAGGCGGGGGTAGTGAGGAACAGGAGAATTCTATCTATGCTGCTGCGAGTGAGTGAAGGTGGGGGTAGTGATGAATGGGAGAATGCCATCTATGCAGCTGCGAGTGAGTGAAGGCTGGGGTAGTGAGGAACAGGAGAATTCTATCTAAGCCTATGCGAGTGAGTGAAGGCAGGGGTAGTGAGGAACAGGAGAATTCTATCTATGCTGCTGCGAGTGAGTGAAGGCGGGGGTAGTGAGGACCAGGAGAATTCTATCTATGCTGCTGCGAGTGAGTGAAGGCGGGGGTAGTGATGAATGGGAGAATGCCATCTATGCAGCTGCGAGTGAGTGAAGGCGGGGGTAGTGATGAATGGGAGAATTCTATCTAAGCCTATGCGAGTGAGTGAAGGCAGGGGTAGTGAGGAACAGGAGAATTCTATCAATGCTGCAGTGAGTGAGTGAAGGCGGGGGTAGTGATGAATGGGAGAATGCCATCTATGCAGCTGCGAGTGAGTGAAGGCGGGGGTAGTGAGGAACAGGAGAATTCTATCTATGCTGCTGCGAGTGAGTGAAGGCAGGGGTAGTGAGGAACAGGAGAATTCTATCAATGCTGCAGTGAGTGAGTGAAGGCAGGGGTAGTGAGGAACAGGAGAATTCTATCTATGCTGCTGCGAGTGAGTGAAGGCTGGGGTAGTGAGGACCAGGAGAATTCTATCTATGCTGCTGCGATTGAGTGAAGGCGGGGGTAGTGAGGACCAGAAGAATTCTATCTATGCTGCTGCGATTGAGTGAAGGCGGGGGTAGTGAGGACCAGGAGAATTCTATCTATGCTGCTGCGAGTGAGTGAAGGCGGGGGTAGTGAGGACCAGGAGAATTCTATCTATGCTGCTGCGAGTGAGTGAAGGCGGGGGTAGTGAGGACCAGGAGAATTCTATCTATGCTGCTGCGAGTGAGTGAAGGCGGGGGTAGTGAGGACCAGGAGAATTCTATCTATGCTGCTGCGAGTGAGTGAAGGCGGGGGTAGTGAGGACCAGGAGAATTCTATCTATGCTGCTGTGAGTGAGTGAAGGCGGGGGTAGTGAGGACCAGGAGAATTCTATCTATGCTGCTGCGAGTGAGTGAAGGCGGGGGTAGTGAGGACCAGGAGAATTCTATCTATGCTGCTGCGAGTGAGTGAAGGCGGGGGTAGTGAGGAACAGGAGAATTCTATCTATTCTGCTGCGAGTGAGTGAAGGCGGGGGTAGTGAGGAACAGGAGAATTATATCTAAGCCTATGCGAGTGAGTGAAGGCAGGGGTAGTGAGGAACAGGAGAATTCTATCAATGCTGCAGTGAGTGAGTGAAGGCAGGGGTAGTGAGGAACAGGAGAATTCTATCTATGCTGCTGCGAGTGAGTGAAGGCTGGGGTAGTGAGGACCAGGAGAATTCTATCTATGCTGCTGCGATTGAGTGAAGGCGGGGGTAGTGAGGACCAGAAGAATTCTATCTATGCTGCTGCGATTGAGTGAAGGCGGGGGTAGTGAGGACCAGGAGAATTCTATCTATGCTGCTGCGAGTGAGTGAAGGCGGGGGTAGTGAGGACCAGGAGAATTCTATCTATGCTGCTGCGAGTGAGTGAAGGCGGGGGTAGTGAGGACCAGGAGAATTCTATCTATGCTGCTGCGAGTGAGTGAAGGCGGGGGTAGTGAGGACCAGGAGAATTCTATCTATGCTGCTGCGAGTGAGTGAAGGCGGGGGTAGTGAGGACCAGGAGAATTCTATCTATGCTGCTGTGAGTGAGTGAAGGCGGGGGTAGTGAGGACCAGGAGAATTCTATCTATGCTGCTGCGAGTGAGTGAAGGCGGGGGTAGTGAGGACCAGGAGAATTCTATCTATGCTGCTGCGAGTGAGTGAAGGCGGGGGTAGTGAGGAACAGGAGAATTCTATCTATTCTGCTGCGAGTGAGTGAAGGCGGGGGTAGTGAGGAACAGGAGAATTATATCTAAGCCTATGAGAGTGAGTGAAGGCGGGGGTAGTGAGGACCAGGAGAATTCTATCAATGCTGCAGCGAGTGAGTGAAGGCGGGGGTAGTGAGGAACAGGTAAGGGCCTTACCTTGACCCACGGTGGGCTGCTTGAAAACGCCGCTTAGCTCTGATACTTGAAACACTGCTAATTTTTAAACGCTGTTGTTTCTAAAGTTAATTTTTAAAAATTGTCACCTGTGTAAATCTGTGTTTTTTAATTTACACTTGAATTCCCCGCATCTCGCTCCCAGCGCCCCCTCACTTCCGCTTTCTGAACTTCCTGGCAGTGTCACGGTCTAGTGCTCCGAACAGGCAGCCGCTGCACAGCAGGGCTGAGAGGTAGGTGGGAGGAGTCACAGGCTACAAAATCAATGCCGGAGCAAGCGTGCAGCGTGCACGCTCCGCAGGCGCGCCGAGGGCACGCCTAAGGCAAGCCCGTCTGCGCCCTTCTGCGCCCGTCTGCGCCCGGCCGGGTCCAGGGACCAGGACCCCAGGTCCCTGGCGCATGTATCCTATGCAGGAACTCCTGTCCTTAACCCCTTCCATGCTGCCGTCGGCCATTGGCCGACGGCTGCACTATCTCGCTGGTGCTGCCGTCGGCCAATGGCCGACGCGGCCCCAGCCGTTTTGCGGAAGTGGCGCACCTCCGCAAAATCGGCGGCGCAGCCGAGGGGTTAAACCTAGGCAGGCAACCGCTGCAAAACATATTAACAGCTAAGCTCAGGAGGGAAGGGCTGCTGAATTCTCAAGGAAGCTCAAGGAATTTAAACTGCACCACACCACCCTCAAGGTTGGCTAGGCCGGTGAGCCCGCAAGGATGCAGCTTTGCTCTGCTCAATACCCGCTCATTACAGAAGCACTACCTCGAGGTCTTTACGCTCCTCCAAGAGGATAACCTGGCCATTCTAGGTATCATGAAAACCTGGCTGGAAGAGTCCTCTACCCCGGACTTGGTAGCTTCGCTTCCACCAAATTTCACAGCTATCCATCACAGCAGACGTAGTAGCACGAAAGGGGGGGGGGGTTGCCATCCTCTATAACCATGCATTCAAGACAGAAACCCTCTGCGCGGAATGCATAGAGGGTGCTGACGTGTTGGGGGTTAAGTTTTGTTCTCCAACAGACTGTTTTGTAATAATATTAGTCCGATACTTATTTCCGAATGGTAACATTCCCAGAATGTAACGACTGGTCTAAAGACCTGGTAAAGTGCCCATGTGATGACTCATCCCATCAATCTAATATCCACTGCATTTTGTTTTGCAAATTCCATGACATTCCTAGGAAAAGGTTTCTGAAACCGATTTTCACAAAATGGGGCATAAGGGGATGTAGAGCGGCATTCCTTAAATTAAAACAATTGGAATCTGACTATGTCATAAAAGCAGTTTCCTCCTATTTAAAGACACATATTAGTTTTAGGAACACTATGTGATATATGTGCCGTATCCTGTTTTCTCCCCTCTACCCATTGTGTTTGCATCAGGAATATCATATGTCCTTCCCTCTCTGGCTAAGGTGATTGAGAAGCATGTGCATCTCTCCATCTCCAGCTTTATTGAGAGTAACAATATCTTGCATGACTCTCAATCGGGTTTCCGTGTGAATTTCAGCACGGAGACGGCTCTTCTTGAGATCACCGATGCCATAAGAGAGAGTTTGGATGGTGGGGGTAAAGCCATCTTGGCCATGTTGGATTTGTCGGCGGCTTTCAAAACCGTTCCCCACGACGGCCTCCTTTTAAGACTCTGGGAGATCGGCTTCCGTGGGATGGTGTGGAACTGGTTTAAGTCTTTTCTGACCAACCGCCGACAAGTGGTCTGGGCACCCCCGTTTTCCGCCGAAATGCCGCCGCTGGAGGTTGGGGTTCCTCAAGGGTCTATCCTGAGCCCCACCCTCTTTAACATCTATATGGCCCCTCTAGCGGCGGTGGCGGAATCTTTCGGTGCCCGGATCATATCCTATGCTGACGACACCCAGCTCCTTTTTACGTGTAACAAGGGGGAGGATTTTGACGGCAGCCGAATTAAGGAATGCTTGGGCGCTGTATTTGACTGATTTCAGAGGCTTAGTTTGAAGTGCAATTCCGATTAATCGGAGCTGCTTTTTTTCGGATGCCCGCCGGATCCCTGTTGGAAGACATGGTGGCCCCGCGATATGTTCCCGCCTGATGCTGCCTCGCTAAAAGCCAAAACTCTGGGTGTCCTGTGTGATGATGATCTCTCCTTTAGACCCCAGATCATAGGGCTGACAGGGAAATGCTTCGGCATCCTGAAAATGCTGCGGAAGTTTCTTCCACTACTATCTCTGCAACATAAAAAAATTACCGTCCAGGCCTTGATAGGCTCGCGTCTTGATTACGCGAACGCTCTCTACCTTGGCCTTCCCAAATACCTGATGGCACGCTTGCAGGTCGTGCAGAATTCGGCGGCCAGAGCCATCTTTGGATTACAGCGAAGGGCAAGAGCCTCGGAGCTACTCAAGAGACTGCATTGGCTTCCAGTCTCTAAGAGAATTACTTTTGAGGTCCTGACCCTTGCCTTTAAGGCCCTTCACTCGATTGGCCCAAAATACCTCGGGAAGCGTATGGCCTTCTATGCCCCCAGGAGCACTTTAAGGTCCGCTCTGCAGGCTAAAGCCGTTGTTCTCACCATCAGACGTGCTCGGACTGGAGGTCGTTCCTTCCGGTACCTGGCACCCCGATGCTGGAATGAGCTTCCCTTTTCCTTGAGAATAGCCAACAGTTTGCTCTCTTTCAGAAAGGAGCGGAAGACCTGGCTTTTCTCCCAGTAAATTTTTCTGTTGGCCTGTGGTCGGTGTTGTGTTGTGTACTTTTTCCTTGTAGTTCTCTTTGCCAAAGCGCCGGGACACTCTACGGAGTAGCCGTGCGCTATAGAAGAGACTTTTATAACATAACATGTACACAGTGTAAAATACAATCAGATCAGAAAAATGTTTGAAGTGCCTATGTACATATGTTTATGATCCTCCTATTCTAACATTGAGCTTGTCTAAATGAATGAATCTACCCGCAGTTATGACTGAAGACTCATAGACCCGTATATAGTCTACATCTGTATTTTTATCCTTTTTATTTCTTTTAAACTGTACAGATCTCTTTTAAACATGTTTTAACATGTGCTTTTATTATTTTGCAAACTAAAAATCGAATAAAGCTTATTTTTAATTTGAATTTGAATTTGTAATAATATTAGTCTAGCGCACACCGCGCACGCCGCCCAGGTTCATGGAACCTTTCCTGGAATTAGATCATCTCCGCTCTCGCTATCAAGGAGTGGTGGTGATGGGGGACTTTAATTTCCACTGGGAGAATACCCCAAAAGACAGCCAGGCAAAACAGCTGGAAGAGGTCCTTACCTCGCTAGAACTTTGCCAAATGGTGGTTGGGTCTACGTATGAGAAGGGCCACACACTGGATTTGGTCTGGTCGTCTCACCCGCTGCCCTGCCCTATTGTCATCTCCCCTTGCCCCTGGTCAGACCATCATTTAATCCAGGGCTGACTCTCCCTTCCCAAACGAACGGAAAACGCTCCGCCGGAGTGGAAAGTACTGCGGAGTTGGAACAAGATTAATGCAGACGACTTGGTGACCACCCTACTTCACCCCGATCCATCTCTGACATTAAAGGGAAACTTAGAGGCTGACAGTGCCACCATATCATCAAGGCTTAAGAATGCCATTGACGTTGTGGCCCCAGCTCGTAGGGTTAGAATCCTGGACAAGGGAAAAGGGGCACCCTGGTTTAACGATGCACTTAGGAAAATGAAACAATTACTTCGCCAGTGCGAGAGAACCTGTCACAAAGCATACGACCCCAACGCCCGGGCAGCCTATGTACCAATGTTCGCATCACACAAAAAGGCTATTGTATCATCGAAGCGATACAAAAGGGGAAGATGGACGGAGCGTTTGAACAAATCAAACACTCAACCCCAGTTAACTGATCTGGGTTTAATCCATCACCATTCTTCAGTTCACTCAGCCACCACAGTTCAGACATGGCTATATGCAAATCAGTCTGACCTTGTGCCTCATGGGAACAGTCCAGCCCGAACTGCCAAGCCATGTCTTCCCTGGACCGGAAACAAGCATCCTGGGACCGGTTTCGGATTCATAATCCTTATCAACCAGGCTATCTTGAATCCAGTGGCCAAGTGAACAAGGGACTCACGTCTGCGCATACCCTGCCACACTTAGGGCGAACAAAGCGATACAAAAGGGGATGATAGACGGAGCGTTTGAACAAATCAAACACTCACCCCCAGTCAACTGATCTGGGTTTAATCCATCACCATTCTTTAGTTCACTCAGCCACCACAGTTCAGACATGGCTATATGCAAATCAGTCTGACCCTGTGCCTCATGGGAACAGTCCAGCCCGAACTGCCAAGCCATGTCTTCCCTGGACCGGAAACAAGCATCCTGGGACCGGTTTCAGATTCATAATCCTCATCAGCCAGGCTATCTTGAATCCAGTGGCCAAGTGAACAAGGAACTCACGTTTGAGCATACCCTGCCACACTTAGGACGAACAAAGCAATACAAAAGGGGATGATGGACGGAGCGTTTGAACAAATGAAACACTCACGCCCAGTCAACTGATCTGGGTTTAATCCATCACCATTCTATAGTTCACTCAGCCACCACAGTTCAGACATGGCTATATGCAAATCAGTCTGACCCTGTGCCTCATGGGAACAGTCCAGCCCGAACTGCCAAGCCATGTCCCCAACAAGGGACTCACGTCTGAGCATACCCTGCTACACTTAGGGTGAACAAAGCGATACAAAAGGGGACGATGGGCGGAACGTTTGAACAAATCAAACACTCACCCCCAGTCAACTGATCTGGGTTCAATCCATAACCATTCTTTAGTTCACTCAGCCACCACAGTTCAGACATGGCTATATGCAAATCAGTCTGACCCTGTGCCTCATGGGAACAGTCCAGCCTGAACTGCCAAGCCATGTCTTCCCTGGACCGGAAACAAGCATCCTGGGACCGGTTTTGGATTCATGATCCTCATCATCCAGGCTATCTTGAATCCAGTGGCCAAGTGAACAAGGGACTCACGTCTGAGCATACCCTCCCACACTTAGGGCGAACAAAGCGATACAAAAGGGGATGATGGACGGAGCGTTTGAACAACTCAAATACTCACCCCCAGTCAACTGATCTGGGTTTAATCCATCACCATTCTTTAGTTCACTCAGCCACCACAGTTCAGACATGGCTATATGTAAATCAGTTTGACCCTGTGCCTCTTGTGAACAGTCCAGCCCGAACTGCCAAGCCATGTCTTCCCTCGACCGGAAACAAGCATCCTGGGACCGGTTTCGGATTCATAATCCTCATCAGCCAGGCTATCTTGAATCCAGTGGCCAAGTGAACAAGGAACTCACGTTTGAGCATACCCTGCCACACTTAGGACGAACAAAGCGATACAAAAGGGGATGATGGACGGAGCGTTTGAACAAATCAAACACTCACGCCCAGTCAACTGATCTGGGTTTAATCCATCACCATTCTTTAGTTCACTCAGCCACCACAGTTCAGACATGGCTATATGCAAATCAGTCTGACCCTGCGCCTCATGGGAACAGTCCAGCCCGAACTGCCAAGCCATGTCTTTCCTGGACCGGAAACAAGCATCCTGGGACCGGTTTCGGATTCATAATCCTCATCAGCCAGGCTATGTTGAATCCAGTGGCCAAGTGAACAAGGGACTCACGTCTGACCATACCCTGCCACAATTAGGGCGAACAAAGCGATACAAAAGGGGATGATGGACGGAGCATTTGAACAAATTGAACACTCACCCCCAGTCAACTGATCTGGGCTTAATCCATCACCATTCTTTAGTTCACTCAGCCACCACAGTTCAGACATGGCTATATGCAAATCAGTCTGACCCTGTGCCTCATGGGAACAGTCCAGCCCGAACTGCCAAGCCATGTCTTCCCTGGACCGGAAACAAGCATCCTGGGACCGGTTTCGGATTCATAATCCTCATCAGCCAGGCTATCTTGAATCCAGTGGCCAAGTGAACAAGGGACTCACGTCTGAGCATACCCTGCCACATTTAGGGCGAACAAAGCGATACAAAAGGGGATGATGGACGGAGCGTTTGAACAACTCAAATACTCACCCCCAGTCAACTGATCTGGGTTTAATCCATCACCATTCTTTAGTTCACTCAGCCACCACAGTTCAGACATGGCTATATGCAAATCAGTTTAACCCTGTGCCTCATGTGAACAGTCCAGCCCGAACTGCCAAGCCATGTCTTCCCTGGACCGGAAACAAGCATCCTGGGACCGGTTTCGGATTCATAATCCTCATCAGCCAGGCTATCTTGAATCCAGTGGCCAAGTGAACAAGGAACTCACGTCTGAGCATACCTTGCCACACTTAGGGCGAACAAAGCGATACAAAAGGGGATGATGGACGGAGCGTTTGAACAAATCAAACACTCACCCCCAGTCAACTGATCTGGGTTTAATCCATCACCATTCTTTAGTTCACTCAGCCACCACAGTTCAGACATCGCTATATGCAAATCAGTCTGACCCTGTGCCTCATGGGAACAGTCCAGCCCGAACTGCCAAGCCATGTCTTCCCTGGACCGGAAACAAGCATCCTGGGACCGGTTTCGGATTCATAATCCTCATCAGCCAGGCTATCTTGAATCCAGTGGCCAAGTGAACAAGGTACTCACGTCTGAGCATACCCTGCCACACTTAGGGCGAACAATGCGATACAAAAGGGGATGATGGACGGAGCGTTTGAACAAATCGAACACTCACCCCCAGTCAACTGATCTGGGTTTAATCCATCACCATTCTTTAGTTCACTCAGCCACCACAGTTCAGACATGGCTATAAGCAAATCAGTCTGACCCTGTGCCTCATGGGAACAGTCCAGCCCGAACTGCCAAGCCATGTCTTCCCTGGACCGGAAACAAGCATCTTGGGACCGGTTTCGGATTCATAATCCTCATCAGCCAAGCTATCTTGAATCCAGTGGCCAAGTGAACAAGGGACTCACGTCTGAGCATACCCTGCCACACTTAGGGCGAACAAAGCGATACAAAAGGGGATGATGGACGGAGCGTTTGAACAAACCAAACACTCACCCCCAGTCAACTGATCTGGGTTTGATCCATCACCAATTTTTTAGTTTACTCAGCCACCACAGTTCAGACATGGCTATGTGCAAATCAGTCTGACCCTGTGCCTCATGGGAACAGTCCAGCCCGAACTGCCAAGCCATGTCTTCCCTGGACCGGACACAAGCATCTTGGGACCGGCTTCGGATTCATAATCCTCATCAGCCAGGCTATCTTGAATCCAGTGGCCAATTGAACAAGGGACTCACGTCTGAGCATACCCTGCCACACTTAGGGCGAACAAAGCTATACAAAAGGGGATGATGGGCAGAGCGTTTGAACAAATCAAACACTCACCCCCAGTCAACTGATCTGGGTTTAATCCATCACCATTCTTTAGTTCACTCTGCCACCACAGTTCAGACATGGCTATATGCAAATCAGTCTGATCCTGTGCCTCATGGGAACAGTCCAGCCCGAACTGCCAAGCCATGTCTTCCCTGGACCGCAAACAAGCATCCTGGGACCGGTTTCGGATTCATTATCCTCATCAGCCAGGCTATCTTGAATTCAGTGGCCAAGTGAACAAGGCACTCACGTCTGAGCATACCCTGCCACACTTAGGGCGAACAAAGCGATACAAAAGGGGATGATGGACGGAGCGTTTGAACAAATCAAACACTCACCCCCAGTCAACTGATCTGGGTTTAATCCATCACCATTCTTTAGTTCACTCAGCCACCACAGTTCAGACATGGCTATATGCAAATCAGTCTGACCCTGTGCCTCATGGGAACAGTCCAGCCCGAACTGCCAAGCCATGTCTTCCCTGGACCGGAAACAAGCATCCTGGGACCGGTTTCGGATTCATAATCCTCATCAGCCTGGCTATCTTGAATCCAGTGGCCAAGTGAACAAGGGACTCGCGTCTGAGCATACCCTGCCACACTTAGGGCAAACAAAGCGATACAAAAGGGGATGATGGACGGAGCGTTTGAGCAAATCAAACACTCACCCCGAGTCAACTGATCTGGGTTTAATCCATCACCATTCTTTAGTTCACTCAGCCACCACAGTTCAGACATGGCTATATGTAAATCAGTCTGACCCTGTGCCTCATGGGAACAGTCCAGCCCGAACTGCCAAGCCATGTCTTCCCTGGACCGGAAACAAGCATCCTGGGACCGGTTTCGGATTCATAATCCTCATCAGCCAGGCTATCTTGAATCCAGTGGCCAAGTGAACAAGGGACTCGCGTCTGAGCATACCCTGCCACACTTAGGGCAAACAAAGCGATACAAAAGGGGATGATGGACGGAGCGTTTGAGCAAATCAAACACTCACCCCGAGTCAACTGATCTGGGTTTAATCCATCACCATTCTTTAGTTCACTCAGCCACCACAGTTCAGACATGGCTATATGTAAATCAGTCTGACCCTGTGCCTCATGGGAACAGTCCAGCCCGAACTGCCAAGCCATGTCTTCCCTGGACCGGAAACAAGCATCCTGGGACCGGTTTCGGATTCATAATCCTCATCAGCCAGGCTATCTTGAATCCAGTGGCCAAGTGAACAAGGGACTCACGTCTGAGTATCACGGAAGGCTGAATTTTATGAGACTAAGATTGCTGTGGCTGCTAACCCCCAGAAAGGGACCCTTAGGGTCTTGATTGAATTAAGAAAGGACAAGGGGCACAAACCCTCTTTTAGCCAGGAAAACTATCAGAAATTCCAGTCCTTTTTCTCTGGGAAAATAAAAGACCTATTGACGGAAATTTATTGCACTCCGGCTCTCCCCTGTGCTACAGGCCCTACCGTTCTTCCCCCAATGTTCACTAATCCCCTAACCACCCTGCCACCACTCACCAAGGAGTCCCTGACCACCTTATCCGGGCGGGTGAAATCAGGCTCCCCAGCAGACCCCTGCCCACATAAGATTTTCAAAATGGCCTTTCCGGGAATTGATGACAAGGTGCTCTCCCTCCTTAATCATTCCCTGGAAGCCGGGCTTGTCCCTGCTAGTTTCAAGGAGGCCTGTGTTATCCCGCTTTTAAAAAAATGGGCTCTGACTGCCTTTTCTGGCCAAAATACTTGAACAGCACGTTGTACAATCTCTCTCCCTCCATCTTGAAGACAATCACCTCTTAGAATCCAACCAGGCCGGATTCAGGGACCACCACAGCATGGAATTGGTCATGCTTTCTTTCCTGGACGATCTGAGACTCAGGGCCGATAAAAAAATGCTGTGTGCCCTGGTGCTGTTGGACTTTTCCGCGGCCTTTGACACGGTGAATCATGACCGTCTACTGTCATGGATTACGGATCTGGGAATCCGAGGCATGGCCCTGGCCTGGCTCACCTCCGTTCTTAAAGACCATTCCCGGAGAGTCCAGCTAGTCGACCTGATGTCCGATCCAGCCACTCTTCCATGCGGAGTACCCCATGGCTCAGCATTATAGCCCCTCCTTTTTAATGCTTATTTACAGACCCTGATCTCCACACTGAATCAGATGGAGTGTCAGATTTATAACTACGCCAATGACACCCAAATCATTATCTAGATCGAAAATTCATCAATGTCTCATCTAAGGATGTAAAACATTCTAAAATTTACTGTCAACTGGATGGCGGCTAATTCTCTGAAGATAAACCCTGACAACACAGTGGTACTGGCGGTAACCACAGCTTCCAACCCTTGGAACGACCTCTTTTGGCCAAAAGAACTTGGGCCGTTTCCAGTACCAGCCACGGCCGTGAAAAGCCTCGGCATCAAAATTGATGCCAAGCTATCCATGACACAACGGGTGTCGGCAGTTGTAGGAACTTGCATTGGTCTGCTGAGACAGCGGCGAAAACTGTCCCCACTCCTCACCTTCGCCACAGTCAGACTGGCAGTCTCAGCTATGGTACTGTTGCGTCTAGATTATGGCAGCTCTTTTTACCCTGGCATCCCGCAACAACAGTTGACCAGGCTTCAGGTTGTCATGAATGATGCGGCCAGAGTAATTAAAAAAAAAAAAACGAGACGGGGACACACCCCGCCTCAACTACGCGACCTACATTGGCTCCCGGTCAGGCAGAGAATCAAGTTCAAAGGTCTCTGCATTACTCATAAAACCATATATGGCCAAGCCCCAAGATACATCAAGGACCGCTTAGCCACCAACGTCCCCAGTAGGGCGCTTCAGTCAGCTGAGGCCTGCCGACTGGTATGCCCCTGTTTCAACCTGTCCTTTATGGGCAGGAGAGCTTTCTCAACATCAATCCCTGAGGTGTGGAACAGACTCCAGGAAAACCTGCACAAGGAAGCCAACCTCCCACCTTATAGGAAGAAGCTGAAAACGGTGCTCTTCTCAGAGGCTTGGGGCAATATTTAAGCAAGCCACCTGTCCATTTCCATCGGTTTCAGGTGCTCCCTCTAAACAGTGCTTAGAGACGTCTGGGTGATAATGCGCTCTATAAATCTAAATTACAAATTATAAATTACAAAATGCTGCTGCGAGTGAGTGCAAATTGCAAAAAGTGCAGGCGGGGGTAGTGAGGAACAGGGGAATTCCATCCATGCTGCTGTGAGTGAGTGAAGGCAGGGGATAGTGAGCACCATATTTTTTGAGCTTGTGTCGTAGTCGAGCTCCGTGCAGGTGTGGTGTTCAGGTGTGCCTGCCTGCCGTCATTAGCGTACTGTACTTCACTGATGGCCCAGCACCAAAAGGGATTTTTACAATCACACAAAAAAATATATCGGTAGGATTTTTTAAGAGGCGTCACGTGTTGTCGTGTTGTTTTACCTTTAGCTGTAGGTATATTTTCAGAGTATTTCCACCTGTGAAGCTGTGTGCCATCTTACATAACTGGGTTTTACTGTATGCAATTTTAGCATGTGTTGTTACACCCTGGTGATTTGCCAAGTTTCCTTAAATGATGCTCTAAGCTCGCAGGAATGCAATTTGTATTGAGTGGTTTTAGAGGCTTAAAAATGGTTAAATTATATCCAGGTTGAAGTACAGCACACAGAGCCATTTGTCTTTTCAATTATTCAGAGGATAATTGAAAGGAACAGAGAGGCCAACTTGTGACTCCTTTAGATCAGGTTGTTCTGTGCCAGGGACACATGTGGCTGCACATGTATGTTCACCAGCTTCTGAGGTGGTCTGTGGAACAATGAATCCACCTCAGGGATGTGTGTATCAACGGCAGAGGTTCAACTCTTGCTGGGGAAACATGTTCCTTTACGCTGCATAGGTGATCAGCATTAGCACAATTCAGTTGATTGAAATAAATATCTCTTATAAAGAAAAAGGAAATGATTTAGAACTAGGCAGGGATTCATCTGCAATCCAGCACTATTAGACTTTGCGGACCGGTGTCACGTTTTGTGACACAACGGCAGCACAGACCACCGAGTCATATTCATGAAGCCAGGGAAAGCCCCTTGGAGTGGCCGTGAATGGCCTCATCGATATGAAGTAAGGGAAGGCAGCACAAACCTCTGCGTTGCCTTACTCTTCGTTCGGGAGGCGTTCCATGGGCGTTGCGGCGGGTGCTCCCACACAACACCCAAGGATGTCTAAGCTTCCCCAGATTTACAAGTGAATATAAACCTGTGGATGCGCCAGAATCTTACTCCACCTGAACTGAGGCGTAAAGAGGAGAAATAACTTTATTTCTCCTCATTTGTTTTGCTTTCTGTGTATACTGTATTCTGCAGCACGAATACAAAGAGAAACACGCATCATTGGATTGTTTCAGTGCAGGAAGGGGCCCCTTCCTTCACTTAAACAACTCTGCCACCAGCACTGGCACCCTGGCACCATCAGACAAGGGCGCCTGCATCAGCGCTAGGCTTCGAAATAGCACCAGCGCAGGTGGAAAGGACAGGAACGCACTGTACTGAATAAATACGGTGTATTCTGGACCTTTCATTTTGACTTATTGCAGCGCAGCAAGGTGACTCGCTGCGCTACCACAGGCCAAATCCCCATAAACGAGCCTCTGTATATGTTACAGTCTAATGGGTTCACAAAGTATAAAAGAGATTTTTAAATGGATTGGCCATTTATTAACGGATATTCAAAAGGGTAAGATACATCAGTGAGCAAGTTACATGTCTAACTTTACTCTTACTAATTGAGTAACTTCACTGCTCTTGGATAGTCACAATTTGTGAGTCTAAAGTTACTCAGAGATGTAGAGTTAATTGTCTCCACACCGTCAGTTTAGGGGGTGAAGTAAGACTAATCACAATTTACAACCAATTATTACTACAAGTAATTTACTGCCACATTGTATATGTGGCAAGCTCTCCTCACTTCTGGAGGAACCTCCACACACGGGACTGAGATTTCCACATGGAACTTGCAGTATTATTTGAGGGGTTTGTAGGAAAATGGGTAATTGGTTGAGGAAAGTGAAACCCTTCTCAAGCAACAACCAAAAATCTTGTTAGGGTGAACTACAAAAGTCTCTTAATAATTGACCTGTGCTTAACCTGTTGTGTATTGATTTAGATTCCGTATGTATTTACCGATTCATGCCCTTAGATAGGTACAATTGATACATTGCCCTTATATAGGCATAGAAATCCAGTCCTTATTTAGACACAGCCCATGCTACCCAAATACATGCATGGCTACTTCCATGCGTTCATCTACATCACAACGATTTCTTGGAAAACCAGACTCTTAAGCCGTTAGGGACTTCCCCTTGCTTGCATATTGATTACTCCAAGAACTCATTTATTATGCATGAACATCTATTCTTTAGGGGTTCATTCATGACGTTCATATGCCTGACTTTACGTCAATACTGGCATTCCTAAACACCTTCAAGGTATAAATATACCTTCACTTGCTATGGCAAAGGACGGTGTGGTTTGGTGCAGTTCGACTACCTACTTGCACGACGCAGCTCGCCACAGCAAGTCCCGAAAGAAGCCAACTCTCCAGCTGACGCACTGACTAGACGCTGTCATCCTCCTGCCGAGAATCCAGCTCCAGTGTCTCCTTGCGGGGTGTTGGGAAATCGAGTACGGGGAAAGAGATACCAACCTCTCTCATTCTAAGGTATGGAGCTTATTAGAACCTAGAGAAACCTTTGGCAGATTCTTGGCAAAACTAAACTTTGCTAAGACAGCATCTACTCCTTCCCTCGTACTAGACCTAGGTTAGGTACACTTGGGTAGGCGTATTTTAGAAGCACCAGTTGAGTATTTTAGCCTGTGTTATTTATGTATGTATTTTTATATATGTCATATCAACAGACCATGCTATTACAGTATTATTTTATATTAGTGTTTACGCTGTACGCATTATACTTCGCATTCTGTCTAACGATTGTAGCAGTTCATATCTCTTGCATGACAAATAAAACTGTTCAATAAACCCTTTTTATTGAAACGCCCGTCTCTATATTTCTATGCAACTCTGTAGAAACGAAGCATGCACGATTGACTGAATGAACTAGTTATCTATTGTTTCAACGACTCTGAAGGTATTGTTTCGATTCTAGGGGAAACAAAGTTGTCATGTTTATGCGGTTGTCAGAAACTAATCCCTTTTTGTTTATTCTAAGAAAGTTTCTAGCGAGTTCTGAGTTCGCTGGCACACGCACAATTAAGTTTAATATACTCGATGGAGACATACTGACCTCAGTCCTATGTCAAATCTATAGTGTATGTTATTCCAATGCGCAGAGCCTATTAGGGATATAGGAACTCC
Organism: Lissotriton helveticus; assembly: GCF_964261635.1. Lineage (NCBI taxonomy): Eukaryota > Metazoa > Chordata > Amphibia > Caudata > Salamandridae > Lissotriton > Lissotriton helveticus. The sequence goes on from NC_136068.1 coordinate 1,821,736, forward strand.
GCTACATGGCGCTCAACGGATTGGTAAGGCACTAATTTAACGCTAGATACTGAAGTAACTCAGTTGTGCTTTTCTCAGAGACCCCCTACTCATAAAACTCCAATAGACGTCTGGAGTGGGTAAGGGATAATATCCGCCATAGCTGAGTAGGACGAAAAATCCTATGTATTAGGTTTTTGGTTTGTTTTACGTTGAAGGATACAGTGTTCCAAAATATTGTGCACCTTATTTTTGTTCCCTTGAAACTTGCTCTGCAAACTTTCAGTCAACAAAATGGCAGACGAAGATAATCCCGGGGTCAGTGGAGCTACAGGTGACAACACTGACAGAGCTTTAAACTATACAGGTTTCCAAGAAACCGATGAGAATTCTGTAATAATTCCTCCAAATTTATGGAAAGCCATTACTATAACACTTATAAAACATGGTCTAACATCAAGAGGTGGATGAGCAGTTTTTGTGATAGAGGCACATGAATATCATCAGACAGAGGTATTCTATTCATGGATAGTCTTCCCAGAAGCAAATCCAGTAACTACTACAAAGAAGATGATCCACCAGAGGAATGTATTAATTTCGAGGATATTGAAATTCCACTCACTGGAGCATGAGCTCTGGTTTAACGGCGCCCTAAACCATTTAAATCACATTACTAGGCTTGGTCCACTAGGTAGACTAGGAGCAACATGGTTAGCCTTAGCCGGCTACACACCTGACCCTGACATTGAATCAATGTCGGACGAGGAATTACTTAGTAATATACAAAGATTAATAGGATTATACAGTGAAACCCCAACTGTCTGAAAGTCCTGAAAAGGTCTTTACTAAAAACACTCCTACTGCTTCTAAAAAGAAGTGGAAAATAGCAAACAAACTTCTAAAGAGAAGCATTCTCATTCTAGATGTAGGTCTCCTCAAAAGGAGCCCTCTGAAAGGAGGTACAACCTCAGGAATAGGGATATTTTGAAAAAACCTGATAGATATCAATGCACTGATACATGTTCCTCTCGTACCTTTCAGACTTCATCACAGAAATCTAAAAGAAGAGAACGGTCAGAAAACAAGGAAGAACATGTGAAGTCCAAAGACGATCAACACGTTCAGAAGAATAAAAAACCTAAATTCACCAAAAAGAAGGTAGCAGGTCTAAAAATCAGACATGCCGAGGATCTTGAGGACACAACTCAAGAATGGAGAATGGACTCAGACAATGTTGGACAGCTCAGCAGAAGTCACAATAGCTCGCTAGAACCTGAAGGGTCTTCTGGAGACAGTGGACTTGAATGCAGACATTCAAGTTGAAACTGCAGATACAAGGGTTAGTTCTCCACATAGTTTATATGAAATAACACTCCTGAATATAGGGAGACATACCAAGAAAGTGAAAGCACTCTTTGGGAGCGACTTTCTAAGGGTTATGACATTCTTCTAGCTGAACAAGACTGGCCACCAGAATTTGTCAGGGAGTGCCCGTATGGCGAAGACATCATTATGCCAGCCTTCTCTAATCATATTCCAATACATTTAAAATATACCTATGCCAGGAAATGGGCAGTTGCCTAAGCTCCTGCATTATACAAAAATCATGTAGGAAGGGATGAGGACTCGCCTCACCATAAAATCCAATTAAAAAATCAGCCAACTGTACAAAGGCAGTACCCAGTTAAGCAAGAAGCTAAAAAACAGGTCAGGGAGATTTTAGATCAACTTGACTACCAGGGGATGATTGTAACATGAACCTCATCAATGAACAACCCTTTGTTTCCTGTTTCCAAACCAGACAATACATATCGTCTAGTATTGGATTAAAGAAATGTAAACTCTTGTTGCAAAAAGATTTGCAGTGCAAAATGCACACAGTACGGCATTAATGAATAACATTGTGCGTAAAAAATATAAAACCACATTAGATATTTCTAACATTTTCTTTTGTCAAAACATTGCACCAGAAAGTAGGTATTGACTGCATTCTCAATAATGGGGACACAGCTTCACTTCTGTCGTCTCCCTCAAGGATTCAAGAACAGTCCTGGGTTATTCTCAGCAAGGGTAACAGAGTTACTAAAAGCTTTTGATGATGAGGCATTGTCATATGTCGATGACATCTATCTGACAGACGATGACTTGGATAGGCACTTGAACAGGGTGAACACCATTATATTGGGGTTAGCCTCTGAAGAGTACAAATTAAATTTTAAGAAATCAAGAATTGCCCATCTTAGCGTCCTTTTTCTAGGACATGAACTATCAAGTGAAAGCAAAAGCCTGGCAGCCAACTTTTTAGAAAGGTGTGCGCTGCTCCAACCTCCAAAAACGCTGAAAAACTTACAGTCGATTCTACGATTCCTGAATTTTGGAAGAACTTACATTCTAAACTACGCAGAAAGGGTTAAACCTCTCTACAAATTAATCAAACCTGATTTTAAAACAGTAAATTGGACACAAAAACACACAGAAATGTTGCGTTCACTCCAAACAGACATGTTAGCAACAAAACATTTGCAAACACGGGTAAACATACGCAACTTAGGGATCCGAATCACTCCGGGTCAATGCGGATTCACCTACTTAACTTTTAGCGAAGGTGAAAAAGTACCAATTGCTTACAAATCACAATTGTACACACAGGCAGAAATTAAATTCACTTCTGCTGAAAAAATTCTGACAGCTGTTCAAACCGCTGTAGCGAAAGAAAGAGCCCTAGCACAGGGTTCTGCCTAAGAGGCAGTGACAAAAGTGAGCATTCCAAATGCTAAAGCTTTACATCCAAGATGGATACAAGGGGTTAATTCTCTTTCTGCAACTGATGTTGAATATGTTTTTTATCCTTATTTTAAAACACAAGCATTCCTGCAATATGAACAAGAATGTCCTCTGCCTACCGAAATTCTGCCTCTAGAACAGTATGAATGTATAATTTATACTGACGGATCAACATAACCCACAACTGGGGTGTAAACAGGCTTAAGGTGCTGTATGCACGATGGCAAATTCTGACCTAGGAGATTATACAGCTCAGCGAGCTGTATTACAAGCATTCAAAATGGCAATTGGATCACAAATTCCCCACACTCATAGTGTGCGATTCATTCTGCTGTGTCCAATCCTACAATGAATATTTACAGAATTGGCTTCAAAACGGTTTCAAAGATGCAAAAGGTGTCACAATCAAGCATAAAACGCTTTGGGAACAAGTAGCTCAGTAACGAGAAGGACTACAAATCACTCACGTGATACACCCGCTGAGTCATCAAGTGATGGTTGATGAAGCCGTGAAGGCAACTGTGCAAACTGCTTCCGTAGCTGCAATCACTCATTCAAAAGCTAAAATAGACAGTGAAATAATGCTGGCTGTCAATGCTACATGCTAAGGCAGCGGGCAGTGTTACTTAAAGGGTTTCCACTCAAATACTCATATATAACTGATACAAATAATGTTCCATTTGTTTGAATCCCTGGAGTGGGGGATAGGGTAATTCTAAACATGGAACATAGATTAGGACTAATCCTAGCAGCACATGAAGGGCTCGCCTCTGCTCATGCATGAAGATGTTTCCGCCACAGTATCATTATTAAAACAGAGATACTGGTGGCCAGATATTAGGAAACAAACCAGAAACTATGTTTTGGAATGTGAAATATGCCAGAAGATGAAAGTCTCAAAAGGGATGGTAACTATAAATATATCATGGTCGCAGTGGACTTGTGTTCAAGTTTCCTTTGGATGTGGCCTCAGTGCTTGGCTGACGCTCGAACTGTTATAAAAGATTTGCGAGTCTTTATCGGCACATATGCAATTGGCACGCTACATTCTGACATGGGTCCTACGTTTAGCTCTCGAGCTTACAAAGACGCAATGGCCAGTTTGGGCGTTGCATTGCGGTATTCTACTCCATTCCATCCTGATGGAAATTCGGTTGAGGAGAGAAAAAAACGGGACATAAAGCAATCTATAACAGCTAGGGTATTAGGTTCTGGTGACGGCTGGGTCAAACATCTAATAAGTGTACAACTTGCCAAGAAGTTCTCTAGGGGGTATCACTCCATATGAGGTCCTTTTTGGGACAAGAATGTTGGTTTCGGATCTTGATTGTCAGACATCAGCGGTGGAACAAAAGACATTTGATATCAAAGATCGTTTGGCTGTTTTACAGGACTTACATGATCTAAGAACTAAACAAAGCAACGTGTTCCTAAAGCCAACCACCACTGGAGAAAAACCAACCATCCCAGCTAGGCCTGTCTGGATTCCAAAGCTTGGTGATCTAGTCAGAGAAAAGATCATGGACAAGAAGGAATTTGGGCCTTCTTACAGACAACCAGCGCCTGTCCTAGCAATCCACGGATCAAGAACAGTTCTTCTGCCGCCCCTTGCTGGTACAAAGGAGAACAGGTTTGTGTCTATCGACCTGATAAAACCACATTATGTGGCCGATACTAAGCAGTAGGACAAGTGGACTCTGCCAATGTAGCATATGCACTCCTCTAGCTACAATCCAGAGGTTCAAACTGAGAGACTCATCACCATTGAAGATTCTGCAGTGAGAAAAGAAGGACTAAGCAACAAAGCTATCGAACTTGTACCTCTTGAGAACCAAATAACAGTTTGTCATGAAACAGCTGTCTACAACAAAGTAGCACCTATCTACAATGAAGTAGCAAGTGATCAAGTGGTTCCAGCGATTTCAACAAATCCAGATGCAATCCCAACCATTGACAGAACTATCTCTAGCTATTTCATTAACTTTGATACATTTTCTGAGGATCCCAGCGAACCTGAAACAACGCCAGCGAAAAGAACTTTCAAAGAACAAGCAACTGACCTTTTTCATCACCTGGAAAAGACTTATCTGGTTTCACCATGGATTGAGCTTTGGATTGTGTTAGGAATAATTTTTCTTCTACTTTCGTTAGCTCTGGTAATAACTCTGGGTATGCTGATAAATGGAAGATATGTCAAAATGGACACAGAAAGTAAGAAAGTCAACTTACTCCTAAAGCCACACAATTCATCCCATTGTGAACAAAGAGACTTGTCATCGGTGAACATCACAGCCGTTCCTATAACTGATTGTATAGCTTGGGGCAAAATAGACTATGACATTTTTGTCAAGATTTCATTAAGTGACTTTGCTTCATCAAGTACCTTTTCTGATGATTTGGACTTCGAGACTGTTAATGATATGATGTCTGATCTAGAGATGTCAGCAGTATTCACAAATCATGAATATTTAGAGGGTTCATCAGACTATGAACAAATGTATTGTTATAACCATTATGGTCATCATTTCTTGCACAAATCTGCAAATCCTAGAAATGTATTAATGTATAACCAATGGGAACATTGCCCTACGCCACCAAAGGGTAGCTCAAAAACATTTGCTATGAAATTTCCATACTTTTCAGGAATCAATGTATCCAATGCAGAATCATTTTACTTAAAAAATGTAAACAAAACAGGAATATAAAGTATGTTAACAAATACCAAACAGATTTATTCTGCAGCCTTTTATGCCCAACTCTATAAACTAGGTTTTGACTTTTGAAAAGACAACATTGAGAAAAAAACTGTCTACGGTACAAAAGATTGGCAGGTTCAGGGTGTAGAGCTATGTTTAGAGCCTGTATCATCCCTGAGTAGATTATTTTTTTGAATGACACTGTCCAACAGACATCTTGCCTTGGGTTACCCAAGATCAAAGACATGAACAATCCGTCCATACCTACATCTACACCCGAGAGTGACAACACTTCAGAGGGGGAGGTCAACATACATACTATTTTGAATCACAACAGAACAGATCCAGATTGGAATAAATAGTTGATCTGGCCCACAGACACAAACAACTGTCCAGAAAGATCCGAGAACAAAACACAGGGTTTCACATTCAATAGGCCAGACCCAGGATATGTTCAAAGACAGCATCCTGGAATAGTAACAACATACAGAGTAGAGAAACTCTGCCTTGAATGGCTACAGAAATATACACTTAAGGATGTAAAGCAACACTTATCTTTACTTAAAGATGGCGCAGACCTTAGGGAATTCTTGCTAGGACCAAGAAAACTGCATCAAAAACATTTTATATATGCCGGTATATATGCTGCATATAACGAAATATGGAAGATTACGCAATCAGAGACTGCAGAACGAATACGAGAAATTGATTGTATTAATTTAGAGAAATCTCTCTCTGTGGTTGACAACTCTGTCATCCAGGATATATTCATTGGACAGCATAGTGTCTTCTGCCATAGACATCATGGAACAGGACTTGGTCATGTTGCAACATGGTCAGTCGCAATTACGTTCTATCATGCTATTAGGCTGGACGTTGCAAAACCTTCGTTCAGGCTATGTGCCTTGGTGTTTAATCAATACTACGTCACTGTTTTCAGAATTCAATCTCACTGACAAACAGACCAAACTGGCACAAAGGGGGGGCAGACTATACGGTGCTGAGCATTGAAAAACTGGAAAGATTGCCATTTTCGGTAGCAGAGAAACCAGCTACTTAATGGATAATACATGGAACAATCACTCTGCCTGTTACAATTTTCAATTTTCAGTATTGCCTAAAACACATACCAGCAGGCACATATGAAAGGTTTGGTAAGGAATACATCAGGACAGCCTGGGAATAACCAGACACACACACATGTTGGAGTGGGGGACGTGGAGTGTTTCTTAGCAGTTCAAACTGTGAAAACGCACTAAGCGGGTCTCTCCTTTGTCAGGGTATAAACTTACACGGGGCCTGCGATAATTCCTCTAACAATTTATCCTGCCACCTGAAAGGTTCACCAGCTGCAGTGATTGATCCAATTTTTGGACAACTTTCAAATGGAAGTTACCTCATGTTGAATGATCAAAGCTGTTGTGGCATGTTGCCAGGTATACCATATCTAGTAACTGTGTCTTCCAGGGTCACTTGCTGTATGTAAGTATTGTTTCCAAAAAACGAGTTAGTCAGGGAGACACCACTTTGGCCTTCACTGAACATCTCTTCTATACGAATTGATACTCTAAGCAGAATGAAAGACTTTTTTTGCAAAAACTGTGCCACTGACCTCGACCAAAGAAACCTATGATCTATAAGTCGCAAGGACATCTGTCGAGATACATGCCCTTTTGAATACAAACTGCCCTATACATTTCTCAGAAATGTTAAGTCGTATCTTAAATATGTCTGATACGAGCGGTATTGTAACTGTATTTAAGACCGTATTTTCCCGACTGTTAGCACCTTTTTAAGCAGTCCTAGGAATCCTTCCAAACTTCGTGCACTCTGTGTTTGGTGGACTGCCCCTCCTTTTGGGACTCATTGCAGGGATACTATTTTTGCTCCTACTGCTGTGATATGGCAAGCCAAATCACCAGCGACACCTAGTTCTCCAATAAGACAACTCTACTGGCGATGAAGTGTCCTGAGTACATAGTCCCAATTTTGGGACTACCTTGTCTACGAGAATTAAATATCACATGCTTTTTGTCATTCAGACCAATTTGGCAAGATTGCATCTTACCTGTTCTACGCTGCCTGCTATGCAGAGAAGAAGTGTTGTGTTGCGTTTTAGAACCCGAGTGAAATTTTCCCGATTCATGCCCTATAGAAGTACAATTCACATTGCCCTAATATAGGCATAGAAATCATACCCATATTTAGACATAGCCCATGCAGCACAAATACAGGCATGGCTACTTTCACCCGTACTAAAAAGTCACAACGATTTCTTGGAAAATCAGCTTAGGCAGTCAGGGTCATCACTTTGCTTGAATATTGATTTTTCCAAGAACTCATGGAGTTTTCAAAGAACTGCCATTCCCTTGGGGTTCTTTTCTGACGTTATTATGCCCGACTTTACGTCAAACTAGGCACCTTCAAGTTATAGATATGCCTTCACTTGCTCTAGCAAACACTACACACAATGGTTTGGAGCAGTTCGACTATCTAATTGCCCGACGCAGCTCGCTACAGCAAGTGCCAAAGGAAGCCGACCCTCCAGCTGACACACTGATCGAGAAGCTGTCTTTTCTCTTGCTGAGAATCCAACTCCAGTGTTTCCAAGCTCCCCTTGCAGGGTGTTGGGAAATCGAGTCTGAGTCAGATATACCAGACCTCCTTCATTCTGAACTAAGGTATGGAACTGATTAGACCCTAAGAGAAATCTTGGATAGATTCTTAGCAAAGAATACTAAACCTACACTGCACCACACTTACTTCTTCCCTCGTACTAGACTTATGTTAGGTACATTGGGGTAGGCGTATTTTAGAAGCACCAGTTGAGTACTTTTAGCCATTGTTATTTATGTATGTATTCTTATGGCTTAGAAACCTTACAATGCTTTTACAGTATTATTTTAAAATACTCTTCTCACTCTACGCATTATACTTTGCAGCCTGTATTACGATTGTAGCAGTTCACTTTACTTGCATGAGAAAGAAGACTATTCAATAATCCTTTTATTGAAAATGCCAGTCTCTCTATTTCTCTGCAACTCTGGTGAAACGAAGCATGCATGATTGACTGAGTAAAATATCTATCTATTGTTTCTGCGACTTTCAAGATACGTTTATTCTTGGGAAACAAAGTTGTCATGTTTATGGGGTTGTCAGAAACTAATCCCTTCTTGTGTATTCGAGAAATTTTCTAGTGACCTCTGAGCTAGCTGGCACTCACTATTAAGTTTAATATATTCTATAGAGACCTAGTCGACCTCAGTCCTACGTCAAATCTATAGGTTATATTATTCCAATGCACAGAGCCTATTGGGAATATAGGAACTACACTACAGAATGCGTGCCAGACACATGTCTGACACTCCCATCAGTCATGCCAACGGATGTTTTAAAAAAAAAAAAGTATTTATTTTGTTATTTATTGAGAGTTCAAATAAGACAGAAAAAACAAGACACGTTTGAAATCAAATTAATACAGTACGAGGCATAAAAATATAAGAGACATTTACATAATTTATCATTTCAGAACTTGAATTATAAAGTGCAGAGTACGTTAGAAAGCAATCTAACAGGCTGACAATAATATTCAGGAGACTTGGATAGAATGAATAGAGTGCGAATCATTTAAATACAATAAGCATCTTCGCAGTTATCATTTCATAGCTCGATTGTAAAGTGCAGCGTGCGTGACCAAGACAATCTAGCAGACTAATAAGAGTTTCAGGGAATTGTGGGTCGGGTTGGATGATAACAGAGAAATTAAGAGTCAAACACACTCCAATATTTGTCATATTTTTTGAGAGCCCGTGATCTTAAAGCATATGTTCTTTCCCTACCCTGGATTCGAAGTAATTTTGCCTTCCATGCCTGAAAGGTTGGTACAAGGTCTGTTTTCCAGGACTGTAATATAAGGGATTTAGCTATTAAAGAGGCTATGAAAAGGGACTCATCATGTGGGGTGTGACTAGGGGAACAGCCTAAAATGGGGATTAGGTCATCGAATACTATATTGGTTTTGAGCTCGAATGAGAGATATTTTTCTATTTCCTTCCAAAATACCTGGATTTTTGAACACTCCCCGACAATGTGTTTCCAAGTGCCTTTCTCTTCGCACCGGAAGCATTTATCAGCTACTTGGGGGGAAATATTATGTAAAAAGGAGGGGGTTCTGTATATTAACCATTTATTATAGAATTGCATACGTTTAAAATTTATGGTTTTGTTAAATTTATTTATTCTATCCCATACCTGTTGGTTAATTACAATATCTTCCCTCTTTTTCCATCTCTCATTAATCTTGCTGGAAGAGTCCTGCTCATGCCAACGGATGTTGACACTTTGCTGGATCCAGTAACGGCCCATGCTCTGTGTTGTCCCCAGCGGCTACCAATTCTGATGACGGCATTCATTAAGATCTCACAGACGCAAATTGAAACTGCTGAGGTATGAGAGGAAACGACAGGCGCACAGGTACCATCCAATACGAACATTGCTAATGCGACAAATGCTGATGGCGATGCTTCACCTCTATGTGCGGTTAATCTTCCAAAAGAGGTAATCCAACTTTCCCTTACAATGGTAGATGACTTTTTGTCAACAGACATAGAAGATTTCATGTTTTCTCCAAGCCCTAACACTGACTTTTGATTTTGGCACACAGTGTTCTGAGAAACTTTGAATTTGACCTTCATTTTTTCAAAACAGGGTACTAACTTTGGAACTTTTTCCTATGATAATTTTTTTTCTCCAAATTTGTATTTTTAATTTTTTGGCACGAGTAATCTGCTTGTAGTAGAACTATTCATAGGGAACAGAACTCTTTGCGTACTTCCAGAGACAATATATGACCTTGTCCAAATACAAACAGTTTTATGTAATCTGACATGAAATGGTTTCAGCACCTTTTTCTTCGGTATTTACGAGCTATTTCATAAATGTAGATTTTCCTGATTCATTCTTTTAGCATTTGAAATATCAATATTTACTTAGAATTAAAGATTGCTTTAATGTGTGCAGAACCAATGCAATAGTTTGAATGCATTATTTGAAACATGCTTTTAGCATTTCATGTGTAGATATGATTTAGATATGTGTAGCATGTTTAGAATTTAGTAATGTTGTACATAAGAAAGTGGAGTGGGTGTTGTGTATTGATTTAGATTCCGTATGCATTTACCGATTCATGCCCTTATATAGGTACAATCGACACATTGCCCTTATATAGGCATATAAATCTAGTCCTTATTTAGGTATAGCCCATGCTACTCAATCAATCAATCAATCAATCACGACACTTGTATAGCGCTCTACTCACCCGGAAGGGTCTCAAGGCGCTTGGGGGGAAGGGGTCCGCTACTGCTCGAAAAGCCAGGTCTTGAGTTGTCTCCTGAAGGCGAGGTGGTCCTGGGTCAGCCGAAGGTGAATGGGGAGGGAGTTCCATGTCTTGGCCGCCAGGTAGGAGAAGGATCTGCCTCCGGCGGTGGCTCTTCGGATGCGTGGTACGGCGGCAAGGGCGAGGCTAGTAGACCGTAGCTGGCGGGTGGGCGTGTAGAAGGTCAGGCGGTCGTTGAGGTACTTGGGGCCCAGGTCGTGGAGAGACTTGTGTGCATGGGTGAGGAGCCTGAACGTGATCCTCTTGTTGACGGGGAGCCAGTGCAGGTCCCACAGGTGGCCGGAGATGTGGTTGCGTCGGGGGATGTCAAGGATGAGTCGGGCGGAGGCGTTCTGGATGCGTTGGAGTCTTTTCTGTAGCTTGGCTGTGGTTCCAGCGTAGAGGGTGTTTCCGTAGTTCAGTGACGAGGGCCTGGGTGACCGTCTTCCTGGTTTCGGTCGGGATCCATCGGAAGATTTTGCGAAGCATGCGAAGGGTGTGAAAGCATGATGAGGAGACGGCGTTGACTTGTCTGGTCATCGAGAGGGAGGAGTCCAGGATGAAGCCCAGGTTGCGTGCGTGGTCTGTTGGCTTGGGGGCAGTGCCCAGGGCTGGTGGCCACCAGGAGTCGTCCCAGGCGGAGGGCGATGGTCCCAGGATGAGGACTTCCGTCTTGTCTGAGTTCAGTTTCAGGCGGCTGTTCTTCATCCACTCGGCGACGTCTTTCATCCCTTCGTGTAGGCTGGTTCTGGCGGTGTCGGGGTCTCTGGTGAGGGAGAGGATCAGCTGGGTGTCGTCGGCGTAGTAGATGATGTTGAGGTTGTGTTGGCGTGCGATAGCAGCAAGAGGTCTCATGTAGACATTGAAGAGGGTGGGGCTGAGTGATGATCCTTGCGGGACGCCGCAGATGACTTCGGTGGCCTCGGATCGAAACGGGGGGAGGCGGACTCTCTGTGTTCTTCCGGCGAGGAACGAGATGATCCACTCCAGTGCCTTCTCTTGGACGCCGATGTTGCTGAGGCGTTGAACTAGGGTGCGGTGGCAGACAGTATCGAATGCTGCAGAGAGGTCCAGGAGGATGAGTGCCTCTGTTTCCCCGTTGTCGAGCAGGGCTCGGATGTCGTCGGTGGCTGCGATGAGGGCGGTCTCGGTGCTGTGGTTGGCTCTGAACCCGGACTGCGAGGGGTAGAGGGATCCGTTCGTCTCGAGGAAGGCGGCAAGCTGTCTGTTGACGATCTCCTCGATGACCTTGGCAGGAAAAGGGAGGAGCGAGATGGGGCGGAAGTTTTTGAGGTCGGTGGGGTCCGCTGTAGGTTTCTTCAGTAGGGCGCTGAGCTCGGCATGCTTCCAGCTCTCCGGGAAGGTGGCGGTGTTAAAGGAGGTGTTGATGACGTCCCGGAGTTGGGGTGTGATGGTGGAGTCGGCTTTGTTGAAGACGTGGTGGGGGCAGGGGTCGGTTGGAGATCCGGAGTGGATGGTGTTCATCGTGCGGGCTGTATCTTCGGTGGTCACCGTGGTCCAGGTGTGGAGGGTGGCGGTGGGGTGCGTTGGTTCGATGGTTGGGTGCATGGATGGTGCGCCGAAACTGTTGTGGATGTCGGCAATCTTGCGGTGGAAGAACGAGGCGAGGGAGTCGCAGAGATCTTGTGAAGGAGTGATGTCGTTGTTGCCGGTGCTGGGGTTCGAGAACTCCTTGAAGATGCTGAAGAGTTCCTTGCTGTCGTGGGCGTTGTTGTCCAGTCGTTCCTTCAGAGATTTCTTCTTGGTGGTGCGGATGAGCTGGTGGTGCTTGCGGGTGGCGTGTTTGAGGGCGGTCATGTTGTCAGTGGTCTGGTCGAGGAGCCAGGCTTTCTCAAGGGTGCGGCAGGTCTTCTTGAACCAGGGGGCCTTCTTGCTTCTGGGTCTGCTGGGAGGGTTCTTCAGTGGAGCGAGGTCGTCGGCGCAGGCGGTCAGCCACTGCGTGAAGTTGCGGGCTGCTTCGTTGGGGTCCGTTGTGCTGGCAGGTGGGTTCTGGTTGAGGGAGGTGGTGAGCTGGTCGGTGGTGATCTTGCTCCAGCTTCTGTGAGGAACCTGTTGCGGGTGGTGGTGGGTCGTGGTTTTTCTGAAGCTGAAGTGGACGCAGCTGTGGTCGGTCCAGTGGAGTCCGGTGGAGTGGCTGAAGGTGATGTGCTTGCTGGATGAGAAGATGGGATCAAGCGTGTGGCCGGCGTAGTAGGTGGGGGTGTTGACCAGTTGCTTGAGTCCGAGGTTGGCGAGGTTGTCCAGCAGGGCGGCGGTGTTGCGGTCCTTGTTGTTCTCCAGGTGGAAGTTGAGGTCCCCTAGGAGGATGTAGTCGGTGGAGGGGAGGGCGTGCGGGCTGATGAAGTCCGTGATGTCTTCGCTGAATTGAGTGCGAGGTCCCGGGGGTCTGTAGATGAGGGTGCCTCTGAGGGTCGTTTTTGGGTCGGTGTGAATCTGGAAGTGGAGGTGCTCGGCAGCGGCGAAGGTGTCGTTGGAGTCGGTCGTGATGCGGATGGTGTTCTTGTGGACGATGGCGATGCCTCCTCCGGTCTGGTTGACGCGGTCCCTTCTGATGATCTTGTACCCATCCGGGATGGCGATGGCGATGTCGGCGGCTGAGGAGCCGTTCATCCAGGTTTCCGTGAGGAAGGCGATGTCTGGTGATGTTGTGTCGAGGAAGTTCCAGAGTTCCACGGCGTGTCTGTGGACGGAGCGGGTGTTGAGCAGGATGCACTTGAGGTCGCTGCTGGAGTTTGGCTTGGCGGGCGCGGTGCAGGTTTGGAGGCAGGTGAACTTGCAGGTTCTGCAGGTGAAGGGTCCGTGAATGCGTTTCGGGGCGGCCCGGCAGCAGGTGGGGTCCCGGCCGTCATTGAGTGCGTTGAGGGCAGCGGCGTCGTAGGTCTGTCGGGTGGTCTTGCATCGGCGGGGGCCAGGGGTCCTGGCACTGGGCGCGGTCCAGGCGCGGACGGGCGCAGACGGGCTTGCCTTTGGCGCGCCTTCAGCGCACATTCGGCGCGCCCGCTGCGCGTCAACGCTGCGCGTGCGTGTGGGCAGCATAAGTAAGGAGCCGGGAGGGAGGAGCAGCTGGGTGGCGGGAGCGGGGCGGCGAATGGGCAGGAGGGGGGCGGGGCCGCCGGGAAAATTAGCGGTTCTGCGGCGGCTGGGGCGTTCCAGGCAGCAGCGGCGGCAAAAATGGCGGATCTGGGGCGTTCCAGGCAGCAGCGAGGCAGGAGCAGCAAGCAGCAGAGGAGCGAGGCAGAAGATGGCAGGAGCAGCGGTGAGTGGGGGCGACCTCGCCTTGAAGTAGGCTCAGCGGTCTACTCAAATACAGGCACGGCTACTTCCATCTGTTCATCTACGTCACAAAGATTTCTTGTAAAACCAGACTCTTAAGCCGTTAGGGACTTCCCCTTGCTTGGATATTGATTTCACCAAGAACTCATTTATTATGCATGAACATCTATTCTTTAGGGGTTCATTCATGACGTTCATATGCCTGACTTTACATCAATACTGGAATTCCTATACACCTTCAAGGTATAAATATACCTTCACTTGCTATGGCAAAGGATGGTGTGGTTTGGTGCAGTGCGACTACCTACTATCACGATGCAGCTCGCCACAGCAAGTCCCGAAGGAAGCCAACTCTCCAGCTGACGCACTGACTAGACGCTGTCATCCTCCTGCCGGGAATCCAGCTCTGACACCCCTTGCGGGGTGTTGGGAAATCGAGTCCCGGGAAAGAGATATCAACCTCTCTCATTCTAAGGTATGGAGCTGATTAGAACCTAGAGAAACCGTTGGCAGATTCTTGGCAAAACTAAACTTAGCTAAAACAGCATCTACTACTTCTGGGAAACAACCTTAACAACGCAACTTTTACCATGCAGTGCCTTTACGACGCAACTTTTACAACGCAAACCATTGCAACGCATTGCGCTGGGGGGCGCTCTAGGAGAGGGAATAGGTTTAATTTACTGTCCAACACCTTCCCTACTATCCACGGGGACTGGAGTTGGAATAGTAAATTAAACAATTCACTATCCAGCGCCCCAAAGCACTATGCGTTGTAAAAACCGCGTTGTAAAAGCATGCGATATAAAAGCATGCGTTGTAATGTCATACATCCACTACTTCTTCCCTCATACTAGACCTAGGTTAGGTACACTGGGGTAGGTGTATTTTAGAAGCAATTGTTGAGTATTTTAGCCTGTGTTATTTATGTATGTATTTTTCTATATGTCATAGCAACAGACCATGCTATTACAGTATTATTTTATATTACTGTTTACGCTGTACGCATTATACTTAGCATTCTGTCTAATGATTGTAGCAGTTCATATTTCTTGCATGAGAAATAAGACTGTTCAACAAACTGTTTTTATTGAAACGCCAGTCTCTTTATTTCTATGCAACTCTGTAGAAACGAAGCATGCTCGATTGACTGAGTGAACTAGTTATCTATTGTTCCCACGACTCTGAAGATATTGTTTCGATTCTAGGGGAAACAAAGTTGTCATGTTTATGCTGTTAAACACACAAGATGATGGACAGAATGTTGCACAATGGCAAAACATTCACCCCCAGTCACAGATCTGGGTTTAATCCATCGTGATTTTGCTCACCAAGCCACCCCAGTTCAGACATGTCCATATGCAAATCAGTCTTGACCCTGTGCCTCATGGGAACAGTCCAGCCCAAACTGCCAAGCCATGTCTTTCATGGAGCGGAATCAAGCTTCCGAGGACCGGTTTCTGGCTAGCAGCCGTATTCAGCCAGGATAGCTTGACTCCAGTAGCTTAGTGAGCAAGGAACCCACGTCTGGGCATACCCTTCCCACATACGGTGAACAGCAAAACACACAAGATGATGGACGTCTGGGCATACCCTTTGTTAGAATTGGGGGTCTCTGGTTGGTGCAAGTATTCACTTGTGACAAGCAGGGACCCTCTCCTCCAAGTCAGGGCAAAGGATGACCCCTTAGAATTACCCTTGCTCACCCTCTAGGTGCGTGGTGTGAGCAGCCAAGGCTATTCTTCAGGCGTTTCTGAGTTAAGCATTTGTAATAACACACACAGTAAATTTACCAATCCCTCCACAAATGGACACCAGGATGTAGATATGTAAAAATACGTCTTCTTTATGTAACAATATATCTATACAGGCAAGTATTTATCACAAGACTATTAATAACGTTTTGCTTAGGCCACAGTTTGTAAATATAATGGCAAGTTCTCTTCTGAATTATAAGCTGCTTCGTTCTAATCTTGTTCACTTAAAATAGGTCTTTTTGTGGCAGTTCAGTTACTCTTTAAACCGAAGGATGGTGCCACAGTTCTTGTTGTGCAATATTTGGGGCCTCTTGCCCCGTTCCTGGAAGGTACGGCGCTCCCAAGCGCCTCTGTGCGCTTCGCAGCGCTCCTATATGCTCCACACGGAAGAAAACCCCGGGCCCTTCCAATGCTCACGCATCTCGCGGTGTGGGTTGAATGGAGACCAGAGAGGGGCTTCGAGAAACCCAGGGCCTTTTCCGGAGGTGGGGGCTCTCAGCTGCAGTGAGGAGCAGGGAGGCGATGAGAGGAGCCTCGAGGAACCCAGGGCCTTTTCCGGAGGTGGGGGCTCTCGAGCCTCGAGAAACCCAGGGCCTAACCCAGGGCCTTCTCAGAGGTAGGCACTACCTTTGTGATCGGGGTATGGGGAAATAAAACGTTGCGGGCCCCGAGCCCGGTGAAGATCCTGGGAAGAGGTTTGAATTCCTTTCTTGGGGGTATCCTCGGATCTTCACAATTCGGCAGGTGCATACACACAGGCAGGCGCGGCCCACGACCCCGGTACAGAGGGTAGTGGGATCTCCCAACCAGGGGGGCGGCGCGGCTTGTAAAGTCTTTGGGTCAGCGAGCGGGGACAGCAGGACACGTGACATGTGCAGGCTGCAGTCTCGGCTTAGGTCACCGGCCGCAAAGGAATTCCGGCGGGAGGGGCGAGTGAGCACTTCAGCGCGCTCCAGTGGCAGGCAGGGGCAGAGGAGCAGGCGGCCTGAACCGGGGGCAGAGAGCGACTCCAAGGAGCGAGGCTCTCACGGGTAAAGGGCAGGCGAGCTCCCGAGTGCCACAGCCCTAGGAGGGGGCGATGGGGGCGCAGACTCAACTCCGGCGGGAGGCACACACGGCTCGAAGGCCAAAACGAGCAAAGACACCATGAACCCACCAGTCCTGGGGTTCAGATCAGGGGGCAAGCTCAGACAAGCCCTTGGAGAAAGTTTCAGCACAAGTCTACAAAGTCTTTTCAATAAGTCTTCTCCTCTCCTTCCTCAGCAAGGCAAGCAGCAGGCCAGTCCTTCCAGCATTTTCTTCTCCTTCTAGTTGGGCAGAGGTTCTTTGTGGGAAACAGGATTCTGATTTACAAGGAGCAGGGCTCCTACTTTTATACAGCATTTTCTTTGTTCTTGCAGGCCAGGGGGGCCTCTGCATAACTTCATTCAGTCTCTGAGTACTTTGTTGGGTGCACTCTGGCTTCTGCTTTCAGTGTGAGGGACAGGCACATCAGACGCTCCACAGGAGGTGGAGCCAGCATTGTGTGGACAGGGGCAGCCAGGAGTACCTTGTTGACAGTGCTTCGCCCTTCCTGGGCCAGGTGCCGGCTGAGTCATCAGTTGCTCCCCAGGGGGCGGAGCCAGCATTGTGGTGGCAGAGCACAGCCCTATTCAGAGTCCAGGGGCACTCCCACCTCCCACTAAGGTGTAATCCTTGCATTCACCACCTGTCATCCCCCAGCCCTGTCACTCACATAACCCAGACAGTCAGATACACATCCAAGCAGAGGCGGGCTGAAATGGTTAGGCAAGCAAATGCTAACTTTCTAAAAGTAGCATTTGCAAACACACGATATTAAAATAAACTTTACTAAAAGAAGTATTTTATTATTCTGAGTTCAGGCATACTAAACGTTATTCTCTACCATGTTCCCTGAGCCTGCTGGGATTATAGAGTGTAATAATTCCAGCAGCCCATCTTGGCCTAAGGGAACAGGTAGCCTTACAATAGTGAAAAATGAATTTGGCTGTAATTCACTATTAGGACATGCAACACACATCAGAGCATGTCCTACCTTACACTTACAATGCACCCTGCCCGGGGGCCTACCATAGGGGTGACTAATATGAAGTTAAGGGAAGGTTTAGAGGCTGGCAAGTGTGTGCACTTGCCCAGCCAGCATGACACTACCAGACTGCACGCAGGCTCTGCAATGGCAGACCCTAGACCTATTTTAAAGGGCTGCTTCTGTGGGTGGCGCAACCAGCGCTGCAGGCCCACTACCAGTATTGGCATTTACAAGCCCTGGCACTCCTGGTGCACTTTACTGGGGACTGACAGTAAATCCAATGAACCAATCAGGAACATCAATCACAGTTACACTTTACATAGGGAGAGCATATGCGCTTTAGCACTGGTCAGCTGTGGTAAAGTGCCCAGAGTCATTAAACCAACAAAAACAGGTCAGAGAGAATATTGGAGGAAGGCAAAAAGTTCAGGGATGACCCTGCCAAGAGGGTGAAGTCAAACACAACCCCCTTTCAGCCAAAACGCAGGGTAGACCAATCACCACTGTGATGGGCTTCCCTGCTTTGGGCGATAAAACCTGGACCTGGCCCGCAACAGCAGGGGCACATTCCAGTTCAATCTGAACCTATTTCAAATCCTCTGTCCATACTCTCAGGGTCCACCCAGCTAATCCATGGGGCACCCGTTTCTTCCTCTGTGGACACCACCTGTGCAGCCTCTAACCTTAACTGGCTCACAGGTGTGTCCCAACAGGCAGTCATCAAATCACAGTGGCCACTGACAGTAGTCAGGGCTGAGACCCAGGCCTCATGCCTCTCAGGGCTCCCAAACCTCGGTGGCCTCAGAGAGTGGGGGGCAGTAGCCGCAGGTGCTTGGCACCTTTTGTCCATTCTCTCTTCTGTCAGTCCAGGTATGACATCCTGGCACTGACCCACCAGCCCCAGGCCTGTATCTGGCGGCTGGACCAAAGACTGGGGTGGGCTCTCCCACACCCGGTCCTCCTCCTTGGGGCTCTGTACCCTCCCACCTGGAGTGGTACCCCCTTCCAGAATTGTCAGGGCACCTGTGGCAGGTGACCTGCACAATTCGCCCACCAGTTCAGGGGTGCTATCCTGCAACTGGGGTACAAGGTCAGGGGGGACACCCTGCACCTGGCCCTCTATCCCAGGGTCTAAACCCTCAAACTGCACCGGGGTCAGAGGCAAGGATTTCCTCCCTCTGCACCCCCTTCCAGAGTACTGCCCACTCCCCACTGGAGTGCTACCCCTAGAAGTGACATGGGTCAGGACACTGATTACAGTAGTCCCACCCTCCAGGTCAGACAACACCTGAACCTGACTCTCCAACTCAGGGACCCAACCCTGCAGTTGAACCCTTGCCTGGCGCACCAGGACTTCTCGGGGAGCACGCATGCCCCCCCCCCTGAAGGTGGCACGTAGCTCATGTGCTGTGCGACAGTCTGCCTGGCGCAGATCTCCCAACCCTTGTCCCTCTGACAGTGTGGGAAGATCTCCCAGGACAGAAGTGGTGTCCCCATGGTCATTCACGGGGGACGCAGCCCTGCTGGCTGGCCCCTGACCCACTGGTTCTTCCACTGGGGACTCTTTTCCCCTCTCGCCCCTCCTTCTGGACTTCTGCACCCTCCCAACTGGAGGGGTACTGCCAGACACCAGAACTACTGGAGCTCTGTTTACAGAGCCTCCACGTTCTCTAGCCACTGGGGGATCTCCCTCAGAGGGTGACTCATCCGGACAGCCTAGGCTCCCCACCTGGTGTTCCCTTAAAGAACCATCCAGGCTCTGAGACTGAGGTTGGGCACTACCGGGACAAAACCCATTCTCACTCCTTCCCCTTAAGGACAGGACGTGAGGCCCTACACCCCTCTCACTACTACAGGACCTAGCCGGGCTACTCTGCGCCACTTCCACCACTCTGGGCTGGAAGATACCTGAGCCACTCCCCACAGGGTCACACCCCAATGCCTCTCCAGACCCTCTGGAATCCACCACAAGGTCTGCGTCCAATGTGAGCTCCCTGGGGTCAGAGAACTCACTCTCAAACAGGTGTTGGCATAGCTCTGGAAAACTGGGACTTAAAGTATGCTCTCCCACAATTGGATTACACAGCCCCCTAGCGGGGTTAACCAAACTATCCTTCATCTCACCATCCAGCGCCTCACACACATACTCCACACCATTCTCCTGAGACTGGCCAGACAGTAGCGGACTGTCTCTGTCACACAACCCACACTCTTCTGGGCGGTCCTTACACTCACCCACCAGGACCTCAACCATGGGGGAATCCCTCCCACCACTAGGACCATGAACTCCTACGCCAGCTACCCTATTCCCTTCAGGGACGCTGCGCACTACTGGAGCTACCTCATGCCCTTGAACCTCCTGGTGTAAGTTAACCCCCTCCAAGTCAGGTGCCATATCTCTAGGTGCGCGCACTATGCTGTCAGCAATAGATACCTGAATGTTGCTGCCACCAGCTGAGCTGGACTCCACCTCCAACTCAGCAAAGCTCAGTCTCTGAGCTACACATATCTCTTGTTGCTGGGCTGAAGCCCTCCTGGCTTCAAGCTCCAAATCAAGTTCTCTCATTTTCAAGAAGTGATCTCTTTGGCATTTTTGCACCTCCATTGCCAATTTTTGCTTTTCCAATTCTATTTGTCCAGCTAACTTTGCCATCTCGATTTCATGTGCCCTGGTTGCTGCCGTGTCTGCCAGCTCCTCTGGCGACAGGCATCTGGTTGCTGCCTTTTCCATCCTCACTGAACCAGTCATGACGTTTTCAAAAACACATGGAGATCTCCTAGCAAAATAATAGAAATGGAAACCTGTGGCTGCGTTATTGGTCTGCTCCCACTATGTGGTGATCAGCAATTCACTGTATGTCAACTACAAATGCAAATTCGCAAATCCTCACCGCTGCGTCCAATGTTAGAATTGGGGGTCTCTGGTTGGTGCAAGTATTCACTTGTGACAAGCAGGGACCCTCTCCTCCAAGTCAAGGCGAAGGATGACCCCTTAGAATTACCCTTGCTCACCCTCTAGGTGCGTGGCATGAGCAGCCAAGGCTATTCTTCAGGCGTTTCTGAGTTAAGCATTTGTAATAACACACACAGTAAATTTACCAATCCCCCCACAAATTGACACCAGGCTGTGGTTATGTAAAAATACGTCTTCTTTATGTAAAAATATATCTATACAGGCAAGTATTTATCACAAGACCATTAATAACGTTTTGCTTAGGCCACAGTTTGTAAATATAATGGCAAGTTCTCTTCTGAATTATAAGCTGCTCCCTTCTAATCTTGTTCACTTAAAATAGGTCTTTTTGTGGCAGTTCAGTTACTCTTTTAACCGAAGGATGGTGCCACAGTTCTTGTTGTGCAATATTTGGGGCCTCTTGCCCCGTTCCTGGACGGTACGGTGCTCCCAAGCGCCTCTGTGCGCTTTGCAGCGCTCCTCTATGCTCCACACGGAAGAAAACCCCGGGCCCTACCAATGCTCACGCATCTCGCGGTGCGGGTTGAATGGAGACCAGAGAGGGGCTTCGAGAAACCCAGGGCCTTTTCCGGAGGTGGGGGCTCTCAACTGCAGTGAGGAGCAGGGAGGCGATGAGAGGAGCCTCGAGGAACCCAGGGCCTTTTCCGGAGGTGGGGGCTCTCGAGCCTCGAGAAACCCAGGGCCTAACCCAGGGCCTTCTCAGAGGTAGGCACTACCTTTGTGATCGGCGTATGGGGAAATAAAACGTTGCGGGCCCCGAGCCCGGTGAAGATCCTGGGAAGAGGTTTGAATTCCTTTCTTGGGGGTATCCTCGGATCTTTACAATTCGGCAGGTGCATACACACAGGCATGCGCGGCCCACGACCCCGGTACAGAGGGTAGTGGGATCTCCCAACCAGGGGGGCGGCGGGGCCTGTAAAGTCTTTGGGTCAGCGAGCGGGGACAGCAGGACACGTGACATGTGCAGGCTGCAGTCTCGGCTTAGGTCACCGGCCGCAAAGGAATTCCGGCGGGAGGGGCGAGTGAGCACTTCAGCGCGCTCCAGTGGCAGGCAGGGGCAGAGGAGCAGGCGGCCTGACCCGGGGGCAGAGAGCGACTCCAAGGAGCGAGGCTCTCACGGGTAAAGGGCAGGCGAGCTCCCGAGTGCCACAGCCCTAGGAGGGGGCGATTGGGCGCAGACTCAACTCCGGCGGGAGGCACACATGGCTCGAAGGTCAAAACGAGCGAAGACACCATGAACCCACTAGTCCTGGGGTTGAGATCAGGGGGCAAGCTCAGACAAGCCCTTGGAGAAAGTTTCAGCACAAGTCTACAAAGTCTTTTCAATAAGACTTCTCCTCTCCTTCCTCAGCAAGGCAAGCAGCAGGCCAATCCTTCCAGCGTCTTCTTCTCCTTCTAGTTGGGCAGAGGTTCTTTGTGGGAAACAGGATTCTGATTTACAAGGAGCAGGGCTCCTACTTTTATACAGCATTTTCTTTGTTCTTGCAGGCCAGGGGGGCCTCTGCATAACTTCATTCAGTCTCTGAGTACTTTGTTGGGTGCACTCTGGCTTCTGCTTTCAGTGTGAGGGGCAGGCACATCAGACGCTCCACAGGAGGTGGAGCCAGCATTGTGTGGACAGGGGCAGCCAGGAGTACCTTGTTGACAGTGCTTCGCCCTTCCTGGGCCAGGTGCCGGCTGAGTCATCAGTTGCTCCCCAGGGGGCGGAGCCAGCATTGTGGTGGCAGAGCACAGCCCTATTCAGAGTCCAGGGGCACTCCCACCTCCCACTAAGGTGTAATCCTTGCATTCACCACCTGTCATCCCCCAGCCCTGTCACTCACATAACCCAGACAGTCAGATACACATCCAAGCAGAGGCGGGCTGAAATGGTTAGGCAAGCAAATGCTAACTTTCTAAAAGTAGCATTTGCAAACACAGGATATTAAAATAAACTTTACTAAAAGAAGTATTTTATTATTCTGAGTCCAGGCATACTAAACTTTATTCTCTACCATGTTCCCTGAGCCTGCTGAGATTATAGAGTGTAATAATTCCAGCAGCCCATCTTGGCCTAAGGGAACAGGTAGCCTTACAATAGTGAAAAACGAATTTGGCTGTAATTCACTATTAGGACATGCCACACACATCAGAGCATGTCCTACCTTATACTTACAATGCACCCTGCCCTTGGGCTTACCATAGGGGTGACTAATATGAAGTTAAGGGAAGGTTTGGGGGCTGGCAAGTGTGTGCACTTGCCCAGCCAGCAGGACAGTACCAGACTGCACACAGGCTCTGCAATGGCAGACCCTAGACATATTTTAAAAGGCTGCTTCTGTGGGTTGCGCAATCAGCGCTGCAGGCCCACTAGCAGTATTGGCATTTCGAAAGCCCTGGCACTCCTGGTGCACTTTACTGGGGACTGACAGTAAATCCAATGAACCAATCAGGAACATCAATCACAGTTACACTTTACATAGGGAGAGCATATGCACTTTAGCACTGGTCAGCAGTGGTAAAGTGCCCAGAGTCATTAAACCAACAAAAACAGGTCAGAGAGAATATTGAAAAGGTAAAAATTTCAGGGATGACCCTGCCAAGAGGGCCAAGTCCAACACCCTTCCCACATAGGGTGAACAGCAAAACACACAAGATGATGGACGGAATGTTGCACAATGGCAAAACATTCACCCCCAGTCACAGATCTGGGTTTAATCCATCATTATTTTGCTCACCAAGCCACCCCAGTTCAGACATGGCCATATGCAAATCAGTCTTGACCCTGTGCCTCATGAGAACAGTCCAGCTTGAACTGCCAAGCCATGTCTTTCATGGAGCGGAATCAAGCATCCTAGGACCGGTTTCTGGCTATCAGCCGTCTTCAGCCAGGATAGCTTGACTCCAGTGGCTTAGTGAGCAAGGGACCCACGTCTGGGCATACCCTTCCCACATGGGGTTTGTTTTGCTGTTCACCCTAGGTGGGAAGGGTATGCCCAGACGTGGGTCCCGTGCTCACTACGCCACTGGAGTCAAGCTATCCTGGCTGAAGACGGCTGATAGCCAGAAACCGGTCCTAGGATGTTTGATTCCGGTCCAGGAAAGACATGACTTGGCAGTTCGGGCTGAACTGTTCCCATGAGGCACAGGGCCACGACTGATTTGCATATGGCCACGTCTGAACTGGGGTGGCTTGGTGAGCATAATAACGATGGATTAAACCCATATCTGTGACTGGGGGTGAATGTTTTGCCATTGTGCAACATTCCGTCTATCATTTTGTTTGTTTTGATGTTTATGCGGTTGTCAGAGACTAATCCCTTCTTGTTTATTCGAGAAAGTTTCTAGTGACCTCTGAGATAGCTGGCACACTGACAATTAATTTAATATACTCGATAGAGACATACTGACCTCAGTCCTATGTCAAATCTATAGTGTATGTTATTCCAATGCGCAGAGCCTATTAGGGATTTAGGGGCACATGCATCAATATTGCTCTTTGCGATTCCTTAATTGCGAAAAATAAGGAATCGCTATTAAGGAATTGCAAACTGCAATGCATCAAGAAATCGCTAAAAAATAGCGATTTCTTAAAATTTCTTAATTGCGATTCTCTAATTGAGAATCGCAATTAAGGAATACCTCCCCATTCATTCCTATGGGCCTAGAGGCCCATAGGAATGAATGGGAAGACATTCTCAATTTGCGATTCTGCATTAGAGAATCGCAAATTGAGAATGCAATTTCAAGGGTGCAGGGGTGTCCAAAGGACACCCTGTTGCACCCCTGAAATCTGCCTATAAGTACATCTTGCACACACACATGCCCCAAGGGCATGTGTG
Organism: Lissotriton helveticus; assembly: GCF_964261635.1. NCBI lineage: Eukaryota > Metazoa > Chordata > Amphibia > Caudata > Salamandridae > Lissotriton > Lissotriton helveticus. The sequence goes on from NC_136068.1 coordinate 1,846,465, forward strand.
TGTGTAAAATGAAACTTTGAAAAATGCACTTTAGTGCATTTTTCAAAGTTTTCGCAAATTACCATGAAGGTCAACTTCATGGTAATTTGCTCCCCTTATTAGCGAAATCGCTAATTTTTTGAGTTTGATGCATTGCATTTAAGGAATCTCAATTTGAGATTCCTTAAATGCATTCGCAATTTAAGAAATCACAATTTTGCGATTTCTTAAATTGCGAAAAGTACAAAAATGATGATGCATCCCAAAAGTTGAAATTGCATTCGCAAACAGCCGAATTTTGCGATTCGCACCATTTGCGAATGCAATTTACAATGATGCATGTGCCCCATATGAATTACACTACAAACCCTTCAGTTGTTGGCACAAAAGCAGTCAAGCTTAACTTAGCGGCACTATGTTAGGTATTTATACAGCAGCACACAAACAGTAATAAAGTGTAAACACAACACAAGATTAGATCCACACCAATTACAAAAATAGAAATCAATTTAGCCAATAAAACCAGAGCAACATTATAAAATTCCAATCAGTAGAGTTGGAAATATTCAGTTAGGTTTTAAAGTTTTGTGAGGTTTTAAAGTTTTGTGAGAGCGTGTTGGCCGTACCCTTGTGTCGGCATGTGTGTGTCCTTTTGTTTGTGTCTTTTAATCAGCACTTTGCACTTTGCCACGGATTTTAAACCAACCTACCTCATTTTCAGGAATACAAGTCCTGACGCCGCACGCCTCCCGCTCCGACCCCGTTCCACCGCAGCTGTAGGCTGTTTGTGTGGAGGGCGGACCGGGGAGAGAGCGAGACACGCCCCCTGACCCTTCCCTTTGGGATTTAATCTCCTGATGTCTAGGCCGCGCAGCGGACGCGCGCAGCGGGAGCGCCGCCGGCGCACCGAAGGCGCGCCAAAGGCAAGCCCGTCTGCGCCCGTCCGCGGCAGACCGGGGTTAGGGGCCATGCCCCTTACATCTCGGACGCCAGAAAGAAGGAGTTATGACCCGAGTGAGTTGCACGCACTTAGGACTCACTCCTCTATTTCATGTGATTACTCCTGGCCCCCTGATCACCCTCCAACTTCCTGCCCCATGTGCGGGTTCGAGCTAAAACCCTCTCTAACTAGCAACATTCCTTTGGCCAAATATAATATGTTCCTCCTGAACTGTGGATCATTAGTGAAACACTCCCATGAAATTAATCTTCTTATTCAGGATCTTGATCCAGATGGCCTGTTCCTGACCGAAACCTGGCTCACTAATGAGTCCGAACCAGATCTGGTTCTGGCCATCCCCCAAGGGTATCAAGTGGTCCATGAGAACCGGAAAACAGGGAAAGGAGGGGGACTAGCCATCATCTTCAGAGATTCGTTCCAGTGCCGAATCTCTCACTCCCCCATCCCGAGTTGCGAAAGTTTAATATTTGCCTTAGAGTTCTCCCCTACTATCACCTTATCTGGGATTCTTATATATCGCCCCCCGGGAAGTATAGTAGACTTTGCGGAAAATCTCCCCCCCATTAGTAGCGGACCTGGCAACCATGCCCTCCAACTTTACTATTCTTGGAGACCTCAACATCCATCTGGACGAGGTTTCGAACCTACCCGCCCTTCATTTCATCAATAGCTTAACAGCCATGCAACTTTCCCAACGTGTAGCAAGTCCCACCCATATAAAGGGTCATCTACTCGACCCTTTATTTAGAAATTGTGTAGGGCTGGAAGTCGGCCCGCCATCTCCCATTCCATGGTCTGATCACCATCTTATCCCTTTTACGTGGACCATTCCCAATCCCCATCTGACACAACCAGCAGACATACCTCTCCTGAGGAAATGGTCAAAGCTCTCAGTATGCGATTGGCAAACCTCCCTGGATAATACCAGACCCCCCATCAATCTGGACCCCACCGCAGCCAATGAAGACTTTAATATGTGGATCCGTAATTCTTTAGATTCGATTCTCCCGTTGAGAAGAGTGGAGGTGAAACGCAGCTTGAAAACTGCCCCTTGGTACTCCCCCGAGCTGCGGGAACTGAAAAGTAAATGTAGATGTTTCAAAAGGAAATGGAGACTGGATTTCTCCCCGGTCAGTAAGACCATCTACAGAGACATGATTAGGTCCTATAAAAGGGAGATCAAAGCTGCAAAATCAGCCTTTTTTGCAGAGGAAATTAACTTAGCAGTCTCTAAACCAAAGGAAATTTATCGGATTGCTAAGACCCTCCTAAAACGACAAGAACCGCCCCCCAATCCTCTCAACGCACAGGGCCGCTGTGACGATCTGGCGGTCTATTTTCTGGAAAAAATCCACGCCATATACTCTACTTTTTCTTCAGGTTCTGCTCTCTCTCCATCAGTCCCCTCCCCGGTCCATATCTCCACTTCCGAAACCCATACCTCTTCCTCTTTGCAGTTCTTTCCTCTGATCACAGTAGACACTCTCACCTCCTTGGTCTCACAGGTAAAATCTGGCTCCCCTATAGATACAGCTCCGCCGCGGACCTTAAAAATGGTCTGCGACAGCATTCTTCCCACTATACTCAACCTTGTGAATTCTTCGCTCATTTCTAGTACAGTCCCGCTCCCCTGGAAACGGGCCATGGTCAGGGCATTATTGAAAAAACCAAACCTGGACCAGGCAGACCCAAAAAACTATCGCCCAATCTCTTTGCTCCCTTGGGTGAGCAAACTGCTCAAAAAGCATGTTAACTCCGTTTTAATGGAGTACATCGAATCGAATCACCTGCTTGACATCTCACAGACTGGCTTTCGCCCCAAACACGGGACCGAGACAGCGTTATTGGCAGTGACGGAGGAGGCACGGAAGATCTTGGACCAGGGGGGTTCAGCAGCCATAATCCTTCTGGACCTTAGTGCCGCATTCAACACTGTCAATCATAACACGCTGCTTCGTCGGCTGGCGAAGATCGAGGTGTTGGGAAAGGCTAGACTCTGGCTAGAGTCCTTCCTTTCCGATCGATCGTTCCAAGTGTTCAAGGGTGGTACTATGTCACGGCGCAAACCTTTGATCTGTGGCGTCCCCCAGGGATCGTCCTTGAGCCCAACACTATTTAATGTGTACATGGAAACACTGGCTGAGGTAGTCCGTCCGTTTGGAGTAAAAATCATCACGTATGCGGACGACACCCAGCTAGTGGTTTCCCTCAGTCAACTGGAGTCCAACCCCAGCAACCTCACCACCTGTTTGGAAGAGATCACTAGATGGATGACTATGTCCCATCTTAAGTTAAATAGTGATAAAACTGAGTTAATGCTCCTAGGAAACCCTTCACCCTCTGCAATCAAGCTACTCTGGCCCCCTTCGCTTGGTCCACCCCCTGCTTCGTAGGACAAAATCAAAAGCTTGGGCTTCTGGCTTGATAGGGCTCTTAACCTTAACGATCAAGCTGCCAAGCTTTCAGCAACCTGCTTCGGTCTGATTAGGCTCCTTCGTAAGATCCTCCCCTTACTGCCCCTGGAAGCCAGGAAAATAATGATTCAGGGACTTAATCTTTCTAGATTGGATTTTGGTAACGCCCTCTATTTGGGCGCCCCCCAGTCTACCCTGAATATGCTACAAACTATCCAGAATTGTGCAGCCCGCACACTGCTTCAAATTCCACGACGTACCTCGGCTAAGGCCGGCATTAGAGGTCTCCACTGGCTTCCAGTTAGGCGGAGAGTTGAATTTAAGTCCCTATGTATCACCCATCGAGCCTTCTGGAGGACAGGCCCCCCTATTAATCACTCTCTTGTCACTCGTTATCATCCTACAACTCAGATCATCTACCTCCTTCCTAGCCATGGTTCCCAAGATCAGAAGGGCCAGATGCGGAGGTCGAGCTTTCTCGTTCAACGCATCTAGGCTCTGGAACTCCCTTCCCCTCTGCCTCCGGGCAGAGCCCAATTTGCTGATTTTCGTAAACACCTAAAGACCCTGCTTTTCTCACATCCGGACTAATCCATCTGTGCCCGCTTCTGTTCACGACTCTGTTAGCGCTAGGACGCCTGAGGGTAACTATCGTGCTTTATAAATCCTCTTTCTATTCTTTCTATTCTAAAGTTTTAGATAGGGATATGTCTAAAAAGATAGACACTTGTAATCTAGTTGTGCTAGACCAGGTGAATGTCACAAGTTCAGGTCAATGGAGGGATGGTAAGATACAGGGCCAGCTGTGTCCCACTGAGAAATGTACCTTCTCAAAGTCCGGCACAAAGACATGTGTCCATGGTGTAGGAGGTTGTGAGGAGCCGTGAGAGAACTGGTGATAGTCATTACTGTACCATGAACCGCAGGACTGCCGTCACAGATGGTCGAGGCTGTAGCACAAAGATCTGGGCAGGCGTGGCAGACAGTCGTTGCTGGAGCTTCGGGTTATCATTGTTCTGGCACAAAGTGCAGTACTCGCATTTGTGGTTGTCTCTGGATGTTGCTGTAGCGTGAAGAGTCTGGCTCACCGGAACTTCACATTGGTGGTCATCAAAGGAGTCAGAGTCTTAGCGCGAAGTGGCCCGTTCACAGTCGTAAAGAGCCCAAAACATCAAGATTTCGCCTTCACTTGTAGAGGAGTGCGCTCTGTTGCAAGCCAAGGATCCAGGCCCTGTGGTGGCACCTCTTGGGGAACAGGTATTCACAACAGTGGAGGCCAGCAGGGCTCAGGCAGGTCCAGTTGCAGCAGGTCAGCTAGGCAGCTGGAGAGAGGCCTTTGGAGGTTGTTGTGTCACTATAGCAAAGAACAGGAGGTCAGTCGAAGTACATTTGGAGTCACTCAGGTTAGCCATGAATTAAGGGAGCAGGTCTTTCTTCTCAGAGAACAGGGCAGGTTTCAAGAAGCAGGGCAATCCTCTGGGGAACAAGGCAGGCCTCAAGCAGCATAGTGTGCAGAGTAATGTGCAAGGTCAGGCAGCAGGGTAGGCTGGAATGCGCCACTGTCCTGGGTGCGTCCACCCGAGTTCTCTCTCAGGCACTGCTCTCGGTTCATCCCAACAATTTAGGGGCCTTGATTGGCGCTCCTTGTCTGGGGTTTGTAGAGTCTCTGCCAAAAGTCCTGGAGCTAAGAAGTTGTTGGTCAGTTCCTCTGGGTGAATCAGTGTACCCTCCACAATCACCCAGCTCTCGACATGAAGCTTCCACCTTCTATGTGGAGGGCCCGCCGGCGATCAACATGATGTCACATAATTAATGCCATTTTAACTCCCATTTTTCGGACTTTTGTTAATATTATATAGTTGAACTAAATGTTAACAAACAATGTTTCAAATGTGAACTTTTCAAGCTATTTGTTCTGGACTTTTGATGTAATAGTCTCTGGGCTTCTCAGCACTATGGTGAGAGCTGAACATTGTCTCCACAACATGAGACACCGAAAGGCAGCCGTTGCACCAAAGTAAAAAACTGTTAAGTTCTTTTTATCATACAGAGAGTCACAAATCAGTGTGTGATCACCAAATCAAAGGTTTCCAGTTTTAATAACTGGAAGCACAGATTCAGCATTGTCTCACAAAGTTGAACTCCAATCCCAGAAAGCAGGGGACGGGTGGCGAAAAGCTTGGAGCTGAGGTATGCATGGCATAACGTGGGCACTGACTTAATGAGATGTAAACACCTCAGTGTGATGGCTAACCAACAACAAGCATTTGCAATGCAATAGGTCTCGCATTTGCGAGAGTTTAAGCTATTGGCATTGTAAATGACAATGCCTTTTATTTATCTGTTTAGATAATTAACACATAGATAAAAGGCATTGTCATTTACAATGCCAATCGATCAAACTCTTGTAAATGCGAGACCTATTGCATTTCGAAGTAACGGTCAACACTGTCCCGGGATGACTGGAAAGTGAAACCGCGCATGGCGCGCTGAATGTTGCAGGAAAGCCTGTGGTGCCTGCAGTAGGAGAAACTCATTGAAGAAAATAGGGGCATATTACCAAGCAATAGCGATAATTATCGCTATTGCTTGGTTAGAGACAAAAATTTACCGCTGAGCTGCGGCGATTTTTATCGCAAATAAACCTTGGTATTACCAAGGTTTATCGCAAATGCGATAAAAATCGGCCGCAATGCATGAATATCGCTGAAAAGTCAGCGATATTCATGCATTACCGAGCTAATGCTCTTAGCCATGTTATCCACCTCCCATTGGATAACATGGTGGAGAACTGCTCAGGGCAGGTGTTAGCTTTTGGAGATATTCGCGCTTAGCGCGAATATCTCCAAAAGTTGGTAATAGGAGATAGTGATGTTAGCGACTGTTTCCAGTCGCTAACATCTTGGCACGCCCACTTTGCATGACATTAGTGATAAATAACACTGACATGCAAAGTGGGGCCCAAGATGGTCGCTATCTCCTACTAGCTGTCGCTAACTGGTGTTAGCGACAGCTAGGTAATAGGGAGATAATTTTATCTACGCTTTCTTGGCTTTTAAAGCCAAAAAAGCGGAGATAAACCCCCTTGATAATATGCCCCATAGTGCTTACAGACTAAAAAAGACTAGCCGTGTAACAAACGAAGTAAAAGGGCCAGTCCTCATGGGAGGTTACAAACGAAGACAAGGCAGTACTAAGGAGGGACTAACAATCCTACTAACTAATCAGAAGCCAGCATTTACAAAGGACAATGACACAAGCCAATGAAAAATGTGGGCAGAGAGTGGGCGGGGCTTCAAGTCCATACTCTAATACAGCATGGCTCCCAGAGCAGCGTATGCGCTGCCCAGACTCGACCTAAAACCTACAAGAGGTAGGATTCAAGGCAGCAAATCACTCAGATCTCTACAGTTATGATCATGACCTCAAGCAACAACAAAAAACGTAAACGTCCAGTATTCAATGCAGCGAGAGTCAGAGAACTGCAGACATGAGCATAATCAGCTGAAAGGAAACCCTGCAAGCTATCAATACCAGCATGCCCTGCAACAAGACAGAACAGCAGAACTACAATTCCCAGAATTCCTTGGTATGAGTGACATTCGGAGAAGTAAAGATATCAGCATCCACAGCACTAAGGAATATTCAGAGGAAAAATAAAATACCAAAATACTCTACACTGAGAATAAAAGAGCACCTCCAGTGACAAACACAAAGAGAACTACAGCTACCAGCATGCCCTGCTGTAAAAGACATCTAACGCTGCAACTGATGGCTAAGTTGACAAAATGCATTTTCTCCAGGGTTCTGAGTTTGCCATATAAGTCATAGAAACAAATCCTGGTGGGTCCACTCATCCTGTTATCCTCCTGAGGTCAATAAAATGAGTACTATTGACGTGTCTAACAATAAACATTGAATATTCAATGCCAAGAATCCCCTGTGGGTAAAAGGCAGCTTTACAAATGCAGAAGTTAGTTAGCCAAAGGACACACATTGAGAACGAGAGGGTACAAGCAGTGGAGGGTAAGAGGGGGGCCCAGTCGCATGCAGCAGATATTACTGCGCCAGATGCAATCTGCCAACACGGGGAGACATTGGGGCAGATTTACAAGCCCCTTGCAACACTTTCATGCCACTGTTGCGTCACTTTTGTGATGCAGCGGCGGCGTAAACAATGCGCCACTATGCGACATAAATACAACGTGACACATCTAGTGAGATGCGTCACGTTGTAAAGCCCTGCGCTACATTATACCTGTGTCAGGTATAATGTATGCAGGGTGGGCGTTCTGTTGCAAGGAAGCCCCGTAAACGTGACGCAGTGAAATCTACAAGATTTCACGGAGTCACTTTTACACCCCCGCCGTGTCAAATCCTTGAAGCAGGCGTAAGGAGTGACGCAGCATATTAGGTATAGGGCACCCCTGAGCAGTGCTGGAGTTGCGTCGTGCTTGCGACACAACTCCAGCACTGCGTCAGCCTTACGCCGACAGATACGTCACGCATCTGTCTACCCTTGCGCCACGGTGCGCCGCATTGTAAATGCAGCGCATCTATGGTGGCGCAAGAGGTTTCTGCTGTGACGCAAAATAACTATTGCATCACTGCTAATATGCAGGGATGCGCCAGTTATTGTAAATCTGCCCCATTATGTTTTGTCGTAAGAGCAGCAACCTGCGGCGCGGTAGGGGAGTGTCTTATTTTCTGATGCAGCTGGGAAAACTCACATGCATCGCTGGAAGAGCCATGGGCACTCATTGTGTTCAGCATTACCCTAGCAGGGGGCCAGCTTGCGCCCTTAAAGCCAATGCCATTGGGAGAACAAAGGCGCCCACCTTGTCTCATCATAAGCGTTTAAGAGATGAGCTATAATTTAGAGGTAGGTTTTTGACCTTTCCAACTTCTGAGTGTGCGAGACAGGCCTGCACTGTGCGAATGGCAGATGCAGCTGTGTGTGAGGAATGTCGTGAGGTACCATTGATGTGGCACTAATAAGCAACCCTTTTAATAACATTAGCATACGAAAATATTGATTAGAAACCAGCTATGTTCTAAACGGATCCCTTGCAGCATGTATGAAGCTCCTTGAAGCCATTTCAGAACTCACAGAACTATACTGCAATGTCGCATATCAAAGACTGAGATGTTAGGGGGGCAGGATGAGGGGTCAGCTGATGCCCGGATGATTGAGAATGTGCAGCTGACGCTTTAACCCGCTGTGCTATTTTATGATGACTCAAACTTGAGATTTGACCCCTCACAACTCACCAGAGTTTTCTTACTGCTGTTGCCGTTTTTGCAGCATATTAACGAAGCCAGTGTAGACCAGTACTCACCATCACTGGGAGGCGCTAGCCGCCGGACATCCGCCCATGGCTGTGGGCTCCTCCTCCCGGCCTCACCACAGGCGTAACAAAAGTTGAGGGGGCCCCCTTTAAAGTACATTAAGGGCCCCCACTCCGTATTTAATAAGCAGCTCTCAGGCATGAGAACTGTGCTGAGGGGGCCCCCTGCAGCTCGGGGGCCCCCCTGAACCCCGCGGACTTCTGGAGCCTGTGTTACGCTACTGCCTCACCCGTGGGTCCAAGGCAGATATAGGCGCCCGTGGGCGATGTACCCAAGTCCTGTCGAGGACCTCCCTGTGGGCAGGGCTCGTGTTGGGGTACCACTCGGGTGGACGGCGTCTCACCACTTATTTTACCGGGTGGACGCCGTCCCCCCTGCCCAAAACATAGAGCCGGTACCCGAGTCTGCAGTTGAGCGCTCAGCATACAACAAACCTCACCTCCTATTGTCGAGAGAGGGCGAACAGAGGTCTTTAAGTTGTTTCACGTTGATGGAGCCGCTCAGTATGACAGACGGGCGCTCGTGCCCGTATATTAGAAAAGGTCAATATGTATTCACGCATTTCAGACGGAGACCGGCAAATTTACTGTGGGCAATAAATACGCACAAAACAAGCGCAGCTTTAATTTCCCCGCTCCTTTGAATGTCAATACGGTGATGAATTCCAACGTAAACATTCTGCTTTGCCCTTTGAACCTGCCCCCATCACCTTGTAACCTCTAATAATTAGAGAGGACTACATTGTGTGACATCACTTCCTGTCGTGATGTCAATTCCGGTGAGACCACCTAACTTGGAGCGTCCCCCCACTTCTTTTTTTCGGACTTGTGCCTTGCCTGTGGGGCCCCTCTCCAAGCAACAGAGTGTAGTAAGGAGTCAGAGTCGGAGGAGGAGGAGCACCAAAACCGGGTGCGGAAACCACCCCAATATTAACACAACACTTTTATCTCTCACATTTGGAAAGATAATTTTTGTTTTAATAGTGAACATCCACTGGGTTCCTTAAAAGATACCATTTGATAAAGTAATTATGAAACCAAAATAAATTGGTTCCTGCGAACCAAGAACTGCAAAAATAACTACATAAACAGGCACTCTTGCACCGCTGATCCCTTTATCGGACAAAAACATAGTGTAAGCGATGAGGAGAATACACGGGCTGGTCATTTGCTAGCTGGACAAGACCCCCCCCCCCCCCGACTTCTGAATAAATTACATTTAAAGTGCGTGCTCAGCATAAATAATTACCGGAAAGAAAAAAGAAACAAAAAGCGTACACTGGGAAGAGCCAGCTTTCCTCCTTAGAAATACACAGCGGGTAACATGAACTTCTGAGGGAAATCCAGACTTGTGACCCGATGGGAGAGGTCATGTCAGATTGACTTTTCTGTAGATAATCACCCAGAAAGCAAACAGCTATGTTTAACAAGTTGGCGCCATTGTCCTGAATGCTTCGAAAGTGAAAGCCGGCATGGCACGCGTCCTGCCTAAGTAGGAGAAAGTCAAAAAAATACAATAGAACAGGTAGGGTGTAACAACCAAGTAAAGGGGCCAGTAGCCATGGGAGGATACAAATGAAGACATGGCTGTACCAAGGAGGGACTAACAAGCCTCATAATGAATGAGAAGCCAGCATTTACAAAGGACAATCCCTCAAGCCAATGAATAACAAGGGTGGGGGGAGTGGGCCAAGCTTCTCTCCATACTCAACTCCCACAGCTCTTCGCAGAGCAGTGCTTGCACGCTGGCTCACGCTCGACCTAAAAAACGAAGGGGACCCTGGTCATAATCCAAGAGCTGTTGATCAGTGTGGAGCATCTAGTATGTCTGCAACGGCCCGGGGCTTTACTAGTCTGTTTTTTTATTGCATTTTGGACCCTGTTTTATATATTTCTTTGCGTTTGGATAACACCAAACTTGAAAATAACACACAGTAGCTTAATGAATCAATGCTGTTTTTTGATGGAAAAGCTGTATATCTCAATCCCTCTCTGTGACTGCAAACCTATCAATTTCTCTTAGGGCCTGTTTTAATGTCTGCAACAACGCACGTGTTGTAGCAGGTCAGCGGTACTGCTTCTGCCATTCAACACAGGATGTAATTTTCACATCATCCGTGCGCTAGGCATAGCCCGTGGGGAGTTAATAAATGGAAGTGAACTGCTCTGGATTCATCTCCGATACCAGCATAGACGTGTGCAAGTGTATTCCCTGTGCCACTCAGCCCATCCCCTGCACACCCCCTTGTGACCACAGGAAAGTCACCACACTGATGACTGGTGGGCAGTGCCCCACGCCCTTCCACCGGAGAACTCTGACACTCCCCACCCATGGACAACACCGCTGCCACATGTGCCTGCAACGTCGCTGCAGCTGCAAGTGGCTGCTCCATACCTGGACCCAGTCGCAGTGAGCAGAAAGACATTGCAGGCCACTTGTTAGAAATGGGATCTCTGGTTGGCTAAGGCTTGAGCCAAAGCCAGGCAGAGACCACCACTCTAGTCAGGGCAAGGGAGTTACATGCCAAGGATAACCCCTGCTCACCCCCTTGGTAGCTTGGCACGAGCAGTCAGGCTTATCCCGGAGGCCATGTGTGAAGCGTTTGCGCATGCACACAGCAACAAAATACCAGGCACACCACAAAAGGAACTCCACACAAGGTTATATAAAAAATAGCCTTTGAATTCTCATAACACATTAGAATAGTAATCACATAATATACATTGTGCCACCTGGCACTAGGTAATATCTACAAGGAATTATGTACACCTTACAGGGCCAACTGTACCACTGTCAGAACCATCACAAAGTGAACTTAGTAAATGTAGAACATATAATAAACGTAGAACACAACCAGTAATTACTGGTAAACACTGTACTCAGCATCATTCTGTAACATACCCAATATTATGCACAGTATCACATTTAGGCGTGAATTACATTCTGCGCCAAACTCACCAGCATAAACACATTATGCAATCATCTCATAAGTCTAAACGCATTAGATCCTAACCTCCTAAGCATAACTTGCAGTAGAGAATAATCTCACTAGCATAAACCACAGTATGCAAATAACCTCACACATAAACCACAGTTAGAGGCTTAAAACAGGGTGCATAAATCACAGTACATGAATCATATTTCCTAGCACCACATAAATCACATTAGGGCCTGGTGCCCTACAACCCCCACCGTCCCCTTTGCCAACTGGCCTTCTCAAAGGGGCTAAAACGCTCTATGTCCAAAATGTTAGGGCTGCTGCAAGACGGCGGAATCCAAGTGCGCCATTTCGCTGGGGCAAAGTAGTGCATCTCACTCCTATCTCTCTCAAAGATTCCCCCAAAGAACTGTGGCACAAACGCAGCCGCTGACGCTAATTGCCGTGCAGCTGTGAATCAAGTGAAGGCCCTGGCACCCCTGTGCCCTCTCGTCCCACTCAGGAACTCTAGATCAATCTGCACCAAACGAGGCAGCTGCCCTCTATCAGGCCGGCCAGCGGAGAAAAATGGCCTGAGCCAGGCTCTGGGGCTCTCGAACAATGAAACGTGCCCCCTCGTTGCAGCTTGAAGGCGGGCCGGCACACGACAGGAGAGCCCCCACTGTTCGGGGTCTCTCTCTCTACTTCGCAGGGCAGGCAGGGGCTTCCCTTAGCTCACAGGAGCCCCGTCTAGCGTTTCCAGACTTCCTTTCTCCGGCCGCAGCTCCGCCCAGGGTCATGCAGCTCGCCTGGCTTCCGGGTCTTGCTGCTGCGGCCGGCTGCACTGCTATGGCAATACGGGGTAGGCTCCCGTTTCAGGCAAAGACAATACCGGGGTAGGCACCCCCCACAGGCACCATGAAAAGGGGGTGGGCACCCGCTTTTAAAATAGCATGAGATCAGGTCGGGCACCCGCTCTCAAACAATAACAGCAATTAACAATCCAAATGCGGTGTGGGCTCCCACCACCTCTTGTCGTGTATTTCTATAGGTTCTGAATCGATCCCCCTTTTCCTGACCCTATTCTGGTTAAACTACCTAGCTAGTTAACTAACAGTCAGCCCATGAGGCAAGAAATCCCCCATGATGCAGATACCGTTATCTGACGCAGTCACACTACGGCACAGGAACGTGTTATCTGATTAGGTCATAACGCTTGAGATCTAATTAGACAAGCGACATTCCTCCAGCCCCTGATAAGGCATACGACGTTCTCATAACAAATCAAACCTATGACAACCTGGATAATCCGTGCGGCCATTGTTTTGATTTCACAGAGAACTTTAGTAAAGAATGTGCTAACGAGCAAGTCGTATGACATCTTTATTGATGTACCTATGTCCATCCTTACGTCAATCCCGGCACCTTTAAGGTATAAATATTGCCGACCTTGCCCTATGCAAACACACGCGTGGTGACAAGACGGAGCAGCCATACTTGCCGAAGCCGAGAGCAGAAGCAGACCCCGCAGGCAGCAGCCCCGCCTTCCTGACGCGCTGAGAGACGCGCTGCTATCTCAAGCCGAGAGACCCAGCACCGGCGCTTCCGGGTAGCCCTCGCAGGCAGCCTGGAATATCGAGAGCAGAGAAAGAGATACCATTCCTCATTCATCCTAAATTCCAGGTACAGAACTGAATAACCCCTCCTAGAGAATTCTTTAGTTATTCACTTGGCAAAAACAAACTTAACTTAAACTGTAACTTTCTATTCCCGCCCACGCATTAGACTTAGGTCAGGTACACGGGGTAGGCGTATTTAGAAACACCAGTTGAGTACGTTTAGTCAAATGTATATGTGTATGTAAATATATTTTAATCATTTTAAAACATCATATGGCTCAGAAACCATATCAATGTTTTTACAGTATTATTTTATACTATTGCTTTTAATGTATGCACTTTACTTAACTATAAGTATTGCAATAATATCGATCCATTTCTCTTGTACGAGAAAAGAGACTGATCAATAAATAACATCTTTTATTGAACACGCCCGTCTCTTCCTTTTCTCTACATTCTGATGAGACTAAGAATGCACGTACTGACTGAGTAAAATAATTGCCTTGTGCTCACACGACTCTCGAGATTGACTCTTGATTAGGGGAGAGCAAAGTTGTCATGTTCTATGGTTGTCAGAAACTAAATCCCTTCTTGTCTAATCAGGGGAGTTAATTCCTTCCTTGAACATTCGAGAAAGTTTCTAGCGAACTCTGAGCTTAGCTGGCAAACCCAAAAATTAAGTCTAGTATCGACAGTAGTAGACCTAGTTAACGTCTGGCCTAGGCCTTTACTGCTGTAGGTACTATTCCAATGCGCAGAGCCTATTGGGAAAATAGGAGCTACACTACATGGCGCCCAACGCGTTTGGAAAGGGCGATAAAACTAACGTAAGACATTTAGAGTAACTCAGTCGTGCTTTCTCACTCAGACCCCTTTTCCCAAATACTCCAAAGACGTCTGGAGTGGGTGAAAGGTTATTATATCCTCCAAAACCTCGCAGGAGGGAACTCCTATGTATGGTTCTTGGTCTAGTCAACGTTGAAGGATAAAACAGTTCCAAAATATTGTGCATCTAATCTCTGTGTCCATAAAGAAACCTGATCTGCAAATAAACATAATACCATCCTGTCAGCAAAATGGACAGCGATGAAGAACGAGAGGTTACTAGATTAGCTACTGAAATAGCAGATGCTGATGCTACCATGCAAACAGCAGACCCGGATATAATACTCATCCAGGTCGCCAAAAGGAGATCTATAACCTTAAAACTTATAGAAAATGGACTGACACCTAGAGGTGGCACAGTCATATTCGTAATCGAGGCACACGAATATCGGCAGACAGAGGTATACTATACATGGATACATTTTCCAGCAGCTAATACTGTAACAAAGTACTTCCACTATTACAAAGTAGAGGAACCTCCTAATGAGTACACTCCGTTTGAGGAGGTGGAAGTACCACTCAAATTCCAAGAGCATTTGCTCTTATTTGATGGCGCCCTAATACATAACAATCACATTACAAGGCTCGGTCCTTTAGGAAGACCAGGAGCAACGTGGCCGGTCCTAGCCGGATACACACCACATCCAGACATCGAAAGAATGCCTGCAGCAGAGCTGTTAATACAGCTAAAACAACTACTAAAAATTCACAGACAATTAGTTCAGTATGTAATGCGGACTTCAACAATTCAGCCAGCGATTAAACTTCCACAGCTGACCCCTCACCAGGGGAACACAAATAAAATTACACCACAGAACATCCAATCCTGCCTAGGTAAAGTCCCAGCAAAACGGGAACAAATACCATTCTGGTTGGCACAGAAAATTACCCAAATAGAGGCGGTGTTTCCTGACACCACCCCATTAGAAAAACACAGGATTCTGACTATATGTCTCCCAATGGGAATCGCACCACACATTGAGGACTGTGACACTTGGGGTACAGTCTTTGCTTCCATCTACACAAAAACGCACGGTGTTCCATCCATTTCGGTAATACCAGATGTGCTAAAACAAATTCAAGATGAATACGGTCCAGAACCTGCTTTAACTCTTGGTATGAAATTACTGAAAGACTTCAAGCAGGTCTCGGCTATATTACTAGCCAACATAAAGGGTGAAGCAGCAAACGTGGCGATCCGCCAGAGGTTAAAAGAGACAGATATAGCAGACCAACCAGCTGAAATTGCCAGAATCATAGAAAAATCCTATGAAGAACTAGGCAGAGATAGTCTAGGTGGAATACCAGTAAAACCGCAACTGACTACAAGTCCAGAAAAAATGTTTTTTAATAATAATAATAATTCACCAAAAAAGAACTGGGATGGGAACAAACAATCCAATCCTAAAGAAAAGAAATTCCAGTCCAGAGGAAGGTCTCCTAGGCGAAGAGAGAAATCTCCAAACCCGAGACAAAGGTCACCCCAGAGTGAACCCTCTGGGAATAGATATAACCTTAGAAATAGGGATAATATTAAAAAACCTGATAGATATCAAGACATTGATACACGTCCCTCTCAATCTTTTCAGAATTCCTCGCAGAAATCGGAAAGAAGAGGACGATCAGAAGAGCACGCCAAGTCCAAAGACAAGGAACCTGCTCAACTGAAAAAGAAATCACAATTTCCAAAAAAGAAGGTAGCCAGTATCAAGGTAGTTAACAATGCCGAGAATACTGAGGACACAACTGAAAAACGGAGAGTGGGCTCAGACAATGCTAGACAGCGCAGCAGAGGTGAGCATAGCTCGCAAAGTCCTTATGAATCATCTGGAGACAGTGGACACGAATGAATACCTTCAAGTGGAAACTGCAGATACCAGAGTTAGCAAGCCCCACAAAATATACGAGATAACATTACGTATAGAGGGAGATAAGACTAGGAAAATTAGGGGACTATTTTGGGATAACCTCTCCAAAGGCTATGACATCCTTCTAGCTGAAAAAGACTGGCCACCAGAGTTTGTCAGGGAGTGCCCTCATGGCGAAGAAGTAATTATGCCTGCCTTCTCGAATCAAATACCGATTCATAAAAAATACACACTTGCTAGAAAGTGGGCAGTGGCCTTAGCACCTGCTTTATACAAAAATCATGTAGGATGGGATGAGGATTCTCCTCCTCACAAAATCCAGTTAAAATCACAACCTACTGCACAAAGGCAGTACCCAGTTAAGCAAGAAGCTAAAAAACAAGTAAATGAAATACTAGATCAGCTAGAATACCAGGGGGTGATTGAAACTTGCACCTCACAAATGAACAATCCTTTGTTTCCGGTCTCCAAACCAGACAATTCATACCGTCTAGTTTTGGATTACCGACACCTTAACACATGTTGCAAAACTTTTGCAGTGCAAAATTCACACAGTGCTGCACTAATGAATAACATAGTGCGCAAAAAATACAAAACTACCTTGGACATCTCCAACGGATTCTTTTGTCAAAACATAGCACCAGAGAGCAGATATTTAACAGCTTTCTCAGTAAATGGCACTCAAAAACAATTCTGTCGGTTAGCCCAGGGGTACAAGAACAGCCCGGGGGTATTCTCAGCGAGAGTAACAGAATTACTACAACTATATGATGATGAAGCATTATCTTATGTTGATGACATTTACTTAACAGATGATGACTTGGAGACTCACTTGAAAAGGGTGAACACCATAATACTTGGGTTCGCTGCAGAGGGTTACAAATTCAACTTCAAAAAATCCAGAATTGCCCATCTGACAGTCCTATTCTTAGGATATGAATTATCAAGTATAGCCTGGTTGACAATTTTTTGAGAACTAGAAGAATTAAAAAATCTAAAATATGAAAAAACGTATCCTCTGCCAATCGACATTCTGCCTCTACGACATTACGCCTGTGTAATCTATACAGACGGACATGCTCAACCCTCCGTTTGGGGAGAACATGCATACAATCCCACATGTGAGATCACAAAAGAAGTGTGGCGCGGAGGTAAACTAAGACCTCTATTAACAAAATCACACTCAGTAGAAACTAATTCAGAACTGCAAACTGAAATAATAGCTTTGAAAATGGCGCTAGATAATGCGGATCGCGAATTCCCGACACTTATAGTGTCAGATTCATATTTCTGCGTCAAAGCATATAACAAGGATTTGCAGACATGGATTCAGAACGGTTACAAAGATGACACAGATGCACCAATAAAGCAGAGACTTCTCTGGGAACAAGTAGCTCTTTTGAAGAAAGAACTACCAAAGACTCACGTGACTCACTCACTGAGTCATCAACGTGATGGCGTTCACGTTGTAGGGAATTCATTGGCTGAGACAGCCGCAGCGGCAGCCACTAAATCGGCTCCCGTAGATCGGAAAAAGCGTACATTAAAATACATTGACGGTGAAACATTGCTGGCGGTGAAAACGTCATCAAAAGGCGACTGCTCAGCGTTACCGATCAACTATCCACTCAATTATACATACATAATCGATGCAAACTCCGTCCCTTTTGCTCGAATCCCTGGAGTGGGGGATAGAGTGATTCCAAACATGGACAGGAGAAACTTGTTAATCGCAGACGCACACATGGGCGAGGGTCACAGACACCTTAAATTAAAAGATTCTCTGGAAGATTTACAATCACGGTACTGGTGGCCAGGCATGAGCCTCCATCTTACCATCTTTGTAAAAAACTGCCCAAACTGCAACAGAGATCGCAGTGGGGAGAGAAGCAGTTTAATACCTCGTCGTATCAAGGCAGATAATATTACCAGCAAAAAGAATGGCTTGCGATTAACATATACAGGCTAGTTCCCACTTATAATGTAGATCCACAGCACTCGGCTGACGTCCGGACTATTATACAAGATTTGCGAGTCTAAATGGCATATACGCTAAGAGCATGCTACGTTCGACCATTTTTTTCTTTTTCTCAGGCAATCCAGCCTGGGGGGGGAAAGAATGGCCAAATGAGCACAGCCCAGCGGGAATCTTCTCACTTCCTTCCTGAGGGTATGGGATGGTGTAAAGAAAAAACCAAGACAGAAAGCAATCTATAATAGAAAGGATATTAGGTTCGGGAGCTGGGTGGGTCAAACATCTAATAAGTGTCCAACGTAGTCTAAATAACTTGCCAAGAAATTCTCTGAAGGGATTCAGTCCGTACGAATTATTATTCGGAACTAGGATGTTGATCTCTGACCTTGATAGTCAGACTTCAGTGGTAATAGAAAAAAGCTTTGATGTCAAAGACCGTTTGGCTATTTTGCAGGACTTAAACAAAACAAGAAAAGACCTGAGCAACATACAGTTGAAACAACAGCCAACAACCACTGAAGAATCACCACCTGTCCCAGCAAGACCTGTCTGGATTCCAAAAGTCGGGGATCTAGTCAGGGAGAAGATCGCGGTAAAGAAGGAATTTGGGCCTTCTTACAGAAAAGCAGTTCCTGTCTTGTCTGTCAACGGGACAAGATCAGTTGTACTACCGCCACTTGCTGGAAAAAAGGAGAACCGAGTTGTATCCATCGACCTGGTAAAACCACAACATGTGGCCGATAACAAACAGTAGGCCAAGTGGACTCCCAATAAGTAGCAGAACACCAAGGTTTGCTACCAGTACAGAGGTCCTAACAAAGAGGCTCATCACATTCGAAACGCCTACAGAAGAACAACAAGGACTATGCAACAATGCAATAGAACTTAGACCTCTGAAAACCCAAATAAAGACATTTAGCAGAGACACACCAATCTATACTGAAGTACCAAGTGAAAATGCAAGAAACAAAAATCCTGAACCAATTGGAACAATTGACAGAACTGCATCCGGTTACTTCATCAACTTCGATGATTCCTCTGAAGGTTTCAGCGAACAAAAGACACAGCCATCATCAAAATCCTTTAAAGACAAAGCTAAGGAACTTTTGAAATAACTGAAAGAAACATATCTGGTTACTCCATGGATTGAATTTTGGGTGGGTTTTGGTGCATTTATCCTCATACTTTGGCTCATCATGGTATTTACTTTGGGACGCTTCATTGAGGGAAAATATGCTAAAATGGACACAGCAAGTCAGAACATCAACTTGGTCCTCAAACCACACACATCTTCACACGTCGAGAAAAGAGAACTTTCTTCAGAACTTTCTTCAGCCAACTTCACAGCAATTCCAATACCTGGTGGGGTAGCCTGGGACAACACTGACTATGAAATTTATGGTCCGGTCGAGATCCTGAAATATCCACACCAAATTAAGATCTCTTTGAGTGACTTTGCAAAACCAAACTCATTTGCTGATGATTGGGACTTTGAAAGTATAAACAATATGATGTCTGACTTAGTAATGTCTGCTAAATTTACAAAACATGATTATTTGCAAGGTTCTACAAATTATGATAGTATGTATTGCTATAACCACTATGGTAACCATTTCTTGCATAAATCTGCACAACCTAGAAATGTTTTAAATTATAATCAATGGGAACATTGTGCTACACCTCCAAAAGGGAGCTCTAGAACCGTTTATGACAAATATTCATACTTTCAAGGTTTTAACACTAGTAATGCTGAAACATTTTATTATAAATTGTCAAACAAGACAGGGACCAAAACCATGATAACCAACACAAAATTGATTTATTCTGATTCATTCTTTGAAAAAATGAATACTTTTGGATTCGATTATTGGGACAAAAATGTTGATTTGAAAAGTGTTTGGGGTACAAAAGAATGGCAAGTACAGGGTATAGAAGCTTTGTTTAGAGCCTGCATGATCCCAGAACAAATGATATTTTTAAATGACACTGTTCAACAAACCACCTGTCTTGGCTTAGCCAAAATCAAAGATTTAAATAACCCGTCTATTCCAAAGCCAACAATGTTTAGCAATAACTCTGATACAGATGAAGAAATAGACATAAACCATATACTTAACCAAAACAGAACACATCCTGATTGGAAACAATGGTTGATCTGGCCCACAGATACAAATAACTGTCAAGATAGATTCCTGAATAAAACACAGGGTTTCAAAATGACCAGGCCAGACCCTAGATATCCCCAAAGACATCACCCAGGGATAATAACAACCTACAGTGTGGGCAAATTATGCCTTCAATGGCTACAGTCTTCCACACTGCCTGAAATTAAGCAACACCTAACTTTACTTACTGATGGTGCTGACTTGCGTGATTTCATAATGGGACCACGCAAACAGCGTCAAAAGCGTTTCATAGCAGCCTCTGTATATGCAGCATACAATGAGGCCTGGAAGGTTACTCAAATTGAAACAGCAGAGAGAATACGTGAAATTGATCGTATTAATTTGGAAAAATCACTTTCTGTAGTGGACAATGGGTTAATGACTCTGTCCTCCAGAATTTTTTCATTGGACAGCATTGTGTCTTCAGCAATCGATATATTATCGCAAGACTTACTGTTATTACAACATGGTCAGTCACAATTGCGTTCTATTGTACAGCTTGGCTGGACGTTACAAAATCTGCGTTCTGGCTATGTGCCATGGCGTTTAATCAACACAACGTCACTATTCCAAATCTTTAACCTTACTGATAGACAAATCGGTATGGCGCAGAAGGGTGCTGATTATACAATCTTGAGCATTGAAAAACTAGAAAGATTACCGTTGACAATGTCAGAACGACCTGTCAGTGAATGGATAATCCATGGAATCATAAATATTCCAATCTCAACCTTCAGGTTTCAATACTGCCAAAAATATATACAGGCTGGCATGTACGAGAAATTGGGAAAGGGGTACCTTAAAACAACTTGGAACCTGCCCTATTCACATGCATGTGTCAGTAACAAAGGACAGAAAGTGTTTCTTAGTGGCAACAATTGTGCTATGTCACTAAGCGGCACACTTCTGTGTAACGGTATTAGTTTGCACGGAGCCTGTGAAGGGAATTCATACAACCTTTCATGTCACCAGCAAGGCGCACCTGCAACTGAAATAGAACCATTCTTTCAAAGACTCTATAATGGGAGTTACATTCTTATTGTAGACCGCAGATGTTGTAGTCTTATGCCCGGGACTCCTTATCTCGTCACTACGACGGCGAAGGTCAAGTGCTGTGGACGTTCTTTGTTCCCCAGCTCCTTTCCAGACAGGGAGGCAAGGGCATGGCCCGGTTTGAAAATTACTTCTATTCGAATAGACACTTTAAGCAGAATGAAAACAGTGCTTCTTCAGACGCCTACAAGGCTCACGTCATCAAAAGAAACATATGATCTACAAGTCGCAAGGACGACTGCAGAGATACATACATTATTATCGACTAATTCCCCCGTACATTTCGCGGAAATCCTAAGCGAAATCTTAAATATTTCTGATACCACTGGGGTCTCAAAGGTATTTAAGACAGTATTTTCGATGGCATTAACACCATTCAAAGCCATACAGGGTATTTTTCCAGATTTCGTCCATTCGATTTTTGGCGGACTTCCCTTGATCCTGGGACTAATTGCAGGAATCCTATTCCTAGTCCTTATTTTTCGTTATGGCAACCCATGTCACAGAACAAACTCTCACGACAATGGAAGATACGATCCTAGCCATTGGATACCGGGACCGGATATCAAAAATCCTGGGACTCTCCCGGCTTAGAGACCTAAACATGACTTGGTTTCTATCATTTCGACCAATGTGGCAAAGGTGTGTTTTACCTGTACTAAGGTGTCTGCTATGCGGAGAAGAATGCGTGTTAGACACCTGTCTGACGCTACAATCGGATGCGCCGGTGGATGCAGATACACTGCTGGTTCCTACCAAGGTTCACGCTTTGTGCTGCCCTCAAAGGCTGCCAATTCTGATGACGGCATTCCTGGAATCTTCACCACTGCGATTGAAGGGTAGTGAAGTTCAAGATGAAAGCAGCATCGAACAGGTACGACCTTCTGTCAGCAATGCAAATCAGAATGTCAATGCAGACAATCATGCGCATGAATGCATGGTTACCCCTATTTCCGACTTAGTGGAACTTTCCCATGAAGCTGTTGACAGTTTTTTCGAAAGCCTGAATGATATGATGTTCTCTCCGGAACAGAAATAGAGACTTTTGAGTAAACTCGCACACGGCGTTCCCTGAATTCGGCCTTCAACTTTTAAAAAATAAAGTCACATGAACAATTACAATCCAGTTCACGGACAGCAACTTTTTTCAGCAAGCCCTTAAAATATTTTTCTATATATTTTTGCCCCGGGACACTGATCTTCTGCTTAAAGTAAGAAACTATTCCTAGAGAACTAAGATTTCTATTTTTTTAGATACTTTATAGACTTTATATAGACTTTAGCTGCCCGCTGGTATGTTCACAATATATTTTATGTGATGAAATGGTTTCGACTTTTTTTCTGTATAGCCATATTAAGAGCCATTTCATGTGTATTTCTCATATACCAACAAGCAATAATGCATAACGATGCGTGTTTACTTTTGCATTTAATTCATAGCTTAAGTGCATACAATATATATGACTGCAATTTTTCAGTATATTTGAAAATTTCAAAATGCATTTATGTATTTTGGGGTGGTAAGGTATACACTATACTCTATAGTATGTTGTACTATGTTATACTATGCATAGATTAGTAGATATGACCATAGTTAGCGTGGAGTGGGTGTCGTGTATTTCTATAGGTTCTGAATCGATCCCCCTATTCCTGACCCTATTCTGGTTAAACTACCTAGCTAGTTAACTAACAGTCAGCCCATGAGGCAAGAAATCCCCCATGATGCAGATACCGTTATCTGACGCAGTCACACTACGGCACAGGAACGTGTTATCTGATTAGGTCATAACGCTTGAGATCTAATTAGACAAGCGACATTCCTCCAGCCCCTGATAAGGCATACGACGTTCTCATAACAAATCAAACCTATGACAACCTGGATAATCCGTGCGGCCATTGTTTTGATTTCACAGAGAACTTTAGTAAAGAATGTGCTAACGAGCAAGTCGTATGACATCTTTATTGACGTACCTATGTCCATCCTTACGTCAATCCCGGCACCTTTAAGGTATAAATATTGCCGACCTTGCCCTATGCAAACACACGCGTGGTGACAAGACGGAGCAGCCATACTTGCCGAAGCCGAGAGCAGAAGCAGACCCCGCAGGCAGCAGCCCCGCCTTCCTGACGCGCTGAGAGACGCGCTGCTATCTCAAGCCGAGAGACCCAGCACCGGCGCTTCCGGGTAGCCCTCGCAGGCAGCCTGGAATATCGAGAGCAGAGAAAGAGATACCATTCCTCATTCATCCTAAATTCCAGGTACAGAACTGAATAACCCCTCCTAGAGAATTCTTTAGTTATTCACTTGGCAAAAACAAACTTAACTTAAACTGTAACTTTCTATTCCCGCCCACGCATTAGACTTAGGTTAGGTACACGGGGTAGGCGTATTTAGAAACACCAGTTGAGTACGTTTAGTCAAATGTATATGTGTATGTAAATATATTTTAATCATTTTAAAACATCATATGGCTCAGAAACCATATCAATGTTTTTACAGTATTATTTTATACTATTGCTTTTAATGTATGCACTTTACTTAACTATAAGTATTGCAATAATATCGATCCATTTCTCTTGTACGAGAAAAGAGACTGATCAATAAATAACATCTTTTATTGAACACGCCCGTCTCTTCCTTTTCTCTACATTCTGATGAGACTAAGAATGCACGTACTGACTGAGTAAAATAATTGCCTTGTGCTCACACGACTCTCGAGATTGACTCTTGATTAGGGGAGAGCAAAGTTGTCATGTTCTATGGTTGTCAGAAACTAAATCCCTTCTTGTCTAATCAGGGGAGTTAATTCCTTCCTTGAACATTCGAGAAAGTTTCTAGCGAACTCTGAGCTTAGCTGGCAAACCCAAAAATTAAGTCTAGTATCGACAGTAGTAGACCTAGTTAACGTCTGGCCTAGGCCTTTACTGCTGTAGGTACTATTCCAATGCGCAGAGCCTATTGGGAAAATAGGAGCTACACTACACTCTGCAACATGGGGTAATCCGTATGCCAGGGATTCCCTCCTCCATGGGCAGCTCAGAGCTGCGGAGCCCTCGTGCTCCTTTTCTTGGGGAGTGTAGAATAAAGCGCTTCCAGGGTGCAAGGGCAATACAGAAGTCCTTAGAGGATAAAAGTTGGCAAAAGGTCCCTAGGTATAGCTGGGCCCAGGGACGCAAGCCCTCATGGCGGTTCCTCCTGGGCCCCAGCAGCAGCACACCCCACCAGGATCAGCATAGCATCATGGAACTAAACAACTTCATGGGGTCACAGCCCCTATATTTATATCAACATTCCTTTGTCTGTAGTGCAGGGCATGGAGGAACCAGATGCAACTGGTTCAGGGGGGATTTGGAGCACTTTGTTTTGCAAGCTCATTTTCCCCTTTGTCAGGTGGGGGCTAGGTGATCAGACACACCACAGGGGGCGGAGCCAGCATTGTACAGGACAGGCACCATCCTATTCAGTGTCAGCGGATTACCCCTCCCACTACTCCCAGCCCAGATTTCCTATTCAGCCTAGCGCTGACTCACCCTGTCCCTCCTGGAGCCACACACACCTCCCAGCCCCTGTCACTCAAAAGCCAGACATGCAATTCACATCAGGCAGGCAGACACATAGCACACAGAAATGACAACTTCTAAAAAAAGTCCGACAACCAAAGGAAACGCCAATACTGCTAATTACTTTAAATGATTTAAATCCTAAAGATGCGCGAAACAACTATCAACACCTCCTTGAGCTCATTAGTAGCTTTTTTTTAAATATAGCAAATTTTTCAAATTTATCTCCAGAAGAAACACTTTAATACATATGATAAACACTTCATGTGAAAACATACATAAACAATAAACAAAGACAAAAGCAGAAAATGCACTTTCATTCAGCAACTCTCAAAAACACACTCACTCTACACATACACCATCCTCACTTTCAAAACATGTCTTAAAGAATATCACTTGTAAAATGGAAGCCAAACATCATTGCTATTAGTCGCAATTTTTTTGAAACCGTATCCTATACACAATTTCCAAATATTTTTGATATAAGATTCTCATTAGTTGAATATAGTAAATTCCAACTTTGGGTTTTAATCACTAAGGGCAAATGTTTGGTAGTTCCCCGGTCTATGCGTTTTGAACCGCTCTTATTATTTGGGTTCTCGTCAGGACCAACCTCACTAAATTCAATGCGCCCAATGGTGGAACAAGTCCAATATTCAGTAGTGAATTTGAAGCTTTTCAGAATTGCTCTCTAGTAGATGTCTTCGGCTCGCGGTAGCAATTATTCCCGCAGCATCCTTTGGCGCTGTCTAGCATTTATGGCCCTGCGGCTTCTATCAACTTGAGTTGCCGCATGTGCCTCCGCAATTACTGCAAGAAAGGAGGCAGCCTTTAAAATCAGATTTATCTTCCCTGTTACCATGCAGCGTGGATAATAAATACCCAAAAGTGTCATTTCTCCCATAGTCACAATAAATCTGCGCACACCATTGCACAGCATTTATCTCACAATTCCATACATACCAAATTTGACCCCGCTGCTCCTCCCATACCATGAATTACCACTGACGCACTTAGTCAGGGAATCCCCAGTGCATTCCTATGGGAGGGCAGGCCAACCTTATTACATGTACACAGAGAGCGCACGCACTTTACACTGGACCACAGTGCTAAAGTGCCCAGAGGCCTAAAACCACCAACACCATGTCAGAACTTAAGGCAAAAAGTTTGGGGGTGAACCTGCCAAACAGGGCAACATCCAACACAACCCCCTTCCAGCCAAAATGCAGGGTATACCAATCACTACCTTGATGGGCTTCCCTGCTTTGGGCGATAGAACATGGACGTGGGCCCACACTACAGGGACACCCTCCGGTTTAACGCCACTCTGAATCCACAGAGTGGGGGCAGTAAACCCTGGCACATAATAGCCTTTCTCTATTCTCCTTCTCAATGTAGTTCTCAATTACCACTCATCCTCCAACCTAGGGTCCGCAACCTCAGGCTGACCAGAGGTCACGGGCGAAGCGTCTCCTCAACCTACCTTTCTTTTGGGGTTCCGCACTCTCCCAGGAGAAGCACCCTCAGAACACAACTCTCCCACCAGTCCAGGACCTCAGAACAGCCTCACTACCACACTGGCAGAGCCAGGGAGGAACACTGAGGGTGCCTCATCAGACATCCTACAGCTCATTCCCCCAGTCAGTAGTTCCCCACGGAAACTACCCCGGGAACCTAGACCCCTTCGTTGTTCTCCGCTGCAATAAGAGGGCCTATGCACCCTTCTCTCCGAGAAGCGTGCTTTCCTCCCGGAGTCCCCTTATGTAGCCCATGGGCCTTGAGTCAGCTACACCCAGGCCCACCTCTCATGGCTTTCCCCGGTCTCCCGGCAGCACCTTGGGAGACCGTCCAGGGACCCTCATGATCCCTGGATGGTCTGCACCACCCCTTCTGAGGAGTAGGGTCCCTTCACTTAAGATAGGCCCCACCTGCCTTCAAGTTAGTTCTACCACACTCAGCCAGGGACCCTAAAGATCCTGGCTAGGCCTGCACCACCCCTTCACGAAATATAGGGTCCCTTCAGTTAAGATGGGCCCCACCTGTGTTCAGGGTGGTACTACCTTGCAATTGCCTGGAGAAGTAGGACTTCATGGGGAGCACACATGCCCCCCCTCGAGGGAGACACATAACTAATATGTCGTGTGACAGTCTGCCTCTGAACTGATCATAGACCAGTTGATCTATTCTCCATAGCTGGGGCCGGAAGAGCTACCCCGTGCATTGCAAAGTGGCTGCACCACCTATAAGATTATATATTTTTCTGGTACATATGCGCCTGGAGTAAGGAACATCAATACGGATTGCTTGTCCAGATTGTCTTTGGACGGTATTGATGTAGGTGAGGAAGAGGAATGGACGGTGGCTGAGCTATCCGAGGTGTGTCAAGCCATAGGAGAAACTGAGTGGAAGAATGCCATTAGAGCTAATTCTGTGTTGGTGAAAGTGAGTGGAAGTCAGATGATGATTTTGTGATTTATAAAAATGTGTGAGTAAAACTGTCAGTCACTCAATCTATCAATCAGGTATTTATAGAGCACACTACTCACCCGTAAGGGTCTCTGGGCACTGGTGAGTACAGTGGGTTTGGGCAGCTCCGAGGTCATTTGAAGAACCAGGTCTTGAGGCTCCTCCTGAATGCCTGCAGTGTTGGGCTTCGTCTGATGCTGAGAGGGAGTTCATTCCAGGTCTTGGCCACGATGTAGGAGAAGCATCTGCCTCCCGTTCTCGCTCTGTGGATGCGTGGGATTTCAGCCAAGGCTAGGTCAGCGGAGCAGAGGTTTCTCATGGGGGCGTAGAAGGAGATTCTTTTGTGAGATATTGGGGTCCGGTGCTGTGGAGGGTTCTGTAGGTGTGTGTGAGCACTCTTTTTTTGACAGGGAGCCAGTAAAGATCTCATAGTTGCAGGGTGATGCAGTCTTGTTGTGGTATGCTGAGGACGCGTCTGAATGCGGCATTCTGGACGTTCTGGAGTTTTTAGAGTAGAGGTTACTTGATTCCGGAGTAGAGAGCGTTTCCGTAGTCCAGCCTGCTGGTGATGAGTGCATGGGTGGCAGTCTTTCTGGATTCGGGGTGATCCATTTGAAGGTCATGCGGAGTATACGGAGGTTGTTTAAGCGTGTGGAGAATACGGCGTTGATCTGTCAGTTCATGGTGAGGGAGGAATCGTGTATGATGCAAAGGTTGCAGGTGTGGTCCATGGGTGTGGGAGGGTTGCCGAGGGCAGGGGGCCACCAGGTGTTGTCCCACTCGGAGGGTGTGGATCCGAGGATGAGGACTTCCGTTTACTCCGAGTTGAGCTTCAGGCAGCTGCTGCTCATCCAGGTTGCAACATCCGTCATTAATCCTGGAAGTTGTGCCTGGTGATATGGTGTTCCTTGGTGAGGGAGAGGATGAGCTGGGTGTCATCGGCGTAGGATACTATGCTGTGTCCGTGTTTTCTGATGATGGTTGTGAGGGAAAGTTGAAGAGCGTGGGGCTGAGGGAGTATCCTTGGGGTACTCCTCATCTGATCTCTGTGGGTTCAGAGTGGAAGGACAGGAGTCGTATACTTTGAATTCGGCCGTCAAGGAAGGAGCAGATCCAGTCTAGGATATTTTGACAGATATCCTAAAATTAGAGGGAGCCATGAGGATACCGTGGCTTAGCTATGTTTGTAACTTTTTAAAAGACATTGGAAAAGTGGATTATTTTTTAAACCCTACTAATATCTCAGCTATTTTGCGTAAAGACTTGAAGAAGGAGGGTTTGGCTTTCCTGGATTCTCAAAGAGTCGCAACTGAGGTCTTAAAACCCTCAGTTCGGCAACATCAAATGATATTAACAACTTTCAATATTCAGCCCTATTTAATCTATGTGCTAGATAATTACGAAAGATTTTTATTGTCTTGCTTTAGATTTGGAACTTTCCATAGATTGGTTAGTTTCACTACAGTAAATAATTGGACGCACAATTTACCTCCCTGTCCCTGCGATGAAATTTCACCTCAGAGTACTATTCATGTTTTTCTCTTCTGTAAATTTTATGATGTGATTAGACATAATGTTTCACTACCACTCTTGAGAGAAATGGGCCACCGTCAATGCCGTGTGGCCATGCTTAGTATTCAATGTCTTGATAATAATCTGTGTGTTGCAACAACTATACTATATCTGAAAAATGTGATGCGCAGTAGGAAAAGTATGATTACATAAACGCACTTTAAAATTTATGATATTATGGACTTTGAACCCCCTGCAATTGATGAATTTTTTGTACGCCACAGATAAATTGTAAAAATTTATTTTTTTAAAGATCTTAATGAATTGTTTTAATGTATACTTTTATGATTGCTTGCTAACAATCGAATAAAGTTATATTTGATTTGATTTGATTTGAAGCTGAATATACAATGAGAGAATTATGTAGTATATGCCTTTGAATATCGTTATACCTGTAAATCAGGCAGGGGATTCCTAATGACCTAAATTAGAAGATATATACACTTGTCTCTTAAACCATGGTTGGTCTTCGCCTTTTAACTGCTGTGAAGTTCCTAAGTCGACTCCAAATGCTAGTGAAGCATTCACGCAAAAAGGGACTGGGTAGGGAAGATAGGGCGCGAAGGAAAAAGGTAAAGCGCAAAGGGAAAGTCTCCGTTTTTTTAACTGAAGAAGGACGCTCGACAACCAGCTAGCAGTGCGGGAAATAGCTGAGGCGATAATCGTATGATTCGTCTTACTTGAAAGTCCCTCTGTTCTCGCCTAACTCGCGCTGCAGAATTCCTTAAAACGGAAGGTCCGAACTCCTCTGAAAGTTCGTTGCGAGTCTGCTGCAAGAAATGACCTCCACGAAGCAGCCAGATAACTTCTCTGGCAACTCCGTAAATACCCCAAACTGTCTCTGGAAACGTCAGGACCAACTCACTAATCACTCTACGAATTAACTAAGAATTACCGAACCTACGCACTAGAAAATGCGCGGAGATACGGTATCATGAAACTACTCTAACAAGACTTCCGTTGAAGTGCACCGCGGGGAGCGCGCGCACCTGCCTTAATCATTAGTGGCCTCACAGGTGTTCTGAAAGTGAGACCTAAAATGCAGTAAGCACGGCGGCCATCTTACCTTGTGCAATTTCCCTAACTAAGGTTTTCCCAAATGTTAACCATGCATAGTTTTACAATGGTTCTAAACCTTTTTGTGACCAGATGTTTTCTTTGACCCAATGTAGTGGCAACGACGAGATTCCTGACAGTACCCCCTCTCGAAGACCGATTCATCGGTCCCGGCTTGTGCGGATACTGTGAGTGAAATCGTTTCTTTAATTGAGGGGCATGAACATCTTTTGAAGGTTCCCAAGATCTATCTTCAGGACCATACCTCTTCCAATCAATCAAATAGTAAAGCTTTCCTCTAGTTTATTTAGAATCCAGGATGCCTTTAACTATATATTCTGGATGACCATCTATTACAAGGGGAGCTGGAGGCTTCAGCAATCTGGTATGGGGTGTAGCCTTTTTCAAAAGTGAAACATGAAAGATGGGATGAATACCTAGGCTGGCAGGTAATTTCAACCTCACTGACACTGGGCCTAGTACTTAAGGACCCACAAATCGAGGCTGAAACTTTCTGTTACCCTTCAAGTGAAGATTACGGGAGGATAACCAAACCTGATCTCCCACCTTATACTCAGGGGCTGACCTGCGATGTTTATCTGCATATTTCTTGTAATGATCTTTTGCCTTTAGCATATTAGCTTCTGCTAACTTGTGAATAGAGTTTAAATTTCTCATGACTCCCTCAACAGCTGGTACCTCTCAGCCTGTTTGAATCTGAAAAGGATTCAGGTGACGCCCATAGTTCAAGTAGAAGGGAGAATATCCGGTAAATATATTTTTAGCATTATTAAATGCAAATTCTGCCATCCATAGTAGCTTAGACCAGTCTCCCCCTTGATCCATAAGAAACAACCAAAGGTACTGTTCTAACTCTTGGTTTACCCGCTCAGTTTGACCATCAGTTTCAGGATGATAACTAGTAGAATGTCTCTCTCCACTCCCAACCCTTGTAAGAAGGCCTTCCAACAATGGGATACAAACTGAGTATCTCTATCTGAGATGACAATTTTAGGAACTCCGTGTAATTTTACTATGAGTTCACTAAAGTGTCTTGCAAGCTCAGGAGCAGTGGGTACTCCAGTTAGTGGAACAAAATGGCTCATTTTGGTGAAAGTGTCTACCAGAACTAAGATGGTATTGTATCCTTGACTAAGGGGTAGTTCAACAATCAAATCCATAGTTACAGTATGCAGGGATGGGAAAGCGTGGGCAATTGTTGCAACAACCCCTGAGGTGCCTGTCTACTGGGTTTACTACGAACACAAAGTTCACAAGTCTGACATATTGCTTCACATGAGAAGACATTCCAGGCCACCAAAAATAGCGCTGTACCAAATCTAAGGTTTTAGCTATGCCCTTATGCCCAGCCAAGGGTTGATTGTGACATTCTTGTAGAGCTCTTTCTTGAAGTGTCTTTGTAGGTAAATACAATGCTTCTTTGAAATAGGGTAGGTTATTTTGGATTCTTCTTCCAGCTCCTTGTGAAACCCAAAGTTCCATTGCTTCAGGAAGGAAATCCTTTCGAATCTCTTCTTGAATATTGTCTATGGAAATTGTACAAACGATCTTTGTCTCAGGGATTATCAGCTGAGGCTCCACAGAATGTTCTTGATCTTTTGTTAGAATTCAGGACAAAGCATCCACTTTTCCATTCTTATTTCCAAGGCGGTACGTGATTACAAAATCAAAATCAGCAAAATATAAGGACCAACGAAGTTGTCTTGGAGTGAGCGTCTTTGCTGTCTTCATAAATTGCAAGTTCTTATGGTCAGAAAATACCGTCACTGTATGCTTGGCTCCTAACAGATAGTGTCTCCAATCTTCGAAAGCATCTTTAACTGCCAGCAATTCCTTTTCAGCAATGGTGTAATTGATGTCTGCCAAACTCAATTTTCTAGATCGAAATGCCACCGGATGCAACTGACCAGTATCTTTGTGACGTTGGGTCAGTACACCACCAATAGCTTGATCTGAAGCATCTGCTTCCACAAAGAAAGGCTCCATGGGATCAGCATGTAGTAAAATTGGGGCGGAGGTGAAACTTTTCTTTAGAAGTGCAAACGCTTGTTCAGCTTCTCTGGACCATTGGAATTTCACTCCATTCTTCAGTAGACGGGTAATAGGAACAATAAGTTGAGAAAAACCTTGAATGAAACGTCGATAGAAATTAGCAAATCCAAGAAACCTTTGAATTTCTTTTACGTTCTTCGGAGATGGCCAACTTTCCACTGCCAACACTTTCTTTGAATCCATGGTAATTCCTTGGGGAGAAAGAATAAACCCCAGGAATTCCACACTGGAAGAGCTGAATACACATTTTTCAAGCTTGACATAAAGATGATGGGAACGAAGAGGACTGAGAACCATTTTTACATGCTCTGGATGTTGTTGTGGATCTTGAGAGAAAATCAAAATGTCAGCCAAATAGATTACTGCAATCTTGTCAATCAGATCTCCCATTACATCATTGATGAAGTGTTGAAACACAGCTGGAGCATTACAAAGCCCAAAGGGCATCACACAATACTCGAATAATCTAAACTTAGTTCGGAATGCAGTTTTCCATTTGTGTCCTGCCTTCATACGAATCAGATGATAAGCCCCTCTTAGATCTAATTTTGTAAAGATTCGGGCTTCCTTAATCTGATCTAAAAGGACTGAAATCAATGGAAGAGGGTAGCGATTCTTCATTGTCACTCGATTCAAGGCGCGGTAATCAATACAGGTTCTCAAGGTCCCCTCCTTCTATGTGGGACACCCCCGCGCCGCACGGCCACCAGCTGCTGCGTGTGCCCCCAGTGCCTGCCTCTGTCTCAGCGCCGGCCTCGCTGCCGCCCTGAGCGCTCTCCTTGGTTTCCCCCCGTCTTTTGCCAGCATTTGTGCTTGTTTTCTCCGTGTTTTCGCTGCCTTTTTCCCCGTTTTTGCCAGCATTTGTGCTTGTTTTCTCCGTGTTTTCGCTGCCTTTTTCCCCGTTTTTGCCAGCATTTGTGCTTGTTTTCTCCGTGTTTTCGCTGCCTTTTAGCCCGTTTTTGCCTGCATTTGTGCTTGTTTTCTCCGTGTTTTCGCTGCCTTTTAGCCCGTTTTTGCCTGCATTTGTGCTTGTTTTCTCCGTGTTTTCGCTGCCTTTTTGCCCGTTTTTGCCTGCATTTGTGCTTGTTTTCTCCGTGTTTTCGCTGCCTTTTTGCCCGTTTCTGCCTGCATTTGTGCTTGTTTCTCCGTGTTTTCGCTGCCTTTTTGCCCCGTTTTGACCTAAATTGGTGCTTGTCTTTGTGTCTGCCGATCTCGGCGTGCTCTGCCCTTCTCGCCGCCCCCCGCTCCCGCTTCCCGCCACCGCCTTAGCCCCGCCCCTTTTTTCTTCTGTTTCCCTCCCCGCTCCCGCCTCCCAGCTGCTCCGCCCACCCGCGCACTTGGCCTTAAATGGCGACCGTGCGACGCAGGTGAGTGTGACCCACTTGTGGGACACCCCCGCGCCGCACGGCCACCAGCTGCTGCGTGTGCCCCCAGTGCCTGCCTCTGTCTCAGCGCCGGCCTCGCTGCCGCCCTGAGCGCTCTCCTTGGTTTCCCCCCGTCTTTTGCCAGCATTTGTGCTTGTTTTCTCCGTGTTTTCGCTGCCTTTTTCCCCGTTTTTGCCAGCATTTGTGCTTGTTTTCTCCGTGTTTTCGCTGCCTTTTTCCCCGTTTTTGCCAGCATTTGTGCTTGTTTTCTCCGTGTTTTCGCTGCCTTTTAGCCCGTTTTTGCCTGCATTTGTGCTTGTTTTCTCCGTGTTTTCGCTGCCTTTTAGCCCGTTTTTGCCTGCATTTGTGCTTGTTTTCTCCGTGTTTTCGCTGCCTTTTTGCCCGTTTTTGCCTGCATTTGTGCTTGTTTTCTCCGTGTTTTCGCTGCCTTTTTGCCCGTTTTTGCCTGCATTTGTGCTTGTTTTCTCCGTGTTTTCGCTGCCTTTTTGCCCGTTTCTGCCTGCATTTGTGCTTGTTTCTCCGTGTTTTCGCTGCCTTTTTGCCCCGTTTTGACCTAAATTGGTGCTTGTCTTTGTGTCTGCCGATCTCGGCGTGCTCTGCCCTTCTCGCCGCCCCCCGCTCCCGCTTCCCGCCACCGCCTTAGCCCCGCCCCTTTTTTCTTCTGTTTCCCTCCCCGCTCCCGCCTCCCAGCTGCTCCGCCCACCCGCGCACTTCGCCTTAAATGGCGACCGTGCGAACGCGCAGCGGTCACGCGCAGCGGGCGCGCCGAACGTGCGCCGAAGGCGCGCCAAAGGTAAGCCCGTCTGCGCCCGTCCGCGACCGGATCGCGACCAGCGCCAGGACCCCTGGCCCCCACCGACGGAAGCCGACCCGACGAACCTACAGCGCCTCCGACCTCACCGCACTCAACACCGGCCACATCCCAGGATGTCACCGAGCCGCCCCGAAGCACACCCACGGACCCTTCAGCTGCCTCGCCTGCAAATTCACCTGCATCCGGACCTTCCCTGCACCCGCCAAGCCGAACTCCAGCAGCACCCACCTCAAGTGCATCCTGCTCAACACCCGCTCCGTCCACAGACACGCCGTAGAACTCTGGAACCTGCTCGACACCACCGCCCCCGACGTTGCCTTCATCACCGAGACCTGGATGAACGCCTCCTCAGCCCCAGACATCGCCATCGCCATCCCAGAGGGCTACAAGATCACCCGGAGGGACCGCGACAACCAGACCGGAGGAGGCATCGCCATCATCCACAGAGACACCATCCGCATCACGACCAACACCGACGACACCCTCACCACCGCTGAACACCTGCACTTCCAGATCCACACCAACCCGAAGACCACCCTCAGAGGCACCCTGATCTACCGACCCCCGGGACCACGCACACGATTCAGCGAGGACATCGCCGACTTCGTCAGCCCGCACGCTCTCCCCTCCGCCGACTACATCCTCCTGGGGGACCTCAACTTCCACCTGGAGAACAACAACGACCGCAACACCACCACCCTGCTCGACAACCTCGACAACCTCGGACTCAAGCAACTGGTGACCACCCCCACCCACCTCGCCGGACACACACTCGACGCCGTCTTCTCTTCCAGCAAAGACGTCACCTTCAGCCACGCAACAGGACTCCACTGGACGGACCACAGCTGCGTCCACTTCACCTTCAGAAGAACGACGATCCACCACCTCCAGCAACAGGCTGCTCGAAGAAGCTGGAACAAGATCACAGCCAACCAGCTCACCGCCTCCCTGAGCCAGCACCCTCCCGCCAACTCAGCGAACCCCAGCCAGGCCGCCGACAACCTCACGAAGTGGATCAGCAACTGCGCGGACGAACTCGCCCCTCTGAGGACCCCGCCCAGCAGATCCTGCAGCAGAAAAACACCATGGTTCACCGACGAACTCAAGTGCTCCAAGAAGAACTGTCGAGCCCTCGAGAAAGCCTGGAGAAGGGAACCAACGACGGACAACATGGCCACCCTCAAGCTCGCCACCCGGAAACACCATCAACTGATCCGCGCCACCAAGAAAAATGCATACAAGGACCGGCTGGACAACAACGCACACAACTGCAAGGAACTCTTCAACATCGTGAAAGAGCTCTCCAACCCCAACGCCGGAAACAACGACATCACCCCGTCGCAAGACCTCTGCAACTCCCTCGCGTCCTACTTCCACAACAAAATCACGGACATACACAACAGCTTCAGCAACCAACCAACGCAAGCCACAACCGCAACGACGCCACCATCCACCACCCTCCGCACCTGGACCCCGATCAGCACCGAAGACACCATCCGCACCATGAACTCCATCCATTCCGGATCTCCGACTGACCCCTGCCCTCACCACGTCTTCAACAAGGCCGACGCTGTCCTCGCACCCCACCTGCGGGACATCATCAACACCTCCTTCGACTCCGCCACCTTCCCTGAGAGCTGGAAGCACGCCGAAATCAGCGCTCTCCTCAAGAAACCCACAGCAGACCCCACCGACCTCAAGAACTACCGTCCCATCTCGCTCCTCCCGTTCCCGGCCAAAGTCATCGAGAAGACCGTCAACAAACAGCTGGCCGCCTTCCTCGAGACGAATGGATCCCTCGACCCCTCACAGTCCGGCTTCCGAGCGAACCACAGCACGGAGACCGCCCTCATCGCCGCCACCGACGACCTTCGAACTCTGATGGACAACGGAGAAACAGCGGCCCTCATCCTCCTGGACCTCTCCGCGGCTTTCGACACTGTCTGCCACCGCACCCTAGTACAGCGCCTCAGCAACATCGGAATCCAGGAGAAGGCACTGGAATGGATCACCTCCTTCCTCGACGGAAGAACACAAAGAGTCCGCCTACCACCGTACAAGTCAGAGGCCACCAAAGTCATCTGCGGCGTACCCCAAGGATCCTCGCTGAGCCCAACCCTCTTCAACGTCTACATGAGCCCCCTCGCGGCCATCGCACGCCAACACAACCTGAACATCATCTCCTACGCCGACGACACCCAGCTGATCCTCTCCCTGACCAACGACCCCGCCACCGCCAGAGCCAACCTGCACGAAGGGATGAGAGACGTAGCCGAATGGATGACGACCAGCCGCCTGAAACTGAACTCAGACAAGACGGAGGTCCTCATCCTGGGCGCCACGCCCTCCGCCTGGGACGACTCCTGGTGGCCCCCCGCCCTGGGCACCGCACCCAAACCGACGGACCACGCACGCAACCTGGGCTTCATCCTGGACTCCTCCCTCTCCATGACCAGACAAGTCAACGCCGTCTCCTCGTCATGCTTCAACATCCTGCGCATGCTACGTAAGATCTTCCGGTGGATCCCCACCGAGACGAGGAAGACGGTCACCCAAGCCCTCGTCACCAGCCGACTGGACTACGGCAACGCCCTCTACGCCGGAACCACGGCGAAACTCCAGAAGAGACTCCAGCGGATCCAGAACGCCTCGGCGAGACTCATCCTCGACATCCCCCGACGCAGCCACATCACCGGACACCTGAGAGATCTGCACTGGCTCCCGGTCAACAAGAGAATCACCTTCCGGCTCCTCACCCACGCGCACAAAGCCCTACACGACCAAGGCCCGAGCTACCTCAACAACCGGATCAGCTTCTACACTCCCAAGCGCCTCCTCAGATCAACCAACCACGCCCTCGCCGCCGTCCCCCGCATCCGAAGAGCGACAACAGGAGGAAGATCCTTCTCCTACCTGGCCGCCAAGACCTGGAACTCACTTCCGACCAATCTGCGCCTGACCCAAGACCACCTCTCCTTCAGGAAGCAGCTCAAGACCTGGCTGTTCGAGCAGTAGCGGCACCCCCCCCCCTCCCAGCGCCTTGAGACCCTACGGGTGAGTAGTGCGCTCTACAAATGACCTGATTGATTGATTGAGAATAAAAAATAAAGGAGACGAAACTGGAGGCTGGGAGGGTCTAATAAATCCATTGGCAAGGTATTTATCCAAGTACTCTTTTAAGTGGCAGTTTTCTGCTTCTGTTAATGCATAAATATGACTACAAGGAAGGACGGCCCCTGGTTCAAGATCAATGGCACAGTCGTAAGGGCGATGTGGAGGCAATTGCTCAGCTTCTACTTCACTAAATACTTCTTGAAAGTCTCGGTTCCGCAGGAATTTCAACCGTACAAATTACTCCTATAGAATCTCCTCCAAATGATAGTAAAGATGCCTGGGTTGGTTCAGGAGATTCACTAGAAGCACAATAGCAATGCTCAGAGCAAAAGGTAGACTTCATTTCGACAGTTCGATTTTCCCAATCTATGGTAGGATTATGCATCGCTAACTAAGGTAATCCCAATATAAGTTGGAATTGGGGCGTGTCACTGAGGTTAAATTGTAATACCTCCTGATGACCATCAACTTGGATAAGTTCCAAAGGTTCTGTATGACTGATAATAGGTCCAGACGATAAATTGGTACAGTCTACAGCACGAACAGATTCACTTCTTTCTTTCAAAATAGCTTGAATGACCATACGTTGAGCATATTTGAGATCACAGAAGTTGCCTGTGGCTCCAGAATCAATCATAATAGCTCCCCCAATGATCTTTTGGTCCCAAAATTTGATCGTCATGTGAAGAATCAAATGAGGGGCTAAGGTCTGTAACGTGTTGATTATCTGATGAGTTTCTGGGATCGTTTTCTCTTCTTGCGCCATCAGGACGACCCCGTCTACTGATGGTTTTGGGCGTTTCCCTTCACCGGAAACTTTGGTCTTTTAGGACATTCTTTGACAAAATGGCCACCAATCTGACAGTACAAACACAGCTTCTTAATTTGACGTTGTTCCTTCTCTTCTTTACTTAGTGGTCCACGAATTGCTCCAATCTGCATAGGTTCCCCTTCAGAACCAGATCCAGAAGGCTTTCCAGCTTCCAATCTAGCTCTATCAAAACGAGGCATATTCATCCTAAATTCTTTTTTCTTCTCTCCCTTCCTTTCCGACCAACGAAAGTCTATTTCTAGTACCAAATCCACTAAAGCGGATAATTCCGTTGGGCGATTAGGAATCTGAGACAGAGTGTCTTTGATCTCATCTCTTAACCCCTGATAAAAGAGGGCAGCTCTTTTTTCTTCAGGCCAATTTGTCTCGACTATAAGCTTATTAAATTGCGTTAAATATGTCACCAAATCTTTTGTACCCTGAAGAAGTTCCAGCAACTCATTATCGGTGGCCTGGGAAATTCTACTTCTATCAAAGATCCTCAGAAATTCTGTTTTAAACAACTCAAAATCATAAAGAAAAGGATCATCCTGGGACACTAAAGGCATTGCCCAATTTGCTGCATCTCCACCCAAATAGGATAGAATAAAGGCCACTTTAGACTGAGCATCAGGAAATAAATTGGCTCGATAAATAAAATGTAAAGAACATTGTGTCAAAAAAAGTAGGGCCTTTTGTGGATCCCCGTGAAACCTTTCTGGGGCAGCTAATGGGATGATTGGCGAGACTGAATGTATGACCTGCGCAACTGACTGTGGACTTGCTTGATGCGAAGTATGTGTATGTGAAGAAGGAGCAACTGCAGGATTACCCAAAGCCAACCCTTCTACCTTCTGTGACAATAACTGAGTTTCCTGTGGTGAAGCTGATAACTCATGTCTCAAGTTTTTATTTTCCTCTCTTATTGTGCCTATATCTTTCTGGATACCCTCTAACATAGCACCTAGCGCCTTTAAATTAAACCCTTCCGCCATTCTGCCTAGGTGAAGAAAACTTCTTGGGCACTTCAATCTGTCAAAGCACCAATCTTCATGGAAGCAGAATTTGCGATAGCTCCCAATGCCCCTGTACCAGTACCCTCGCTCTGCCTTTCACTGAGCAAGTGCACCAACAGGGGGGAAAGGGGAATTGGAAAAAAGAGAAGAGACAACTCCTTCTGACACTGCTTCTCTCTCTCAGCTCCCTGGTAGTCTTCGTGTAGTTCCCAGGAAGGAGATGATACCTAATGCACAGAATGGGCAAAAGATAAACAACTTCCCTCCTTAGTTTACAATTACTACATATCATAAACTGAATACTTCCTACCAGTCTAAGAAAGAGTTTTTGCCCCTCTTCTGGTGATGCCTCATGGGTTATAGCTGGTTCCCTGCACCTGAAACCAATAACACTACAAATGGTAAGCTGAATATACAATGAGAGAATTACATAGTATATGCCTGGGGTTTCCTAATGACCTAAATTAGAAGATATACACACTTGTCTCTTGAACCTTGGTTGGTCTTCCCCTTTTAACTACTGTGAAGTTCCTAAGTCGACTCCAAACGCTGGTGAAGCATTCGCGCAAAAAGTGACTGGGTAGGGAAGATAGGGCGGGAAGGAAAAAGGTAAAGCGCAAAGGGAAAGTCCCAGTTATTTGAACTGAAGAAAAACGCGCAACAACCAGCTAGCAGTGCGGGAAATAGCTGAGGCGATAATCATATGATTTGTCTTACTTGAAAGTCTCTCTGTTCTCGCCTCACTCACGCTGCAGAATTCCTTAAAACGGAAGGTCTAAACTCCTCTGAAAGTTTGTTGTGAGTCTGCTGCAAGAAATGACCTCCACGAAGCAGCCAGATAACTTCTCTGGCAACTCCGTAAATACCCCAAACTGTCTCTGGAAACGTCAGGACCAACTCACTAATCACTCTACGAATTAACTAAGAATTACCGAGCCTACGCACTAGAAAATGCGCGGAGATACGGTATCATGAAACTACTCTAACAAGACTTCAGTTAAAGTCCGCCGCGGGAAGCGCGTGCACCTGCCTTAACCATTAGTGGCCTCACAGGTGTTCTGAAAGTGAGACCTAAAATGCAGTAAACACGGCGGACATCTTACTGTGTGCAATTTCCCTAACTAAGGTTTTCCCAAATGTTAACCATGCATGGTTTTACAATGGTTCTAAACCTTTTTGTGACCAGATGTTTTCTTTGACCCAATGTAGTGGCAATGACGAGATTGCTGACAGACCCCGTTGCACATTCTGCAACAGGGGAATCTCCATTTAGTTTGTTGAAGGGCAGAGTGCCTTGCATGGTGGCCCTTCCGGCGTGGATGGCAAGATATGAACAAAAAAGAAATCGAAAATGAAATACTGCGTACAAAATTGGAAGTATTCCAGGCACATTCTGAACAAAGACACAATGAGAGAGAAATTAAAGTAGGCAGGATGTTTGAGGAAGGAATTGTGGTGGGGTTATGTATGGAGAACGCGGTCAAGAAGGAAAGTTCCAAGCTATCAGAACCCAAGAAAGTGGTGAAAGTGTAGGTAATTCATGTCCTTATTTATGAAGGGATTGCGCCTCTGTTATGTCACTTGTTGTGATGCTACGGTGGCATAATCAATGTGCCATACTGCACCCTATTTACAAAGTGATGCATCTAGGCAGATGTGTCACTTTGTAAAGGCCTGCTCTACATTATACCTGCGTCAAGTACAATGTTGGCAGTGGGGGTGTTCCCCCGCAAACACGATTCTTGGAAGTGGCGCAGTGAAATTTATGAGATTTCTCTACGCCTCTTGTACAACTTGACTACGTAAAAATCCTTACGCCTGATTCAAGCAGGCGTAGAGAGTGATGCAGGGCCTTTCACATGGAACTCGCTCATGTGTAATGACACATTGCTGGAGTTGCATCAGTTTTCCGACACACTCCAGCAAGGGGGCATTTTTGCACCATGGAGTGCCGTATGGTAAATCTGGCGCATCCATGGTGTTATAAGGATGGTGCTATGAAAAGTGATGCATCTCTGTTCTTGCACAGCAATGGTCACTTTTTATAAGTGAGGCCCTCCCTACTGTTGTCTGATGG
The DNA here is from genome assembly GCF_964261635.1 of Lissotriton helveticus. Classification (NCBI taxonomy): domain Eukaryota; kingdom Metazoa; phylum Chordata; class Amphibia; order Caudata; family Salamandridae; genus Lissotriton; species Lissotriton helveticus. The sequence continues at coordinate 1,887,595 of NC_136068.1, forward strand.
TAAAATGGTGGAATGCCAGAAGGGTGACCAGTTGCCAAGAGCTTAAAGAGCAAGAATGGATGAACAGATGCAGACTAGATGAGTGTGAATTCAAGGACGAAGGGTTGTGCAGAAGTGAGCCTAAATAGTGGAGCAAGGTAAAACCGTTGTGGCACATAGATTACACATGTGCTTAAGTAATTCTTGTTTTATGTTTTTTTAGGTGACAATTCTTAGGGAAGGAAGAGGTATATGTTGTATTCTTTTATGCTTAATTTTGGTGTTTATGTGTTCTGGCAACAGTGATGGTGTTCCAAAGCAACCCGTGTGCGTCCACTCCTGGAACCCGCCTTGTGGATTCTAAGTCGCTGGGAGAAGACATTTGCTGAGGTCCAGGGGCTGATCAGGGGTCGTTATTGGTTGCTGAATAAAGGAGACATTTATCATATCCCATGTGTTCTGTCTTTCCAAAAGTTACTCCTCCCTAAGGGGCATATTATCAAGAACAGCACTAAAAATTATCACCTGCCTCTAAAACGACGATATTGGGTCTGATAATATGCCCTTGTGAATTCCCATAGAAGCCCGTGTTCTGGTGTGAACATCGGCTTCTATTGGAATTATCCAGGGCATATTATCAAGCCCATTATCGCCGCTTTAGCGGCAGTTTTCTGCCGCTAAACCGGCGATAATTTTAACTCCATTCTTGATAATATGCCCCTTAATTACTTGCATTTTCAAGTAAGGATTGCGGGGCATATTACCAACGTTAAGCGATATTTATCGCTAACGATGCTTAGCAACAAATTTTTTACCGCTAAGCATCGTCAGAAATTATCGCAGATAAACCTTGCTATTATCAAGGTTTATCGCAAATGCGATAAAAAACTGCCGCAATGCATGAATATCGCTGAAAAGTCAGCGATATTCAGGCATTACCGAGCTAATGCTCTTAGCCATGTTATCCACCTCCCATTGGATAACATGGCTAAGAACTGCTCAGGGCAGGTGTTAGCTTTTGGAGATATTCGCGCTTAGCGCGAATATCTCCAAAAGTTGGTAATAGGAGATAGCGATGTTAGCGACTGTTTCCAGTCGCTAACATCTTGGCACGCCCACTTTGCATGTCATTAGTGATAAATATCACTGACATGCAAAGTGGGGCCCAAGATGGTCGCTATCTCCTACTAGCGGTCGCCAACTGGTGTTAGCGACAGCTAGGTAATAGGGAGATAATTTTATCTCCGCTTTCTTGGCTTTTAAAGCCAAAAAAGCAGAGATAAACCCCCGTGATAATATGCCCCTGCAACTTTTCAGTCAATGCTCTCTATCTCTCCCACATTCACTAATTAAACATATAGGGACCCATTCACCAAATGAACTTAAGACTCAATCCTAAACTTACTACTATTTTGGTATTCACAGAATGCACTTACTACTTTTGGCATTCACAGAATAAACTTACTACTTTTGGTATTCACAGAAGTTAGGATTTTGTCTTAAATTGTCTTAAGACAAACTTAAGACAGACTTAAGACAGACTTAAGACAAACTTAAGACAGACTTAAAACAGACTTAAGACAGACTTAAGACAAAATCCTAACTTAAGTCTGTCTTAAGTCTGTCTTAAGTTTGTCTTAAGTTTGTCTTAAGACAAAATCCTAACTTCTGTGAATACCAAAAGTAGTAAGTTCATTCTGTGAATACCAAAAGTAGTAAGTGCATTCTGTGGAATACCAAAATAGTAGTACGTTTAGGATTGAGTCTTAAGTTCATTCTGTTAATCGGGCCCAACCTCACATATGGGGAGACTCTGCAGGGGTGGGCACAACTGCAACTTGCAGTATGTTAGTAGTGTTTTTGTAGTACTACTAACCCAACTTTAAATTACAGTTTGTGAAGAGCCCCCATTGCACCTCAACTTTCTCTATATGTAATAATGAGAATGAGACTGCAGATGATTCTAAATTTATGAGTTAAATGTTACTTAAAAGTATTGACAGCGGCGACTCCTCCGTAATGGTGTAGCATCCCCCCTCCTAAAAGCCAGCAGAAGAAAAATAAAATGATTATAAAACAATTGTATTCTCATTTAATTTTTCCTTTGCGACAGCCGACAAGAGTCTACAGTGGGGGGGATGGGTGGTCAGGCAATACTTAACAGGGCAGAGACTGGGGGGAGGAGTGGTAGGCGCACTTGTAAGAGTGCAGGTCAGTTTAGCTGGCCGAACTGACATGCGCTCTTAGGTTTCTCCAACCCGAGCTGTGTTGCAGAGCCGAGTTGGAGAAACAGCATAGGCTGCCAGGAACTGTCTGAGCAGCCGCTCAGACCAATCCCAACACTTCTCTTGTGCTGGCAAATGTATTCCCAGAATGAGAGCAACGCGGGGATTGGCCCCTGGCAGCCTGCGCAGTGAGCCGCAGTGCGTGGATGGCCGGGTGGTGAAGATTGGCAGAGAGGAGCAAGGCGGCGGCTGCTGGAGCAGCAGGTAAGTACAGTTTTTTTATTTTTTTATTGTCTTCGGTGCTTTCTTTTGGTATTTTCACTCCTCCCTGCAATGGAAACAGACACTACTCATTGTAGACTTACATGGAGGAGTACAGCCAAATTTACGATTGAAAAAGGTGTAGTAGAAACTCCAGCACCACACATGGAAAACCTCTAATACCACACTGAAAATAATGGAAGCAGGGACTTAAAATACAACCCTATATATATACATGTAGCTTAAGAGAACTATTTTGAAACTGTCATTTCACCATATTTGATATTTTATCCTAATGTGTTATACCTTCCTCTTCAAATTCTATGTACAGCGTATTTTAAGTGACAGGTGTTCTTACTGCACTGCAACCAATATCAGCGCTCTCTTTGTACAGCTCTCTGATACTGTGATGGTCATGTTTGCACTTTATAAAACACAGACACACCGTATATATATTTTAATGCAAAAATATTTAAATAAACATTTTAATTTAACGCATTAGTTAATAGTGCAGTATCATTTTCTTAATTTCGTCTTACATTTAAAATAAATATATAATAATACAAATTTTCATTAACATGAAAATATTTGACATTTTTAAAATTTAGTACACTTTTCATATTTTTCTGTATACTATAAATGTAAAAAGCACGATACTAATTCTAGAGATACTTGTTTGTTCAAACTCGACTCGAGGTTTTTTGCTATGTGAAGTGATACAGGTGCGCTTCTCAAATCTGCCGGCCACCAGCTGGTACCTTCATCACGGATAGGGGAACAAACACAGTAATTCTGTTTTGTCACCATTCAATTTCTGTGCATTGGTATGCATCCAATTCCTGACTTCTTGCGTTCATGTATGCACATGGGATCACTGAAAGAATATCGACGGACAGAATATCGACCATCAAAAATATCGTTGAGAAAATATCGACAGTCAAAATATCGAGTTTCTATCTACAAACAGGTAAGTACAAAAATATCGAGTTAAAAATATCGTTTACAAAAATATAGTTGTAAAAAATATCGTATTTACTAAAAACAGTGTTAAATTAAATTAATATTAATAATTAATTAGTAAAATATACTTAAAATTACTTAAATTAACTTATAGTAATTAAATAATTAATGAAAGTTAAATAAATATTTTTTTATTTCATATTTATTAAACATATATATATATAGTAATAAAATATAATAAAATAATACCCAAAAACTGAAAACTGACCCTGAACCCTAAAAATACCCCTTTACCCAAAAACTGAAAACTGACCCTGAACCCTAAAAATACCCCTTTACCCAAAAACTGAAAACTGACCCTGAACCCTAAAAATACCCCTTTACCCAAAAACTGAAAACTGACCCTGAACCCTAAAAATACCCCTTTGCCCAAAAACTGAAAACTGACCCTGAACCCTAAAAATACCCCTTTGCCCAAAAACTGAGAACTGACCCTGAACCCTAAAAATACCCCTTTACCCAAAAACCCAAAACTGACCCTGAACCCTAAAAATACCCCTTTACCCAAAAACCCAAAACTGACCCTGAACCCTAAAAATAAAAACGATATTACTTCACTTACCTTAAAAACGATATTTTGGCTGTCTATATTCTGTCCTGTCGATATTTTCTCCAAACGATATTTTGGAGTCGATATTATGTCCAAACGATATTTTGGAGTCGATATTATGTCTGTGCACCATGCACATGCCCGGCCAAAGTCCATTGTTCACCTATCAGTATAAATATTTGTGTATCATCTGCATACAACTTTAAGGATAGCCCAACAAACCCTATTAGTTTTTCCAGAAGATATATGTAAAGGTTAAGTAATATGGTGGTAAGAATGGGGCCCGGCAACACTCTACAGGGTAAAACCTCTCTGCATAGAGAAGTGGGAGTCCTTCCCATCATTCTGGGTGCAGTTGGTAAGGAAGGAGGACCAGTTCGAGCCATTTCCTGTGACTCCCAATACTTTAGTCCAGTTATCAGAGTTGAACAGTAGCGGCTCCTCCTCTACGGAGAAGGAGCATCACCCCACCGCTTTTAAGCAATGCGAAGAAGAAGCATGAAATGATAATAACTTTAAGTTATTATCATTTCATGCTTCCTGCTGCTTTTGCGAGTGGGCGGGAGGGCAGGGCGGGGGAGGAGCGGTGTTCCCACTCCTAAGTGCGCAATGACCGCTCAATACAGCCTGCATGGAGAACAAGCCCAGGCTCCCATTCCCTGGTTGAGGGACCAACCAGGACGCTCAAAACCAATCACAACCCAGCATTGCAGTGTTGTGATTGGTCAGGGGAGCCTGGGTATCTACCAATCACAATGCTGCACTGCAGAATTGTAATTGGTCAGTGGGGTCTGTCTGTGCTTCCGTCCGAGACAGTAAAGAGCAGGAGCCGAGAGGATGGACCCGGCGCGAAGGTACGTTTATTTCATATTTTTGTTATGTTTTTAAATATGTGCTACCCCTCAAGCCCGCCCAATCCCACCCCCATGCAACCCATTCGCCCCGCCACCCATGAGACATGCCACCCACCGCGGGAGTTGAATAGGAAACTGTATCAAATGCAGCACTAAAATCTATTAGGACTTTCGCAGCACTATGGGGCATATTAGCGATAATTATCGCTATGCATGGTTAGCGTCGAAAATTATATCGCCCGGCTCCGACGATTTTTACTGCTGAGATACCTTGATATTATAAAGGTTTATCTCAAAAGCGGTAAAAATCCGGCAAAATGCATGAATATCGCTGAAAAATCAGCGATATTCATGCATTATCGTAACAATGCTCTTAGCCATGTTATCCACCTTCCATTGGATAACATGGCTAAGAACTGCTCAGGGCAGGCGTTAGCTTTTGGAGATATTCGCGCTTAGCGCGAATATTTCCAAAAGTAAGGCTTTGTTGATCATAGGAGATAGCGATGTTAGCAACTGTTTTCAGTCACTAACATCTTGGCACGCCCACTTTGCATGTCATTAGCGATAATTGTTGCTGACATGCAAAGTGGGCCCCTAAATGCCCGCTATCGCCTACAAGCTGTCGCTAACTGGTGTTAGCGACAGCTTGGTAATAGGGCGATAATGGCCCTTGGTAATATGCCCATATGACCCTATCCAGCAGGTACCATAGACCATTTAACGCAGTTATAAGGGCGGTCTCTGTGCAGTAAAGGCTCCTAAACTCAACCTGGGCCTTGTCCAGTAAATACTACTTTCCATATCCTTCACCAGTTGCTAATTTCTTTTGCATCATTTGTTCAGGCAAAGGCAGACGGAGATGGGCCTATAATTAGATAGTTCTTCTGGGTCACCATTTGCATGTTTTTTAAAATAGGAATTATTCCATGGTTGGGGACAAGTGGAAGCATTAACTGCTAGATTACCTGATGTAAGTACCACTGGGGCAAACAGGTCATCTGCACCGAAGAGGCTAGACTGATCATGACATAGTAAATCAAAACCCGTCACTGGAGAAGGTAAATTCAATTGAAAATTGAATCGATTCTGTCTCTTTCTTCTGATCACTCCTAGTGAAGTTGGTTCAAATTGTATCTATCTAATCCTCAAAGAAAAGCTGAAAGATCTCCATATAAGGTTTCTGAGCTAGCAAGTTCAGTGTCAGAGAGACTGCGAAACACAAGCTTCACTAAAAGTGACGATTTGGCGGCACACAGGGGCTCATAAATGAGACTCCCGTTCTTCAGACCGCGGCCTCATTGATGAGGTCTTGTGCGCCACCTGAATGTCACTTTTAGCGACAGACCGGTGGCTTGCACTGTAGGACCATATCTACAAGGCCACGTTAAGTCGCCCTGCTTGGCTTTTCATGGCCGGAGACAATGCAGCGACAATGCAGCACACGCCTCTGCGTTGCCTCGCCTTACGATAGGAGGGCATGTCGTGGGCGCTACGGTGGGTGTACCCACATAAAACCCATGGCATTTGACACAGTCCCAGATTGGCACGATTTCACGAACCTGATAATGCGTCAAAAACCCTACACCTCCCCAGGGGTGGCTAGGGGAGGCACAACGAGGAGACATACCTTCCTTTCTCCTCATTTCTTCCTCTTTGCATTCAGCAGCACGCACATAAAGAGGGAATCACCTCCATTGATTGGTTTCGTGCAGGAAGGTGCACCCTTGAACCATGGCGCGAGGGTGCCTGCTTTGGCGCAAGCAGCCATTTGTGCATCAGCAGAGGGGGAAAGCACAGGAATGCACTGTATCCGATAAGTATGGTGTGTCCCTGCTCTTTTCTTCTGACGTAGGGCAGAGCAGCAGGCAAGCTTGCTGTGCTGTCCCGCGCCGTAAATGAGGCCCTAAGCCTGAAGGTAAAATCCCCGACGGACCTCCCTGCTTGGCACATCGGATCTCAGGATCCATCAAGCCTGCCCTCCAAGGGCTTCATTTACGAGGTCCCTAGCGGCACTTCTGCACCGCCGGAGCATCACTTGTTTGACTCTCCAGTTGTGCGGCGTGCCACAGCGTATTTACACAGCCACGCAAAGCGACGTTACTTGGCTTTTCCTGTTCTTGTAAATATGTACCCCTCTCACACAGAACACTGCGTGAAATGGGCGTTCCGGGGGTGCTGCTGGGTGTCCAACAGATTCCAGCCCCACCTCAGGGGTGGCGTTAGGGAGGAGGCACAACAAGTAGAAATATGTTTGTTTCTCTTTCTATGTGTTCTGCATTCTGCAGCACACTTAGAAAGTGGAAACACCTCTTGTGATTGCTTTTGTGCAGGAAGGTGTCCATTGTTTGGTGCTTTGATTTTATTACTAGTTTGGTACTGCCTGAATACTTTACTCATCGCCCGAGTAGGTCTTTCTTTCGGTGCCACAGCTGCCAGGGTGCTGAGCTGAGGTTTAGTGACTTTTGAGGTTTACTCTAAAGGGTTTGTGTTATTTGTCCTTGAGATGGGCACATCCCGCCCCAAACATTCATCTACTTTCTAGTGTCTGAAGTGGTTGCCTCTTCTGGAGTTTTGGATGACATTAGGAAAGTGGCTGACTGGTTTAGGTTATCTAAGTTTAGAACAGAGGGGCATATTACCAACAACTAGCGATAATTATCACTATGTTGGCTTAGCGGCAATATTTTTATCGCCGTGTTGCGGCGATTTTTATCACTTAGGAACCTTGCTATTATCAAGGTTCATATCCTAAGCGATAAAAATCGTCTGAAAGCATGAATATCGCTGAAAAGTCAGCGATATTCATGCATTACCGAGCTCATGCTCTTTGCCATGTTATCCACCTCCCATTGGATAACATGGGTAAGAACTGCTCAGGGCAGGTGTTAGCTTTTGGAGATATTTGCGCTTAGCGCGAATATCTCCAAAAGTTGGTAATAGGAGATAGCGATGTTAGCGACTGTTTCCAGTCGCTAACATCTTGGCACGCCCACTTTGCATGTCCTTAGTGATAAATTTCACTGACATGCAAAGCGGAGCCCAAGATGGTCGCTATCTCCTACTGGCTGTCGCTAACTGGTGTTAGCGACAGCTAGGTAATAGGGAGATAATTTTATCTCCGCTTTCTTGGCTTTTCAAGCCAAAAAAGCGGAGATAAAGCCCCTTGATAATATGCCCCAGACTGCTTTAGACTAATATCCCATGCTTTTCAGAGGGCTGTTGATAGGGATTGAAATTGTCATAATTAAAAGCCTCAAATTTTAAACAGCATGTGGAATTTCCCACACTATTGTGACAGGAGGTTTAGATTCTATTAAAAACATGGAGGAAAAGATGGTCCCTCTTGACTGCCCAGAGATGCTGGTGCAATATGTATGAGAGGCATTGTCCATCTGACCCTGGGCAATCATTGCACTGAAACATGCCTACAAAGGGTTAAAATGTACCCAGGTTGAGCACAGCTCACAGGGCCATTTGTCTTTTCAATTTCAATTGTTCAAAAGAATAAATCAAAAGAACAGCCAGGTGCAGCCTGTGATTGCTCCAGGGTCAGTCATGCGTTTGCACTTTGCAAATTCCAGGAAGACACGTGGATTCACTTGGACTTTCAAAAGCCTCTGCGGTGCCTCCGTGGCATAATGAACCTACTGCAGGGTGTGTTTATCATTGGCAGGGGTTCATATCATGCTGGGTACAGTCTTTCTTTTGCACTACATAGGTTAAAACCATTACCAGCATTCAGTTCATTAAAACACATTTCTCTTGTAAAGAGATACAAAATGCTTCAACTGTGAATTATTCCTTTATGAATAGACTAGGAAGTATCGAGCAAACAAGCACTCTAAAGGGAGTGAGTCTTACATTGTTAAGTGGTCATGTATTTCATCACAACTTTTTAAATATTTTCTGCACTACAGAGCGGTGCTTCAAATTCCTGAGCTGTTTGCCAGGTGAGGCGAGGCAGTTTCCCCTTACAAATTAAGGTGAGCCCTTGATAATTTGAACAATGGATTGCATACTAAGGTCATTGGACCAGATATGCTAAGAATAACAATTGAGCAATGTCTAATGATAGCCCTTACTAATGATGGTGTTATCGTATTTTATATTCTTTGTCTATGTGTGGGCACGCTGGCGAATTTACAATCGGACCTTCTGACCCAAGAAGGAGGAAAACTAGAAGTGAACAGGTGACATTTAGCATTTTTGTTCACAAGTGTCCTTGTTGTATTTATTCTTTTTCACGTAAAAGCAGTAGCAATTAAGTTAATGGGTCCTGAGGAAGCGGCAGGTACAAGCTTTGACCTTTAAATGTCCGCTGAAACATGTCGACCAGATTACCCAGTCAGAAGTTATTTGTTTGAACCATCGGACTTTTTTGCACTCTATTGTTTTTAGTGTTGGAGGTGCACGACTCCAGAATAAAGTTATATTGTATGCATCATCCAATCTTATTACGAACACATTCACTTTTTTCACTAATCACTAATGCACTGCTTTCAGTTACAAGTAAATAACATCTACCAGACATCCATCCTTAATGACCATCTCCTCTCTCTACTTATGGAGATAAACAATGGACTACCTACTGTGAAGTAGACCAAATGATGTACTGGGTGGTACAGAACGAGTAACTGATGGACATTTTTTCATAATGGGTGATTGTCCAATAGTTTGTCTTCAAAGTAACTTCTGAAGCAGACACATAGCCAGCTCTACACACACATAGTTCTGATTTTGTTTGGAGACCCACAGTTATCCGTCGTTTTTCATAAGCTGACCAGGGGGATTTTAACTGTGCCCCGGTCGTTAAACTGTGCCTCGAACCCTCCCCTAATTGTATGTATGTTGTAGACTAGGAAGTAATCTTTAAGTCCCACCTCTTACACTTTTGATAAATAACAGTTTAAAAAGTTAGGAAAGGATAAGTAAGATTTTGAATAAGAGTAACCAAATATGTATCCGCATTGACTATCTTTCTGTATGTAATCTTGGCAAAAAGACAACAGACTAGCAACAAGAATACAAGGGCCTCATTTATGAAAAGTGACGCATCGCTGCATTACAACAGCGATGTTACTTTTCACTGCGCCCTCCTTGCGACACCAATGATGCGTCATATTTACAGTATGACGCATCATGTCGCAAGGAGTTACAGATACATCAGTATTTCTGACGTATCTGTAAGCGCAAAAGTCACGCATTGCTGGGGTGTGTCACAAAAGTGACGCAACTCCAGCAAAGCGTCCTTTCACATGGGGCAAGCCCCTTGTGAACGGGCCTGCATCAGTCTTACGCCTTCTGTGAGGCAGGCGCAAGATTTTGACGCAACAGCGTCCTAAAAGTGACGCAGTGAAATTTCATAGATTTCACTGCGTCACTATTGCGATGCTTTTTGCGGGGGAACGCCCCTTCTGCATACATTATACCTGACGCAGGTATAATGTAGCGCAGGGGTTTACAAAGTGACGCATCTGCTTAGATGCATCACTTTGTAAATAGTGCGCAACAGGAGGCATGTTTTACGCCGCCGATGCGTCACAAAAAGTGACGCATCGGAAGCGCAAAACTGACGCAAGGCCATATAAATGAGGCCCCAAGAGCCTAGTCCTGAAACCATAGAAGGACTGAACCAATCACTGCAAGGCTCTTTGTGAGGCTGCACCAATCACTGCAAGGCTCTTTGTGAGGCTGCACCAATCACTGCATGGCTCTTTTTGAGGCTGCACCAATCACTGCAAGGCTCTTTGTGAGGCTGCACCAATCACTGCAAGGCTCTTTGTGAGGCTGCAGTGTGAACCTATCAGTTGTGATTCTGCCATAAACCTCTTGATGGTTCCAATGACTGTCTTCATTCTGGTATCCCTTTTGTAAACATCTAATGGGCATATTAACAAGGGGCGGCGATAATATTATCGCCGCTTTACAGCCCATTTTCGGGTGAAAAGCGGTGATAATATTATCACATTATCAACAAGGACATGCTAGCGAGTGTATCCTTACATTAACGCCCCTTGTCAGCACGCCTCCCATCGCATCGCTAATGAAATGCAAAGGTGGCGTGCCTGACAAGACTCCCTTGGGAAAATATCGCTAACCCAGCTACGTCATATTATTGACAACAAGGGTTAGCGATATTTAAAATCATGTTAAGTATGCCTTAACGCAGGAATTTAACGTCTGTTAAATTCCCGACTAAGGCATACTTAACATGGGGGTGGATTGTGTGGCTAAGACCACAGGCCCTATCACCAAGGATATCGCTGTTTTCCATAGAACATCGCTGGAAAACCAGTGATGTTCCATGGAAAACATTACTATCGCTGGGATAATTATCGCCATTGCGCTATGCATTATTAATACAGAGCTAGCATGGCGATAATTATCTGCAATAGCCGGTGGTAAAAAATCCTCACGCTAAGAGCGGCCCGCGATAATTATCGATGCCGCTTGTTGATATGCCTCTATACGCCTGCTACTTTGCCAGCCTTCATGGGTGAAGGAACCACTGTCGTGAGACAGGTTTATGTCCCTCCTCATGCGTGTTCACCTGCTAAAGGGTCTCTAACCAATAAGGGATCACAGACCGAGGTCTACAGCACAAGCTATGAGTAGAGTCAAATGCTTCTGAGAGCTGCACTCTTCGCTGTTCAGAAATCCTCCTCTGTGAACTTTGGATGAGCCGCAGTACTGGTTGGAGAGCGAATTAGTTCCTGCCTAAACCAGTATTACTCAAGACTTATTATTATCCAATATGCCTTATTGTTGATGGTGAAATACTCAATGCATGTTGGAAAGTGGGCTATTGGTAGGGGTAAGTAGGCACCTACTACTAGTAATAAGTCCACTAACACGGTATAGGGTCCAGTAATGGACTCAGTAAATTAGCCTCTTGCTCAACCATCGGTAGCTGACAATGACCAGTCAGGCCTAACTTAGAGACAGGACTGTAATGCATTTATAAAAACCAATACATCAAATAAGTAAGACAAATCACACAATAAAAATCCCACACCAATTTATAAAAAATAGTAAATATTGTTATAATCAAATGGACACCAAAATTACAAAGTTCCACTTTAGGGATCCAGAGATATGAATTTTAAAGATCAACCACTTTATTGTTCTTTAAAACCTATAGCACCACCCTGGGACAACTGGTCACACTTGACAGGGAGAAAGTCAAAGTTTCAGGCCAACTGCAGTGGAGCCCTGGTCGGATACACTGAGTGGGAGGCCCCGGTCGAAATGTTACCTTCACACTTAGAAACTTTCCTGGAGCTCTTTCTTCCGATGGCCCTCGGCCCTCTACAGCAGGCTGGATTAGGTGTGAGTTTGTCTGCTTGACGTTCCCTGAGGCCCTGGTCAAATCCTTGAATTCCGGCACACCTGAGCCTTCAGCAGGACTGAGAGAAGCTGGCCTGGTATACACTGTTCCCAATAAGGTGCGCGCATGCAGGCACACCTCTGTTACCTGTAGCACACAGTGCTGCGAGTGGAGCGCGCACCCATACAGCACATCAAACGAGACAGTTTGCGCCGCTGCTTTTAAAAACGGGTGTTTCTTATATGCAGAGCCCGGCTGTGGTGCATACTGTGTGCTTTTGTTTAAGTATTCATGGTAATTTCAGCGCGTCACGAGCTGCGATTAACATGAATACTTTAAACAAAATCACACAATCTGCCCACAGCCGCGCTTTGTAACGAAAGAAATTCAGCAAGTCTATAAACACGGCGTGAAAAGCACACGTCCTGATTGTAGACGGGAAACATCCTTTACAACGCAGGAATTACAACGCAAGTCGTTACAACGACTTGCGCTGGAGGGCGCTGTAGGATATTGAATAGTTTAATTTACTATCCAAAACCTTCCCTACTATCCACGGGGACTGGAGTTGGAATAGTAAATTAAACTATTCACTATCCAGCGCCCCCCAACGCAAGTCGTTGTAACCACTTGCATTGTAAAACCTGCGTTGTAAAGGCATGCGTGGAAAAAGCATGCGTTGTAACGACATACATCCTTGTAGACTTGCTGAATTTCTCTTCTTAACAGAGCTGGGCTGTGGGGTGATTGTGTGACTTTGTTAAAGTTTTCAGGTTAATTGCTGCTCCAGACGGGCGCTGTGATTAACCTGAAATCTTTAACAAAGGCCCACAATCACCCCACAGCCCAGAGCTCTATTAAGAAAAGAAATGCAGCAACTCTACAAACACGGCGTAAAAAGCACAGTTCGTGTTTGTAGACTTACTGAATTTCTCTTCTTAATAGAGCGCAGCTGTGGGGTGATTTACACTTTTCTGTGCTTGGCATAGCGTGCTACCTACTTGTATTTTCCTGTTCCTGTCACTGCATCCAGATATATGATACAACAAGTAACATCATACCCAGGGCTTTAAGTGGGATAAAAAATCTGGGGGGGTGTCGCAAAGGGGCGTGGCCGATGTAATGTTGGGTGTGGCTTAAAAACACATAAGCATCCAGATATATGATACAACAAGTAACATCATACCTACAAGTCAGGACTATTGGCTTTGTCAATGGTTGTTAGTTGCAAAAGATAAATAAGCAGCAACTATGGCTTGTATGTAATATTGAAAAGGCTTCAACTTAAAGCCCTGGTGATACCACGGCGAGGTTGCAGCTCCTGAGTTTCAAAATGAGAAGAGTAATCCTGAGAGAAAATGACTCTCTTTAAAGGATTTCTAATCCACCAGGACATTTCGCCAAAATAGAGGAAGGACTACACATTTACATCAATAAAGTGGCAAATAATGACAGTCACAAATGGCTGCACATCACAATCTGGATGTGTCCCCCTGGGCACTATCTATGTCCTCTAGTCTGAGGTTTCTATTATGTCGACCAAATTTTCAAAATGGAGTCCTAACTTTACTATTCCTAAACTGAGAAAAATCCTAACTTTAAGACTTTCGGTATTCACAGAAGGCATTTAGGAGTCCTTAAGTTAGGACTCCTAACTTCTGTGAATACCGAAATGAGTAAGTGCCTTCTGTGAATACCGAAATGAGTAAGTGCCTTCTGTGAATACCGAAATGAGTAAGTGCCTTCTGTGAATACCGAAATGAGTAAGTGCTTTCTGTGAATACCAAAATGGTAGTAAGTTTAGGATTTTGTCTTAAGTTAGTTCTGTGAATCGGGCACATTAATCCTATAACCTTAAATAAAACAAAAGTCATATCAATAAACTACAACGAAACAAAGAAACTCGTATGGTTTCTGGACGGACAGAGATTAGACCAGGTAGCCACTTATAAATACTTAGGCGTACTTTTTAGACAGTAGAGGCTCTTTTAAACACCAACTAGAGGCCATCCGTCGGAAGGGCACGACATTCTATCTATCAATAAAGCCCTTGAAGAAAGTTCTCCCTGGCCGGTCATTGGACCCCCTTCTGCAAGTGATTAGTGCGCGCTTACAGCCCATGCTCACATACGGCAGCAAATCCATGCAAGGAAAAGACGCCACAACACTAGTCAACGCCATCAGTGGAGCCTACAGGGCAATTTTCCATCTACCTCCTTACACCTCGCCTGCTCAAGTCCGCCTTGAATTTGGCCTACAGAAACAAACGGTGGAGAGAAGAGGCGCATATATAAAAACATGTCGAAAAATTAGAGATGCCGACCAAGGATCTCTAAACGCTCAACTCTGGACTGAACGCTGTACCCGAGAGAACTCACCCGCACGGAAGTACCTAAAAGAATCACTGGAGACCTTGGGGCTAACAAATCTCTGGGAGTCACCCACAGACATCAAAAGTTTCAAAAAAGTGGTAACGAAAGTAACCAAAATGATGTCATCTATAGAGGACAAAGAAACCCTGGCCAAGAGGGCTCATGGATGGGCAGTGCTGAAAGACTACAACGCTCTGAAGCCGCAAGAATATCTAAAAACGGGCCTCACGCAGACGACAAAAAACAAATTTTTAAACCTGCGCCTCAGCATCATACCATTACTACCCCACTTGGCACCTTGGAAAAGGGAATGCTCAGAAAATCATTGCCGACTCTGCAGAGAAGGCAAAGAGGACCTAATACACATCATTTGCATCTGTACAAACCTCATGGACATAAGGCGTTCCCAACTTTGGGTCTTATGGAATCAAAAGGGCATAACTAGTTGTAGGCAGGCTGTGATGCTGTGTTTTAATCCTGAAGAGACTCAGTTAAATTGCAGATTAACAAAATACTTTGATATAGTGGCTAGAAGACTCACGAAACAGCCACATGGCTTACCTAAAACAGCTACCAAGCCACTGCAATGCTAGAGCACTCGGAGTACATTGTCCCCACAATATTTATGGTCTTTACCAAAATGAAATCGAGACTTTTATGATCTTATAGAGTGTGACCACCTTCTTTTCTTATATTTTAATTGTAAATAATGTTGTTTTTTACAAATGTAAGTTTTTCACATTGTGAGTTTTTATTAACAGTACAATAAACAAACCTAAACCTAAAAAATAAAAAAATAATAAAACCTATAACCTAGCAATTTTATTCTGTCATGACATTTCTTAAAATTAAAACCAGACTCGAGTTTAAATTTTATATTGATTTTATCTACTTCATTTAAGGAAAAGGCTTTTTAAAGATTTATTTAGACAAGCAAAATTAAAGCAATTTATTTAGTACATGTTAACGAAGATGAAAGTTTAGGAAACACATTACCAATCTGTGTAAGAAAAATAACAGAGTCGCACAGGTTCTAAATCTGTCTCTCTATTTCTCCTCAATGCCTCCCTTCCAAAATAAAAATGCTGCATTCAATCATTCTTCTTTACTCCATCAAAAGTCCAAAAAATTTCAAAGTCTCTAGCACCATAAAATTGTTCAAACCGACAGCATGTCGTGGTGCAAATAAAATCCGTAGAGCACGCTTTTTCACGCTTTCGAACAAGTTCTTTTATACCCTTTTTACTAACTATCTAACTTAAAATTTAAACTTTTAGGGTCCACAGTTCATTCTGATTGATGTGTGGGAATGATCACCTCCCTCATCACATCCTTGCCTAAATCAGTTTTCCATTTAGCAATGTCATCTTTAACATTTTCTCATGGCATTCATCTCCGATTTATGCTTGTCATTCTCTTTTTCGTTACACAATTGATCACTTGTTCCGTTCCCACAGTTTTAGATCCAGACATCCTTTGGCACACTTCTGTGCCCTAGGCCAAGCTGACCTTGACATCGCTCACTTTGAGTACCAGCTATTCTGCTTACTCTGCTTTTCACTGGCGCACATGGGTGGAGGCCCTTTTCTCTCAAACTGATGTCAACGCTTCAGTCACCAGCCATTTTCCAACAAACAGGCTGTGTAGGACTCAATGAGAACTAATGCGAAAACAAACACAACAGAAGTTAGATTTAGAATTATAGCCCTTCTGTTTACCTCCCACCATTCTAATATTCCCAGTTAGTTGTTACCTAGTATCAAGCAACACAAATAGCATTCTTTAACTTACCAAGTGCATTTTATTTTTTTGGCCACAATGTATAATTTCTCTATATGAAGCATAAACACACATCCTTGTTTGGGTATAAGTATCTTATTATAGCACTATATTAATATGACTCGTTCACAATTATTAGTATGTTATGTTCGCAAAAAGCCATTAATTTCCCACGTGTAATTTTAAATGTCTAAGTGCGTTTTGTTGATTAATTTTCATGCATCACACCATTAATTCTGTTATTGTTATACAAAATTGATTTTGCAAGGGGTACACAAATATTTTGGTATCTCCGCTGCTCCATTATTTCCCCCCTTTGGTGATTTCATCACCGCACAATCATCCCACTAAATTTCTTCAAGAACATGTTTCAGGCTCTTTCAGTTTTTAGACTTTAGTGTCTTTCATAATTTGACCTCTTGAATACTTAAACATTTTCTCTTTTAACTCTTCAATCTCAATTTCACCCAATTCACGTTCCATTTGTTTACTTTTTTCTATGTTTATTTTTCTTACTGCTCTTTTTTTAATACAGACACACCCTAATCTTATCATTAATGCTATCATGACTATTATTGTTACTGGTATTACCATTTTCCCAACTAATGAACTACTTATTTCAGCAAACCAATTCTTTACATTAGAGAAACTCTTACCATCAACCTCCAGTGGAAGTATTTCTTTATGTATTTCAGTAATATTTTTAATATGCCTCTGTATATTCTGACTTTTGTCAGGAATATAAGTACAACAATGTTGCACTTTCAATATTCCACAGACTCCTCCTTCTTTTGCCAATAAAATATCAAGAGCAAGTCTATTTTGCATTACCATAGCTTTCAATGCAACCATTTCAGTATTTACCATTTAAAATCCTCCAGCTGTACTCTTAGATAAACGATCCACTATTGTTGACAATTTTCGAATTTTGTTTACATTAAATGATATTCCCACTGCTGGTATCAGTGCACCAAAGATATCTCCTACTATATCTACAAAACTTTCCCTTCTCCTACGTATTAATGGTTTACCTATTTCATGAATTCCATTAGTACCTCTATCTACATGGAACATTTTAGGAAAGACCAAACCTACATAACAGGTCCCATACCAGTAATCAGATAATCTATAATAAGCTTTGTTACCACAGTACAATCCTGGAAATACAGGATAATTTCCCCCTTTAAATCCCCATCCCCCAATAATTCTGTAAGTGTCTTTGCAATTACTTGCTCCCACAAAATAGTTATCATACACCGTGTTATCTCTTCGAATACAAAATTTTCCCTGTTAGGGAAGATCTATTCCCAATGCTACATTAGTATCACTCTTTACAAAATTGTCTTAAAATTAAATGAGGATGATTTCAATTTACTTACTGTAGCTTTTCTTTGATAAGTTAATCTCCTATCTTCTGCCATTTCTAAAAACACCTTTTCTGCTTTCTTCAATTTAGGTTAGATTAATTTTGTATGCTTTTACTATTGTCAATTCATCAATTTCTAAGACAAATTCCCCCAAAACTTTAGCAGGTTTTACTTTGGTCATTCTATGTACTACAGGAACTTTAGCAAAAATGTCATCAACATCAGAATAATAATATTCTAATTTCCCAGTTTTGTAAAATAATCTAATAAATAACACTACAAGCCATTCCATAAGTCAAAGGAAGGTGATGGTAGGTTAACCCCTCTGATACAGATGCAGACAATTGCATACAAACATAGCAATCTTGTACATCCATAGTTTCTACATTTTCTTTCAACAATCTAGAAAAAACATTTTTGGAAAAATAATGAATAGATCTATCTTTTTGTAATTCTGTTTTATCTACTAGTACTACATCATTCTTTGCAACATGCGTTTTCTCACTTTTATTATCTGCTTGATTTCTATATGAATGATCAAACCTTGAATGAAATGGAATCAATATTGCCAAAATAATCCCTATAAACTTTAATAAAGCAGTACAAATTAACCACATTCTACACCATCTGCGTAACATCCCACATTTGGATGTATTTCTTGCAGGCATATATATATTTTTTTTTCAACAAGCGATTCTTTCTATAATGTCTCTTTAACACTTACACCCTCTTTTACAATGTCTCTTTGCCACTTTCCACACAAAATATGCGTCCGTTTAAATCTGTTAATTTAAATCTGTTTCTTTATTTTTATTCCATTTGACTTTTTATTTTTCCGTATGCCACTCTTACTTTCTCAGTTTTGAAATCAAAAATAGTTTTTCTTTGCCTTTGTCTTTTTCACTCACCAGAGTCACTTTGATTTTCTTGGTTATTTTCAACTTCCGGTAAGTCAGGTAAAGAGATATACATCCACTCGGTGACTTTTACTTTTGATTTCGTCTCCTTACTCTTTTGGGTCTTTGTAAAATGTCTTTATTCTTTTCCTTTTGACCTTCTTGACTAGATATTTTGTTTACATGTTCTTGTTGTACTCCATTTATATTTATCGATTTGAATTTTAGTCCTTTAATTTCTGCAGGCCAATTATCTCCTTTTTGGGTTTTTTAATCACCGGTTTAATTGTTTCGCGTTCAACTTTCCAAGCCCTCTTTCTGGAACGCCTTCTTAGAGTAATTTCTCCGTCACTTTCATCAGACTCAGTTTCCGATTTGTCTTTACTTCCTCGTATTTTTTATTGTATTGTTCCTAATTCAACTTCTGAGTCTTGCCCTTTTCCAGTCAATTCAGTTCTTTTGCAAGGAATCTCTTTATAACTGGTACTATGGAATCTCATCCTCATCGTGAATTACTTCCTTTTCTCCAGTTTCAAGATCAATATTCCTTCTTTCAGAACCTTTGTTTGACTTTTAGATTTTCCTCCTTCACCAGTTTTATTCTGTCCTTTTTCAGTGTCCAAACTGGTTTTCTCTTTTTCCAGATGTCGACATACAGGTCGATTTTCAAGATCTGGAATTTTAATTATTTCAGTCTCTGTTTCTGATGCTGAACTTGTATCTGATATTTCCAGATGTCGCCTCCCAGGTCGATCTTTCTTATCTGGAACTGTGTCAGCTGTCCCTTCTGCATCTAAATCTGAACTAGTATCTTCTTCTTCCAATTGCTGATTCTCAGGTCTGGTACTCGGATGGTGTGGCTTGCGTGCACCCACCTTTTAACTCCTGCACATTTCACTGCTGTAGTGTTCTCCAGAATCACTTGCCTCAGTCTATCCCCCCGAGGGACTAGGTAATTTTTTCTACTGTGGACTTTTATTCAGACCCAGTCTCCAGGACATAAATCATGGGTTGGATGTTTTTCTTTAGTTAGGTTGGGCTAGTCATGTCACTGTGGGAAACAGTGGACAAGGTTGAGACACTATTGAAAACATCTTTAACTTTCTGTAAGAAAAGGTTGGCCAAAATATTGCAGAAGTATTGACTAGTGTTAGTGAGCTTACTTGCTATATCTGTTGTGAGTTTAACGACTGTTTTAAATAGTTCCTTAGTGGAATTTTTAGCTGCTCCGATCCTATTTGTATAATAAGAAGTTTTTTTTTTCTTTTAAAATCGTAGCCTTATAGTGACCCAGGCATTTTTTGTATTTGACCCTTCCTTTCTCCTTGTGATCTGATCTTCACTTTTTTCCAGTCTCTTACAGCTCTGTTTGAATGCCCTCAGGTCTTCTTAGAACCAGGGTACAGAAATGTTGTTTCTCTTATATTTAAATATCCTAACTGATGCCAGCGAGCAAGCAACTACGTCTAACCAATGTGTGTCCTGTGAGAGAGCAGCGTCCAAGTCATCTGAGTGGGCTGATAGCGATTCTTCTAGCATATTAATGAATAGATCTGATTAAATTTTGCACCAAGCACAAGAAGATATTATCTTTGGAGTGGTTCTGGGGATGTGCTCAGGGAATCTGAGTTTAAAGTCAAATAGGAGTGTACAGTGGCCAGTCCAGGTTAAGGGAAGAGTATTGATATTGCCCCGAGAGTTGTTGCTGCCAGGATACCATCTAAAGTATGTTGTGCCAGATGAGTAGGGTCTTCCACCAGTTGTGATAGGCCAAGGGATGACATCGTTTGGAAAATTGCTGCTGTGTCGGTATCTGACAGGGCATTGAGGTGAAAATTTAAAATCACCCTAAACTGTATAGTCACTAGAAAGAATGTTCGCTTCGTGTAGGCAACTGAATTCCTGAGTGAAAATAAATCAAGGGCCAGGTGGGCGATTAAACTGTGGTAAATAAATAAATAATACCCTATTTTTGACTAGACATATATCGTAACAGATAGCTCAATAAATAAGAGTCAAGATTCGAGGTAGTAGGAGTTTTGCAGGTTTAATACAGCATAAGGACAGGAACAGGACAACCTGCATAGGAATAGGATGACAGGGCCCAGCAGCTGCTTGGGCTGGGTCTGGGATGAGCGCGCTGACTTTTAATAACAATACATGAGCATATATACATAACGCAAACACATAGCATTACATTGCAGTGGGCGTAGCAGTGGGTGGAGCAGAAGGTGTGACGCGTAGCAGTCGCGAAAGATAAGGGCTAAAGTAGGTGTAACTGGGCGTATACATAGACATGTGATGTAAACGTAACAGAATATGTCATGAATGGGGCGGAAACCATGGAGGGGGCTACCTAAGGAGCCGGGACCTCTAACCTAATGGTGCGCGCAAACTAGCAATGACGTATCACTAGGAGAAGCTGGGGGCTATGAACTCTGTGCTAGGAGCAGAGACTGAAGTCTGGAGAGTCAGGGCGACATGTACCTAAACAGTATCTAGTATCTGATGTTTAGAGAACATGTTGATATAAACTAGAAGTCAGGAGGGGAGAGGCTAACTTGATTCTATGACTGGACCATGCATTATTCTACATGTAGTGTGTGATGAAGAATATTAAATGACCATTAAATACAGTATTTCTCTAAAGTGGAGACGTGAAGGCTAGACAATGACGGAAACTATTGATGCAGTTCAGTAGCTTAGGAATGCAGAGAAGGAGGACTGAACTGATAACTGGAACTATAACATACTTTTGGCAGACTCAGAGGCAGAGCCAGGCTGCACCGGGCACTGCGTGGCAGGAAGTAAGTGAAGGGTCGAGGATACAGGTGGGGGCTGGATCGCTCCTCAGCGAGGCTTTAGGAAACAGGAGCTGAATCTGGTGTCCGGGCCCTTTTGAGGCCTAGAAACGGGGACTTTATAATGAAATAACGTGCACACTGAGAAACGTGGCAACGTAACTT
Source organism: Lissotriton helveticus (assembly GCF_964261635.1). Taxonomy (NCBI): domain Eukaryota; kingdom Metazoa; phylum Chordata; class Amphibia; order Caudata; family Salamandridae; genus Lissotriton; species Lissotriton helveticus. The sequence goes on from NC_136068.1 coordinate 1,909,194, forward strand.
TACATAGGCCTGATATTCGTAGTATTCACGAGGACTGGAAACTGACATACTGAGGTGGACACAACTATAATTGCGTCATTAATCAAACATAGGGAGTACATATGCATATTTAATCATGCACACATAACATATGATGGATGACACGTAGGGACACAGAACATGGCAAAATTTACTTTTCCACATTCCCTCCTTGTCACTACGTTTCCATCAGGAAACATCAATTTTCATGATACCGTCTATCATTTCATACAGTATCATTTGCTCGTCTCGAATTATCCTAGAACGGGATTTAGAACGGGACTTGGGACTAGGAGTTATACTAGGAATACAGGATGTAGCACACATGCCGCAAATCGCAGGGCCACATTGTATACAGAGGCAGCAGCTAAATATGATCGCTACTGCTATACCTAGAAAGGACAAGACTTTCCATCCCCAGGCGGAAATTATATTCCAGAACCAACCGGACCATGTCCAGGTGCCTGGATCTTGGTGTATCAGATGGGCAATTTTATGGAGTCTGGTTATAGCTGAATAAACAGACGGCGCGTTATTTGGAATGAAAATGCAGCAACTAGATCCGATGACTCTACAAGCCCCGCCCCTATCGGCCAGTATGACGTCAAGGACGAGACGATTCTGTAAAACGACAAATCTCATAGCAGATTGCTCTTCAGTTAAGTTACCTAGAGCAGAGGCAGTCTCATTTATTACAGCTTCAAGGGTTCTTGTTAACCTACGGATTAGCTTACTATTTACAACTGTACCTAAATAAGGGAAAACACCTTTATCGATATCAATGAATTGCTCTGCAGCAGTTTCAGTATAATCGACAATCGGGAGGTTTCTCTTGTGTCTAGTATGTACTAGGTAGGAATTCCTATGGTAGTCAGGTGGGGCTAGAAAAACAGGTGGTAGTAGGAAGGCAATGTAACAGGTTCCCTCCCAATCGAGGGGCAGACGAACATATGCGGTCTGACCACAAATAAAATATGAATGACGTGAAGCTTTGAAAATAGATTTCCCACTGTCACTATACTTGACAATAGTAGTACAATCACTATGTCCTACATGTACGGAACCATTATTTCGGACACATAATTCGCCTTTGACTGGTAGTACTGAAATAGCAGGTAAGTCTGGAGTAGTATCAGACTGGACATTCAGGACCATAAAATTCGACGAATAATTACCTAAATTATACACTTCATTTTCTAGATCTAAACCTGTTCGGTGAGGGAGACCTTGCTTGTCTGGGAAACATGTACTGTTAAGAAAAGACATATCTGTTGAGGATGACGTTAACGTGGACCATGCTCCACACGAACCATTATGTGAAAAAGGATAAGGAAAAAGTGGCAGAACTCCCTTCGGCGTCTGGAAAGGGGGGAGTCGACCACACACCCAACAATTAGTGGCATTGCTGGTCTGGTGTGAGTAATGTAACATGCGGATAAAGGAGTTATTACGCATAGCGAGGCGGTAAGAAAGTTCATGAGGGGGCAGATCACTAAACGTGTGCTCTACTGTAACATTGAAAGACTTATTTACATGTGAAACTGGGAAACATAGGTAAAATGCATAACTGGTGCAGGAAATCATAATGCTGAGAAATAATATGAAACATAGAAAAACGATACATCGGATTGAGTTTTGACTAACTCTCTCACTATGGGGGTCTATTTTATACATGTCAGAAACAGTCTAACCGTTTCACCTAGGGGAGGACTTAGACAATCAAACTGGCTGACTTAATTTACTAGACCGTAGTTTCTGTTTATACTCCTGCTGCGGAGTTTTCTCTAACAGGGGAGGGGTTGTAGCAATGTCTTTTGCGGGACAGTCCTTGAGAACAATATTTTGGCAATCCTTCAAATCCTGGGAAATGTTCTTTAAGACGGGTTTTAGTCCATTAAAAAGTTTAATATGAGAAAGGTGCACCCAGCCTTTGCGTCCTTCCAACTTCACGGCTGTACGGGTGGTGAGGAGGACCTGTCGGGGCTCTTTCCAACGAGGCTCCAGCGGACTTGATCTGTCAAAGTTGCGGACCATCACCATGGATCCTGGAACGATTTCATGCGGTGCCACCTCGGTATTGTCTGGAAATGCGGCGGCAACCTGTGAACGACATGAGTTGAGGGCAGACATCAAGGAAGCTAGGTAATCTGTCAACATATTACTTGAAACATCGGTAATACTTCGGGGTCTAGGAGTACCCCACATATTTGGGGGGCGGCCGAAAACGACCTCGTACGGGGACAGACCTGATCTAGAATGTGCGACCATGCGCATATAAAATAAAGCGACTGGCAGAGCTACTAGCCAGTCCACACCTTTCTCTTTACACACTTTGGCGATGCGGATTTTCAGGGTCTGATTATGTCTCTCAACGAGACCGGCTGCTTCAGGATGGCGTACACAATGGAACTTCCACTGGTACCCTAACAAAAGGGAAACATGCTTCATTAACTCTGAGGAGAATGGCTGACCGTTATCAGAATATACGACTCTAGGGAGTCCATAACGAGGGAAGAACTCACGAACCAACTGCTTGGCAGTGGTCGCGGCTGTGTAATCTGGGACTGGATATGCTTCTGTCCACCTGGACAAAGCGCATACAACTACAAGGACATACTTGAAACCTCGACATCGCTCCATCTGAATATAATCCATCTGGAGGACTTCAAAAGGGTGGTCAGGGGGTTGGAAACCACCTTGTTCCACCGGGACACTTTTACCTGGATTAAACTGACAACATATCATACAGGTACGGACTTTCTGCTTGGCTGCAGCTCGTAAATGCTTGTTGAACCAAATGTTCTGGATACTGTCTAACATAGCTTTTTCCCCTAAATGTGCTGGACTATGTGCGGTATTAATAATGACTTGAACCATAGAGTCGGGGAGGAACCATGTGGCTCTACCCTTTGTTAACCATCCTTGATCTGTCTGGACCCCTCCTTGTTCGGACCATTTCTTGATTTCTTCGGGAGTAGCATGTAACTGGATATCTATGACATCTTGAGTAGGGTCCTTAACTGTCATACATGTGGTCGGATCTGGAGTATGTGTCTGTGTCGGATTAACTTGAATGTCTGGAGTCTGTGCTGTAAGCTTGGCTGTGCGATCTGCTAGATCGTTACCCTGGGAAATAATGTCAGTGACTTTCGTATGTGCTTTGCATTTCATGATGGCAATGGATGTCGGTAAATGTATTGCATCTAATAGAGCTTGAATAAGGAGACCATGCTGAATCTTGGTTCCATGAGAAGTCATGAAACCTCTCTCCTGCCAGAGCACTCCGAAGTCGTGTACGACTCCAAATGCGTAGCGTGAATCTGTGTAAACATTAACTTTCAGGTTCTTGGCGTGTATGCAGGCTTGTGTCAGAGCAACTAGCTCTGCTGCTTGAGCGGACAGGGTGTCAATACGGTGTGTCTTAATAACTTCAGTGTCAGTAGTCACTGCATACGCGGCGACTAGTTCTCCTGTACTTGTTCTCATACATGAACCATCCACATAAAGTGTCAGGTCGGGATCTGGTAACGGAATATCTGTCAGATCTTGTCTTGGCTTTGTCGTAATGTTAACTACTTCCACACAGTCATGTGTGGCAGTATTTGAATTAGCTGATGGTAACAGTGTAGCAGGGTTCAAGATGTTGCAGCGTCTGATATCTATGTGTGGCTGGAACAGTGTCAATTCATAACCTGTTAAACGTGCAATTGTCAAGTGCTGAGTTTGTGTTCGGTTCAGAAGAACTTCCACGGAATGTGGAACTTGTACTGTCAGGGTGTGTCCTAAAACTATGGAATCACTTTGTCTGATAGCTAGTGCTGTGGCTGCAACTGACTTGAGGCACGCAGGCAGAGCCTGGGCTACAGGATCTAATGTGCTCGAAAAATAAGCACATGGCTTGTATTGTCCTGCTTGATCTTGTGTGAGAACAGATAATGCTGTACCTTCACGTTCTGTGACGAAAAGTATAAAAGGCTTACTGTAGTTCGGTGTCGCTAGAACTGGAGCTTGGCATAGAGCTTTCTTTAACTCATTGAAACTAAGTGTATGTTCAGATGTCCAAGGGAGGACAGTCGATACGGCTGCCTCCTGTGTTGTTAACTGTATCAGTGGCTTGGCTAGAAATGCATACTGAGGAATCCATTGACGGCAGTAAGAAGTGAGGCCGATAAAGGTACGTACCTCCTTCTGGGTCTTGGGCTGAGGAAGACTCGCTATTAACTGGATACGGTCTGGTGTCAACTGCCTACCCCTCTTGGACAGTAAGTGTCCTAAGTAGACCACTTGCTGGACACAGAATTGAAGCTTCGAAGGGGACACCTTGTGCCCCATCTCGGCCAGGAAATACAGAACCGTTAGTGACGCTCGCTCGCAATCACATTCAGAACGGGCTGTGATCAGTAGATCATCGACATACTGGAGCAGGGCAGTGTCAGTTGGCATGTGAACATTATCAAGTTGTCTCTTAAGTGCTTGACTGTAAATACTAGGGCTTTCTGTGAAACCTTGAGGAGCGCGTGTGAACATATAGCTCCTTCCATTTAAACAGAATCCGAAAAGGAACTGGCTGTCTGGATGAATTGGAACACTAAAAAATGCGTTCTTGAGGTCTATGACAGTGAAGAACATGGCTTCGGAATCAATGGCTGTCAATAGGGAAGAGATATCTGGAACAACTGGGTACTGAGGAATAATACATTTATTAAGCTCTCGTAGGTCGATCACTAATCGATATACTGGGGGTGCATTTGGATCAGTACGTTTCATGACTGGAATGATCGGAGAATTACATACATTGGAGTCAGTTTCTACAACTACTCCTTGAGTGATGAGCTCGTCAATAATTTTGGATAAGGCTGCTACAGCCTCAGGTGGCAATCTGTACTGTCTGATTCGTGGTAACACTACACCTGGTTTGAGAGTCACACGATGGGGTGTGATTTGCATATAACCTACATCAGTTGGACCTTGCGCCCATAAATGCTGCGGAACATGAGACAGTCTTGGATCAAAATCTCGTAATACATAGTGACCCTTAAAGTCACGTAGGAACAAACGTATTCCCTCTGGGGAACAACATATAACTGCACCTAACTCTTTCAGTGTTTTAATGCCTAATAGATTTTCTGGACATGACTTAGTAAGTAACAGATCAGTAGTACGGGACAATGGACCTACTTCTAGAGTAACTGGCTTTGAAATCTCATTTACGATGGGTTTTCCTGAAAATCCAAGGGAAACATTTCTTGAGCCTGAGAGCGGAGCCCCTGGAACTTCGGCATGACTAATTGTGGTCCTACTTGCCCCTGTATCAATCAAAAACTTTCTGTCCTTCCCTAATACTTGACTATGAACATAGGGACCTTCTTGATCTACAGGTATCTCGATGAGAGGCAAGCCTACCTCCCTCTCTAGGCTGTTTCATGAGTACTGCTGGTACTCTGGATACTCGGACTGTGCATACTGGTACATCTGCTGTGTAACGTGCTGTGTTGCAGCAATAGGCTGCGGTGCTGTAACTGTCTGCGGTGCATTCTGTGGCTGAGGAATCTGTGAAACTTGTTCTTGTCTAGGCGGACGTGGTCTTTCTTTAGTCTTACCAGTAGCTATGTTGTGTTTCAGAACTGCACACTCGTTTATAAAATGACCTGGCTGTTTACAATAATTGCAATTCCCTTTAACGGGAGCTGCAGGATGACTGGCTTGATTCGGACCCCTCTTCTGACTGTCTTGAGGAACGGATTGTGCAACTAGTACTTTCATTTTCGTGTCTTTCATACGTTTTCTCTCGTGTTCTTGCTCTTCCCTGATTCTATTCTGGTGGTACTGGAGCATCTGGAGCATCTGGGACGGGGTATTAGCTTGCCAGGTACTTTCGACTTTCAAAACTCGATTTTTAATTTGTGGACTTGAATTCTCGACTAATTTAGTAACAAAAAGGTGAGGATATGACTCACTACTTGTCTTGAGGCCACTGTTGATACTAAAACATTTTTCAAACCTAGAATAAAAATCACTAATGTCTTCTTCTTGTTTCTGTTTACAGGCTGAGATTGCATCCCAGTCTTCTTTTCTAGTTGTTAATAATCTGGGTAAAACTTGTATTAATAATTCTGGTAATTCTTTACATTTCTCTCCTAGACCGGTACCTGGTACACGTGCCTTGTCTTCAGCTTCTAGAACTGCCCAATCGATCTTTTTCTCTCCCACCTCCCATTCTTTTTCCTTTAGCTTTTCATACACCCCTGCGGGCAACAGGACCTTTAACATTTTAATTATGTCTGGATATGTGTATTCTCCCATACGGAGCATGTCTTTTAATTCTCTATGGAACCCTGCTGGATCTTTGTCATGACAGGGAATTAATTTCTTCATTTCGAGGAGTTCCATCTTTGTAATCGGGGTGTAAACAAACACTCGTTGCATTTCACCGTCCTCTGTCTTAACTGGATGCACTTCTCGTAACGGGTTCTGTCTTTCCATGTAAAATGGTTTACTTTCTGGGGGTGAGACATGAACAAAATGCGGGTTCAGAAACGTTCTATATTTGTGGCGCTGTTCTAGAATGACACTAATTAAATCGGTACCTAGACCTCTCCATCTATACTGGAGTAACTCGTTCAGGATATCGTGTAACGGACCTGGATCAGAGTGCTGACCCTCATACAAAGTAATGAGGTGCTGGATCATATACATACCCACCAGTCGCTGCTCGGCTGGGGGCAATTTCAGAAACATCTGTGCCACTATTTCGTCTGGAAAAGTGGTAGAATCAGTAATCCATCGGACTGCTGATCGGGCTATTTCTTGTTCATGCATGGTACTTAATTCACTGTAACCGATTCGTGATTTTAGAATGTGATCGGTAGCTTGGAACACTTGTTCTAGGGAACCTCGTTCTGGTGCTGAATGATGGAAAATAGACTTGTGTTCTAGGCGTAAATGGCGATCTGGAAATCTAGATTTTCCTACATACGCTATTCTGGCGGAATTCTCGTCCTCTACCTCTTCAGTATCAGAGTTACTTTCTTTCTCGCTTACTTGTGCTGCTTTATGTTGTTCGTGTATCTTTATTATTTCTCTACGGATTTTCTTGTACATATTCTCCATGGCACTAATGGTATTGTGCTTACCCTCGGCTATATTATCACTCCACTTTGTCAGGATTTTCATTTCGGCCTGATCTTTAGACGGGTAATCTTGTTCTCTTATTAGACAGTTAATTAAAAACTTTAATATCATACGCTGGATCTCAGCTTTCCTTTGAGACATGGCATCTCTAATACTTTCTGGATCATCCCCTGTACGGATGAAACGATATATTCTGTCTAGATCTTCTTTCATATTTGGTAGGGTGACTAGATACTCGGTCACCCTCCTTACGCGTACTGAATATAAAACCATATTATTCTCGCCTGGGACTGGGTCATAGGCACATTCGCCAAGGGCTTGCCTGATTTCTGCAACAGACTTATTACTCTTGGGAGTACGCTGTGATGCTTGATCATGTAATTCGAGTGCTGATAAACGCTTGCGTGGCGGTGGGGTTTGAGGAGGACCTCCTCCTGCGGCCCCTAGACTAGAATCATCGACTGATGTTCTTCGTGGCAGAGCGGGAAATTGAAATGCTGGCTGGACCGGGGGTACCGTAGCAGGTACTGCATGGGGTGCCCCGGAGTCTGGAGGAGCAGGATGTGCCTGATTTACAGGGACTGGCGGAGCGCGAACAGGATTTGCATATTCAGGGACTGTGTCGTCCAGATAGGACGAAATAAAAATATCAGCTGCGGTCGGTTTGTGACGTAGCTTGGTCGGAACTAATGGTGGCGGGAAATTACTGGATGCCTCCGGGGTCGCTTTTGGCAAACCCTCGGCAAGAAGAGGATACATACCCTTAATAAGGGCATTCCTCTGTCTGTCTCTCTGTTCAGTTTTGACTTGTTCACCTATCTCGATTAATTCTTTTTCTTGGGCTCGCTCTTGGGATTCTCTGCTTAATTCTGACTTTCTGATTTCTTTTTCGGTTCTTTTATGAGCTTCTTTGCGCCATAACTCGATGGCATCTTTCTGTGACTGTCTGGCTTTCTTTTTCCATAATGCTTCTTCTACTCGCATGATGCATTCGGCATCCCATGTACCCGATACGGGCCATCTATACTTTTCTTCTAACTGTTTGGTATACTCTACCCATAAATCTAGATACAATATGGCGCTTATGCCATGTTTCTGATACATAAAGTGACCTGGACTGTCCCTGGGCGGGACGGGAACTGCTGCTTCCAGCAGACCCTTTCTAGTTTTCAACTGACGTAACTTCGAAAAGAGTGGCATGACTGGACTGTAATCTAGACACAATACAATACACAATGAACACGATACTTATTTCTCATTCATACCACGACATTGAAATACATGAAAAACATTTAAAATAACAGTTCGAACAGAATACTACCTGGAAATACTGAGAACAGAACACATAAATTTTCTCGAGAACAGAAACTGACTAGAACAGAAACTAGATGCACTGCTGAAACAGTATGAAACTTACCGGTCTCATAAAGAGACACGTCAGGACCCGCATCCACCGAAGTGGACACTTCGTTTGTGGGACTGTGTACCACCAACCCACAGACCAGAGTCAATTTAATCGACCCTGTCTAGATACCACCCCAGTAACGGTACTCACCGGGCAGCAAGAACGGAAGGCCTCGGACTGGACTGGACTGCTACGACGACGGACGACGAACTTCGGACTTCAGTTACGGGTGGACCTCCGGATACCTCGGACCTTGGACTCTTGGCTTGGGCTCTGGTCGGGACTCGCCGCGTTCCTCCACCGTCTCGTCTGGATGCTGGACCGCCTCCTCCGTCTCCTCCGTGGGCCTGAGGGATACTTGAGCAGAAATATCTGCCACTGCGCAGAAGAGTTCCGTCACGACTGCAGAGGGTCAGGGGGTCGGCGTGGCTTCACCGACGCGTGGGGAAAGGGCAAGTCCCTATTCGGGCGCCATTATGTGGTAAATAAATAAATAATACCCTATTTTTGACTAGACATATATCGTAACAGATAGCTCAATAAATAAGAGTCAAGATTCGAGGTAGTAGGAGTTTTGCAGGTTTAATACAGCATAAGGACAGGAACAGGACAACCTGCATAGGAATAGGATGACAGGGCCCAGCAGCTGCTGGGGCTGGGTCTGGGATGAGCGCGCTGACTTTTAATAACAATACATGAGCATATATACATAACGCAAACACATAGCATTACATTGCAGTGGGCGTAGCAGTGGGTGGAGCAGAAGGTGTGACGCGTAGCAGTCGCGAAAGATAAGGGCTAAAGTAGGTGTAACTGGGCGTATACATAGACATGTGATGTAAACGTAACAGAATATGTCATGAATGGGGCGGAAACCATGGAGGGGGCTACCTAAGGAGCCGGGACCTCTAACCTAATGGTGCGCGCAAACTAGCAATGACGTATCACTAGGAGAAGCTGGGGGCTATGAACTCTGTGCTAGGAGCAGAGACTGAAGTCTGGAGAGTCAGGGCGACATGTACCTAAACAGTATCTAGTATCTGATGTTTAGAGAACATGTTGATATAAACTAGAAGTCAGGAGGGGAGAGGCTAACTCGATTCTATGACTGGACCATGCATTATTCTACATGTAGTGTGTGATGAAGAATATTAAATGACCATTAAATACAGTATTTCTCTAAAGTGGAGACGTGAAGGCTAGACAATGACGGAAACTATTGATGCAGTTCAGTAGCTTAGGAATGCAGAGAAGGAGGACTGAACTGATAACTGGAACTATAACATACTTTTGGCAGACTCAGAGGCAGAGCCAGGCTGCACCGGGCACTGCGTGGCAGGAAGTAAGTGAAGGGTCGAGGATACAGGTGGGGGCTGGATCGCTCCTCAGCGAGGCTTTAGGAAACAGGAGCTGAATCTGGTGTCCGGGCCCTTTTGAGGCCTAGAAACGGGGACTTTATAATGAAATAACGTGCACACTGAGAAACGTGGCAACGTAACTTTACATAGGCCTGATATTCGTAGTATTCACGAGGACTGGAAACTGACATACTGAGGTGGACACAACTATAATTGCGTCATTAATCAAACATAGGGAGTACATATGCATATTTAATCATGCACACATAACATATGATGGATGACACGTAGGGACACAGAACATGGCAAAATTTACTTTTCCACAAAACAATGGACACAATGTCTGGGGTGGCATGGTGAGCAAAGGAATGATGGATTTAACCCAGATCTCTTGACTGGGGGTGAATGTTTTGATTTGTTCTGCATTCCGTCCCTCAATTGTGTGTCTTTTGCTTTCTCGCCCATAAATATAATTGAGGCGTATTGAAGAGCATTATAAAATAAAGCATTATCACGACCAGATTGATGGCCCACGCGGACCAGCTTCATCATATGTTTGAGTGAAATATACTGCTTTCCCCGTAATGTCTGTTTACTTGAACCATATGGATTTAACGTATTACTCGGATGAAGAACTATGTGACATGCCACAGCTCTAAGTCAGCAATCGTTCATGATAACACTTTTTACTATAGCGCTTGCTCTTTGAGTTTCTGCTGTTTCGCAGCACTGTACACAGATGGGGTGGGCATTATCGAGTTAAACAATAGTTAGTCAACCTAACGAGGATGAAGGGTTATGTTGGCTATCTCGGGATTAGCAATTGTGAGAGAGAGGCCACAACACGTCTCTGAAAGAAAGTGCTTAATTCCCTTTGTTACCCTTCATTTATTCCCCTACCTGATGGAGCTGATTAGAGAGAACAGTCAGCGTCCACTGTGATCCTCTGCAGATAATGCCGTCCATGGCTGCCAAAAGGTGTCAGTGGCATTAACGGGGGTGGGTGGTGTGGTGCCAGTTGCAGAAATACAGCAACACAGGGAAGGCACCACCCCAGGATTCATTTGGCTGGCTCTACACTCAGTGGTATGAGCATGATGGCCATATGAAATGGCTATTGGTACCACCTCTCGGGCAGTCACAGCGGGTCTCAGTTGTAAAGAAATCAATGCAGTCAGCTGAGCCCGAACCGCTGCAGAAGACGGCGCCCATGGTGAGACGAGGCTGCTAATGTTTAAAGACACCTTTTCAACACGGACTGATTGAATGAGGAAGTACGATTCCTCTCCAGCTTCCACACACACGCAGAAGGATTAAGGGACGCACATGCTTCCCAGCCTTCTAGCCATGTAAAGATGCGGCCGCCATGGTTGAAACCAGCATCGTGCAAGCGCTGTGTGGGGCTGGAAAATGTGCCTGCTCACCCGCGAGTTTTTGAAGTGGCATAGAGCCCGAGGCGGTTCCTTTATAGCCCGCCCATGGTGCCCGATGCTTAATAGAAGAGTCTGAGCCTTCTTTCCTCAGCACGGCGCCCGTTGAGCTTTATGAAACTGGAAGCATGGCGGCCGTGACACGGGCGCTATGCTAATACGTGCTTTACATTCTGCTGCTCTGCTTGTGAAATACTGTGCTTGACTTACAGAAATCGTTACTGCTACACAGCGAACAAAGGAGCGATCTGTCACACGAGGAGGACATCAGTGTTTACTTTTCTGCCTCGTCACCTGTAGCTGGGAGAGAGGATATGCGCACGGAAAGAGTGCAATTGGACGTACAGCCTTCCTATCCTTATCATCCCCGTGGATGAAAATAGTAGTTAGGAGCCGCTGCTTCCGGACTAAACGGAAGTCAGCATCGCATCAACAGCCAATAAAAAAACATCTAACAAATACAATGACAAACTTTAACTAATGGCAAGCAGCAACAGAAATAACACAGAATTTCACCTAACATACTAATTACTTGATGCCTCGTAGAGGCAGCGCATGCGCTGCCTTATGCGAGACCTAAAAAGGGTGCATTGGAATGTGACCGTTGTAATTACCAGTGAATGAGATTCACTCAAGCATCCCATGTACCACTTTTTGTGCTGTTCAACTTGAAGGCCAGACCAGTTTTCAAAAGTATAAGATGATATAATGCCCCTTAGTACGATATGACCTTGCGATACTCATATGGATTTGTGAAGAAGAGGAAGGACAGCAACTATTGCATTTGGAGGAAGTGGCTTGTATCCGCTTGAGTTACAGAACAGAAAATTGGAGCAGGATTGCAAATGCTTGTTTTTAAGGCTTCCGCATAGTAGGAATCTGGTTGGTCCCGTGAGAGCGCGGGGAAGGGAGTGGTCCAGTCGGTAAGCTTGGATAGCCTCTGCAACCATGCTGGTCCGTTAGTTCTTGATCTGCTGAAAGTCTCATCTGGTTTTAAGCGTGGCTGAAGGTGGCATGCAGCTCTACGCCGCTGGCACATTCACCCACTGAGCTTTCCTTCTAGTTTGTGAGCATTAGCATTTTTAATGCAGTTCTAAGCCATGCATGCTTACCCCCGCGAGGTTTGCACTACCTAGGCCATATGCTGTGGAAATATGGAGACATAATTCACGTCTATGAGATACAGCGTTTAGTTTCCAGATGTATCGCCTCAACAGGGGGGTCTTAAGTGCTATATAAATAAAAAGCAGACAATAAGGACTCCAGAATGGACCAGCTGACCGTTTATACTTAGTGAACAGTTATTGTTTACTCTACCCATCAAGTCATAACCATAGCTTCAGGAGGAGATATTTAGGAGATCCTATTTACAATGAATCAATCTGGACTTGTATAGCGGCTAATCAACCTCGAGGGTATCCAGGCACTAAAGATGTGTTTAATGGCTAACTAGTAATGCCCTTTAGTCAGACTTCTGCATCTGTCCCAATTGTAAGGCACACTCCCTGTCCTCTCATTCTCTTGCTCTCTTTCTTGTCCGCTCCTTCTGTCGCTCTCTTTAACTTTAAATCTCGGTCTCATTTTCTTCCTCGCTCGCTCCTACACCCTCTCTCGAGACCTCCCGTTTCTTTCTCCTTCTTTGTCTTTGCATCTTTCTCCTCCTCCTTTCCCTTTTTGGATATTACTCCACTCTCTTCCCTTTATATTCCACTTCCTCTATTTCTCCCTTTCTCCCCTCTCCCTGTCTTACATTTTCTTTTTATTTTGATTCCTATATTTCGTTACTCACTCGTGTTTGTTGTCCTTTTCTTTTTGGATGTTTCCTTTCTCCTCCTCTTTTCATTTTACTCTCTCTTGTTCTATTTTATTTCACTTTCTCTATTTCTCCCCTCTCTGTCTGACACTCTCTCTCCTTTTACCTTGAGCTCTATATACGTCATACTCCCCTTGTTATTTATGCTCCACTCTCAATACTCTGGGGCATATTACCAAGGGCCATTATCGCCGCTTTAGCGGGACTTTTTCCCGCTAATGCGGCGATAATTTTATCGCCCTATTACCAAGCTGTCGTTAACACCAGTTAGCGACAGCTTGTAGGCGATAGCGGGCATTTAGGGGTCCACTTTGCATGTCAGCGATAATTATCGCTAATGACATGCAAAGTGGGCGTGCCAAGAGGTTAGCGACAGAAAACAGTCGCTAACATCGCTATCTCCTATTACCTACAAAGGCGTAGTTTTGGAAATATTCGCGCTATGCGCGAATATCTCCAAAAGCTAACACCTGCCCAGAGCAGTTCTTAGCCATGTTATCCAATGGGAGGTGGATAACGTGGCTAAGAGCATTAGCTCGGTAATGAGTGAATATCGCTGTATTTCCAGTGATATTCACGCATTTCGAACGTTTTTTATCATTTCTGAGATAAACCTTGATGATAGCAAGGTATCTCAGCGATAAAAATCGTCGTAGCGCGGCGATAAAATTATTCCCGCTAACTCTGCTTAGCGATAAATATCGCTATAGCTTGGTAATATGCCCCTCTGTTCCCCTGAGCCACGGGTGTTGCATGTTAGATCTTTAAACCGTGACTGGAAGAGCAGCATCATTTTAAGTGGCGCAGTAAACGCACCACAGTAAAGACGTGTCTGCTAAATTACTTAATAAGACAACTAGAAGAACAGTAAATTGAGTTTACACCACAAATGTCTTTGTGATTGGCTGTGTTACTGCTTATTATGGGTGTTTTTTAATTGTGTGCACGGTTTAGGTGTTGGATGTGATGCAATTTTTGTTGTTGTTAAACATCTATGATGAAGGGCAAGATAGATCGGTTCTGATGACTTATTAAATCCAACAAGTTTTAAGGTGGCATTCACGCACCCCACCTGCTGACTTTTGAAGTTTGTCAAAACTCGCATTTTGTGGGTCCTTGAGACGCAGAGATTTGTAACTCCACAGTGCTGGGGCTCAGTTGCCAGGTCCCAGCACTATCTACTCCTGTCCATAGAAAAGCGATGTCATCCTCAAACAAGATGGAAGCTGGCCTGACTAATCCGGCTGTAATGCCAGAAACCGGTCCCCGGAAGCTTGTTTCCTTTCCAGTAAAGAATTGGCTTGGTAGTTTGGTCTGCCCTGTTCCCATGATGCACTGGGCCAGGGACAGACTAATTTGCATATAGCCAGGTTCTAAACTGGGATGGTGCAGTGAGCTAAAAAACGGTGATGGGTCAAGCCCTGATCTGTTGACTGGGTATGAGTGTTCTGTTTAATTCAGATACTCTGTCCATCACCACCCCCTTTTTGAATCGTTTTGGCCACCACAAGTGTGGAAGGGTATGCTCAGATGTGAGTCCCTTGCTCACTGCACCATCAGGATTCAAGCAAGCCGGGCCGAAGACGGCTGTAATGCCAGAAACCGGTCCCCGGAAGCTTGTTTCCTTTCCAGTAAAGAATTGGCTTGGTAGTTTGGTCTGCCCTGTTCCCATGATGCACTGGGCCAGGGATAGACTAATTTGCATATAGCCAGGTTCTAAACTGGGATGGTGCAGTGAGCTAAAAAAACGGTGATGGGTCAAGCCCTGATCTGTTGACTGGGTATGAGTGTTCTGTTTAATTCAGATACTCTGTCCATCACCAACCCCTTTTTGAATCGGCCTGACTAATCCGGCAGTCATACTGTAAACATACTGATCCCCCCCCCCACTGACTCCACGTGAGGTCAAAAGAGGCAGCTGCACCAATCTGCATTCTTTCCAGTAAAATGATCAGAAGTGGCCGTGAGGTGACAGTTCACTATTGAAAACACCTCTAATAAGAAAACCTGCTCTCTATGCAATCTCTATTACCAGTGCCCAACACTGGCCTCACAACACTCTAGGCAGCTTTATTTAACAAAAGACGGATTGGTGTAAATTGTTCCCTTCGTTGTGCAAAGCCTCCTCACAGCATCATTGGCACACGAACTCACAGTAGATGTTGTAACACCCAGGCTAACGTGTTGCATTGCTAATCACTTATAAGGTGCCAAAGGCGAGACCTATTGGCTATGCCACTGCTTGTTTTTGTAGGCACTGGGAGATTATGTGAATTGCCCAGAATCACAGAATGTTGAGCCGACATGCCACATTGTCTCCTGTTTAATTTTAATGACAAATGAACCTTGGCGTGACTTGGTGCGTGCATTTCTAAAAGACACTCATTGCTTTACTAATGTTTGTAAGATCGCTATCAGAGGTAGGCTGGGATCAGTCTCTGGATGCTTAAACCTTGTTCTGCTCTCGGTGTCCCAGTCAGTCAGATCTCATGTTGCCTTTCCCTGCAAAGGTGCCGTCTTTTCAGCAGGGCCCGCCCCCCAGTCTGGGAGAGTTTCCTGTTTCCGGTGTTTCCAGCGCACTGGTCTCTTGACGGGCTAATGTCCCTTTTGTTTTGCACGAAGGTGCATTTGCATATCTGTGCCCGGCCATCCTTAAACCTGTGGTGTGGTTAGGAGCACCCCCTTCACAGAGAACAAGGACAGGGGGTGCTCAGGAAGTGCTTTATTAACTTTATCAATGTCCCTTCAGGGGGAGAGCCAACCGCTCGTGTCCGCGCCGCGATCTGTAATGGCCGACCGCGTTACGTCAATCCCACAATGCCTTGCGGAGAGTCACGTGACATCAGAAGGCTAGACCACGATGCTACACATCTTCCCTCTTAACAAACATTTGCAACAAATGGTAACTGGTTAACAGTGAACAGAGATAGAGAAAGAGAGAGAGAAAGCGAGAGAGAGAAAGCGAGAGAGAGAAAGCGAGAGAGTGAAAGAGAGAGAGAGAAAGCGAGAGAGAGAAAGCGAGAGAGAGAAAGCGAGAGAGTGAAAGAGAGAGAGAGAAAGCGAGAGAGAGAAAGCGAGAGAGTGAAAGAGAGAGAGAGAAAGCGAGAGAGAGAAAGCGAGAGAGAGAAAGCGAGAGAGTGAAAGCGAGAGAGAGAAAGCAAGAGATTTCACAATTGGTAATCACTGAATCTTTTTGGGAGCTTCATTGTCCGACCCTTGTGGGTGTGCGTAACGGGTGCTCGGATCCCTTGCTCTCTTCTTCCATCGGAACCAGCTGCCCTCGTGCTCACCTCTGGGTCTGTGTCTTGTGCGACAAACAGTTCTTGCGAGGTACCCTCACTGTCTGTGTCCTGGTTGGGCGGACGCAGTGTCTGTCTGCCCTTCTGCACTTGCTGATGTGCTGGCCTCGCTCCTGTTGGTGACATCCTTGTCCTTTCTTGCTGGTTCTGTGGTCGGTACTTCTATCCCAGTGGCGCTGTTGTTTTCTTCGAGATCACTGTTGTTACTGTCCGTGCCGCACTGAAGGATTCTGTTGCACTTGGCCATTCTGGATTGTGACCACACCTAGCCGTCACTCAACAAAGCCGAACGTGTGTACAGCTCGCCTACTCGAAGGGGGTCTCTGAATTTGCTGTCTCCTTTTTGTCCTGGGTGACCTTTTTTGACTCAGACCCAGTCACCCTCTGTCAGCGTGGCTTCTCGGACATTAAGCCTCTTGTCATAATGTGCTTTGTACATGCGCTGGGCTTTTTCAATCTTGCTCCGAATGACGGCTGTAGACCATTTGCTTTGGAGTCTCATAGTCATCCAGGCTGTATTGTCTTTGGTGAAGGGTTCCCTGCCTCTCAGGATTTTGAACGGGCTGTATCCGGTAAGGGTGGGCGTGATACGATACACCCACACTGTGCTTTTTACTTCGGACTCCCAGTTCTTCCCGGCACTGAAGGCTGCTTGGACTGAGTCCATGATCACCCGGTTGAAGCGTTCCACTGGCCGTTGCCGGCTGGGTGTGTGTTTAGACTGGATCCGTTGCGGTCGGTGACGGCTGTCCATGTGGCTGACATGAACTGGGGTCCGTTGTAGCTTGTTATGGTTTTTGGAATGCCTTGCCTCAGGAAGATGTTGGTGAGGAAGGTGAAGACGGTGTCGGTGTCCACCGATTCAATGACTTTGACCTCTGGCCACTTGGAGTATCGATCCACCAACACTATGAGGTGTTTGGGGTTGCCCCAGGAATCTAGGATGGGGCCTACGATGTCTATGGATAAGGCCTCCCACGGGTTGTTAGGCGTGTGGAACTCCCCCGTGGGGGGTCTCATGGCGGTGAGCATTTTGTCAGCTCTGGCACAGTGCTTGCATGCTCTCACAAATCACTCTATGTGGTTGTCCATGGATGGCCACCAGTATAGTAGTTTAATTCTCCTTTTCGCTTTTACGATGCCCAGATGGCCTTCATGGTTAATGTGAAGTAGCTGATCGAACAGTTCCTTCAGGGGCACCACTCTGTCGCCTCGTAGTAAGAATATCAAGTTGTCACTAATGGAAAGTTCTTCGCGGACATCCCAATATTTCCTGAAGCCGTCTTTTGTGTGCTTCTTTTCAGGCCAGCCGTGTGGGACGTACTGTTTGACCTGTGAGAGCTCGGTGTCCTGTGTATATGTGTTCGCCCAGTCCTGGGTGCTGATAGTGTGTTTGTGATCCGTCATGAATGCGATGAACAATAGTTACTTACCTGTAAACAGGTGGTTCTCCAGTATTGGTGTCTTTCATAGATTCACATGCCTGAATCATTCCCCGTCGTCGGAGTGGGAGTCCCACGGTATATATAAAAGCAATAAATGCCATAAAACCTATAGCAAATGTCAGAGATACTAAACCAGGAAGTAAAGTAGCACCAGCTACAGTAGAAAAAACTTCCACATTAGTGACTATCCTAGTCGTTATGTATTAGTCCAAACTGCGGCTAATCAGGCGACAGCACCCACCAGAATGTCCTCCCCAGAGGCTCAGGCTCTCAGATTTTCTCGCACGGGAGTGAAACCCTAAAATGCCTGAGTGAGTCTCTGGGGGGAGGCGGGCGGGTTGTGAATCTATGAAAGACACCAATACTGGAGAACCACCTGTTTACAGGTAAGTAACTATTGTTCTTCTCCAGTATTAGGGGTGTCTTTCATAGATTCACATGCCTGAATCAGAATAGTAGGCAGTACTCCTAACATAAGGCTCGTAGACGTCAGAGTATCAAATGCATATATATATACATATATAAATAACAGAATACCAGTTATACAATAAACATTGAATCTGAAAGAACGTCTAAAGAGCATATAGGAGGCGGAGGAAACAGAGGCTCACCTTATTTGAAAAGATTACGCAGCACTGCTCTTCCAACCGAAGCATCTGCGTCGTCTGCTGAATCTACACAGTAGTGTCTAGTAAAGGTGTGTCTGCTAGACCATGTAGCAGCTCTGCAGATCTGTCGAAGAGGCACACCAGCAAAAAGGGCAGTGGAAGAGCTAACCGCCCTTGTAGAATGTGCTCTTGGCAAGGCCTGTAAGGGTCTATCGGCCTGCTGATGACAAAGTCCAATCGTAGAGGAGACCCATCTAGCAATGGTCTGTTTTGAAACTGCACAGCCCCGGCGTTGCCGCCCATAAGCCACGAACAGTTGGTCTGTCTTGCGGATGGCAGAAGTTCTGGAGAGATAAAATTTAAGACATCTTCTAATGTCTAATGAATGTAGTGCTCTTTCAACCGAAGACTGCGGGTCTGGAAAGAATGTCTTGAGGACAACCGGCTCATTTAGATGAAAATCCAGAGGCACTTTAGGCATGTACGTTGGATTAGTACGCAGTACCACTGAGTCCGTGGTGAATTGAATGAAAGGTGCTTTAGATGTAAACGCTTGAATATCGCTTACCCTTCTAGCAGATGTTAAGGCCAGTAACAACGACACTTTCCATGTCAGAAATTTCAGGTCCACCTTATGGATCGGTTCAAAGGGGTGACGCATGAGCTGAGTTAGTACGACATTCAGATGCCATGCCGGAGGAGGTTTCCGGACAGGCGGAAACATACGAAATAATCCCTTGAAAAATTGTTGTATAATCCTTACAGAGAACAAAGAGTTTGATCCATCTTGACGAAATCTAGAAATAGCAGCTAGGAAGACTTTAAGAGTAGAATGTGCCAAACCCAGTCTGGCCAGATGCAAAAAGAAAGGAAGGATTTGCTCCGGTTTTGCATGAATGGGATGTAGATCATTAGATTGGCACCATGCACAGAAACGTTTCCACTTAAGTTGGTAGGTTTTGATCGTGGATGGAGCTCTGGCTTTCGCCAGCACCTCCTGGCAATCTTGTGGAATGTCTAGGTGTGCAAATTCCATGTGCTGAGGAGCCAAGCTGACAATTTCAGCGAGTTCGGGTCCGGATGGTATACCCTGCCCTGCTGGGTGGAGAGAAGATTCGGAATGCGTGGAAGTTGGATAGGGTTGCATTCCGAGAGAAGGAGTAGCTCGGTGAACCAGTATTGCCTGGGCCATCGTGGAGCGATCAGGATCAACCGGCATGGCTGCTTCTTCATCTTCCTGATGACTTTCGGGATCAGAGGTATCGGTGGAAAAGCGTATGCGAATATTTGATTCCAATTCAGCGAAAGGGCATCCCCGCACGAGTCCTTGTGGGGAACCCAGCTTGCAAAGTATGGGCATTTCCGGTTCTGGTATGTCGCAAACAAGTCCAAATCCGGATGCCCCCACATCTGAAAGATGCGATGTAGAGATGGTAGATGTAGTTCCCACTCGTGAGTGCAGCCCCCGGACCTGCTGAGAGAGTCCGCCAACACATTGGCGATTCCCGGAACATGGACCGTTGACAGATGGATATTGTGAGTCAGGGCCCAACTCCAGATCTCTTGTGCTTGTTGCGACAACCGTGCTGATTTTGTGCCGCCCTGCTTGTTCAGATAATGCATGCAGGTGGTGTTGTCTGTCCGTATTAAAACTGTGGCACCTTGTAGAGTCGCTTGAAAGGACTTCAGGGCTAAAAATATGGCGTGCAACTCTAGCCTGTTTATGTGCCATCTCATTTGGATCTGGTTCCATTTTCCGCTGACCGTCATGCCTTGGAGGTGTGCACCCCAGCCTGTCATTGATGCGTTGGTCGTTACTATGAACCTGGGCACTTCCGTGAGGAAGGAGCATCCCACTTGTATGTTGGATCGGTGGGTCCACCATTGTATCGCTTGTCGCATTCGCGGTGTAATTTGGATGATATCCTCGAAGGATCCTGATACCTGGATCCACTGGCGACTGAGCTCTTCTTGCAAGGGCCTCATCCGAAGATGACAGTTGGGGGTGAGAAGGATGCAGGAAGAAAGCATCCCGATGAAGGACTTGAACATGCGCACTGAAACGCACTCTTTTAATAACAGTGTTGCAGCGAGTCGTTGGATCTTGTCCTGTCTTTCCTTTGAGATGAATACTTGGGTGAGCTTGGTGTCCAGTGTCGCTCCCAAGAAAGTCTTTCTTGTTGCTGGTGTGAGGTGTGACTTTTCGAAGTTTACTGAGAAACCCAGGCTTTGCATCAGTGACAGAGTTCTTTGAACGTGATCTTGTGCCATGTCGAAAGAACTGGCCTTGATAAGGCAATCGTCCAGGTATGGATATATTTGTATCGATTGCAACCGAAGATGTGCCGCCACTGGGGCCAGCATCTTCGTAAACACTCTGGGAGCTGAACGCAGTCCAAATGGGAGGACTTTGAACTGGAAGTCCTTGCCAGCCACTCTGAATCTCAGAAACTTTCGATGCCGTGGAAATATTGGTACGTGGAAGTATGCATCCTGAAGGTCGAGTGTTGCCATAAACTCTCCCGCCGAAAGAAATTGGAGGGTTTCTTGAAGTGTTAGCATCCTGAATGTTTGCTTCTTCAGGAACTTATTTAGGGCACACAGGTCGAGGATGGGACGCCATTCTCCCGACTTCTTGCGAATAAGGAAAAACCTTGAGTAGAAGCCTTTTCCTTTCTGATGATGAGGTACTCTTTCGATTGCTCCCTTCCGGATCATGGCGTTGATCTGGCTGAACAGCTCCTTTAGGTGCGCTGGAGGGGGTCCCTGTGGGGGGCAATTTGGGGGAGTTTTTACGAATTCCAAAATGTGACCTCTGGCTACCACATCCAGAACCCATTTGTCTGTGGTAATTTTGGACCAATTTAAGTAATTTTGGGATATTTTTCCTCCAATTTGGTTCGGGTTGGCAAAAAGTGGTGGCAGGACGCGTACCTCATTTCTTATTGTCTCTTCCTCGATAATTAGATTTTGGGAGAAATTTCCTCTCCTCTGCCCATATGTTTGCTGCCTATATGGCTGGAATCTTTGGGTTCCCTGGGCGGAAGAATAGGAGCGCTGTTGGTTGTAACCTCCTCTATTAGAGAAATTCCCTCTTCCTTTTGCTCCACGAAAGGAAGACTTCCGGTATTGCAGAGTACCCAGCGAACGTGCTGTTTCAGTATCTTTCTTGAATGCCTCCAGAGCCTCATCAACATGTTTTCCAAATAAGAATTCCCCATCAAATGCCATGTCTATAATTCTGGTTTGGACCTCCTGCCGGAAGGATTTTGCCTTCAACCATCCTTGCCTCCTGAGAACAGCTGCACCCGCTAGCTGCCGAAATCCAGTGGCAGCAACGTCCACTGCAGCGTCAATCATTTCCGATGAGACACACTCTCCTTCCTGCAGGATTTTCTTCGCCTCAGTTCGATCCGGCTCGGGGAGCTTGTCCACGTACGGCGAGATGTCCGACCACATCTGCCTATCGTATCTTCCTAAAATGGCTAGGGAGTTTGCGGCTCTGATGGTTGTAGCTGCTGTGGAAAAGTAAATTTTGCCATGTTCTGTGTCCCTACGCTTCATCCATCATATGTTATGTGTGCATGACCAATATGCATATGTTATTCCCCATGCCTGATTAATGACGCAATTCCAGTTGTGTCCACCTCTAGTATGCTATTTTCCAGTCTTCGTGAATACTACGAATATCAGGCCTATGTAAAGTAATGTTGCCACGTTTCTTAGTGTGCACGTTATTCCATTATAAAATCCCCGTTTCTAGGCCTCAAAAGGGCCCAGACCACAGATTCAGCTCCTGTCTCCTGAAAGCCTCGCTAAGGAGCGATACAGCCCCCACCTGTATCCTCGACCCTTCACTTATTTCCTGCCTCGCAGTGCCCAGTGCAGCTTGGTTCTGCCTCTGAGTCTGCCAAAAGTATGTTATAGTTCCAGTTATCAGTTCAGTCCTCCTCCTCTGCATTCCTAAGCTACTGAACTGCATCAATAGTTTCCGTCATTGTCTAGCCTTCTCGTCTCCATGTTAGAGAAATACTGTATTTAATGGTCATTTAATATTCTTCATCACGCACTACATGTAGAATAATGCATGGTCCAGTCTTAGAATCAAGTTAGCTTTTCCCCTCATGACTTCTAGTTTATATCAACATGTTCCCTAAACATCAGATACCAGATAGGGTTTAGGTACATGTCGCTCCGACCCTTCAGACTCTAGTCTCTGCTCCTAGCACAGAGTTCATAGCCCCCAGCTTCTCCTAGTAACACGTCATTGCCAGTTTTCGCGCACCATTAGTTTAGAGGTCCCGGCTCCTTAGGTAGCCCCCTCCAAAGTTTCCGCCCATTCATGACATATTCTGTTACGTTTGCACCACATGTCTATGTATACTCCCAGTTACACCTCTTTTTACTGTTATCTCTCGCGACTGCTACGCGTCACGCCTTCTGCTCCACCCACTGCTACGTCTACTGCAATGTAATGCTATGTGTTTGCGCTATGTATATAAGTCAATGTTTTGTTATTGAATGTTAGCGCGCTCATCCCAGACCCAGCCCCGGCAGCTGCCGGGCCTTATTGTCCTATTCCCATGCAGGTTGTCCTGATCCTGTCCTTATGCTGTAATAAACCTGCAGAAACTCCTACTACCTCGAATCTTGACTCTTATTTTATTGAGCTATCTGTTATGCTATAAGTCTAGTCAAAAATAGGGTATTATTTATTTATTTACCACATAATGGCGCCCGAACAGGGACTTGCCCTTTCCCCACGCGTCGGTGAAGCCACGCCGACCCCCTGACCCTCTGCAGTCGTGACGGAACCATACCGTGCACTGGCAGATATTTCTGCTCCAAGTATCCCTCAGGCCCACGGAGGAGACGGAGGAGGCGGTCCAGCATCCAAACGAGACGGTGGAGGAACGCGGCGAGTCCCGACCAGAGCCCAAGCCGAGAGTCCAAGGTCCGAGGTATCCGGAGGCCCACCCGTAACTGAAGTCCGAAGTCCGTCGTAGTCCAGTCCCGTCCGAGGCCTTCCGTTCCGTGCTGCCCGGTGAGTACCATTGCTGGGGTAGTATCTAGACAGGACCAATCTAAATTGACTCCTGGTCCGTGGGTTGGTGGTACCCAGACTCACAAACGAAGTGTTCACCTAGGTGGATACGGGTCTTGATGCGTTCCTTTATGGGACCGGTATGTTCCGTACTGTTACAGCAGTGCATCCAGTAACTCTAGTCTGTTCCGTTCTCGAGAAAACCTGTTCTATTTCTGTTCTCAGTATTCCAGGTAATATTCTGTTCGAACTGTTATTTATAAATGTTCTTCATGTATTTTAATGTTGTGGTATGAGTGTGATGTGATTTCGTGTTTTTATTGTGTATTGTATTTTGTCCAGATTACAGTTCAGTCATGCCTATATTTTCCAAGTTACGTCAGTTAAAAACTAGAAAGGGTCTGTTAGAGGAAGCAGTTCCTGTCCCGCCTAGGGACAGTCCAGGTCATTTTATGTATCAGAAACATGGCATAAGCGCCATAATGTATCTAGATTTATGGGTAGAGTATACCAAACAGTTAGAAGAAAAGTATAGATGGCCCGTATCGGGTACATGGGATGCCGAATGTATCATGCGAGTAGAAGAAGCATTATGGAAAAAGAAAGCCAGACAGTCACAGAAAGATGCCATCGAGTTATGGCGCAAGGAAGCTCATAAAAGAACGGAAAAGGAAGTCAGAAAGTCAGAGTTAAGTAGAGAATCCCAAGAACGAGCCCAAGAAAGAGAATTAATCGAGATAGGTGAACAAGTCAAAGCCGAACAGTCAGACAGACAGAGGCATGCCCTTATTAAGGGTATGTATCCTCTTCTTGCCGAAGGAATGCCAAAAGCGACCCCAGAGGCATCCAGTAATTTCCCGCCACCATTAATTCCGACCAAGCTACGTCACAAACCGACCGCAGCTGATATTTTTATTTCGTCCTATCTGGACGACACAGTCCCCGAATATGCAAATCCTGTCCGCGCTCCGCCAGTCCCTGTAAACCAGGTAATTCATGCTCCTCCAGACACCGGAGTACCTGTTACGGTACCCCCGGTCCAGCCTACAGTTCCATTTCCCACTCTGCCAGGACGTAGAGCCTCAGTCGACGATTCTAGTCTAGGGGCCGCAGGGGGAGGTCTTCCTCAAACCCCGCCGCCACACAAGCGTTTATCAGCACTCGAATTACATGCTCAAGCATCACAGCGTACTCCTAAAAGTAATAAGTCTGTCACAGAAATCAGACAAGCCCTTAACGAATGTGTCTATGACGCAGTCCCAGGCGAGTATAATATGGTTTTATATTCCGTACGTGTAAGGAGGGTGACCGAGTATCTAGTCACCTTACCGAATATGAAAGAAGATCTAGACAGAATATATCGTTTCATCCGTACAGGGGATGATCCAGAAAGTATTGGCGAAATTATGTCTCAAAGGAAAGCCGAGATTCAGCTCATGATATTAAAGTTCCTGATCAATTGTTTAATAAGAGAACAAGATTACCCGTCTAAAGATCCCGCCGAAATGAGAATCCTGACAAGGTGGAGTGATAATATAGCCGAGGGTAAGCACAAGACCGTCAGTGCCATGGAGAGTATGTACAAGAAAATTCGTAAAGAAATAATAAGGTTACACGAACAGCGTAAAGCAGCACAAGTAAGCGAGAAAGAAAGTATCTCTGATCCTGAAGAGGAAGAGAACGAGAATCCCGCCAGAATAGCGTATGTAGGAAAATCCAGGTTTCCAGATCGCCATTTACGTCTAGAACCCAAGTCTGTTTTTCATCATCCAGCACCAGAACAAGGTTCCCTAGAACAAGTATTTCAAGCTACCGATCACATTCTGAAATCACGAGTCGGTTACAGTGAACTAAGTACTATGCATGAACAAGAACTAGCCCGATCAGCAGTCCGATGGATTACTGATTCTACCACTTTTCCAGACGAAATAGTGGCACAAATGTTTCTGAAATTGCCCCCAGCCGAGCAACGACTGGTGGGAATGTATATGATCCAGTACCTCATTACTCTGTACGAGGGTCAACATTCTGATCCAGGTCCGTTACATGATATCCTGAACGAGTTACTCCAGTATAGATGGAGAGGTCTAGGTACCGATTTAATTAGTGTCATTCTAGAACAGCGTCACAAATATAGAACGTTCCTGAACCCGCATTTTGTTCATGTCTCACCCCCAGAAAGTAAATCATTCTACATAGACAGACAGAATCCGTTACGAGAAGTCCACCCAGTCCAAGGGGCGGGTGGCGTAATGCAACGAGTGTTTGTATACACTCCGATTTCAAAGATGGAACTTCTTGAAATGAAGAAATTAATTCCCTGTCATGACAAAGATCCAGCAGGGTTCCATAGAGAATTAAAAGACATGCTCCGTATGGGAGAATACACTTACCCAGATATCATTAAAATGTTAAAGGTCCTGTTACCCGCAGGGGTGTATGAAAAGTTAAAGGAAAAAGAATGGGAGGTGGGAGAGAAAAAGATCGATTGGGCAGCTCTAGAAGCTGAAGACAAGGCACGAGTACCAGGTACCGGTCTTGGAGATAAATGTAAAGATTTACCAGAATTATTGATTCAAGTTTTACCCAGATTATTGACAACTAGGAAAGAAGACTGGGATGCAATCTCAGCCTGTAAACAGAAGCAAGATGAGGATATTAGTGATTTTTATTCTAGATTTGAAAAATGTTTCAGTATCAACAGTGGTCTCAAGACAAGTAGTGAGTCATACCCTCATCTTTTCGTCACCAAATTAGTCGAGAATTCAAGTCCACAAATTAAAAATCGAGTTTTGAAAGTCGAAAGCACCTGGCAAGCTAATACTCCGTCCCAGATGCTCCAGATGCTCCAGTACCACCAGAATAGAATCAGAGAAGAGCAAGAACACGAAAGAAAACGTATGAAAGACACGAAAATGAAAGTGCTAGTTGCACAAACAGTTCCTCAAGACAGTCAGAAGAGGGGTCCGAATCAAGCCAGTCATCCTGCAGCTCCCGTTAAAGGGAACTGCAATTATTGTAAACAGCCAGGTCATTTTATAAACGAGTGTGCAGTTCTGAAACATAACATAGCTACTGGTAAGACTAAAGAAAGACCACGTCCGCCTAGACAAGAACAAGTTTCACA
The DNA here is from genome assembly GCF_964261635.1 of Lissotriton helveticus. NCBI lineage: Eukaryota > Metazoa > Chordata > Amphibia > Caudata > Salamandridae > Lissotriton > Lissotriton helveticus. The sequence continues at coordinate 1,935,872 of NC_136068.1, forward strand.
GATTCCTCAGCCACAGAATGCACAACAGACAGTTTCCGCACCGCAGCCTATTGCTGCAACACAGCACGTTACATCTCAGATGTACCAGTATGCACAGTCCGAGTATCCAGAGTACCAGTCATATTCATGAAACAGCCTAGAGAGGGAGGTAGGCTTGCCTCTCATCGAGATACCTGTAGACCAAGAAGGTCCCTATGTTCACAGTCAAGTATTAGGGAAAGACAGAAAGTTTTTGATCGATACAGGGGCAAGTAGGACCACAATAAGTCACGCCGAAGTTCCAGGGGCTCCGCTCTCAGGCTCAAGAAATGTTTCCCTTGGATTTTCAGGAAAGCCAATAGTTAATGAAATATCTAAGCCAGTTACTCTAGAAGTAGGTCCATTGTCCCGTACTACTGATCTGTTACTTACTAAGTCATGTCCAGAAAATCTATTAGGTATTAAGACACTGAAAGAGTTAGGTGCAGTTATTTGCTGTTCCCCAGAGGGAATACGTCTGTTCCTACGTGACTTTAAGGGTCACTATGTGTTACGAGATTTTGATTCAAGATTGTCTAATGTTCCACAGCATTTATGGGCGCAAGGTCCAACTGATGTAGGTTACATGCAAATCACACCCCATCGTGTGACTCTCAAACCAGGTGTAGTGTTACCCCGAATCAGACAGTACAGATTGCCACCTGAGGCTGTAGCAGCCTTATCCAAAATTATTGACGAGCTCATGGCTCAAGGAGTAGTTGTAGAAACTGACTCCAATGTATGCAATTCTCCGATCATTCCAGTCATGAAACGTACTGATCCGAATGCACCCCCAGTATATCGATTAGTGATTGATTTACGAGAGCTTAATAAATGTATTATTCCTCAGTACCCAGTTGTCCCAGATATCTCTTCCCTGTTAACAGCCATTGATTCCGAAGCCATGTTTTTCACTGTCATAGACCTTAAGAATGCATTTTTCAGTGTTCCAATTCATCCAGACAGCCAGTTTCTTTTCGGATTCTGTTTAAATGGAAGGAGCTATATGTTCACACGCGCTCCTCAAGGTTTCACAGAAAGCCCTAGTATTTACAGTCAAGCACTCAAGAGACAACTAGACAATATTCACATGCCAACTGACACTGCCCTGCTCCAGTATGTCGATGATCTACTGATCACAGCCCGTTCTGAACGTGCTTGCGAGCGAGCATCACTTACAGTTCTGTATTTTCTAGCCGAGATGGGGCACAAGGTGTCACCTTCGAAGCTTCAATTCTGTGTCCAGCAAGTGGTATACTTAGGACACTTGCTGTCCAAGAGGGGTAGGCAGTTGACACCAGACCGTATCCAGTTAATAGCGAGTCTTCCCCAGCCCAGAACCCAGAAGGAGGTACGTGCCTTTATCGGCCTTACTTCTTATTGTAGACAATGGATTCCCCAGTATGCATTTCTAGCCAAGCCACTGATACAGTTAACGACACAGGAGGCAGCCGTATCGACTGTCCTCCCTTGGACATCTGACCATACACTTAGTTTTAACGAGTTAAAGAAAGCCCTATGTCAAGCTCCAGTTCTAGCTACACCGAACTACAGTAAGCCTTTTACACTTTTCGTTACTGAACGGGAAGGTACAGCATTATCTGTTCTCACACAAGATCAAGCAGGACAATACAAGCCCTGTGCTTATTTTTCGAGCACATTAGATCCAGTCGCCCAGGCGTTGCCTGCATGCCTCAAGTCAGTTGCAGCCACAGCACTAGCTATCAGACAAAGTGATTCCATAGTTTTAGGACACTCCCTGACAGTACAAGTTCCACATTCAGTAGAAGTTCTTTTAAACCGAACACAAACTCAGCACTTGACAATTGCACGTTTAACAGGTTATGAATTGACACTGTTCCAGCCACACATAGAAATCAGACGCTGCAACGTTCTGAATCCCGCTACACTGTTACCATCAGTTAATTCAAATCCAGACCCACATGACTGTGTGGAAGTAGTTAACATTACGACAAAGCCAAGACAAGACCTGACAGACATTCCGTTACCAGATCCTGACCTGACACTTTATGTGGATGGTTCATGTATGAGAACTAGTACAGGAGAACTAGTCGCCGCGTATGCAGTGACTACCGACACTGATGTTATTGAAACACACCGTATTGATACCCTGTCCGCTCAAGCAGCAGAGCTAGTCGCTCTGACACAAGCCTGTATACATGCCAAGAACCTGAAAGTTAATGTTTACACAGATTCACGTTACGCATTCGGAGTTGTACACGACTTCGGAGTGCTCTGGCAGGAGAGAGGTTTCATGACTTCTCATGGAACCAAGATTCAGCATGGTCTCCTTATTCAAGCCCTGTTAGATGCCATACATTTACCGACATCTATTGCTATTATGAAATGCAAAGCACATACGAAAGTCACTGACATTATTTCCCAAGGTAATGATCTAGCAGACCGCACAGCCAAGCTTACAGCACAGACTCCAGACATTCCAGTTAATATGACACATACTCCAGATCCGATTACATGCATGACAGTTAAGGACCCTACACAAGATGTCATAGATATACAGTTACATGCTACTCCCGATGAAATCAAGAAATGGTCCGAACAAGGAGGGGTCCAGACAGATCAAGGATGGTTAACGAAGGGTAGAGCCACATGGTTTCTCCCCGATTCTATGGTTCAAGTCATTATCAATACCGCACATAGTCCAGCACATTTAGGAGAAAAAGCTATGTTAGACAGTATCCAGAACATTTGGTTCAACAAGCATTTACGAGCTGCAGCCAAGCAGAAAGTCCGTACCTGTATGATATGTTGTCAGTTTAATCCAGGTAAAAGTGTCCCGGTGGAACAAGGTGGTTTCCAGCCCCCTGACCACCCTTTTGAGGTCCTCCAGATGGATTATATTCAGATGGAGCGATGTCGAGGTTTCAAGTATGTTCTTGTAGTTGTATGCGCTTTGTCCAGGTGGACAGAAGCATATCCAGTCCCAGATTACACAGCCGCGACCACTGCCAAGCAGTTGGTTCGTGAATTTTTCCCTAGATACGGACTCCCTAGAGTCGTATATTCTGATAACGGCCAGCCATTCTCATCTGAACTCATGAAACACGTTTCCCTGTTGTTAGGGTACCAGTGGAAGTTTCATTGTGTACGCCATCCAGAAGCAGCTGGACTAGTCGAAAGGCATAATCAGACTCTGAAAATCCGCATTGCAAAAGTCTGTAAGGACAAAGGTGTGGACTGGTTAATAGCTCTGCCAGTCGCTTTATTTTATATGCGTATGGTCGCACATTCCAGATCAGGTCTGTCCCCGTATGAGGTCGTATTCGGCCGCCCCCCTAACATGTGGGGTACTCCTAGACCCCGAAGTATTACCGATGTTTCATGTAATATGCTGACAGATTACCTAGCTTCCTTGATGTCTGCCCTCAACTCATGTCGTTCACAGGTTGCCGCCGCATTTCCAGACAATACCGAGGTGGCACCGCACGAGATCGTTCCAGGCTCCCTTGTGATGATCAGAAATTTTGGCAGATCAAGTCCGCTGGAACCACGTTGGAAGGAGCCACGCCAGGTCCTCTTGACCACCCGAACTGCCGTCAAGTTGGAAGGCAGGAAGGGGTGGGTCCACCTTTCTCATGTAAAACTTTTCAAAGGATTGAAACCAGCGTCTAAAAACATTTTCCAGGATTCGAAAGACTGCCAAAATATTGCTCTTAAGGACTGTCCCGCACAAGACATTATTACAACCCCTCCCTTGTTAGAGAAAACTCCGCAACAGGAGTATAAGCTCAAATTAAGGTCTAGTAAAATAAGTCAGTCAGTTTGATTGTATAAGTCCTCCCCTAGGTGAAACGGTTAAATTGTTTCTGACATGTATAAAATAGACCCCCATAGTGAGAGAGTCAGTCGAAGTTCACTTCAATGTATCGTTTTTCTGAGTTTCATATTATTTCTCAGCATAATGATTTCCTGCACCAGCTACGCACTTTTCCTGTGTTTTCCAGTTCCTCATGCAAATATGTCTGCTAATGCTACAGTAGAGCACACGTTTAGTGATCTGCCTCCTCACGAATATTCTTACCGCCTCGCTATGCGCAACAACACATTTATCCGTATGTTACATTACTCACACCAGACCAACAATGCCACTAATTGTTGGGTGTGTGGTCGACTCCCCCCTTTTCAGACACCGAAGGGAGTTCTGCCACTTTTTCCTTATCCATTCTCACACAATGGTTCGTGTGGAGCATGGTCCACGTTAACGTCATCCTCAACAGATATGTCTTTTCTTAACAGTACATGTTTTCCAGACAAGCAAGGTCTCCCCCACAGAACAGGTTTAGATCTAGAAAATGAAGTATATAATTTAGGTAATTATTCGTCGAATTTCATGGTCCTGAATGTTCAGTCTGATACTACTCCAGACTTACCTGCTATTTCAGTACTACCAGTCAAAGGCGAATTATGTGTCCGTAGTTATGGTTCTGTACACATAGGTCATAGTGAATGTACTACTGTTATCAAGTATAGTGACAGTGGGAAATCTATTTTCAAAGCTTCACGTCATTCTTATTTTATTTGTGGTCAAACTGCATATGTCCGTCTGCCCCTCGATTGGGAGGGAACCTGTTACATTGCCTTCCTACTGCCACCTGTTTTCCTAGCCCCACCTGACTATCATAGGAATTCCTTCCTAGTACATACCAGACACAAGAGAAATCTCCCGATTGTCGATTATACTGAAACTGCTGCAGAGCAATTCATTGATATTGATAAAGGTGTGTTCCCTTATTTAGGCACAGTTGTAAACAGTAAGCTAATCCGTAGGTTAACAAGAACCCTTGAAGCAGTAGTAGATGAGACTGCCTCCGCTCTAGGTAACTTAACCGAAGAGCAATCCTTTATGAGAATTGTTGTGCTCCAGAATCGTCTCGTCCTTGACGTCATACTGGCCGATAGGGGCGGGGCCTGTAGAGTCCTCGGATCCAGTTGTTGCATTTTCATTCCAAATAACGCGCCGTCTGTTTATTCAGCTATAACCAGACTCCATAAAATTGCCCATCTGTTACATCAAGATCCAGGCACCTGGACATGGTCCGGTTGGTTCTGGAATATAATTTCCGCATGGGGATGGAAAGTCCTGTCCTTTTTAGGTATTGCAGTAGCGATTATATTTAGCTGCTGCCTCTGTATACAATGTGGCCCTGCGATTTGCAGCATGTGTGCTACCTCTTGTATTCCTAGTCCCAAGCCCCGTTCTAAATCCCGTTCCAAGACAATTCGAGACGAGCAAATGGTACTGTATGAAATGATAGATGGTATCATGAAAATTGATGTTTCCTGATGGAAACGTAGTGACAAGGAGGGAATGTGGAAAAGTAAATTTTGCCATGTTCTGTGTCCCTACGCTTCATCCATCATATGTTATGTGTGCATGACCAATATGCATATGTTATTCCCCATGCCTGATTAATGACGCAATTCCAGTTGTGTCCACCTCTAGTATGCTATTTTCCAGTCTTCGTGAATACTACGAATATCAGGCCTATGTAAAGTAATGTTGCCACGTTTCTTAGTGTGCACGTTATTCCATTATAAAATCCCCGTTTCTAGGCCTCAAAAGGGCCCAGACCACAGATTCAGCTCCTGTCTCCTGAAAGCCTCGCTAAGGAGCGATACAGCCCCCACCTGTATCCTCGACCCTTCACTTATTTCCTGCCTCGCAGTGCCCAGTGCAGCTTGGTTCTGCCTCTGAGTCTGCCAAAAGTATGTTATAGTTCCAGTTATCAGTTCAGTCCTCCTCCTCTGCATTCCTAAGCTACTGAACTGCATCAATAGTTTCCGTCATTGTCTAGCCTTCTCGTCTCCATGTTAGAGAAATACTGTATTTAATGGTCATTTAATATTCTTCATCACGCACTACATGTAGAATAATGCATGGTCCAGTCTTAGAATCAAGTTAGCTTTTCCCCTCATGACTTCTAGTTTATATCAACATGTTCCCTAAACATCAGATACCAGATAGGGTTTAGGTACATGTCGCTCCGACCCTTCAGACTCTAGTCTCTGCTCCTAGCACAGAGTTCATAGCCCCCAGCTTCTCCTAGTAACACGTCATTGCCAGTTTTCGCGCACCATTAGTTTAGAGGTCCCGGCTCCTTAGGTAGCCCCCTCCAAAGTTTCCGCCCATTCATGACATATTCTGTTACGTTTGCACCACATGTCTATGTATACTCCCAGTTACACCTCTTTTTACTGTTATCTCTCGCGACTGCTACGCGTCACGCCTTCTGCTCCACCCACTGCTACGTCTACTGCAATGTAATGCTATGTGTTTGCGCTATGTATATAAGTCAATGTTTTGTTATTGAATGTTAGCGCGCTCATCCCAGACCCAGCCCCGGCAGCTGCCGGGCCTTATTGTCCTATTCCCATGCAGGTTGTCCTGATCCTGTCCTTATGCTGTAATAAACCTGCAGAAACTCCTACTACCTCGAATCTTGACTCTTATTTTATTGAGCTATCTGTTATGCTATAAGTCTAGTCAAAAATAGGGTATTATTTATTTATTTACCACACTGCAATAGTAGAAACCTTCTTCCCGATAGAATATAGGCGCCTCCCATCCTTGTCTGGTGGAACAGAGACTTGAGACGTTGGATTAGAAGATCTCTTCTGCGCTGCCTGTGCTACCACAGAGTCAGCTTTAGCTTGTCCGATGAGGCATGCAGGAGAAGAATTTGGCGCCCTATACTTCTTATCTACTCTTGGGAGCACTGCTGGTAAAGAATTTGGCTTTGACATGACCTTTAGTCCTTCCTTCCAGATGAAATCTATAATCGGAATGGTCCAACTCTGTTTCTGTGGAGTAGATTTAAAATCATACAAGAAGCAATCTTCTTGCTTTGACTCCATGGTTATCATAAACCTCCTCGTTGCTCTATCCATGATCTTGTGGAAAGAGGCAATGTCCACAGGTGGTGACTCAGATGTTGCATGTTCTGACGGAGAGGGCGTGTTTGCATTATAATCCTCATACTCCGACGATTCTGACACATTATCCAGTTCTCCTTCTTCTTGTTCTTCATGATCTGAGAACTCTTCCTCTCTTGGCTGAGGAGCTGCAACTTCCGACGCAGGTAACGTTGGACGTCCTTCCTCCAACGGCACAGTAGTCACAGGTTGAGTCCGCTTAGAAAGCGGAGTCGTTGTCTTAGATCTTGGTGTAGATACTACAGATTCACCAGACTCTGAAGGTGGGAAACGTCTGTAATAGTCACTGAGCATGTACTGCAGATTGCGAAACAATTCGTCAGGCAACTGCATATCAGGAGCAGGCCTGTCAGCATGTGAAGTAGGCCCAGTGTCCTCCATCTCTTCCTCTACCTCCTCTTGAACCTTAATCCGGAGCTCAGATGGACTTCTAGCTGCCCCAAAATTCTCATCCTCATCGGAATCCAAGAGTTTGTCTGGCACTACTAGCGTTGAAGAAATCGTCTCCGTAGTAGCTCTCTTCTTTAACAGCGTAGCAGTAGTTGCAGGTGATGGTAATGGAATCCCTGCTGTGTGCGCTGACCAAACTTGTAGAGTAGTGCAGCTTGACAGAGGTGGCGTCGATGGTACATCCGTCTGCTGCTGAAACTGTTGTCTCGTCGACGGTATCGTCGTCGACGGGGCCGTCGACGGGGTCGTCGACGGGAGCTTCGTCGACATGGTTTTCGTCGTCGACGAGGATCTCTTCGTCGACGAGGTCGTCGACGGTGGCATCGTCGACGGGGACGTCGTCGAGGTCATCGACGGTGGCTTCGTCGACGTGGACTTCACCGTCGACGAGGATTTTATCGTCGACGGAAAGGCCGTCGACGCCGAGGGCTTCGTCGACGGCACCAACTTCATCGTCAACGGGGATCCAACCGTCGACATCATAGACGTAGACGAGAAACTCGTCGACGGTACCTTGGCCGTCGTCGACGGGACAATTGTCGACGACGAGATAGGCCTGATCTGGACATGAACCAGTGTAGGCGATGAAGTTGAAGACATGACAAGAGTAGGCTTTGGTGAGGAGAAAGTCATAGTGCAGGTGGTAGACGTGGCCACATGAGAGGAAACACCGTCCTTCTTAGATGTTGAAATTGTCAATGGCGGCAACTGAGGAGGCGCAGATTTTGAAGATTTCTTGGGAACTGAATTTTTCCCAGTCTTCGTAGAGGGCGTACTATCCCCTTTAGTAGGTGGAAGAGTTTTACTCGAAGTACTAGGCCCAGGAGCATCCAGAGAGGATTTGGCCTTCTTAGCCACCTTCGCCCTTAGAGATGAAACTTCTGTTTCAGCCTTCCTCTTAGTAGAAAGTAATGAAGAACCAGAGGCACAGCTTCCTACCTCAGACAAAGGGTCATCCTTGTCCTTGAGTCTGTTGAGCCACAATAGCAGTCGTCCTTCTCTATCCTTGATGGTCTTAGGGGGGAAGATCCGGCAGATCTTGCACTCTTTTGCCTTATGGTCTGGATAAAGGCAATATAAACATTTCTTGTGGGGATCTTCTTTGAGAAGTCTTGGCTTCCCACAAGAATCACAGGACCTGAAAAGGGATTTTGATGTAGACATCTGTGAAACTTGAAGAAACTAGCAATGTAGAAGAAAAAACTGAGCAGAGCTCAGGGAGACTCCCTTCACACGACGTGCGTTAGAAAATCTGAGAGCCTGAGCCTCTGGGGAGGACATTCTGGTGGGTGCTGTCGCCTGATTGGCCGCAGTTTGGACTAATACATAACGACTAGGATAGTCACTAATGTGGAAGTTTTTTCTACTGTAGCTGGTGCTACTTTACTTCCTGGTTTAGTATCTCTGATATTTGCTATAAGTTTTATGGCATTTATTGCTTTTATATATACCGTGGGACTCCCACTCCGACGACGGGGAATGATTCAGGCATGTGAATCTATGAAAGACACCCCTAATACTGGAGAAGCTGTACTCGTCCCAATCCGACTGTGTGGCTGTGCTCTCCATGGCAGCCGCCCTGCTGAGGTAGTCTGCGACCCTGTTTTGTGGGCCAGGGATGTACTCTACGTCGTACAGAAAGTCCAAAAGGCGCAGTGTCAGCTTCGCGATGCGTGGGGTGGCTGTCACGTTGCAGCTGGACGTGAGGACCTTGATGAGGGGTTTGTGGTCGGTGCGGAGTGTGAATCGTGATCCCATAGGTATTGTCAAAATGTTTCCATCGCCCAGATGGCTGCCAGCATTTCCTTCTCCATCACGCTGTATTTCTCTTCACTGGGGTTCAGGGATCGCAAGGCAAACCCCACAGTGGCCTCCGTGCCATCCGTTGCCTTCTGGGAGAGGACCGCACCCAAACCTTTGTCGCTGGCCTCTGTGGTCAGTCTGCTGGGGGCGGTGCCGTCAAAGCCATGTAAGAGGATCGCCCTGCAAATGTCCCTCTTGATGGCAGAGAATTCTGCTTTTGATTCAGCGGACCAGGCAAAGTTGTTCTTCTTTTTAAGCAGTTGACATAGGCTGTGCGTTTTGGTCACAAAGCTCCTGACAAATTTGCTATAAAACTCCGCCAGGCCTAGGAAGGAGCGGACATCATCCTTGCTTTTTGGGGAAGGCGAGGACGTGATGGCTTCCACATTAGCCGTTTTTGGTGAGAGGCCTGTATCGCTGATCTCGTGTCCCAGATAGGTCACCTTGCGTAAGCCAAATTTGCATTTCTCAAGTTCTGCTGTGAGACAATTGGCCGCCGGCGTGTGCTGTACGGTGTTCAGGATGTCATTGTTTTCGGCTTTGGTCTTCCCCATGACCAGGATGTCGTCCTGGAAGTAGAGAACCCCATGGACGTCCTTGAAGAGTGTGTGCATGAGTTTCTGGAAGATGGCCACTGCGGATGCGAGACCGAAGGGCAGCCGTCCGAACCTGTAGCAGCCGAAGGGACTTATGAATGAGGGGTGTTTTCAGCACAATGGATGGAGCGACACTTGGTGGTATGTGGCTTTGAGGTCGATGGTGGAGAACCATTTGACCCCCTTAGTCTGGGCTAGCTGTTCATTTATTTTAGGCAGCGGAAACTTGTCAACAATGATGTTTTTCTTGAATTCTCGGAGATCGATGCATATTCTGGTGTCAACATGGGTTTCTATTGGAATTCTCAAGGGTATATAATCAAGCCCATTATCGTCGCTTTAGCGGCAGTTTTCTGCCGCTAAAGCGGCGTAATTTTAACTCCATGCTTGATAATATGCCCCATAGTTATTTATCAAATGCTTCCAATGGTGTGTAAACCTACAAAGGCCTAGGGGGCATGCCGCTGCACACGTGATGACTTTTCCCACTGGGGAAAGCTCTAAAATAACATTAATCTTGAAAGGCAACGCCGGCTGGCACACAAATCTGGATGTGTACTAACTCCCTTGTGTTGCTTCAGTATGCTGATTTCAGAGCAGCCTGGAGAGCCAGAAGTGTGCTGCAATTACAGCGCTGCAGATTGGGGTGGGGGGTGCAGGGGGCATGAGCTGGGAATAGCGGCCCACTTGTCAGGATAGAGGCACAGCGAAGCCTGAGAAAGAGCCGGTCACGTTTTTGTGTAAAAATCGCTGTTCCTAAGAGAATGCTATCTAAAACAATTCCTAGGTTTAACAGGCGCTCTTGCAGTTTCTGGTCTACGTCAGGAGAAGTTACCAGTGGTTACACATTTCCCATCCACACCCAAAACATCATTCAATATACTTTAAGTAACATATTTAGATTTCCACAATTTTTTGAGAGCAAAATGGCAAAAAGCCGAAGAGAATGACTCTATGTTAGTGCTTGAGTGGCGGAACTAAACATGGAAAACGTATGGACTCTGCATGTCTCTTTGCTGTGTGTCGGGCTCAGCATGTCTCTTTGCTGTGTGTCGGGCTCAGCCTGTCTCTTTGCTGTGTGTCGGGCTCAGCCTGTCTCTTTGCTGTGTGTCGAGCTCAGCACGTCTCTTTGCTGTGTGTCGGGCTCAGCATGTCTCTTTGCTGTGCTCAGCATGTCTCTTTGCTGTGTGTCGGGCTCAGCATGTCTCTTTGCTGTGTGTCGGGCTCAGCATGTCTCTTTGCTGTGTGTCGGGCTCAGCATGTCTCTTTGCTGTGTGTCGGGCTCAGCATGTCTCTTTGCTGTGTGTCGGGCTCAGCCTGTCTCTGCTGTGTGTCGAGCTCAGCATGTCTCTTTGCTGTGTGTCGGGCTCAGCATGTCTCTTTGCTGTGTGTCGAGCTCAGCATGTCTCTTTGCTGTGTGTCGGGCTCAGCATGTCTCTTTGCTGTGTGTCGAGCTCAGCATGTCTCTTTGCTGTGTGTCGGGCTCGGCATGCCTCTTTGCTGTGCGTCGAGCTCAGCATCTCTCTGCTGTGTGTCGGGCTCAGCATGTCTCTTTGCTGTGTGTCGGGCTCAGCATGTCTCTTTGCTTTCCTCAGCATGCCTCTTTGCTGTGTGTCGGGCTCAGCATGTCTCTTTGCTGTGTGTCGGGCTCAGCCTGTCTCTTTGCTGTGTGTCGGGCTCAGCATGTCTCTTTGCTGTGTGTCGGGCTCAGCATGTCTCTTTGCTGTGTGTCGGGCTGAGCATGTCTCTTTGCTGTGTGTCGGGCTCAGCATGTCTCTTTGCTGTGTGTCGGGCTCAGCATGTCTCTTTGCTGTGTGTCGGGCTCAGCATGTCTCTTTGCTGTGTGTCGAGCTCAGCATGTCTCTTTGCTGTGAGTTGAGCTCAGCATGTCTCTTTGCTGTGTGTCGGGCTCAGCATGTCTCTTTGCTGTGTGTCGAGCTCAGCATGTCTCTTTGCTGTGTGTCGGGCTCAGCATGTCTCTGCTGTGTGTCGGGCTCAGCATTTCTCTTTGCTGTGTGTCGAGCTCAGCATGTCTCTTTGCTGTGTGTCGAGCTCAGCACGCCTCTTTGCTGTGTGTCGAGCTCAGCCTGTCTCTTTGCTGTGTGTCGAGCTCAGCATGTCTCTTTGCTGTGAGTTGAGCTCAGCATGTCTCTTTGCTGTGTGTCGGGCTCAGCATGTCTCTTTGCTGTGTGTCGGGCTCAGCATGTCTCTTTGCTGTGTGTCGAGCTCAGCATGTCTCTTTGCTGTGTGTCGGGCTCAGCATGTCTCTGCTGTGTGTCGGGCTCAGCATTTCTCTTTGCTGTGTGTCGAGATCAGCATGTCTCTTTGCTGTGTGTCGAGCTCAGCACGCCTCTTTGCTGTGTGTCGAGCTCAGCCTGTCTCTTTGCTGTGTGTCGAGCTCAGCATGTCTCTTTGCTGTGAGTTGAGCTCAGCATGTCTCTTTGCTGTGTGTCGGGCTCAGCATGTCTCTTTGCTGTGTGTCGGGCTCAGCCTGTCTCTTTGCTGTGTGTCGAGCTCAGCCTGTCTCTTTGCTGTGCGTCGGGCTCAGCATGTCTCTTTGCTGTGTGTCGGGCTCAGCATGTCTCTTTGCTGTGTGTCGGGCTCAGCATGTCTCTTTGCTGTGTGTCGAGCTCAGCATGTCTCTTTGCTGTGTGTCGGGCTCAGCATGTCTCTTTGCTGTGTGTCGGGCTCAGCATGTCTCTTTGCTGTGTGTCGGGCTCAGCATGTCTCTTTGCTGTGTGTCGGGCTCAGCATGCCTCTTTGCTGTGTGTCGGGCTCAGCATGTCTCTTTGCTGTGTGTCGAGCTCAGCATGTCTCTTTGCTGTGTGTCGGGCTCAGCATGTCTCTTTGCTGTGTGTCGGGCTCAGCATGTCTCTTTGCTGTGCTCAGCATGCCTCTTTGCTGTGTGTCGGGCTCAGCATGTCTCTTTGCTGTGTGTCGGGCTCAGCATGTCTCTTTGCTGTGTGTCGAGCTCAGCATGTCTCTTTGCTGTGTGTCGAGCTCAGCATGTCCCTTTGCTGTGTGTCGGGCTCAGCCTGTCTCTTTGCTGTGTGTCGAGCTCAGCATGTCTCTTTGCTGTGTGTCGGGCTCAGCATGTCTCTTTGCTGTGTCGAGCTCAGCATGTCTCTTTGCTGTGTCGAGCTCAGCATGTCTCTTTGCTGTGTGTCGAGCTCAGCATGTCTCTTTGCTGTGTGTCGAGTTCTGCATGTCTCTTTGCTGTGCGTCGGGCTCAGCATGTCTCTTTGCTGTGTGTCGGGCTCAGCATGTCTCTTTGCTGTGCGTCGGGCTCAGCATGCCTCTTTGCTGTGCGTCGGGCTCAGCATGTCTCTTTGCTGTGTGTCGAGCTCAGCATGTCTCTTTGCTGTGTTTCGGGCTCAGCATGTCTCTTTGCTGTGTGTCGGGCTCAGCATGTCTCTTTGCTGTGTGTCCGGCTCAGCATGTCTCTTTGCTGTGTGTCGGGCTCAGCATGTCTCTTTGCTGTGTGTCGGGCTCAGCATGTCTCTTTGCTGTGTGTCGGGCTCAGCATGTCTCTTTGCTGTGTGTCGAGCTCAGCATGTCTCTTTGCTGTGTGTCGGGCTCAGCATGTCTCTTTGCTGTGTGTCGAGCTCAGCATGTCTCTTTGCTGTGTGTCAAGCTCAGCATGTCTCTTTGCTGTGTGTCGGGCTCATCATGTCTCTTTGCTGTGTGTCGAGCTCAGCATGTCTCTTTGCTGTGTCGGGCACAGCATGTCTCTTTGCTATGTGTCGAGCTCAGCATGTCTCTTTGCTGTGTGTCGGGCTCAGCAAGTCTCTTTGCTGTGTGTCGGGCTCATCATGTCTCTTTGCTGTGTGTCGGGCTCATCATGTCTCTTTGCTGTGTGTCGAGCTCAGCATGTCTCTTTGCTGTGTGTCGGGCTCAGCATGTCTCTTTGCTGTGTGTCGGGCTCAGCATGTCTCTTTGCTGTGTGTCGGGCTCAGCATGTCTCTTTGCTGTGTGTCGGGCTCAGCATGTCTCTTTGCTGTGTGTCGGGCTCAGCATGTCTCTTTGCTGTGTGTCGAGCTCAGCATGTCTCTTTGCTGTGTGTCGGGCTCAGCATGTCTCTTTGCTGTGTGTCGGGCTCAGCATGTCTCTTTGCTGTGTGTCGGGCTCAGCATGTCTCTTTGCTGTGCGTCAGACTCAGCATGTCTCTTTGCTGTGTGTCGAGCTCAGCATGTCTCTTTGCTGTGTTTCGAGCTCTGCATGTCTCTTTGCTGTGTGTCGGGCTCTGCATGTCTCTTTGCTGTGTGTCGAGCTCAGCATGTCTCTTTGCTGTGAGTAGGGCTCAGCATGTCTCTTTGCTGTGTGTCGGGCTCAGCATGTCTCTTTGCTGTGAGTAGGGCTCAGCATGTCTCTTTGCTGTGTGTCGGGCTCAGTGTTGGGTCTGGATGATTGCACATTGTTGTCCTGGAAGAGTCTTCGAAGTATCACGAGATAGGTGGCCCCTCCCCTGGACTACAGTGCGCATGGGCATCGACTGCATCCCCAGATTGTTTTTAGCCATTGTGGCAAAGATGGAGGGTAGTAGCGTAAGCGATGTCCATGCTAATGGTTGAATGCAAGAAAAGTCTGCAGCCGCTACGGGCGCCGGGGAGGAGGGCGGGCGATATGAATGTTAGCAGCCCTACATGCCAAGAACAGATGCATACTGGTAAGTAGCATATTCAGTTCGAGGCATGTGGGCTGCTAAATTCATATCTATAGCATAGAATACATAGCAGTCCCTCTATTAACGGTGGCCGTCCGTGCCAGCTGCAGAAGTCTGAAAGAGTGTTTTAAGAACAGCCTGTCCTACAGCTGCCTGCTGTTTGGAATGCACATCTACATAGTAATGTTTGGTAAACGTATGTGGTGTAGTCCATGTGGCTGCTCTACAAATGTCTTCCAAAGGAATGTTACTGAGGAAAGCCATGGAGGCCCCAACTTGCGTGTGGAGTGTGCCCTGGGGGGGACCGTTAAAGTGCGCTTAGCTTTCTGATAGCAAATCTGAATACACTTAACGATCCACCTGGCTATTCCTGCTTTGGAAATGGGGTTGCCTTTGTGCTGGGCTGAAAAGGCAACAAAGAGCTGTTGTGTTTTTCTAAAATCTTTCGTTCTGTCTATGTAGTACATTAACGCCCTTTTGACGTCTAGCGTGTGCAGCATTCTTTCCGCCACTGTTTCTGGGTTTGGAAAGAATGCGGGCAGTTCAATGGTTTGATTGACATGAAACTGCGACACCACTTTAGGAAGAAACTTGGGGTTAGTGCGGAGCACCACCCTGTTTGAATGAATTTGGATAAATGGCTCTTGTATCGTGAGCACCTGTAGCTCACTAACACGTCTAAGAGACGTGATGGCAATGAGAAAAGCCACTTTTCATGTCAAGAATTGAATCTCACATGAATGCAGAGGCTCAAAAGGTGGGCCCATCAACCTGGTGAGGACCACATTAAGGTTCCATACAGGAGCTGGCGGGGTCCTGGGAGGGATGGCGCGCTCCAGGCCTTCTAGGAAGGCTTTAATGACAGGCACTCTGAAAACAGAGAGATGCTGCCTGTTTTGAAGGTAAGCCGCTATGGCGGATAAGTGTATCCGAATGGAAGCGTACGCTAGATTGCATTTGTAAAGATGTAACAAATAGCAGATGATGTTAGGAATGGATGCATCTAGCGGGTTGACATTGTGTTCTGTACAGTAAATGACAAACCGCTTCCATTTTGCTGCATAGCAGGCTCTGGTAGTGGGCTTTCTTGCCTCCCGTATGATGTCCATGCATTCGGGAGGGAAATTAAGGTAGCCAAACTCTAAGACCTCAGGCGCCAGATCGCCAGATTCAGCTGTTGCGGATCTGGATGCTGAATGTCTCCATGGTTCTGCGTCAAAAGCCTGGGTGTGAGGCACAGCCTTTGATGCGGTACCACGGAAAGTTCTAGAAACGTGGTGTACCATGGTTGGCGTGCCCATGTTGGAGCAACCAGGATGAGAGTCATCGAGTGTTGCTTTAGCTTTCTTGCCACCAGCGGAATGAGAGGTGCTGGGGGAAAAGCGTACGCAAATTTGCCTGACCAGTTCATCCATATCGCATTGCCCTGCGACTGTGGGTGAGGGAACCTGGCGGCAAAGCTTTGGCATTTTGCGTTTTCCCTTGTGGCAAACAGGTCTATCTCTGGATGACCCCACTGGTGAAAGTACATGCGGAGTACTGATGGATGTAACTCCCACTCGTGCATCTGGTGGCTGTACCTGCTGAGCAGATCCGCCATCTGATTGTCTTTGCCCGGGAGGTGTTCCGCCATGAGGAAGATGTTCCTCTGAATGGCCCACTTCCACATGCTCTGAGCCAGATGAGACAACTGTGGAGAGTGTGTACCTCCCTGCTTTTGGATGTAATACATGCCCGTCATGTTGTCCGTCCGGATCAACACGACCTTGTTGCACAGATGTACTATGAAGGACTTGAGTGCCATGAAGATTGCCATCAGTTCTAGGTAGTTGATGTGCATCTTTTGTTGCTGCGTTGTCCATAGTCCCTGCACCGTGTAGTGGAGCACATGAGCTCCCCATCCCTGGAGAGATGCGTCCGTCGTCAGGATAATCTGTGGCACAGGCTCTTGGAACGGTCGGCCCTTGCAAAGGTTGTGTGGATTCCACCAATGCAGAGAGTTGTATGCCCGACCGGTCACCAACACTAGGTCTTTCAACTGTCCTTGAGCCTGAGTCCACTGATGTGCCAAGCATTCCTGGAGCGGACGCATATGCAACCGTGCGTGCGGGACTATGCAGATGCAGGAGGCCATCATGCCTATCAACTGCATGAACACTCTCGCTGGAAGGGAGTGTTGCGGTCTGAACCTCTGGATGAGCGACTGGATGTTGTCGATTCTCGCCGGGTTCGGCTGAGCTGTGGCAGCCAGAGTATTTATCGTTGCACCCAAATACTGCCGCACATGGGCTGGCTGAAGGTGCGACTTTGGATAGTTTAGAGAAAATCCCAGCCTGTGAAGGAGGTGAATGGTGTGGGACATGTCTGCGGCGCACTGTTGTGCAGACTTGGCTTGAACGAGCCAGTCGTCCAGGTAAGGGTAGACATGTATGTTCTGTCTCCTGAGGAGCGCCGCCACTGTCGCCAGACATTTTGTGAACACTCTGGGGGCAGTGGTCACTCCGAAGGGTAGGACCTTGAATTGGTAATGCCTGTTTTGGATGGTGAATCTGAGATATTTCCTGTGGGAGGGGTGGAGTGGTATGTGAAAGTAAGCATCCTTGAAGTCCAAGGTTGCTAGTAAGTCTCCCTGGTTTAGCAATGGAAGAACCTGCTGCAGTGTCAACATGTGGAAGTGTTCTGAAAGAATGTACTGGTTCAGAGGCCTGAGGTCCAGAATGGGTCTGAGTGAGCCGTCCTTCTTTGGGATTAAGAAGTACAAGGAATACACCACTGTGCCTTCTTCCTCCACTAGCACGAGCTCTATTGCGCCTTTCTGCAGCATGACGAGCACCTCCTGCTGCAATAAGTGCAAATGCTCTGCTGACATAGGACGGTTCTTTGGTGGTATGTTGGGTGGAGTGGACGTTAACTCCAAACAATAGCCGTACTGGATAAGTTTCCTTACCCACCTGTCTGTGGTGATGGACTTCCAGACCGGCAGGAACTGTTGGAGTCTCCCCCCGACAGGAGTTGGATGGTCGGGGGGCAGTGACAGGAAGTCACTGTTTGTTGGTGGCGGAGGAACGGGAGCTGTTGTTGCCTCTGCCTCTGCCCTTGGCGCTGTTTCCCCGGTAACCTCCTCTACCCTGCTTGGGGTACGAGGATTGCGCCCCACCTTTATTGAATGGCGTTTGCTGTGCCAAGTGTCCTCTGGCAACACCTCGATTGCCTGAGCGACGAAAAGTGTTCCCTCTGAATTGCTGAGACTGGAGAGCACCCATGGATTTGGCCGTCTCAGTATCTTTTTTGATTTTTTCGAGGGTGGTGTCAACCTCCGGGCCGAATAACCTGTCAGGAATAACGGGCTGGTTCAGGATAGTAGTCTGTATCTCTGGCTTGAACCCTGAGATGCGGGGCCATGCTTGACGCCTCAACATCACACTAGTGTTGATTGCTCTCACTGCTGTGTCCGCAACGTCGAGCGCACATTTTATCGCAGCGTTGCAGATGAGCTTGCCCTCTTGTATAAGCATCTAAGCTCCCTCTTTGAACTGGTCTGGAAGGTGTTGCAACAGCTGTTCTAGGGTGTCGTAGTGTGCCCTATCGTATCTGGCCAACAGAGCCTGCGTGTTTGAGATGCGCCAGATGTTGGATGCCTGAGCTGCCACCCTCTTCCCCGATGCCTCCAGCACTTTTGACTCTTTGTCCGGGGGAGGAGCTTCACCCGTTGTTTGGGAGTTCGCCCTTTTGCGGGCATTAGAGACTACCAAAGAGTCCAAAGGTAACTGGCCCCGTATGTAAGTTGGGTCGCCAGGTGCGGGTCTGTATTTCTTCTCTATTCTGGGGTTGACAACCCTCGCTCTTGTGGGTTCTTTGAAAATGTCCGTGGCATGCTTAAGGACCCCTTTCAGCATAGGAAGAGTTTTCACAGTTTTTTCAGCAGCAGAGAAAGTGTCAAATAGAAAATCAACATCCACAGGGTCAGCATGCATTTCCACTTTATGGTTTGTAGCTGCCCTCTCAATCAAGGCATTAAATGCCGCAGAATCCTCAGTGGGAGACGTTTTCACACTATAAACCTGAGGGTCATGGACAGCCTGCTGGTCCCCTTGATCACCAGTGTCCATCCACGAGTCCTGTTGCTCATCAGGGTCTGTGTGTGCAGGAAAATTATACTCCTCATCTTGCTCACCCCCATCTCCATCTGAGCAAGTGGGTGAAGGTGTTGCACTCCTCCTAGGTGGTGGAAGAATGTGTTCAACCAGTACTGGTGTCTCTGGTGCTGTTTTTTTCCGCTTCAAAGGAATTACAAACGACTCCAGAGGCTGTGAGGTAATTTTCCGCTTGTAGAGCGTGAGTTTTCCTGTGTCGGCGTCGATGAAATGCGCAGACTGCTCCTCTAGTACAGGTTGTCGATGACCTAAACTTCCACTCGGGTGAGTTTGCCTCGACACTTCAGAGTCCTTGGGCACCAACCGTGGTGCAAAGGCCTTCGGCGCCACCTTAGGCGGTAGAGTGTAGAGGATTGGCATTGAAGTCTCCTTTGGCGGGGCCATCGGCTTTGGTGCCGAAGGCGCATTCGGCTCCGACGCTGACGCATTGTCCCGTATCCGTTCGAGGGAGTCCGAGACCTGCTTCGTAAAGGAAGCGGATGGTTTCGTCGACCCAACCGATGACCTCGGTCCACCCTTAGGGGAAGACCCGAGTGTCGACGACTTCTGTTTGTCCGCCTAATCACCTTCCACGGCCGCAGGCGTCGACGCCGACGGCTTAGGATCGGCAGCCTTTGCCTTTTGCAACGGCACTCCAGACTTTGGCTCGGTGCCCTTTGCCGACTTCGTCTCGACGGCCCTCGTGCCTTTTGGCTCGGTAGCCTTGCCCGCTGTAGGCTCGACAGTCTTCTTTGACTTCGACTCAACCACTTTGCTCGACACCTGTTCGACGACCTTCTTCGAGCTTGGCTCCTTGACCACTTTCGGCACCTTTGCCTGCTCGACAGCCTTTTTAGACTTTGAGGCCTCCGAAGACGACGGGGTCGATGGGGGAGCAGACGTCTTCGGTTTCGATGGCGCGTCGTCCATCTTTGTTTTCGTCGACACCGATGGCTTCAGTTTCGGTTTCGATTTTGTTAATGGCGGCTCCGCTGAGGCGTCCGTAGCCGGGCCGGAAGGCGGGGCCGTGGATCGAGGTGTAAGGTCTTGGGTAAGGCCGCGTGGCGATCCCGTGACCTGAGCCATTGTAAGAGTACGAACGGGGCATAGCTCTTCCTCCGAGCTATCTTCCATGGCCCCATATGCTTCGTCGTCGTCCCCTACCTCATTGAAGTTTTCTTCTAGGTCTTGGCCTTCGACGTCCACTCCGTAGTCGTGCTCGACCTCCGCCGATGTAGGTGAAATCTGCAGTTGAAGCTCTTGCTCGTCTGCTTCGGGGTCTACGAAGATGTCCACCGGTGCCGGAGCCGACCGCTGGGCCTCGAGGCGCACCATGCGCCGAAGCTTGATCGTCTTCTTTGATCTAAATCTCGAACAGGCCATACAGTTGGCCTCGTCGTGGTCCGGCGACAGGTACTTGTTGCACACCGGGTGTACGTCGATGTGTGGGTACTTAGAACCACACACGGGACAGTTCTTGAACGGACTCCGTTCCATGCCGTCGAAAGTCTTGCTGCGTCGACTGGGCCTCGAGCACCGAAGAGTCACCCGACTCCTCAGAAATCCGACTCGACGAGTTGGAGTATACACGAGACCGAACGCGAACAATACCGACGGGGTAAACGAAGGCCTTTTGGCCTTGAAAAAAGGAGTTATATATCGATTCCGAACAGGAGATGTCGAAATCACATCCGAACCCAATGGCGGAAAAAAACAATCTGGGGATGGAGTCGATGCCCATGCGCACTGTAGTCCAGGGGAGGAGCCACCTATCTCGTGATACTTCGAAGACTCTTCCAGGACAACAACGTGCAATCATTCGGACCCAACACTAGGCGGCGATCTATGCTATAGATATGAATTTAGCAGCCCACATGCCTCGAACGTGAGTCTCCTGTAGCAGCGCAACATCTATTTGATGCTGCTTCATGTGTGCAACAACCTTCCTGATCTTCCTGTGGTCATTAAGCCCCCTGATAATCCATTTTAGGAGATGAACCATACTACCCATGATTAGCGGGAGTGACAGCAATGTTGTGTGCCATCGCTCTTCCTGCAATGCATTCAACATTATTAGCCACAACATACTCATACGTGCTTTGTAGTCCTCTGCAGTTCCAGTGTATGTCTCGCCCCTCCTCCCACCCACGTTATCCAAACCCCAACCATGCAAAACAAAACCCCCTCCTGTGCCCCCCTAACTCAACCTGTTGCAGCAATTAAACCTCTAGTAGCCTAAAATAAAGCACACCCTTCTGCGGGTTACACTGCGGGGCAGGTGTCACCCAGAGCAAACTCCAAAAGCGTGCCAACCAGCACTTTTGTTAGGATGATATTGTTCCGTCTATAGTGCATGTCCTCGTCGATGAAGTCCAGCAGTCCGCACACACCCTGCCAGTGCACTGTGGGGTTTTTGAAAAGGAGAGAGTAGAGACCCCCTACCCCCCCCTTCTGTGCAGGGACCAAGAGCATGCAGTTCAGTGTAACCACCCAGAAGTCAGACGTCGCCGTCGCACCACATGGACCCTGCACTGGGCGATTGCAGCACACAGGCCAGAAGAATGTTCATTAACAGTCCCTAGGCTGGTATTGTGTTCGGTCACCGTTGCAGCCACACGGACAAAGTCGGCCCCCGGCCAGAGCAGGTCTGCCGCCAGTCCTCTAGGTCCCAACATTGGAAGCTACACATTCTAATGAGACTCTTCTTCACTGCCAGTCCCCGAGACGTTTTTGGAACCGGCAATTTTCCTGCATTTGATGAATTGCAGCACTTGGGAGGGATCCGTAAAAATATGTGTTGTGCCATCCGCTGTGACTCGTAGCTTCACCGTGTACAGCATGTTATACTCTAAGTGTAGCTCACGCAGTTTCCTTTTGGCATGTGCAAACAGTCTGCTTGCTTCCTGGAACGGAGGTGTGAAATCCGGATATAGACACACCCCCATCCCCTCAAAGTACAGCTCTTGGATTTCTCTGTATTTCTCAAGGGCGGTCTGTATAGTTGAGAAGTCTCGCTATAATTGGGCACAGTGGCGCTTCCGGTACCGGCTTGGAGGGCAGCGAAAGGTGCCACCCTTTCCACCACAATCATCGCAGAAAAGCAATCTGAGCCCAGCAGTGTGTTAAGTAGGTGCTACACGAACAGCTCCATATTAGGGATGTTTGTGGACTCTGCAATCCAAAAGATGCAAAGATTATTCCACCGGGAGCAGGCCTCGAAGTCCTCCGAACATGGCCTGCACTTGTTTTTGCACAGCTGCTTAAGATCTGGTCCTGAATTTATAAAGTCTTCGACTTCAGATACACATTGGTCAACACTATAAAGTATGCCCGATTGCTTGTCTAATCTTTGAGACACCTGTCCATTCGGAAGGATAGGGTATCTATCTTACTGTCTATCTTATTTAGACTGTGTTGCATGATAGCCAGTTGTTTGATGTCTGGATCGGAGGTGGTGCCGCTGGTTTCAGAGCCTGATTCTGAAGGATTCTTATCCTGTTTCGGCTGCCTTTGCGATTTCTGTGGCTCAAATGGTAGCCTTGATTGGGACTTGTCTGTCTTCCCCATGTTGTGGTGTCACTGTGGGCAACCTTTACCACTGGTACTGGTTCTGGACGAGAGGCAGACGTGGTGCGGCCTCCCCAAGAGTGCGATGCAAGTAGCACTGAAGCTCACCAAAGCCAGAACAGACACCCCACGCTTGGATGCGCAGCACACAGGATGTTGTAGGTCTGCAGGCAGGCGAGGTAGAGCACCCCCTTTCCCCCAGCACAGCAAGTGTCCTTGATGCAGCAAATACAGTATCAGATCCAACCTCTGTTGTGGGGCTTTGTTTTATGCGTCCGTTGAGGCTCCGGCCAACCTGTTTAGGCACCTGACGTTTCGCAGTCTATCTGCCCTAGCGCTCTCCCAGGTGCTATGTCCTAGGCAGGCCGCAGTGCAGAAGGGGGGAGTCCAAGCAGGAGGTGTCACCCGCCAATCCGTCCAATCTTCTCTGATGGGGGCATGGGCACCCGACGCCAGTGCTGCGTATGCCAGTGCCTCACCACTCTGCGTCCGAGCTCCCTGACATTGGTAAGCCAAGTCTCAAGGCCGACCCAGCCTCCCCAAGCCACAGCAGGGATCGCAGCGTGACAGTCGCAACAATCCACCTGTCCGCAGCACCACAGGCCAGCACAGAATCCGCTTGTCGTTCCGGGCACCAAGAGGGTCCCGCACGGGGCACAGCTGGAGCACGTCTCACCCCGGGAGCGGCACCAGAGGGAGTGCGGTCAGTCATCCCAGCACCAGCCACAAGGCAGCATCCACTGGCAGCGCATCACAGATGCACCAGTTCTGCCAGCCCTTTCTCTCCACCCCACACAGGGACAAGCAGGCAGGTCCACTATGGCTCACCTCGGCACCCCGGGAAGGGCCAGCCTCCGACATAGGTCCCCGCAATCCAAAACCCAGCCACAAAGGCGCCACCAGTCTTCGAAGGAGAAAGTAGGCGGGCCATGCCGCACCCAAGCGGCACAGGAGTGTATATCAGCGCCCCAGGGTGTCAGTCACTGCACCAGTCGAATTTGCCCCTGTTCCAGAGTTGAAGACTGCAGATTTAGCGACAACAGCACCAACAATTGCAGAGGATTGTGAAGGATAATGAGCCGGTTTTAGCGGAGCAGCACTAGTGCATGGCCATCTTGGAGCCTGGCAAGCTCCGCCCCCCCGATGGTAAGATATGTATTTGTTGTCTCAGATGTGCTGCTGCTACTGCTAGGCACTTGGTGAACACTCTGGGTGCAGTTACTCTGAACGGAACCACTTTGAACTGATAATGATTTTTCCCTATCACAAATCGGAGGTATTTGCAATGTCTTGGGTGAATGGGTATATGAAAGTATGCGTCTTAAGTCTAGCGTTGACATAAAGTCGCCTTGCTGCAAAAGTGGAAGTACTTGTTGAGTGACCATGTGGAGATTTTCTGATCATATGTATAGGTTTAGAGGTCTGAGATCTAATATTGGTCTTAACAAAACGTCTTTTTGGGGAATTAGGAAGTACAGTGAATTTACTCCTTTTCCTTGTGGTTGTAATGGGACGAGTTCTATAGCTTCTTTTGCTAGAACTTGTACTTCTTGTTTGAGTAGATATTTGTGTTCCAAAGACAGTTTTTGAATATGAGGGGGGGATGTTGGGAGGGTTGCTTGTGAGTTCCAGGCAGTAACCATGTTGGATAATATCCAATACCCATTTGTCGATTATTGACTACCAAATGGGTAGAAACTGATGTAATCTTTCCCCTATAGGTGACGAGTGTTCCGGGAGGACTGTGGGTGTTTGATATCCTGTCACGGTTTGTTTCTAGAGGGTGGGGTACATGATGGTGTCCCTCTAGCTTGGAAGTTGTTACCTCTATATCCACCTCTATAAAATCCTCTAGCGGAGGGAGACTATGCCTGTTTTTTATACAAGGATGTGGAGGCATCTGTGGTATTATTTTGGAGCCCCCTCTGTAGTAGGAGCGACAAAAGGAACCTTTATTGAAGGGTGACTGAAGGGCACCCGTTGATTTCGCCACCTTTTCTAGTGATTTGTCTATCTGAGGCCCACAAAGATGTTCTTTGTTGAATGATGCATTAAGATTAGTCTGTTGAACCTCTGGTTTAAAACCAGAGATTCAAAGCCATGCATGCCCTCTTAGTTGAATGCTGGGACCGATTCCTCCAGTGGCAGTATCTGCAGCAAATCTAACGGATGAATTAGAATAAGCTTGCCTTCTTGCACTAGATCATGGCCTTTTCTCCTGTGTTCTTCTGGAAGATATTGTAATAATTCTTCTAGCTCCTCCAAATGTGCCCCATCGTATCTACCCAGCAGCCATTGAGTGTTGGTATTCACCAATGATTGGCTGATTGAGCAAATACTCTGTTTCCAGAAGCCTGATTCCTTATCGAGTGGAGGTGAGTCTCCTGAGCTTTGAGAATTTCCTCTTAGACGTGCGTTTGAAACTACTAAGGAACCCAAAGGCGACCCTTAATAAATACAGGGTCAGATAGAGAGGCTTCATATTTTTTATGAACTCTAGGTGTTGGAATACGTGATCTAACAGGATCCTTAAAACTTTCGTCTGCATGTCTCACCATACCCTTTAAAATGGGCAAAGACAGATGTTCTGCATTTCCTAGGGTTTCAAAGAGTAAATCTTCTAGGCCTTCTTTATGTAAAGCGACCCCATGATAAGTGGCTGCTCTGGCAATGAACTCCCGATATGTGTTGTCATCAGGAGGGGAAGGTTTGGCTGGAGACAGATCAGGATCTGTATGCCCTGGTGGATCGAGGTTAGTCATCCCATGGGTCGGGTATCTCATTGCCTTCGTTATCTGCAAGATCTACATCAGGAGACCCTGGAGCTGTAATATGTGACAGGTCTAAAGCTGGTATGACAGGTACTGGTGAAGAGGATGGAGTAAATGGAAGAATGTTAATAGGACTAGTAGATGTGTCCTTTTTCTACTAGGTATTCTATAATCAGGGTCTATTTTTCTTTTGGGAGGCGGAGGCACTGGTGTAGTGGTAATGTGTCCAGTTTGAATTGTCTTCTATTTGGGATCCAGCTTGTGCTGCATTTTCTCCAGAATCGGCTCCAGTGGCTTCAGAGGAGCATCTTTGTCTTTTGGTGCCAAGCTGGATTTGTCTTTAACTTTCGATGCCGACTGTTTCAGCATCGAGGGGTATCATCTCAGTTCCAACACGAATTGGAAGGATTGACTTTCTGTTTCAGTGCAGAGTCACGTGGCAGGTGTTGGAATCAGTCTCGGTGCCTACCATGACCTGATGGTAGTGGTGGCCCAATGGACTTAGGCTTGGTAGAAGTGAGTTTCAGGGGCAAAGCGCCTTTGATACTCATGGCACCCTGTCCAGATGGAACATCATGGGACTCTAGCTTGATCGCCGACTCTGAATCGGAGTCCTGGATGGAAAAGGCCTCTTCCTACGCCTCCACCTCTTCTAGCTCGACATCTTCGTTGAAGATAGCGGGAGTTTTCTCGATAGCCTGTTGCTGCATGTCTCTGTGTCGAGTGCGAACGGTCGCCGAGAGTCTTTTTCTAATAGGACAGTGCGCAGGTATTTGGAATGGCATCTAGGACAGAATTGGAATGGCGTCCGTTCCATCGCTGGAAGACTAATGCGAGATCTTCGAGTGGAAACAGGGTAGGAGCTAGGCCCAAAGACCGCGGTTAGAGTTTTCTATGGATAATTAACATTTTCAGAAGTTCGTTGACAAGCAGAAGATTGTAGAGTTAATTTCGAACCAAATGGATCCCTAGTTACTGCTTCAAAACAGAGCGCAGCAATACATGTCCCAACCCGATGGTGGAAAAAAACAATCTAACATTGGAGTCGATGCCCATGCACTCTATCACCGAAACGAGCAGTCACCTTGCCTCGTGACAGGAAAAGACTTCTTCAAAGAAAAGTCACATGCAAACATCCGGACCCAACACTAGGTGGCAGGAGTATTCCAAGCATGTGTATCTACAGCACACATGCATCGGACATAATGAAACTGCCTTTGGTGCTCTCTTGGATTGTCTGTGTACTGTGCCATCTGAGAAAGCGAGAGAAAGGGAGCGAATGGGGTTGCGGCGTGGAAGCAGGGCTGTGAGAAAAGGAAAAAGGAAAGATAAGTCACTGAGAGTCGGGCAGAGTGAGTTAAAACCTAAGAAATCGTAAATGAAGAACAATTTACTTACCTTTGGTAATGATGTACCTGTAAGAGACCTATATTAGTTATAGATTCCTTACCTTAGAATTACCCATGGCGTCTGGATGGATCCGGAGAAATTTTCTTCAGCAATATCCCTGCGCGTTGGTAGGTGGCGTCAGTTGACTCTGCGTCAGTCGTCGGCGGTGTGGTCGCCGGGATGACATTGCAGTGCCTACTTAGATGCCGCCCCTGTGCGCTGACGTCATGTTTGACACTACTTTTGACACCAGAAGCGCAGCACCATGAAAGACAGTGAACACCGGTACGCCACACTAGGGCCCTATAACGGTGTCCCTAACCCTAGAAGTCAGTTCGCAGAGCTGGAGGATGGGTGGGCCAGTAATAAATCTATAATATATGTCTCTTACAGATACATCGCTGCCAAAGGTAAGTAAGTTGTTCATCTGAAAGACTGTAGTTCTAGATTCCTTACCTTAGAATAGATACCCCAGGTAATACCATCCCTGGAGGAGGGTCTGCGAAACAAGTTCACACCGGAAAAACCTAGAGGACAGAACGGGCAAACTAGCCATACCTGCAGACTGGACTATCCAGGCAGTAATGTCTGGTGAACGTGTGCACAGAAGCACACGTGGCTGCCGGGCAGATATCGATGAGTGGGACTCCCTGCGAGAAAGCAGTGGTTGCTGCCGTAGCTCTAGTGTAATGAGCACGCAGCCCCACTGGAGGTTCCTTTGTAGCCAAAGCATAACAAATCTTGATACAAAAGACCACACATGGAGAGATAGTACGCTTTTGCACAGCCCTACCTTTTCTGACACTCACACAGCCAACAGCCAAGGAGATTTGCATATCTGGCCCCTAAATTCTGGAATTCTCTCCCACCCTCACTTAAAGCCTCCAATTCGCTCTTCCAATTCCGTAGATCTCTGAAAACATGGCTTTTCCCACAATCTGGCTACCCCCCCCTGTCCATCCCCAGCACCAGATCAGCGCCAGGAAACCCATGGTGACAGAGCGCTCTATAAGCTCACCTTAACATAACAAAGAGTTAATCGTCTACCTGGAACTCCTTTGTGCAGCCAAAGTAGAAAGACGGCGCACATTTCAGGTCCAGGCGGTGGAGTCGCTCCGCTTCCTTGGAATAGTTCAGAGGCAGGAAAAAGGTGGGCAGAGTAATAGTCTGCCGAAGTGAAAGGGAGTGACAACTAAGTAGGAACGAGGGTCTCGATCGAAGCACCACTTTGTCCGGATGGACTGAAAAGAAAGGATGCTTATAAGAGCCTGAAGCTCACTCACTCTGTGAGAAGATGTGATGGCAACAAGAAAGGCAGTCTTCAGAGTGAGAAGCCTGAGAGGACAATTGTGAAGAGGCTCGAAGGGAGCACACATAAGGTAAGTCAAGACAAGATTAAAGTCCCACTGAGGCATTACGAAAGGAGATGGAGGAAAGAGATGAATAATGTCTTTAAAGAACCGACTTACAATAGGGGACCTGAATAGATGGCGGATCTGGCAGCCGAAGAAAAGCAGAAATAGCTGGCCGGTAGACCTTTAGAGTGCCCAGAGCAGAGCCCTGCTGGGCCAAAGAAAGGAACAAAAGAACCTCAGAAAGAGGAGCACAAAGGGGATCGACAGCCTTTGCTGTGCACCATGCCACAAACTTATCCCATCAATAGGCGTATACCGTCTTAGTGGAGGGACGCCTGGCTGGCAAGATAACATGATAGACATCAGGAGAAAGGACAAAAGCTGCCAACTGTCGCCACTTAATCTCCTCGCAAGGAGGTGGAGGCTGGACAGGTTTGGGTGGAGGACTATCCCCTGCTGTTGCGACAGAAGATCCTCCCGAAGGGGGAATCTGATCGGAGGATCGATAGCCATGCTCAGGAGCTCGGGGTACCAGACGCTTCATGCCCAGGCCGGTGCCACAAGAATGACTTGGGCCCGGTCACGATTGATCTTTAGCTCTTGGGGCAGAAGTGGTACAGCCGGAAAAAGCGTACAGGAGGCCACAGCTCCACATGTGATGAAAATAGTCGCCGTGCGAGTGCTGCCTCGGAAACTCCAGCGTGCAGAACTGCTGACATTGCCCGTTCTCCTTGGTGGCCAACCAAGGATCTCCCCATGGTTGAAAGAGACCTTGCACCACCTCCGAGTGAAGACGCCATTCGTGATCCATCATGCACCTGCCGCTGAGTTTGTCTGCCCTGGAGTTCAGAGAACCTGGCAGGTATTGAACCACCAGAGTAATGCCCTGATGTTCCAGCCATGTCCAAAGGCGAAAAGCCTCTTGACGAAGGGTCCAGAACACCACCTCGCCTTGTTTGTTGCAGTACCACATGGCGGTGGTATAGTACGATTACCTGCACTGCCTTCCCCTTGAGGTAGGGAAGGAATGCCTTCAGTGCCAAGCGAATCACCCGGAGCTCCAACAGGTTGAAATGGAGACCAGACTCCTCTGATCTCCTCCTATCCCAGAAGTGATGCATAGGTCACCACCGTGAGGTCTGGTTGGGGAAGGGAGAGAGGTCTGCGTCTGACCCCATCCTGGTTCGTTAACCACCACTGCAGTTGTTGCGCAGTTCCCTCAGAGATCCTGACGTATTCGGAAGGATTCCCCTGATGCTGCGCCCACTGAAACTTCAGGTCCCACTACAGAGCCCGCATATGCTATCTGGCATGACCACCAGCAGGATGCAGGAGGCTGTGAGGCCCAGCAGCCTAAGAATCATTCTCTCCAGTATATAGAGGCTTAAACATCGGTATCATAGCCAGAATAATCCGGACTCGCTGCTCATGAGGATAGGCCCAAAACTACACTGTGTCCAGAACAGCCCAGATGAAAGGGTGCGACTTCGGCACGTTGATAGTGAACCCCAGCAAATGTAGGAGGTCAGCCATAGTCTGGAGGTGGGAGACGACTGCCTGGGGCATGCCCACCTTCAACAGCCAGTCATCCAACTATGGGAAGACTGGAACCCCTGATCTGCGCAGATGGGCTGCGACCACCGCCATCACTTTCGTGAATACCCGAGGGGCACTGGTAAGGCCGAAGGGGAGCACAGTGAATTGAAAATGCTCGTGGCCTGGTAACATCTGTGGGCTGGCAGAAAGGGGATGTGAAAATAAGCGCCCTGCAAGTCCAACGCCACCATCCAGTCTCCAGAGTCGAGGATAGTCCAGACCAGCAAACAAGATAGACTTCTGGCGCAGGTACCCTCTCGATAGCTCCCTTTGCCAAGAGAGCGGAGACTTCCTGGCAGAGAAGCGCCAAATGATCTTCTGACATGTGATTGAGAGACGTGGCAGGGAGGGGTAGTCTTGAAGGGGAGTGAGTAGCCCCTTCAGAATATCTGCAAAACCCACCTGTCTGACTAGATAGATTGCCAGTGGGGGCGGTGATGGCGAATCCTGCCGCCCACTGGCCACTGAAGGCCCTCAAAGGTCAGACTAGGAGGGTTTGGATGCTGCTGCGGGGGGGGGGGTTGGGTTCTCAGACCTGTGTTGCTGGGTCCCAAGTCCACAGCCATGCAGAGGCTGGGCAGCTTGCGTGTGCCGGTGGCTGGACTGGGTCGGTTGTGGTGAGGTGCCCTTTCCGAAGCTATGAAAGGGTTGATAGGCAGATTGTGGGGACGGGAGGACGCAGCGAGGCCTAAGTAACTGGCCGTAGCAGAGAATCCTTAAAATGCTTGAGTGCCAATTCCAACTTGTCACCAAAAAGGTGACAGCCATTTAAGAGCATGTCCAGCAAGGTTACTTGACCATCCCCCGAAAAAACCAGACTTGTGCAACCAGGCGTGGTGCCGAAGGGCTACCGACGTGGTAATCGTTCTGCCCAGAGAGTCAGCGGTATCCAGTCCAAGGCGGGTCGTAAATTTGGCTGTATCTCTCCCATTCAACACTGTCTGGGAGAGAATGGCCAGGCCTCCTCCGGGCACTGAGGCAGCACCTGCACAACCGTATCCCAGACTGTATGGGTATAGCGGTCCAAGAGGCATGCAGTATTCACGGACCACAGCACCAAGCTGGAGGAAGACAACATACGCATCCCACGATGATCCAACTTCTTGGATTCCGTATCCGGGGGTGCGGAAGGTAATGTGCCCTTGGAAGAAGAGGCTTGGACCACCAAGCTTTCGGGAGCAGGGTACTGGGAGAGGAAAATGGGATCATCCTGAGCCGGGCAGTGGGCAATCGTCTGTCACAAGTGCCCGTGAAAGACGTCCATGAGGGCTTCAATGAAAGACAAGAGGGGTTCTGAGGAAATTGCCACCAGTTGAAACACCTCGGCTGCCATAAGCACAACCACTTCAAAGGACGCTCTCGCCTCCGTAGCCATGGTAGGGGAGAAAGCGTGCCAAGGTCTCGGGAAGTATCCAGACCACTGGTGTCACCCAATTCCTCTCTCCAGTCCAGCTCTTAGAGCAGGCCTGTTAAAGTGTCCATCGACCCCTCTTAGTCCTCCTCATCACCCTCAGAGTGATGGGGATTACCTGGGATGAACAAGGGCAAAAAAGCACCCTCTGAAGTTGGATTTGACCTCGATCTGGGTCCATCTCGGGATTGAGGATGGTGTCGGCTGGGGGCATGGCCAGGATAGGTTGTGTAAGGCCGACCGGCTTCTATCTGGATCAGGTCTGGATTCATGGGGACTCTGCGGCATCAGGGCCAGAGCCGCACGCAGCGAAGGCCCCGGGCCCCCTACTGGCTCCGCGGGGCCCTAAGGCGTGCCAGCGGAGACCGCCAGCTCAAAGAAGGAATGAAGAGCTGCATAAAATGCAAGAAGCTGGGCAGGGGACGCCCTGGCTCCTGGAAATGGCCGTGGAGGTGCAGATTCTTCCCTGAATCAGGCACTGGGGATGGAGCCTTAGAGCAACGACGAGCAACGACGCTCCTTTTCCCACGTTGCGTCAGCCGACAAACGGGGAGAAGGGGAAGAGCGACGGTGCTTCGACTTACCCAAGAAGTGCAAAGACTTGGACGAGGTGTGGTGGCTCCACGACCGGTCTCAAGACCTTCCCGTCGAGCAAGACCAGGAGCGACAGAGCAGACTGCCAGGCCTTTAAAAGCTTCCAGGACTGCTCCCGCAAAGACTTTGGATTCATGGCCTGACAGTCAGTCACGCGACACACGAGGTGAAAATCCGTCACAGACATCAGTTTGCGACAGGAATCACAAGGCTTGAATCCGGTCCGGCGATGGAACATCCCTCGTGCACCAGTGGTTGGAGAAACGAGAAAAAGACATCGGCAAAGTTGAAAAAGCTTAATCCAAAAATGACTAAGGGGCAAACTCTCTCCCAATCTGCACTAGGCTGGCCCAGAAAAAGAAAAAAACCTCGAGTCAGCGTGCAGGGGCGGCGTCTAAGTAGACACTGCGACATCACGCCGTTGACCGTGATGCTGGACGCTGAGTCGACGGACGCCAGTATCAACACACAGGGGTATTGCTGAATTATCAGGATCCATTTTGACGCCTGGGGGTAATTCTAAGGTACGGAATCTATAACTAATAGTCTCTTTCAGATAATAAATGCTAATGACACAGACGAGAGACGGAAGCAGAGAGAGAGAGACTATGAAAGCAGGCGCCAAGCTTAAATTTAAAGCACGGCGCCAGTGCAGATAAGTTATGTGAATGGTCTATACCGGAAGACAGCATGACTGGAAGAGACAGCGCAAGCGTTGTCTAGGCGAGAACTAGAAAGACTTCATAGAAATGAACAAGTTGTACAGTCCGAGCCCAACACTTGATGGCAGGAAAGTGCATAGCATGTGTATCTGCAGCCAACCCATGTTACAAATAGCCTGTTACTGAAGCCAAGTAACAAGCACACATTACCATCCCTGCCACTCCAATCTAGGTCACCAGGTGAGCTCTCCTACTTCAAATCCTTTGCCTTCAGTGTCACTCTCAGTGCTTACCTTCTATTCTCGATAATTACATCCTCTTTTGCCTTCGCTGGAAGAGTTTTCTGCAATTATAATGTTATCGTAAAGGACTTGTGAAGTGTGTGATCACGATAGGTTTTTGGTGCTGGTCCTTGTAGTTCATCTACACAAGGATGTTCTTGTGTTTAGTCACTTTTGCAAAGACGGTTCTCTGTAGGAGTTTTGGCAAGTCTGTAGGCTCAGCAAAAAAGCTAATTCAGTGTGGCCCTGCTTCAGTTTTTTCCAACGTAGTTTTTATCATAAACTCAGTAACGAATATGCTATTTACCAGTATGCATCTGTTCTTGGCATGTAGGGCTACTGACATTCATATCTGTTGCATAGATTGCCGCCTAGTGTTGGGTCCGGATGATTGCACATTGTCGTCCTGGAAGAGTCTTCGAAGTATCACGAGATAGGTGGCTCCTCCCCTAGACTACAGTGCGCATGGGCATCGACTCCATCCCCAGATTGTTTTTAGCCATTGTGGCAAAGTTGGAATGTAACACTGAGTGATGACCATGCTAAGAGTAATTGTAAGTGCTGCAGCCGCTACGGGCGCCGGGGAGGAGGGCGGGCGATATGAATGTTAGCAGCCCTACATGCCAAGAACAGATGCATACTGGTAAGTAGCATATTCGGTTTGAGGCATGTGGGCTGCTGAATTCATATCTGTTGCATAGAATACATAGCAGTCCCTCCATTAGCGGTGGCCGCCTGTGCCAGCTGCAGCAGTTTGAAAAAGTGTTTTTAGAACAGCCTGTCCTACAGCTGCCTGTTTGGAGTGCACATCTACACAGTAGTGTTTTGTAAACGTGTGTGTGGTAGACCATGTGGCTGCTCTACAAATCTCTTCTAAAGGAATATTTCCAAGGAAAGCCATGGAGGCCCCCAACTTGCGGGTGGAGTGTGCCCTTGGGGGGATTGTTAAACTGCACTTTGCTTTGTGATAGCAAATGTGAATACACTTAACGATCCATTTGGCTATACCTGCTTTGGAAATGGGGTTGCCTTTGTGTTGTGCTGAAAAGGCAACAAAGTTGTTTTGTCTTCCTAAAATCTTTGGTCCTATCAATGTAATACATTAAGGCTCTTTTGACGTTGAGCGTGTGGAGCATTCTCTCCGCCACCGACTCAGGATTTTGGAAGAACACAGGCAGTTCAATAGTCTGATTGATATGGAACTGTGAAACCACCTTTGGAAGAAATTTAGGGTTAGTGCGCAGCACCACCCGGTTGGAGTGAATTTGTATGAATGGCTCTTGGATAGTTAGTGCCTGGAGTTCACTAACTCGCCGTAGAGATGTAATTGCTATCAGGAAAGCCACTTTCCATGCTAAGAACTGAATCTCGCATGAATGTAGAGGCTCAGAAGGTGGACCCATCAGTTGGGTGAGGACCACATTAAGGTTCCATTCAGGAGCTGGTGGGGTACGGGGAGGAATAACTCGTTTGAGTCCTTCCAGAAAGGCTTAATGGCAGGCACTCTGAAAAGTGAGAGATGCTGCCTGTTTTGGAGATAAGCCGCTATGGCGGATAAATGTATCCGAATGGAAGCATATGCCAGATTGCATTTGTAAAGATGTAACAGATAACAAATGAGGTAGTGCGTAGACGCGTCAAGCGGGTTGATGTTGTGGTTAGCACAATAAATGACAAACCGCTTCCATTTTGCCGCATCATAGCATGCTCTGGTGGTGGGCTTTCTTGCCTCCCGTATGATATCCATGCAGTCGGGAGGCAAGTTGAGGTAGCCAAATTCTAAGACCTCAGGAGCCAGATCGCTAGGTTGAGCTGTTAAGGATCTGGGTGTTGAACATCTCCATGGCTCTGCGTCAAAAGCCTGGGAGTGAGGCGCAGCCTTTGATGCGGTACCACGGAAAGTTCTAGAAACGTGGTGTACCATGGTTGGCGTGCCCACGTTGGAGCAACCAGGATGAGCGTCATCGAGTGTTGCTTCAGCTTGCGTGCCACTAGCGGTATTAGAGGTGCTGGGGGAAAAGCGTACGCAAATTTGCCGGACCAGTTCATCCATATCGCATTGCCCTGCGACTGTGTGTGCGGGAACCTGGCGGCAAAGCTTTGGCATTTGGCGTTTTCCTTTGTGGCAAACAGGTCTATCTCTGGATGACCCCACTGCTGGAAGTACGGGTGGAACACTGATGGATGTATCTCCCACTCGTGCATTTGGTGGCTGTGCCTGCTGAGCAGGTACGCCATTTGATTGTCCTTGCCCGGGAGGTGTTCCGCCATGAGGAAGATGTTCCTTTGAATGGCCCACTTCAACATGCTCTGAGCCAGATGAGACAACTGTGGAGAGTGTGTACCTCCCTGCTTTTGAATGTAGTACATGGCCGTCATGTTGTCCGTTCGGATCAACACGACCTTGTTGCACAGATGTACCTTGAAAGCTTTCATTGCTATGAAGATTGCCATCAGCTCTAGGAGGTTGATGTGCATCTTCTTTTGCTGCGTTGTCCATAGTCCCTGCACCGTGTAGTGGAGTACATGAGCTCCCCATCCCTGGAGAGATGCGTCCGTCGTCAGGATAATCTGTGGCACAGGCTCCCGGAACGGTCGGCCCTTGCAAAGGTTATGTGGATTCCACCAATGCAGAGAGTTGTATGCACGACCTGTCACCAACACTAGGTCTTTTAACTGTCCGTGAGCCTGATTCCACTGACGTGCTAAGCACTCCTGAAGCGGACGCATATGTAGCCTGGCGTGCGGGACTATGAAGATGCAGGAGGCCATCATGCCTATCAACTGCATGAACACTCGTGCTGGAAGCGAGTGTTGCGGTCTGAATTTCTGTATCAGCAATTGAATGCTGTTGATCCTCACTGAATTTGGCTGTGCTGTGGCTGCAAGAGTGTTTATTGTTGCGCCCAGATACTGCCGCACGTGGGCGGGCTGAAGGTGTGACTTTGGGTAATTCAGTGAGAATCCCAGATCGTGAAGAAGGTGAATGGTGTGGGACATGTTGGCGGCACACTGCTGGGCCGAGTGTGCTTGGACAAGCCAGTCGTCCAGATAAGGGTAGACGTGAACATGTTGTCTCCTGAGGTGTGCAGCCACTGTCGCTAGGCACTTTGTGAACACCCTGGGCGCTGTTACTCCGAAAGGGAGCACTTTGAATTGGTAATGCTGATTCTGAATGGTGAATCTGAGGTATTTTCTGTGTGACTGATGTAGCGGAATGCGAAAATATGCATCCTTTAGATCTAATGTGGCCAAGAAATCTCCCTGATTGAGCAACGGAAGAACCTGCTGCAGTGTTAGCATGTGAAAATGTTCTGATAGAATGTACTGGTTTAGGGGTCTGAGGTCCAGTATGGGTCTGAGGGACCAGTCCTTTTTTGGGATTAAGAAGTACAGGGAGTACACTTCTGTGCCTCTTTCTTCCACCGGCACAAGCTCGATTGCCCCTTTTTACAGCATGACTAGTACCTCCTGCTGCAATAAGTGCAAATGCTCTGTGGACATAGGACGGTGTTTTGGGGGTATGTTGGGTGGAGGGGATGTTAACTCCAGACAATAAACGTACTGGATAAGCTTTATGACCCATCTGTCTGTGGTGATGGATTTCCAGACTGGCAGGAACTGTTGGAGTCTCCCCTCGACTGGTGTTTCATGGTCGGGGGGCAGTGACAAGGCGTCACTGTTTGTTGGCGGCGGAGGATTGGGAGCTGTTGTTTCCACGACCTCTGCCTTTGGCGCTATTTCCGCGATAGCCACCTCTACTTTGTTTGGTGTACGTGTTTTGCGCGCCACCCTTATTGTACTGTGTGTGCTGGGACATCTGGCCTCTGGAAACACCTCTATTGCCTGAGCGACGAAAAGAACCACCCCTGAACTGCTGCGACTGGAGAGCCCCCATAGACTTCGCAGTTTCAGTGTCCTTTTTGATTTTTTCTAGGGTGGTGTCCACCTCAGGTCCAAATAAGTGATCAGGGTTTACAGGCTGATTTAGGATGGTGGTTTGTATCTCCGGCTTGAACCCGGAGATTCTTAGCCAGGCCTGACGCCGTAACATCACACTGGTATTAATGGCTCTGGCCGCGGTGTCTGCTGCGTCCAGTGCGCACTTAATAGAAGCATTTGAGATGAGCTTTCCTTCCTGTATGAGCATCTCTGCTGCCTCTTTATATTCATCTGGCAAGTGTTGTAACAGGGTCTCAAGTGTATCGTAATGTGCCCTGTCATATCTGGCTAAGAGCGCCTGAGTGTTTGAAGTGTGCCAGGTGTTGGCCGCTTGAGCTGCCACCCTCTTCCCTGACGCTTCTAGCACTTTAGATTCCTTGTCAGGGGGAGGAGCATCACCAGTAGTTTGTGAGTTTGCCCTCTTCCGGGCATTGGAAACAACTAGAGAGTCCAACGGCAACTGGCCCTTGATGTAGGGAGGGTCCCCAGGCGCCGGTTTGTACTTCTCAATCCTGGGGTTTATAACCCTGGCACGTGTGAGTTCTTTAAAAATGTCTGCAGCATGTTTTAAGACACCCTTTAGCATTGGCAGAGTCTTTACGGTCCTCTCGGAGGTGGAAAAGGTGTCAAACAAAAAATCCACCTCAATAGGGTCAGCATGGAGCTGGACATCATGATTCTTGGCTGCCCTTTCAATAAGCGCATTAAATGCCGCTGAGTCTTCAGTAGGCGATGTTTTTACGTTATACACTTGAGTGTCCGGGGCAGTTTGTGGATCTCCCGGGTCAGCAGCATCTGCCCATGTGTTATGCTGATCCTCAGGATCAGTGTCGGCAGGGTAGTTGTACTCATCATAGTCACCTTCCCCAGCCTCCACATCTGAGTAAGTGGGCGAGATAGGAGCAGTGTCCTGTTCACGTGGAGCTATTAGTTCGACAAGAACGGGTGAAGCTGTGGAATCCTTCTTCTTGACTGGAATTGTGTAGGACTCCATAGGCTGTGCCGGGGTGATCTTCCGTTTGTAAATAGAAAGTTTACCCGTGTCGGCGTCGATGAATTGTTCCGACTGCTCCTCAAGCAGGGGTTGTCGATGCTTTGTGCCCACAACTGCAGTTGCAGGCTTCGGCCCCGTGGACACCTTCATGGACGCCTCGACGACCGTCTTAGGTGCGAAGGCCTTCGGCACCACTTTCGGTGGCAGCGTAAACTGAATGGGCGCCGGCGACTTTTGAGGTTTGGTGGCAGGCTTCGGCGTGTAAGTATCCTTTGGACCGACAGCGGAAGCTTTCACCGTAATGCATTTCAACGATTCCGACACCTGCTTCGAGAAGGAGGCGGACGGCTGCGTCGACTCGACTGGTTCCTTCGAGCCACCGCTAGGCGCTGACTCGAGGCTTGTATTGCTTTTGGCCTTGTCCGTCCGACGCGCAGGATCGACAACTTTTTTAGGTCCGAGTCCTTTGTCTGTGTCGATGGCCCTCGGCGCCGATATCTTGGGTCGACGACCTTGACCAGTGTTTTCGGTGTCCCAGTCTTCGGCTCGACACCCTTTAGCAACCTCACCGGATCGATAACCTTTTTAAGCTTCGTCCGCGCCAATAGGTCAGAAGACTTCGAGCCGACCAAAGCAACACGCACTTTCGGTTTCGATGGCGCCTCTAGTGCTTTCGGTTGTGCAGACCCCGAAGCTTTCTCTTTTGGTTTCGATTTCACCATTAGTGGTTCGTTAGAAGTGTCCAAAGCCAGGCCTGGAGGCGAGGCTGTAGAACCCAGTGTAAGATCTTGGGTAAGGCCATGTGGCGATCCCTCGACCTGAGCCCTATGACTTGTTTCGACGGTTGGGCATAGCTCCTCGCTTGAGCTATCTTCCATGGCCCCATTGGCCCCATCGTCGTCTCCTACCTCGTCGACGACTTCTTCAATATCGAGCATTTCAACATTAGCGTCGTAGCTGGAGTCGATCTCCGCTGCTGGATTGGACATCGGCTCTTGCTCTTCCTGCTCGTCTGCCTCTTCGTCCTCGGTATCGAAAATGTTCACCGGGTCAGGTGCCGTCTGCTGGGCCTCCTGGCGCGCTGCGCGCCGAAGTCGAATCGTCTTCTTGGAGCGGAAACGAGAGCAATCATCGTGATCCGGCGACAGGCACTTGTTGCACAACGGGTGGACGTCGATGTGAGGATACTTCGAGTTGCACACGGGGCACCTTTTGAACGGGCTCCGTTCCATGATGGTTCATCGAATAAGGCGTCTGTCGTCGACCGGGCCTTCAGCGCCAAAGAGCCACGCGACTCCTCTGGATGTCCGACTCGGGAACTGAGGTGTAACAGACCTGGGCACCGATCACAAGACAATACCGACAATATAGTAAAGGCCTTTGGGCCAAAAAGAATGTTTCTAGTGATTCCAAACTTGAGTGATCAAATAAGCATCCGAACCCAATGGCGGAAAAAAACAATCTGGGGATGGAGTCAACGCCCATGCGCACTGTAGTCCAGGGGAGGAGCCACCTATCTCGTGATACTTCGAAGACTCTTCCAGGACAACAATGTGCAATCATCCGGACCCAACACTAGGCGGCAATCTATGCAACAGATATGAATTCAGCAGCCCACATGCCTCGAACCCTATGCTCTGGCTATAAAGGGTGAAGACCTAATGCTGTAATATGAGCCTCACATTTTTACCACCACATTACCCACCATGTGCACTGTCTACAGCAACAAAGAGTCACAGAGCAGCATAAAAAGTTTTTCATTATACATATTAGTCTCTTGTACTGTATGCATTTCATTTGACAGTTCAGTGGTACACACGGAAGCAACACTTCATACAGTTAAATAAGTCACAGCAAATTAGCATAATTTAAATGCAGTGAAGTTCAAGTTCGTTTCTTCCATTACAAAAATGCAGACACTGCTGTACTCAATGCGTTTTATTCCTTTCCACGCATTCGCTTGATAAGATCAAGTAAAAAAGACAATTTTAATCCACCATGGAACAGACAGCAACTTCTTGTGGCAGAGTCTCATAGGACAACATCCTGTGAGAATGTCTTTTCTACAGGAGGCTAGAGCAAGCTCCTATGGTCTTATTGCTGTGAAGAAATTCGGTCAGGGGCTGGTGAGCAGCTAACACGAGACATGATCCATGTCCCAATCACATTATACGTCCAAAGAGCAGAAGTTTCAGAGCTTGAAGTGGCAGGAAGGCACCTGAAAATGCAACTCATACAGCAGGACACAAGGATGCCAGAACACTGGAGTTCCGAGCTGCCATGCTGGAATCAGAGGAGAATGCAAAGTCCTTCACCAGGACACTGGAAATCCAACTGCACCAGAGACCAAATGCACAACACAAGAACCAGGGGAGGAAACAATGAGAAATACAGCCGTCCCTTCCTTGTCATCAAGAAAAAGGGAAAGTCCACCTGACGCGGGGATGACAGCATCTAGGGAAAAATCCCACAGTTTCAACTGCTGTTCCAAAGCCACACTCCACTCTTGCATGTAACTCCATCAGCTCAGAACGCTCTATTAAAAAAAAGAAAAAGATGTCAGTGCCAAACAATTACCTTGGAAAGTCGAAAATTAATTTAAACTAAAATTAATTTCTCATTTTTGTGCCTAATAAGAACCTTGGCATTTAATTCTTTTAAGAAAGTGTTCTGGCAATTTTAAAACCACGTTACGCGCCCATCTCATTGTCGATGTTTTTTCTGTAACAAACAGCAGAGCACCAAGTGGAATTACACCGTTTCAGATGGATCACATTTCTTTACTGTTCCTCATAACACAGTTTGGCTACAGGTAGAGCTTTTTCCCTCTTGGAGTCCAATGACCTCTGCAGTGGTTCTTCAATGATACTACAGCCACCCTGAGACGGGTTTTGTTATTTTTAACCGGATACCTTTCCTTTTTCAGGAGACTGAATGCACGAGCCCTGAGAAGCTCTACTTGAGGCTTTGCAATTTAGTGGTGGACTCTACCAGCGCAGACTAGAGGTGTGCCCTGCCCCGGGCAGGAGAGGCAACCTGGTCAGAAAGAAAGTGTGTTTTACTCTAACCACATCTTTGTAGCGTTCACATGCTCAGCGTACTCGGGCCATCTAATGCTTGTCCGCAAAGTACGCAACTGTTTTCCTTGAAAATTAGTGATTCATTTTGTGTCTCCTACCTTAGTCTACAATGCACCAGGACAACGCCTACACATCAGCTTGCTTTACGCTCAATGGGCGAGCCACGTAAGTAGAGTGCAGTGTCAAAGAAAAGCGCTCTTTGCATTTCGAAACGCAAGTGGAAAGAGAGAAAAGCACTGGGATTACAACTGACGTGCGAGGTGGTGTTTGGGCGCATGTTAATCTAGAGCACGGCAGGACGCTGGCTCTGTATGAGATTATCACTAGGCTGGTTATACCGGGCACGGAGTCCAGAGTTCCCCAGAAGTGAACAGGGCTCAATGTAAAACCCAAAGTGCTCTATTAGTGGTGGTGTGGGCGAGAAGCCTTAGGCCTAACACAAAGGAGTGTAAGGCATTTATTGCAAAACAATGATCAATAACGGACACACGACCCAAGAAGGAGATCAAGACCAATTTTATAAAATTATACTTTCTACTTTAATTTAAGACCCATGTCTTTGTAATCAGGAATGTTTTCAATTAATTGTACTTTATCATTTGCAAAAATCGACACTTAAAAACATTTTCACACAGTCCACGGCTATCCTTTGGGGGAAACAATATTGTTGTTATACAGGTAAGTTCATCTTACAAGCTCAGACTTCGGAGCCAAATGTCAGCAAGGGCCAGGGGTCAGGAAAGTACCAACACTGCACCACCAGCAGCACAGGGGCGGCCAGGTGCAGAGGTCGAAATAACAGTTCGACCAAATACTTTCTAATGGAGGCGAACGGTGCCTGGAGTCAAACTGCTGGAAGTTTAGTAAATCGGTTGCAGGGGCCAAGCTTTGGAGTAAGCACAAGCAGGGGTTTGGGGGTAAGCACAAGCCCTAGGTTTCCAGGGTACCACTTACTACCACTTACTAGGGACTTACAGGGGGCAGAAGTACCAACTGGGTGTTTGCTTTAGGAAAGGAGCACTGGCACAGGGGACCTGGTTCGCAGGGACCCTGTGCACTACATTTGAAACCACCTCAAACCCACGCAAAAGGTGGGAAAATAGCCATGCAAAAGAGAACTCTCTCGCAATCACAACACTACCAACAGATTATTAAAGGCAGTGGTACTGGAACTATGGGTCGGAGGAGCCTTGAAGTTTGAAAGACTTTAGATGAATAATAAAGGGGTCCTTCAAATCAATCTTACGCCAGTTTTCGTGTTTTCAAAGAAACTATTTCAAACAACCCCTTTTGCCTTTCGTGAGATGACGTTATTGGCCTGCACCCCACTCTAAAAATCATTGCACCACCAGTGCTTACAGGTGAAATAGCTTATTCTGTTAGTGACACGTGTGGGCAGATACACATGCTCTCAGACTGCAACCAGTTTCTCCACTAAGGGGTGCCTAGTGAGCAGATGATACAGAGGGCCATGTAATGCTAGGCAAAGGCTTCAAAATATTTTTTTTCATTTTACCGAAAAAAGAGCTCTGTGAATGTGGCACATAGGCAGCCTTTTAACATCTAGAGCATGTAAAAGGTTTTTCACTACAGAGTCTGGGTGCAGGGAGAAGTACTTGACCAATGTGAAAAGGTGTGGATCTGAACAATATGCAAAGATGACCGTGTAACCTCTGATGAGTCTTGGAAGCAGCCATGGCCCTGGGTGAGGGACACCAATGCTTCGGGACAATCTCTCTGGCCAACGCATTGCAGATCCTGATAAAGTGTGAGCTTACACAAAATGATGCCTTTGGTCACATTATAGCTGTGGTGAAACCCACAAAGAGCTGGTCATCTTCTTGTTGTGGCCAATGTAGTATAACACTACATCTGGGCTCTAGTTTATGCAGTTGTTACTTCTTTGGTTGGACTGGGAGCATGAAATGGGAATGAAAGGGAAGTAGACTCACCCATATGAAACAAACTATCCTAGGTGAGATTTAGGGCAGGTACAAAGAACCAAATTATCAAGAGAGAAAACTATGCACCAAAAACTGGTAAGGCAAAATAACTAACTGGTACTGCTCCACCTCCAAGCGCAGCATTGGGGACTGGGCTGGCGGGCCTCACCATGCTAGAAAGTGTACATCAACCCTGCATGGGACAGGAAGAGTCCGCTGCATGCCGAGTAGCAACAGCAGGGCACACCATGTCCTCTGCACCCAGTCTGGGGTCATTGGGAGTAGTTTTGCTCAATCCTCTTCCACTTTACACAGAACTTTCGACAGAAGTGGACGTGTCAAGGCAACTAACCTGTACAAACTTCAGCTGTGTTGCTAGAGTGACATTCAGGCCATCACTCCTGTCGAGCGATCAGAAAGGATCACCTTTATGATACTCTACACACTCTACAGCCCATGAACAGAAAGGGTAAATGAGGAAAGAGGAAGCAGAAAACCCAGAGTTACCATCACATTTTAAGTCCAATTTATCAACAATAAATGTTTTGAATAACTCTAAACTTTCTTTTTGATCTACTTGGTTGGTATCATCAAACTGAATACCTGCAGGTTTCATATCAGTTCCTTTTTGAAAGATGAAGGGACTTTATTTTCCAGGGTTCTATCTGCACAATACATTTTGTTCTTGTTTCAAAATACAGATCTTTCTAATTTTCTTGGAAAATCTTGTGTCTGCATTGGCAGCTGCTTCCAAGATATCTTTCAAGGGGGAGGTGGGCTCCCTCTACAATATTTGTACCCAGAAGGGGGGGTGAGTTCTCCCTGTCAATGTTAATAACATGAGGAACAACATGGCAGTACGAGAAGTTCTCTGCAGCAGGAGATTGCCCCTCTCCAGACAGAGCTTTGGAGACCAAGGGATCACCCGGCGGTCAGCGCCTCCAACATTTCAAGCAGTTCATGACAGGACTTGCTAAGGCCAGCTGAACCCAACAGCATCTTCAAGGGAACCAACGGACAGAAGTGAATAGCACAAAACTAACAATTTCTCGTCTAGGCTATAGCAAAAAGAT
Source organism: Lissotriton helveticus (assembly GCF_964261635.1). Lineage (NCBI taxonomy): Eukaryota > Metazoa > Chordata > Amphibia > Caudata > Salamandridae > Lissotriton > Lissotriton helveticus. Next base: position 1,979,168 of record NC_136068.1, read on the forward strand.
TCGCAAATGGAAACCTCAATCATCTTATACTGTAACTTCCACTAGCAAAGAAATCCACAAATGAAAACTTCAATCATAGTATGATGCAACTTCCACTAGTAACAGAGATACGCAAACAGAACCTAAATCATCGTATGATGTAACTTCAAATAGCAAAGAGATCCATGTATGAAAACCTCAATGAGAGTAAACTCCGCTTCTCCCAACTAACCAATGCCCCAGTTTCGGCTACCTTTTACCGGATAAGTAAACTGAACAAGGTCCTGCCCTACATCCCTCCCGATTCCAGGAGGACGGTTGTACCTACTTTAGTACTATTTAAATGAGACTATTGTAACAACCTCTATCTTGCGATATAGAAACAACATCTGAAAAAACTTTTATTGAACTTACGGAAGTATCAATCAGTTGCTGAAGACATTCGAAAACTTCATTGGCTGCCAGTGGCACAACGTATTAAGTTCAAGGCACTTTGCCTAGCCTATAAAGCCTTGAATAATAAAGGACCAGTATCTCTGAAAAGTTTTTTCTCCTGGTACCACCCTGGCAGACAGCTAAGGTCCACCAATGCCAGGTTGATGTTGGCACCAAGGATTCGAACCTAGAGCTGGCAAGGTCGAAGCTTAGGCCATAGCACGGCTAAACTACAGAATATGCTCCCTGTGGACATGAGAGCTGCCAACTCTCTTGCCTCTTTTCGAAAAGACCTAAAAACCTGGTTATTTTTAAATGAATTTATTTCCCCTCACGGTGACACTAAGCGCTGGTGACTGGATATGTCAGGTATTGTTTTGGGGAAACCAGTGTATTTCTCACCATAGTGACACTGGCACCTATATCCCTCTCCCGCAGGTTTTTTACCCTAGTCCCATTCACTGAGACGTATTGTAAGCAAGTACTTCTTTAAGTTAGGGGGCAAGACAGCTAAAGTAGCCAATGCTCCCTCCCCTTCAGGAACTAAGAGGGCTTCAGTGTGAACTCGGATTTACCCGAGGCTCACACTTCATCTTACCTGGAGATTTGCCACAAAAGTAATAACTGGGGCAGAACTAGTAGCATTTTTATTGGGCCAGGCAGGAACTTTAGGAGGGTGTTCAACATTCCTACAGTAGTAACACCAGGCCTTTAGGGGATCAAACATTATATCCACCAGTGGACTGGGAAGACTTCTGAGACCCGCCCTCTAGAACAGGGATTTGGGGGCCTTTGGAAGACTCTTGGTTTTTATCTTTGGGGCAGGTGGGAGGGAGGGGGAGGGGGGGGTTAACCCCCTTTCACCTGTGCAGGTTTTGTGATCCCTTTCTTTTGGTCACCCCCAGTGTAAGTTTTGCTCACCCTTGTCTTGACCCAGTGGCCTGCCTTCTTTCCCACTTCTTGGAGAGATTAGACCTAGATCTAGCAAATACGGGGACAACTTTTTATTAGTGCAATTACTTAACATGTGTTTTTTCATCAAGAGATAGTAAAGCCCAACACAGTCCTACACATCACTTCCAGTTAACCCACAATTTAATGTTTTGACTGAGTAGTCAATTAAGTCAACCCAGGATTGGCTTGTGGTTTTGTGAGCCCCCCAGAATCTAATTCTATACTCCTCAGTTGGGAGTCCAAAGCCCTCAATCAGGTGCCCTTCATGAGGTCATGGGGCTCATCATCTGGCCTAGTGAGGGTTAGTAGTCGGTCTCCGCAGTTACCAGAGAACCGTTCCCAAAGTAAAACCCCACCAGTGTCACTTTTCACTTGCCTCGTTCCAGAGGCCCTATCAAAGGCTGTGAACCATTTGGTGAGGTCATCACCTTCCTCATATTGGGGACAATCCCTTTGGGGATTTTAGGGTCATAAGAACTTTCTTTCTCCCTAGGTTTGATATTGCTGCCACCATTGAGGAGCCTTTTGCTAATCTTTCTTTTTCTATAGCTAGGAGTGTCTGGACTCTCGGTTCAATCTTTTGGTCAACCTTGCTAAAAGGTTGTCCTCTTCACTGAGGCTGTCCTCCGTGATCTCACCAAGAGCTGACCCACCTGTGTGGGTTCCACGTGTTGTGAGTACCATCCATGGAGTGAGGGTCTCAGGAGCCGGGTCCTTCCTATTTAGTGGTAGGGGATGGGTGAGGCCCTCCCATCACTGGTTTCATCCATGTCTGGGAGGGGGGGGATTCCCCTTCTCAGAAGGTTGGTCCCTGGAGCTTGACCTTGGAAGGGCGAGAGCCCTTAGGTATTTTTTGAGTTTGCATAAAGATCTTAACTCAGCCATGTCTAGATGGAGGTAAGCGGTGAGGTCCAGCTCATCCACACAAGTGTCTGTCTGCCGTTACTGTGGTCATGTTTGGGATCTATTAAAAGACGTCAAAAACTTCTAAACCCTTTTACTCCTAAATATAATGAGTTTAAGACTTTTTGAAACGCTAGAAGGACTTAACCAAGGCCCAAACAAGACTTAAGAATTTTGAAACATTGTCAATTCAAAAAATGAGTTGAGCTAAAGGCAATGTTTGGGTCGTAGTCGTGTGATCAGGAGTTGACCAAATGGTCCAACAAATGCAAAGTTGTAGACCCATGGCTAACCCCTCGATGTAGGAAGCTGGCTCTGTGTATACTACACCAAAGTGAGGTATAGTGTGCACGGAGTCCAGTGGATCCCCAGAGGTATAGCAGAGGCTAAAGTAGATAACACCTCCCTCTCTTTTGTGGTAGTGTGGTCGAGCAGCCAGGCTTATCAGGGGTTAGTGTTAAGTATTTGTTGTACACACTCAGGCAAGATATGATGTCACACGCTCAAAGACTGAATCCAGATCAATTGATTGCATAAAAAGTTACTTTGTTTAATTTCTAGAACCAAGATTTACTAAGACGCAGGTAAGCGAAACGCTTAGTACAATGTGACTTTTAGACATACAGTGAACACTGGATTTGTAGGAATATTCACAATATTTTTGCATTTGAGAAAACAATTGTAAACTGTTCAGACACATGAAATTACTTTTAGATTGCTTCTAGTTTAGCATGAAACACTCCTAACAATTCAAGCAACACAAGACACTGGTAAACAAGTTAACTCTGGTGTAGGCACTAAGTTACTTTTTACTGCAGTACAAGACAGTTCAACACTTACAAGAATTTTCAGAGAAATCCCACCATTCTATCCTTAGAAGAAAAACAAAGTGTTGAGTTTACAGGTAGTAAAGTATTTTAGGACTGACGTTTTGGGGTTAGAATCAAGTTTTTCCAAGGTTCAGGCTGAAACTTAAGGGGCACCACAAGCGGCACTAAGCGGCCGGGTGCAGAGTACCAATGCTAGCCAAGGGGACTAGGGGACACCTTAGCTGGGGGCTGCTCGCGAGCAGGCCACTTTTTCTTTTTTGGAGTTTTCTGTGGAGAGAACTTGACCCGAAGGTATCAGAGCGCTTTACATGAGCACCAGTTGCGTTACAGATGGACACATTCAATTTTAACTAGGCACTGGGATATTAAGTGATTTTCCCAGAATCACAGGATGCTGAGCATCCCTGCCGAGTATTCCCCACCTTAAAGGTCGACCGCCCTAGCCCCTAGGCCACATCCTCTTGGTCTTGGGAGTCAAGCTCCTGGGGTTCAGGTAAGGGCAAAGGGGGTGCCATGTAGGAACCAAGTTCACATCACCGGCGACACAGAGTAGCCGGTTGAAGGGGGTGTCAGGGCCCAATGCAATTATATGGAGGATGTCGGTCGCGGAAAAGGACTGCAGTCTGGAGCCAGGAGACTGGACGAAGGGAACCAACGACTGAAGAATGAAGATGAAGAGTTGCTGGACACCTTCGGTCAGGCACCTCTTGACTCATGATCTGTGGGTGCAGTGTTCTTTGTAGTGTTCTTCTCACCGGTTCTGCTTGGAGTGGAGTGCACCCTTTCCAGGCCTCGAAAAATCTACTCGACCACTCACAATTCCGAGCAAAATGTTATCAGGTCGAGCTATTTTTAGCACCAACTAGTCCCATCTGGCGAGTGAACTGTGACTGAAAAGGAACAGGTGTTCTATTCATTTAGAAAGTGAATGAGAAATAAAGATCCTATTAAATCTTGTTTTTATATTGACACATTTGCGGTCTGTTCAAGGAAAAAGGTCAAATGAATGGGGAGAGGAGTTGGCCTAACAGCTAGGGCGGTCTACCTCGAATCTGGGGAACTGGGTGCGAGTCTCCGCGATGATGCTGAACATCCTGTGATTCTGGGCAAATCCTTTAATCTCCCCGTGCCTAGAAAAAAATGAATGTGTCCTCATGTAATGCAACCGGTGCTATGTAAAGCGCTCGGATACCCAATTCAGGTCATGTTTGCGTTATATAAAACTCTGTAAAAAAATATGTCAGTTTGTCTTTTTACTAATTGCTGCTTGCACCATAAACCTATGCTGTTGAAGCACAGACAAAAGGGAACTGACATCACTGCACCAGCTGCCGTGCATCACATCTGGAGTTGTGGCTGGAGCTCCATGGCATCACCTGATGGAGAGCGATTACTGGGAAAAGGTTTCCATAGACCAGTTTGAGGCATAAAAAGAAGATTTACAAGTAGAGGAATCTGTGGGAAGTTGAATCCAGCAGAATGAACTGGTTTTACACTTTATGCCAGCGCAAGGAACACTGTCCGGGCACTAAGTTGAGACTATTTGGTGGCAACTCGCTGGGGCTTCAAGCAGACAGCCTCAGGACGTGTGACTGCTAGGGTAACGCCAACCTTTACGGAGTATTAATAATACTGCTTATGATTCCATTTTTACTTTGAACAAAACTTTACATTATTCCATAAAAAGGCACAGCAGTGACTGGATGTTCCAATCTGTGTTCCCATTTTTTATGTTCCTCAGAGTTCCTGAACTTACATTACTCCCGTAGAATACTTTTTCACTGTTCAACCCAACTATATCCCGGGAATCACAGCTCAAACAAGAGGCTACGTGGATACATTTGACAAGAATTGCTCAGTACCTCAGAATCTGCCTCTATCTGGAGAGTTATCCTAACACAATCACATGCTCATCTTTTCTCTTACTCTGCTCCACTGTCACCCCACCCCATCCCTATCTCCTTTGTGATCTCACCATTCGTTGCTTCACAGCTCATAGTGCTTGAGCCTGCTTCATGCTGCGGTCCCACTCACCTGCCTCAGGGCTCCTCCTCCGGAGGCTGCTGACTGTGGTACTCGGCCACATAAAGGCTCTTATCAATGCTGCCTGGAATGGGTTTGATTTCAGTACACAGATGATCTTCAATCGCTTTCAGATTGAAACGGTCCTCAGCGGTGATCAAATTTATGGCCAAACCCAAGTGACCAAAGCGACCTAGTGGGGGGAGGAGGAACAAGAAGCCATGTCATTTTAGAAGCAGAGACATGTTGACACTGAGAATGATCAAGTACAGAACTGAGAGGTGGTGCACACAGCATTACCCACGACCTGGCACCACGGGATAAGGAGCAAACACAAGGCTTCGGGAGAGCCATGCGGAGACTCGAAGTACATCCAATAGTGAAAACCTGCTTTCAGGGAGCGAACTGCCACCGGAAATCACCACAAGCCCCGTGAGACGTAGCAACGAGACAAATACATGCAACACAGAATAACTTCATAATTATAATTAGATATTAATTCTTAAATATCATCTTGAAAACAAGTACACGTTATTTCAGGCAAGACACCTCTTTATTTCACATTTGCCCTTTAGTCACAGTACGGGCCCTGGAAGCAGATGCTCATATATTTTTAAGAGCTGCTCGCTTAATATACCATTATTACATTGTATTTTTTTGTTTGAAATAAATCATAGAAAATAACATCATCATGACAGAGAAATGAACTCCCAACTTGTCTGAACATCACCTTTATTTAAAATAATAAAAAATCACCTTGATAGCAGGCAGATTAGCCTAGAAGGCTGCATACAGAACACTGAAGAGAAACACTGGCACCGTGCCTTTAAGACATTCAGGCTCCCATCATGCCCCACAGACGATAGTTAGGGCAGGTCTTTTCGACGGCGTATTACATTGCATAAAGAAAATGAGGAAAAAATATCCTGTTCTAGTCATGGTATTCGTCCGGGGAGGAGGGAGGGTTGCTTATGACTTTGATGAGTATACCCCTGGAAGAGAACTAGGATTACAGGGAAATAACTTATCCTTCTCTTCCAGGGGATCATCAGTAGTGATAAGCACTGAATAGAGTAGCAAGCCCATCCCTGTAAGCTGCAAACGAATACCTGCATACCAAATATATTCGGAATCATTTGTCATCCAAATAAATTCCTCAAGGATGCTTGCGCAAACTGAGCGTCCGCCTGAGTATCAGAATGTAAGCAGTAATGGATCAATAGACCTTTCCCCACACCACGAAACAAATTTCGCCGATCTATAAGAATAGATGGACTTAGTGGAGTCACGCCTGGCTGACAAGATGACATCCACAACGTCAGGCGGGAGGGAAAAGGAAATCAGGTTGCCCCGCTCAATCTCCAGGCATGAAGGTGCAATGTCTGGAGGTGGGGGTGTAGAACCTGCCCCTCCATCTGGGAGAGGAGGTCTACCCTGAGAGGGAGACGGAGCGGCGGGTGAGAGGAGAGGTGGAGAAGATCTGTATACCACACCCTTCTTGGCCAATCCGGGGCGACCAATATGACTTGGGCCCGGTCTAGGCGAATCTTCCTCAGAACCCGAGGAATCAAGGGTATGGGGGGAAGCGCGTAAAGGAGTTGACCTTTCCAACTCAACTGAAACGCGTCCCCCAAGGCTCCTTGCATCGGATACTGGAGACTGCAGAAAGACAGGCAGTGCGCATTCTCGTGAGTGGCGAACAGGTCCACCTGAGGAGTCCCCCACATCCGAAAGATGTCGTGAACCACCTCCGGGTGAAGCCTCCACTCGTGGTCGGCAGAGAACTGCCGACTGAGACTGTCTGCACGAACGTTAAACACCCCGGCCAGATGATTTGCCTTTAGACAAATCTGATGGTCCTGAGCCCAGGACCAGAGACGCAGAGCCTCTCTGCAGAGACACTGCGACCCCACTCCTCCCTGCTTGTTGATGTACCACATCGCGGTCGTGTTGTCCGTTAGGACCTGAACAGACTGACCGCGAAGGGAAGGGAGGAAGGCCTTGAGCGCCAAACGTATCGCCCGCAATTCTAGAAGGTTGATGTGAAGCAACCTTTCCTCTGGAGACCAAAGGCCCTTGACCTCCAGATCCCCCAGATGAGCACCCCACCCGAGAGTGGATGCATCCGATATCACCGTGGCCACCGATGGGGGAAGTTGAAAAGGCTTTCCTTGGGACAGATTGCCTTCCACGCCCCACCAAGACAGATCCGCTGCAGCTTCTCTGAAGATCCTCACTGAGATCTCCGTTGTACTGATACCACTGCTTGCGGAGGCACCACTGGAGCGCCCTCATGCGCCAGCGTGCATGGTTGACCAACAGAATGCATGAAGCCATCAGAAAGAGCAGGCGAAGGACCTTCAGGACTGGAACGACCGCTCCATTGTAAAATAAAGGAATCATCTCCCGTATGTCGCGAATCCTTTGAGGAGGAGGGAATGCACGACATACGGTTGTGTCCAGTACTGCACCTATGAACAGGTTGCGCTGGGAGGGCACCAGGTGAGACTTGGGTACATTTATTGAAAAACCCAACCTGTACAACAACTGGGTTGTCTCCTGCAGATGATGAAGCACAATCTCCGACGACTCCGCTTTGATCAGCCAATCGTCTAGATACGGGAATACCGGAATCCCCGATCTTCTGAGATGCGCCGCCACCACTGCCATCACCTTGGTGAAGACCCGAGGTGCAGTAGTAAGTCCAAACGGAAGGACCGCAAACTGGTAGTGTTGTGACCCAACCGTAAAACGGAGATACCTCCTGTGCGACTTCAGGATTGGGATGTGAAAGTACGCATCCTGCAAGTCGAGTGACACCATCCAGTCTTCTTCCAGCAGAGCCTGAAGAACCTGAGCAAGGGTGAGCATCTTGAATTTCTCCTGCTTCAGATAAAAATTCAAGATCCTGAGATCCAGGATCGGACGAAGCCTGCCATCCTTCTTGGGAATCAGGAAATACCGGGAGTAGCATCCCTTACCCCTTTCCTGCTCTGGAACCACCTCTATCGCACCTTTTCTCAAAAGTGTTTGGACTTCCTCCTGTAGGAGTAACAGATGTTCCTCTGAGCAATATCCCTGGCAAGGAGGGTAATTGGGAGGGAATTCCCGAAAGGGAAGGGCATTCCCATTTTCTACGAGATTGAGAACCCAAAGATCTGATGTAACCGATTCCCAATCTCGTAGAAAGTAGGTAAGCCGGCCCCCCACTGGACCCACATGATCCTGAATGGCGGATCTAGGGCTGCTTTTCTGTGGCTGGGGGGTTGGAGGAGGTGGAGGAGGAAGAGACCTGACGACCTCGAGGACGTGATCTCTGTTTCCCTCTGTAAGACCTATACAAGGTATTCTGCTGCTGCTGTTGTTGCTGCTGCTGCTGAGCGGGTCTATACGACCGAAAGGAAGAGCGACCAAACCCTCTAAACTTTCTGGTCGTAGAACCCCTGACCTGAAGGCCAAGAGATCTAGCAGTTGCCCTGCTGTCCTTGAATCTCTCCAAGGCCGCGTCTGCCTTCTTCCCAAAAAGCCCCTCGCCATCGAAAGGCAAATCCAATAATGCAGACTGCACATCAGCTGAAAAGTCAGATGACTTCAACCAGGCTGAACGCCTCGTGGCAACCGCCGTGCCCATGATCCTTGCCACAGAATCTGTTGTATCAAGTCCACTTTGGATGACCTGACGAGCCGCTGCCTGAGTGTCAGATAAAGCCTCTTCAAAGTCCTTTCTACTAGCCTCAGGAACCTTAGGGACCAAAGAACTTATAGAGTCCATAAGAGCATGGATGTATCTTCCCATGAGGCAAGTGGCGTTAGAAGACTTCAAAGCCATGCTGGACGAAGGAAAAATCTTCTTCGCGACCTGATCTTGTTTCTTGGCCTCTTTGTCGCCAGGCACCTGCGGAAAAGCCCCAACAGACTTCTTAGAGCAAGCGGCCTGAATCACCAAACTTTCAGGGGAAGGATGCGAAGATAAGAAAGCAGGATCCTCAGGAGCCACTCTATAACTCCTAGCCACACTTTTTGCAACTGCAGGAGCAGAAAAAGGCTTTTTCCAAACTTCCATTATAGGATCCTTTAAGGCATCGTTAAATGGGAGCAAAGGTTCTACTGACGAACTAGGAGAATGGAGAACCTCTGTCAACAAATTTGATTTAAACTCGACAGAGGGCAAAGTCAGACCTAAAAGTCCTGCTGCCTTCTTCATGACAACATGATAAGGTTGAACATCTCTGGAGGGAGCATCAGGTCCAGAAGGCAAAGACCACTCCGGAGAAAACTCAAGACCACTAGCATACGCCAGGTCTTCGAAACAATCCCCTTCCAGTTCACCTTCCTCCACCTCAGAAGATGAATCATTAACTCTCTGCTCCTCCAGAAGTCGTTGAGCCTCTCTACGAGATCTCATTTTGACTCGAAGTGCAGTCGAATCCAACGCCGAATTCGACGGCGCCGGAGCCGACTTCGGAATCGAATCCGAGGGCTTGGAAGGCTGCCCCATAGAATCCAAGGGAGTCGGTGACGCCGGGACCGGAGTCGTCGACTTCGGCCGAGCCGGCGTCGACCTCGGTGGAGCTTGGTCCTGCCACAACGGAGTCGGAGCCGGCATATACGGCATGAAGGGTGCTGGAGCATATGAGTGTGGAACACCCAAATTGAAAGCCATTGGACCCATGGGACCCGAAGGTGCTCCAGAGGGGTACCACGACCTCGAGAAAACACCATACATCGCGTTTAAAAACGCAGAAGGGTCCTGACCTGGAGTCGGGAATGGTGGATGCTCAGGCTGACCTCGAGGTACATTAGAATCTGTTTCCTCAACAGGATTCGAAGCCCCTTCCTCAACAGGAACTCCATCGGTGTCTTCCGGAGCCGGAGATGGAGCCGGAGATGGAGCCGGAGACGGAGCCGGAGACGGATCTGGAACTGGAGTCGGAGAATGGACCACCGACTCTGAAGGTGAAGCCTCACCTTCCGACTCACGAGGAGGAATCACTTTCGACTTCATCCTTTTGGGAGACTTTGATCTGGAATGATGACGTGATCCGTGTCTCCTCTTCTTATGCTTCTTGTGGGAACCGGAAGCATGACCGGATGATGACTTCGAGGCCGACGCCTCTCGAGACCTTGACCTGGATCTCGACTTCGACTTCTTCGGATGCTTTGAGGATCTTTTAACCTTACTTGCTTTAAGTTTGGCAACAAGAAGTTTAGATTCCCTCTCACGAAGAGCCTTCGGATTCATCTTTTGACATGATGAACAATCATCGACGTCATGATCCGAGCTTAAACACCAGATACAGTCTTGGTGAGGGTCCGTAACGGACATCATCTTCCCGCATTCTCTGCAAGGCTTAAAACCGGTCTTCTTTGTCGACATGACAATATCTGAGAATAGAGAATCGAAGAAACGAAGTAACAATGTACTAAGGCTACAGAGTATCCCCAAACCGTTAGCGTCGACGACGCGGAAAAAAGGGAACTGATGTCATCACGCCGGCGTGGGCCTATTATAGGCGTCGGTGACGTCAGCGGAGTCGCGAGCGAGGTCGTGTCTCTATGACGTCAGGAGTCCACGTCGGCGCGAGGCTACGAAAAAAGAATTTCCGAATGTTGCTGACGCAAGGGGTATTCACAAGGTGAGGAATCCACACGGCAGATGTATCTATCAGAACAGCAGCGCTTGATCCGACTCAACCTAAAACAAGCATTTGCAATGCAATAGGACTGCAGGGGGGTGGTGGGGTGAAGGCACGGGAAGAAAATGGTGCTCACAATCTAACCAACACATACGGTGCTACACTTGAAGTAAAAGGGCCAGTAGCCTTCGAAGGATACAAATGATGACATGTCCGTCATAAGGAGGGACTAACAAGCCTATTGACCAATCAGAAGGCAGCATTTAGGAACGACAAAGACACAAGCCAATGAAAAAGATGGGCGCGGGAGTGGGTATGGCTTCTCCCCCATACTCTACTACCACAGATCAACCCCAGAGCAGCGCTTGCACGCTGGCTCAGGGATTGACCTAAAAATTATCAAATCTCAGTGACTTTTACACGATTGGGTTCAAATGGTTAAAACGGTCTTCTATTTTTTTGTAGCATAAGGGCAATTAATGGAGTTCAGGAACTTTTATTTATTTTCTTTGAACACTACATTAGGCTGGGATGGCATTTTTAGCACAGATATGAATGTACTGCTATTTATATAGCCCAAACTGTACTAAGAAGCAACAGAGAGCTGGACATTATATGGGGAGGTTGAGAAAATCTTATGGGGATTACAGAAATGCATTTTGTAGTAAAGCGCCCCTTTTGACAAGATCACCCCGAATTTTGCCTGGTATTCGATGCAATTTTGACAGAAGTGCACTGGGTTCCTGCTATCCAGGTCGCCAGTGCCAGATCCTCTTTCCTAAAACTGTACAAATGCTCCCCCAATGGGCAATACCTTTAGCACCCCCTGCAAGTCCCTAGTAAATGGTAGCTAGGGCAAGGACGTTAAAAGGGTCCTTAAGGCCTGCAGCATGTATTGGGCCTCACAGAGGGACCCTTCAGCACACTGCCATTGAAGGCTGCGTGATTTGGTGCAGAGAAAGGTGATGACATGACCTGGCGCATCTTCCGTGTGCCATGCCTGCAGACACAGCATGCAGTACAGGCAAGCCCCCTTACAGCAGGCCTTACAGCCCAAAGGCAGGGAGCGGCAGGGTGCACCGTACTACATGTGTGGACTCATCTGGAGGAGCAGATATTACCCTATGATACCCAAGTCGATTGTTAGATATTACAGGTGAACAGGGAATCCATTTCGAATCACGTGCTGGATACTGGTGTTCGAGTTCCGCAGCTACATGATGGCTTCACTTAAACTACAGATGTTTGCCATCAAACATCTTGTATTAATAAACCCACACGGATTCCAGTGTTGGCTGTATTAACACATGCACCCAGAGGGCACCGTAGAGGTGCTCCCTGAAAAACGACAGACTACTAGTGTACCTGAGGTTCTTTAATTTTGACTCCATCTTACATTTGTCATCAATTTGCGTTGCCTTTACACAGGCTGCTCTATTCATGAAGTGTCTCTGCCCTTTGCACTGCAACGTGTAGAAACCCCCCCTCTGTCCTTGCTTTGAAATCAATCTCAGACACCAGCTGGCCTACCTGCATACAGACATCTTCTGCCATTACTGATTGACCTATAGGTGCTGTAATTGACTGACTTATGGGTTGGGCAGAAATATGACGTAAGGGGGACATTCTGGTACATGATGTTTTTCTATTGGCTAATATTTTGCAGATCTTGTATGTCCATATTAGGTATTTTGTATGCTTGCAGAAGATAGGACTGCCCCTTTCTTTTATGCTGAGTTTGTAATCCTAAGCATATAAAAGGCCTCTGTGTTCTGTATTCTTTAGACTGCCTCATTCAGGTGCTAAAGGCTCCTGTGTGACGTAGTCTCACTTAATTCAGTTTAATAAAGATGTCTGTTCATAGTTCAGCTTCTGTGCCAAGTTCTTTTGTATTAGTGAGACCCCTGAGAATGAAGATTACAGTTCTTCAGATGGCGCGGCCAACGCGGGCTTCATCAGAGAAGTGACTTTCTGTGGGAGTGATCTTGTCAGAAGACAAGAAATCTACTGAGGAGGACAGAACAGGATTCTACTAAGAAGGTACTCTGTGCACAGGGATTCTGGAGATTCTTCGGCTCTGCAGCCCAGTATATTTCTTCTCTTCCTGATTTTGATCATCCACATGATGTCACTCCTGACTGAGAACCTTTTTGGCGTGAGTATTAAAAAAAAACCAAAGAGACCGTTAGGCCATTTAGAACTTGACAGTTAGAATTTGGATAACCTTTTTGATTGGTAAGAGTAAGGTAGTTTAGTAACCCTTACTGTAGCTTTGGAAGAGTAAGGTAGTTTAGTAATGCTTACTGTAGCTTTGGAACTTTGGAATTTGTGTTGGCCAACTTTGGATTTGTATAGGTTTGTATATGCGAATTGCAATTTGTGTAGAACAGGTAATGAGGAGAAGTTTCTCCATTTGGTTTAGTTGAACGGTGCACGTACGAAAAGTACATTAAGCACTACATTGATTATAATATTGTACATTTTGCAATATTTTTGGCATGCCTGTTTAAAAGCTCACATAAGAAGAATGTGTTGCTTTATTTGAAAGTTACCATGTTGTGATGTGAAATTAATTAGCCGGCTCTCCTAGAAGGAATACCTAAATAGGTAGGTATACAAACATATTTCTTACTTGGTGATTCTGTAATCCCCAGGGAATTAAAATATGACAAAATACAAACAAGGATCCTTTGTTCTGTGCATTTTTTTTGTTGTTGATATGTAGAGCGATTTTTGGTGTTCTGCTAGTCAAAGCTAGTGAATTGAGTGTATTTTCGCTTCTTGGACATACATCAGTCTGCTGTGCTGTTTTTGCAGTCTTTTGGAACACAATTGAGAAGCGTTTCTTGTAAATATGACTTACAACTAGTATTTACAAATGGTTTGGTTTAAGTACAGTCTGTGGGCTGTCCTTTGATTCTGTTCTGAGTATTGGTTTGTGGGTTAAATGTGTGTTTAACGCCTTAGACGCTCATGACGAGCTCAGCTCGTCATGGAGTGCCCATTCATTTCAATGGAAAATGCATTGAAGTTCATCAAGGTGCTTAGCATCCAAGTGGTTAAATGTCTATGTGGTTTTCCCATTAGTGCAATTTCTGTAAGTGAATAGCGTTGGCGCTATTTGTGAAATGCATGGCTAAAGCGCGCCGTATTGTGCATCCTGAGTGTTTGACCCCTTTCTGTTTATGTCTGAAATGAGCTCAAATGTGTGTGTGTTTCTTTTTGATGTTTTCAGTCTATTAAGCAAAATGTCTACATGTTTAAAAACTAAAATTTAAATTCACATTCACTAGGAATAAAAAAGCCTCAAAATCGAAATTGTGTGCTTTGTAGAAAAATAAACTTATAGTATTTTTTACTTACATACATTGTGTTAGATATTAACAGGCAAACAGATCAGCTGAAGCAAATTCCTGCTGAACTCAGAATATTATAGAACACGCATTGATATGTTTTAGTTTGAAAAAGACTGCCAGCTGCTCATGTTACAAACACTTAGAGAGAAGCTAAATAAACAGGAATATTTATTCAGCCAGGACTTTCCCCTCAGTTGCATGGGTAAAACTTTGCATTTCAGAATGTTGTTTTAAAAAGGTTTAAAAACTAAGGTTCATTATTTTGTATTATAGGAAGACATTTCAATTAAGGGCTTTCCTCTCTTTAAGCATTTCTGTAAGTATATTCTTGGCTCAGATGCTAAATAATAATAAACCCATGTAATGAAGAAACATTTAAAAAGAAAGAAACGGTAACAGATGCTGAAACAAGATAAGGCAAGTCCAAGAAACTAAAAAGTTAACGATGTCTTGAACATTGATTGGCAATCTCAGATAAAGATCAATCAGGGAAATTGGTTTTGCGAGGTCAGTTTCGGTTGAAGAAGTTAGTTTCTTACAGTTTAAAACTGGTTAATGTGTACATGACCTGGAGAGGCCAGGCCACCTTGTTCGAAGAATCACAGAGCCTTAATATGTGTAATTATCAAAAATGATTGGGTTATAAAAATAAATGCTACAAAATTCGTTTTTTACTATTCATGAAGCTTAATACTTATACTGTGACCTCCTAGCATTATAATTTAATTTAAGTTATGGTATACTGCATAATGAGGACATTAGCATATAGAATTTCACTTGATGCAGGCGTGAAAAACTAATTTTTCTCAGGATTTGCACGAGATATGTCTAATGTCCAATCTCTGCAATTTGTAAAGAACATTCTGAGGATGATTAATAAGTAATGCAATTGTAGGATCTTTATTTTTAAGTGCCCCAAATATCAAAGTCGAATTTAGGTAAAATGTGGGCATTTTTGCCATTTACAATAGCTTTAAAGTGCTTTAGGCTTCAGTAAATGCATACATTTAGGTATAATACAAATTTGCAAGTTGTTCCCATTTGGGTTTGCTTTTAAATGGCTCAGTAAGCCAATGTGCCTGGTGCATAGGTTTGAGTTTAATATCAGGGTGGAAGGTTTTAACTTTTGCTGGACCCAACTCAGACCTTCATCCATTTAAGGTTGATGAAATGAGTACCATTGCAAACAAGCATTTGTTCTAAAAAACTGGTATCTGTGTTATTATGTTTTGCGAATTAGTCACAGTAACAGGTTTAATAATATAAGTATAGAAATAAATTGTAGCCCCTAACAGGAGTAATATCTAGATCATGTGTTTTTAAATAGGGTTGGGAAGGCGCGCCGAAGTGTCGCCAAAGTCGAGCCCGTCTGCGCCCGCTCCTGATGGTAAGATCTATTGGAACAGGGAGCAGCTCCTCGGTCTGCGCCCGGATACCCCCTATCCATGTAGGCACGGCATGTCAAGTGAAGATGCGGAATGTGCTCACTGTCGGTTTCGCTTTTCCACATTGCAGCAATGCACGGGGGAACTAACTGCGCTAACATGCGGTCTTCTCAACGTGAGGTCATTGCGTAAGCACAGACTCAATTTATTCGAGCTGCTCACAGAGAGAAAGTTCGATCTATTATTCCTCACGGAAACATGGCTGGATCAGTTTTCCGACTCTGATATTAGCGAGGCGATGCCTGAGAACTACTCTATGGTTAGGCAAGATAGGCCAGTGGGGAAGGGAGGGGGAATAGCTATTATTTTTAAAATGAATCATGGATGTTCACTGGAGCCTAACCCAATTGCTGAGAGTGAGGCAGGAGCGTTCACTGTACAAGTTAATGGGGGTATTGAGGAAAATTGAATTTTGCCCTGTTGTGTGTCCCTACGTGTTCCCCATCATATGTTATATGTGCATGATTAATATGCATATTTACCCCCTTGACCGAATAAAGACGCAATTATAGTTGTGTCCAACGTTAGTATGTTAGTTATCCAGTCCTCCTGAAAGCAACAAGTATTAGGCCTATGTTGCCAACGTCTTTACATTGTGCACGTTAAATCATCGAGATGCACCCGTTTCTAGGCCTCACAGGGCCCGGACACCAGATTCAAGCCTCAAGTCTCCTGAACCATTCCGAGGAGAGATGCAGCCCCGCCCGCATCCCTGACCCTTCACTCACTTCCTGCCAAGCAGCGCGGTGTCCGGCCTGGCCTGCCTGCCAAGAATAGGTTATGCCTACAGTTATCTGTTCAGCTCCCCGGCTTCACATTCCTAGCTAACGAACCTCATAAACATCTTCATCTATAGTCTAGTCTTTCTGTCTCCATGCAAGTGATTTACTGAATTAGTATCCATAGAAGATCCATAGCACACGCGATACATGAAGAGATATATGCATGCACTAGCCTTAGTGACAAGTAGCCTTTGCCCTGATGACTTTTAGACTCCAAACACAAGATATCAGATATGCTATAGGTACAGGTCGTTCTGACATCCCAGACTTTAGTCTCCTCTTCTAGTGCTAGAAGTCAGCGGCCCCCAGCTCTCCCCAGTTACACGTCATGACTCGTTTGCGCGCACCAGTAGGTTAAAGGTTCCAGCTGCCCATGAAGCCCCCTCCATGTATCCACCCACTTATGACACTTCTGTGACGTCTACATCACACACCTCCGTGCACGCCCTGTGCACGCCTTCTTTTCACGCCCATATGTTCTTATCTTTCGTTTGTCACTTGTTACGCCTACTGTATTCAATGCAATTATACTGTTTTACTATATATACTGTATGATGTTAATGTGAGGGCGCGCGACTCCCCTTTGTCCTGTGTCTGTCCCTTCCTGAACCTTTGCAGGTGACGGAACCCGATGGTCCATTGGCTCGAGCCATCTGATTAAAGCCCGTATGACTCAGATACCACGGATTTCTGCCTCTTATTTATTGAGCTATCCTTTTTAATTAATGCATAGAAAAATAGTACCGGTAATTTATTTATTTACCACATAATGGCGCCCGAACAGGGACGAGCCCCTTCCCCACGCGCCGGCGATGTAACGCAGGCCCCCTGACCCTTCTACAGCCGTGACGGACCCCTACTGTGCACGTGCAGATATTTCTGCTTCAAGTCTCCCTCAGGCCCACGGAGGAGACGGAGACTGCGGTCCGGCATCCAGACGAGGCGGTGAGGAAGGCGGATCGTCCCGACCAGAGCCCAAGCCGAGAGAGCAAGGTCCGAGGTATCCGGAGGCCCACCTGTTTCCGAAGCCCGAGGCGCATGCGTAGTACGTAGCAGTAACCAGACGTCGTAGCAGTCCAGTCCAGTCCGAGGCCTTCAGTTTTGCTTCCCGGTGAGTACCGTTGCTGGGGAAGTATCTAGACGGGTTCATTAATTTGTGCCCGGTCCGACGGGTTTGGGTACACAGATCCGGTCCGACGTGTTCACTTAGGTGGATACGGTATGACGTGTCTCTTTAGGAGACCGGTATGTTCTGTACTGTTTTAGCAGTGCATCCAGTAATTCTAGTAAGTCTGTTCTCGAGAAATTCAAGTATTATGTTTTCAATGTATTAGGTACTATCTGTTCGAACTGTTGTCAATGTATTTTTGATGTCGTGGTATGAGTGATTGTTTGCTATTCATTACTGTGTTCATTGTGTATTGTGTTCAAGCTCAAGTACGTTCAAATATGCCGCTGTTTTCTAAGTTACGTCAGATAAAAACCAGAAAAGGGTTACTCGAAGAATCAGTTCCTGTCCCTCCTAGGGACAGTCCTGGACATTTCATGTATCATAAGCATGGCTTAGATGCCATACTGTATCTAGATTTATGGGTGGACTACACCAAAGATCTCGAAGAGAAATATAGATGGCCTGTTTCAGGAACTTGGGATGCCGAGTGCATCATGAGAGTAGAGGAAGCATTATGGAAAAAGAAAGCCAGACAATCCCAGAAAGATGCCATAGAATTGTGGCGTAAAGAATCGCATAAAAGAACTGAAAAGGAATTCAGAAAAGCAGAACTAAGTAGGGAATCCTCAGAAAAAGCCCAAGAAAGGGAACTACTAGAAGAAGGTGAACGAGTCAGAGCAGAACAATCAGACAGACAAAGAAATGCCCTTATTAAAGGTATGTATCCCCTTCTCGCCGAGGGCCTGCCTAAGGCGACCCCGGAAGCACCCTGTAATTTACCGCCACCATTGGTCCCGACTAAGCTACGTCATAAACCGACCGCAGCTGAAATTTTCCTTTCTTCCTATTTAGACGACACTGTCCCAGAATATGCAAATCCGAATCCTACTCCGCCTGTTCAACCCCATCACCCTGTTAATAACGTAATTACTGTTCCTCCAGCCGTGGGTCCTGGGAATCCTGTCCATGTGCCAGTACCCCAGGACCAACCCACATTACGCACACCTACTTTACCAGTCACGTTACCAGCAGCCGCACCTTCAGGACACGAAAATGAAAGTACTAGTGGCACAGTCTGTTCCAGTAGATAGTCAGAAGAGGGGTACGACTCAGACAAGTCATTCTGCAGCTCCCGTTAAAGGGACATGCAATTACTGTAAACAGCCAGGTCACTATATAAACGAATGTGCAGTTCTGAAACACAACATAGCTACTGGTAAGACGAAAGAGAGACCGCGTCCTCCTAGGCAGGAACATGTTCCGCAGAATACGCAACCACCGCAGAACGCACAACAGACAGTTACAGTACCGCAGCCTATAGCTGCCACACAACACGTTACACAGCAGATGTACCAGTATGCACAGTCAGATTATCCAGATTATCAGCAGTATTCATGAAATAGCCTAGAGAGGGAGGTTGGCTTGCCTCTCATCGAGGTTCCTGTAGATCAAGAGGGTCCCTATGTACACAATCAAGTATTAGGGAAAGAAAGAACGTTTCTGATTGATACAGGGGCAAGTAGGACTACCATCAGTCATGACGAGGTTCCAGGGGCTCCTCTCTCAGGCTCAAGAAACGTTTCCCTGGGATTTTCAGGAAAGCCTATTGTTAACGAAATATCGAAACCAGTTTCCCTAGAAGTTGGTCCATTGTCCCGAACTACAGATTTGTTACTTACGAAATCATGTCCTGAAAATTTACTTGGTATTAAAACATTAAAAGAAATAGGTGCTGTAATTTGCTGTTCTCCGGAAGGAGTGAGATTGTTTTTACGTGATTTTAAAGGACATTATGTGTTAAGAGATTTTGATCCAAGATTAATGAACGTACCACAGCATTTATGGGCGCAAGGTCCGACTGATGTAGGTTGTATGCACATTATCCCATATCGTGTCACCCTGAAACAAGGAGTTGTACTACCTCGAATCCGACAATACAAGTTACCACCTGAGGCTGTAGCAGCCTTATCGAAAATCATTGACGAGCTCATTGCTCAAGGAGTGGTTGTAGAAACTGACTCCAATGTATGTAATTCTCCTATCATTCCGATTCTTAAACGTACTGACCCAAATGCACCTCCAGTTTATCGACTAGTAATTGATCTCCGAGAACTCAATAAATGTATCATACCCCAGTACCCAGTGGTTCCAGATATCTCTTCCCTATTAACTACCATTGATTCCGAAGCTACGTTCTTTACGGTTATTGATCTCAAGAACGCATTCTTTAGTGTCCCCATCCATCCGGACAGCCAGTTCCTTTTCGGATTCTGTTTAAATGGAAGAAGCTATAAATTTACACGTGCACCTCAAGGGTTCACAGAAAGTCCTAGTATTTACAGTCAAGCACTTAAACGACAACTAGACAGTATTCACATGCCAACTGACACTGCCCTGATCCAATATGTCGATGATCTATTGATCACAGCCCGTACAGAACGTGACTGCGAACGTGCGTCACTGACAGTCTTGTATTTCCTGGCAGAAATGGGGCACAAGGTGTCCCCTTCGAAACTGCAATTCTGTGTCCAGCAAGTGGTATACCTTGGACACTTACTGTCCAAGAGGGGTAGACAGTTGACACCTGACCGTATCCAGTTAATTGCACATCTTCCACAGCCCAAGACACAGAAGGAGGTACGAGCTTTTATCGGCCTCACTTCTTACTGCAGACAATGGATCCCTCAGTACGCATATCTAGCCAAGCCACTGATACAGTTAACGACACAGTTAACGACACAGGAGGCAGCGACATCGACTGTCCTCCCTTGGACCCAGGAACATACACTTGTTTTCAATGAATTAAAGAAAGCTTTATGTAATGCACCTGTGTTAGCGGCACCAAACTACAGTAAGCCTTTTACGCTTTTTGTCACTGAACGTGATGGTACAGCATTATCTGTTCTCACACAAGATCAAGCAGGACAACACAAGCCTTGTGCTTATTTTTCTAGCACATTAGATCCAGTAGCCCAGGCTCTGCCTGCGTGCCTCAAAACAGTTGCAGCCACAGCTTTAGCTATTAGACAAAGTGATTCCATAGTGTTAGGACACTCCCTGACAGTACAGGTTCCACACTCCGTGGAAGTTCTTTTAAACCGAACACAGACTCAGCACTTGACAATTGCACGATTAACAGGATATGAACTGACACTGTTCCAGCCACACATAGAGATCAGACGCTGCAACATATTAAATCCTGCTACATTGTTACCCGCGATTACATCAGATCCTGTAACACATGATTGTGTGGAAGTTATTAACACCATGACAAAGCCAAGACAAGACGGACATTGCATTACCTGACCCAGACCTGACACTTTATGTGGATGGTTCATGCATGAGAACAAGTACAGGAGAGTTAGTAGCTGCATATGCAGTGACTACTGAAACTAAAGTCATAGAAACACATCGTATTGACACCCTGTCTGCTCAAGCAGCAGAGCTCATCGCTCTGACCCAAGCCTGCATACGAGCCAAGAACCTGAAAGTAAACATATATACAGATTCACGTTATGCATTCGGAGTCGTTCACGACTTTGGAGTCCTCTGGCAAGAAAGAGGTTTCATGACCTCTCATGGAACCAAGATTCAACATGGCCCCCTCATTCAAGCTCTGTTAGAAGCAATACATTTACCGACAGCCATTGCCATTATGAAGTGCAAAGCACATACGAAAGTCACTGACACCATTTCCCAGGGTAACGACCTGGCAGATCGAACAGCCAAGCTTACAGCTCAGACTCCAGACATTCCAGTTAACACGACAAAGACAGACGTTCCAGTCCAGACGACTTGTATGACAGTTAAGGACCCTACACAAGACGTACTAGACATACAGACACATGCTACCCCAGACGAAATCAAGAAATGGTCTGAACAAGGAGGGGTCCAGACAGATCAGGGATGGTTGACGAAGGGAAAAGCCACATGGTTTCTCCCCGACTCTATGGTTCAAGTCATTATTAACAGCACATAGTCCAGCACACTTAGGAGAAAAAGCCATGTTAGACAGCATCCAGAACCTCTGGTTTAACAAGCATTTACGAGCAGCAGCGAAGCAGAAAGTGCGTACCTGCATGATCTGTTGTCAGTTCAATCCAGGAAAAGGTGTTCCCGTGGAACAAGGTGGATTCCATCCACCTGACCACCCTTTTGAAGTCCTCCAGATGGATTATATCCAGATGGATCGATGCCGAGGTTTCAAGTATGTCCTCGTAGTTGTATGCACTTTATACAGATGGACCGAAGCGTATCCAGTCTCAGATTACACTGCTGCGACCACTGCCAAGCAGTTGGTTCGTGAGTTTTTCCCCCGCTATGGTTTACCTCGGGTCGTGTATTCAGATAACGGACAGCCATTCTCGTCCGAACTCATGAAACAAGTATCACTTCTGTTAGGGTACCAGTGGAAATTCCATTGCGTACGACACCCCGAGGCAGCTGGCCTCGTCGAGAGACACAATCAAACTCTGAAAATACGAATAGCGAAGGTATGTGCAGAGAAAGGTGTAGATTGGATGGTAGCCCTGCCGGTTGCCCTCTTTTATATGAGAATGGTCGCTCACTCCCGATCTGGTTTGTCACCATATGAAGTTATTTTCGGTCGTTCCCCAAACATGTGGGGTACACCTATGCCACGTAAAATCACCGATGTTGACAGTAATATGCTGACAGATTACCTAGCTTCCTTGATGTCTGCACTACTCTCTTGTCGTTCACAGGTCGCGGCTGCCTTTTCAGACAACACCCAGGTGAAACCGCACGAGGTCGTTCCAGGAGACCTTGTTCTCGTCCGCAATTTTGATCGTTCAAGCCCTCTGGAGCCCCGCTGGAAGGAGCCAAAACTTGTTCTGATGACCACAAGGACCGCCGTAAAGCTAGAAGGAAGAAAGGGCTGGCTACACTCCAGCCACATCAAGCGTTTCCATGGACTGCGTCCAAAGACTTTTTTCAAGGACTGCCCCGATACTGACTCTAAACTTCCCCTGTTAGAGAAAACTCCGCAGCAGGAGTATAAAATCAAGTTGAGGTCTAGTAAGTCAGACAGCGTTTAATTGTTTAAGTCCCTCTCGGGTGAAGCGGTTAGACAGGTTCCTGACATGTATAAGATAGACCCACATAGTGAGAGAGATAGACGAAACTTCAAGAAAATGAAATACTGTAAAAGTCTGCGAAGCAGATGTGTTGTTACGTTATTGTTTATGTTATTTCTGAGTCTTACGATCACATGTATAAGTTATGTTACATGTATTTTTTCCTCCTCTTGATTCACATGTACATCTTTCCTCTAATGATACAGTAGAGCACACATTTAGTGAACTACCCCCGCACGAGTTATCTTATCGCCTTGCAATGCGCAACAATACCTTTATCCGTATGTTACACTATTCGCACCAGACCAGCAATGCCACTAATTGCTGGGTATGTGGTCGACTCCCCCCTTACCAGACAGTGAAGGGAGTTCTGCCACTCTTTCCCTATCCGTTTTCACACAATGGTTCGTGTGGAGCATGGTTTACATTAACATCATCTTCAGACGATAAGTCCCTTCTGAATAGAACATGTTTTCCAGACAAGGAAGGTCTTTCCCATAGGACAGGGTTAGATCTCGAAAATGAAGTATATGATCTAGGTAATTTTTCCTCTAACCTCATGGTTTTGAATGTTCAGTCCAAGACTAATCCAGACTTGCCTTCCATAACAGTTCTACCAGTGAAAGGCGAATTATGTGTTAGAAAGAATGGTTCAGTACATCTAGGACACAGTGATTGTACTACTGTGGTCGAGTATAGTGACAGTGGGAAGTCTACTTTCAAAGCTTCACGTCATTCCTATTTTATATGTGGTCAGACCGCTTATGTACGTTTGCCTCTAGATTGGGATGGAACATGTTACATTGCCTTCCTACTGCCACCAGTTTTCCTAGCCCCATCCGATTATCACCGAAATACACATCTAGTACACGTTAGACATAGAAGGGAGATCGAGTCCCCAATTGTCGATCAGACTGAAACTGCATTAGAACAGTATACAGATTTCAATAAAGGTTTCTTTTTCTTTATAGGTCCTGTCCAGAATAGTAAATTAATACGCAGGTTAACCAGAACTCTTGAAGCAGTAGTGAATGAGACTACTTCCGCTCTAGGTAACTTAACAGAAGAACAGTCTGCTATGAGATTTGTTGTTCTTCAGAGCCGCCTTGTTCTTGACGTCATACTGGCCGATAGGGGCGGAGCTTGTAGAGTCATCGGATCTAGTTGTTGCGTTTTCATTCCTAATAACGCACCGTCTGTGTATTCAGCAATAACTAGACTTCATAAAATAGCCCATCAGCTACACCAGAATCCAGGCACCTGGACTTGGTCCGGTTGGCTCTGGAGTATAATATCTGCCTGGGGATGGAAAGTATTGTCATTCCTAGGAATAGTAGTCATGATCATATTCAGTTGTAGTCTCTGTTTACAATGTGGCCCAGCGATTTGCGGCTTGTGCGCTACATCTTGTATTCCACGTCCAAAGTCCCATTCTCAGCGGATAAAAGACGAGCAAATTATGCTGTATGAACAGATAGATGGTCTCATGAATATTGATGTTTCCTGAAGGGAACGTAGGGAACAAGGAGGGAATGAGGAAAATTGAATTTTGCCCTGTTGTGTGTCCCTACGTGTTCCCCATCATATGTTATATGTGCATGATTAATATGCATATTTACCCCCTTGACCGAATAAAGACGCAATTATAGTTGTGTCCAACGTTAGTATGTTAGTTATCCAGTCCTCCTGAAAGCAACAAGTATTAGGCCTATGTTGCCAACGTCTTTACATTGTGCACGTTAAATCATCGAGATGCACCCGTTTCTAGGCCTCACAGGGCCCGGACACCAGATTCAAGCCTCAAGTCTCCTGAACCATTCCGAGGAGAGATGCAGCCCCGCCCGCATCCCTGACCCTTCACTCACTTCCTGCCAAGCAGCGCGGTGCCCGGCCTGGCCTGCCTGCCAAGAATATGTTATGCCTACAGTTATCTGTTCAGCTCCCCGGCTTCACATTCCTAGCTAACGAACCTCATAAACATCTTCATCTATAGTCTAGTCTTTCTGTCTCCATGCAAGTGATTTACTGAATTAGTATCCATAGAAGATCCATAGCACACGCGATACATGAAGAGATATATGCATGCACTAGCCTTAGTGACAAGTAGCCTTTGCCCTGATGACTTTTAGACTCCAAACACAAGATATCAGATATGCTATAGGTACAGGTCGTTCTGACATCCCAGACTTTAGTCTCCTCTTCTAGTGCTAGAAGTCAGCGGCCCCCAGCTCTCCCCAGTTACACGTCATGACTCGTTTGCGCGCACCAGTAGGTTAAAGGTTCCAGCTGCCCATGAAGCCCCCTCCATGTATCCACCCACTTATGACACTTCTGTGACGTCTACATCACACACCTCCGTGCACGCCCTGTGCACGCCTTCTTTTCACGCCCACATGTTCTTATCTTTCGTTTGTCACTTGTTACGCCTACTGTATTCAATTATACTGTTTTACTATATATACTGTATGATGTTAATGTGAGGGCGCGCGACTCCCCTTTGTCCTGTGTCTGTCCCTTCCTGAACCTTTGCAGGTGACGGAACCCGATGGTCCATTGGCTCGAGCCATCTGATTAAAGCCCGTATGACTCAGATACCACGGATTTCTGCCTCTTATTTATTGAGCTATCCTTTTTAATTAATGCATAGAAAAATAGTACCGGTAATTTATTTATTTACCACAGTATGACGATTAAAGGCTTTCTTATATATAGAGCCCCTGGGTCCTGTACCAAGTTCAGGGAGAGTCTGTTAGAGAGTACAACAGAGGCAGCATTGCGCAGGGATAAATTCCTTCTACTGGGTGACCTGAATTTGCATTTGAACAGCCCAGAGGATAAAGGAGTGAAGGAGTTCTGTAGGGATATTCAAGCCCTTCAGCTTGAGCTCAAGCTCTCAAGTCCCACGCATTGTTTAGGCCATATTTTGGACCCGGTTTTCGCTAACTGGGGAGGGGTTGAGGTCACCACAGTTGAGCCAATCCCCTGGACAGACCACTTTTTAGTGGTATTTTCCATAGATGGCATTAAAGCCAGAAAACAGTCAGGCACCTTGAATTACTTAAGGAGAAAGTGGGCAAAATTCTCCGTTGAGGATTTCAATGAAGCACTGATAAGGGAAGGCAAGCCAGGAGGCGAGGACATAGAAGTGGCGGTTCTTAACTTGAATAGACGCATTATAGCGGCATTAGATCAGACCGCTCCGCTTTGCCGCACTTCTGCGGGGGGCCGCAAGGAAAGATCAGCTCCGTGGTTCAGTGGAGAGCTGCGGCAGACAAATGCGGAATGTAAGCGAGCTGAAAGGGCGTGGAGAGTAACTTATGACTCTCAGGCCAGGGAACTGCTTCTAGAAAAAAGAAGGCTCCATCATAGGCTGATTAAAAAGTCGAAGGCGGCCTTCTATGCAGGGCAAATTTTGGGGGCAAAAAATTCGGCTAAAGAGCTCTTCTGTATATACAAGTCTCTGACTACTATAGACTTGTCTGCAGACCCAGAGAGTTGTTCGCCGGAACGATGCGATCGTATCGCTGACTACTTCTCTACCAAAGTCGAGGAAATTTACTCGACCTTCTCCAACCCCCCCTCCATAGGGGATGAGTTTGAGGCAATATCAGAGGGCTCGGAGATTCCGGGGATCCTCCAAAGTTTTAGTATTCCCCCTCCTGAAGAGCTAGTTAGGGTTTGTCTCTCAATAAAATCTGGCTCCCCTCTGGACCCGGTGTCCCCTAAACGGTTGGGGGACAGCTTGGAAGTCCTGGAGCCATATATAAGACATGTCCTGGAGATCTCTTTTAAGTCTGGCACGCTACCCAAGGGGTGGAAACAGGCAGTAGTGCTCCCTCTCCGGAAGAAATCCCACATTAGTTTTGAGGTGCTGGAAAATCTGAGGCCCATCTCACTCCTGCCTTATCTGTCTAAAGTGGCAGAGAAGGTGGTTAACGCCCAAATTATGGAACATGTGGAGGAGGCGGGATTGCTCCATGCCACTCAGTTCGGCTTTAGACCACGCCACTCTACAGAGTCCGCCCTTCTTATGGCCACTGAACATCTGAGACAGGGTGTAGACGAGGGGCAAACCATGGCCTTGATCCTGTTAGACCTCAGCGCGGCGTTCGACACTGTAGCACATTCCATCTTGCTACAGTGTCTGAACAAAGGTGGCATCGCTGGTACTGCGCTGAGGTGGATCCAGGCATTCCTAACAGGGAGAAGCTTCCGAGTGAGGCAGGGTGACTGCTACTCTAAAGGGGTATCACTGGGCAAGGGAGTGCCCCAGGGCTCGGCCTTGAGCCCGACCCTTTTTAATCTGTATGTAGCGCCTGTTGCCTCGATTGTGGAGAATCATGGTCTCCAAATGGTATCTTATGCAGATGATACGCAGCTGGTTATCTCCCTGTCGCATGCGCCCTGTCTTGCTGCGGATGGCTTCCGATCGTGCATGAAAGATCTTGCCGATTGGATGGCCATGAATTGTTTAAAACTCAACGGCAGCAAGACGGAGGTGCTGGTGGTGGGGAGAGCCCAGTCTGCTTGGTCGTCTGCATGGTGGCCGCCCTGTTTGGGATCAACTCCTACCCCTTGTCAGGAGGCAAAAAATCTAGGAGTATGGTTCGACACGGGCCTTACTTTTGGACCCCAGATCAACCGAGTGGTGGGCGTGTGTTTTGGGGTTTTGAAGAGGTTGAGGAAAGTTCTCGACTTACTGCCGATAGAAGCCCGTCAAACCCTAGTACATGCTCTGGTGACCGCAAGGTTGGACTATGCAAACCTGCTGTACTTGGGGGTACCGTGGAAAGCTATTGGGCGACTTCAAGTACTGCAAAATGCGGCAGCACGCCTGATCCTCAGGCTGCCCAAAAGGGCGCCTTCGAAGACGGCCCTGCAGAAGCTACATTGGCTTCCTGTGAAGAGTAGAGTCGAGTACAAGGCTCTTTGCACCTGTCATCGAATTCTGAATGACAGGGCACCTCGACCTCTACACAAACTGATTGAAGCCTATGAACCTGCCCGAGCGCTCAGATCTGCGGGTGGGGGACTGCTAAGGACCCCCATGGTGAAGAAAGCTCGTATTGGAAGATCCTTTAGGTATTTAGCGGCACAGCACTGGAACAAACTCCCAGTAGACCTACGCCTAGAACCAGCAGAAACGAGGTTTCGAACTAAATTAAAAACCTTCCTCTTTGCAAGAAAATAGTCTGCCTGGTAGCTAATCTCTGCTCTCTGCCTCTCCCACTGTCAGTGCGGGGACACGCCGGTGTGCGCAACTCAGCGCTCTACAAATGCCCCTATTATTATTATTTTTATTATTGGTTATTGCAGGTTAGAAAGAGTTGGGAAGGTTTTTTGTCTTTTTTCAGCCTTAAGAGTGAGGAAGAGATAGAGGGCTGAGGAGCCAGCAAGGCAGATTTTGACCTTAAGGTCAGTGAGGTGGGAGTTAGGAGTAAGTGTAAACAGATGGAGAAATCATTGCTTGGAAAAGCAGGGCCTCAAAGGGTGTTGGCGCACGGGACACGCAGAGTGTCTGTGAAAGAGTTTTTGGGATGTGTTTGACAGCCAAATCTCCACTAACTGGTGATCTGCTGTCAAAAGGAGGGTGAGGATTTTAAGCCTGACAAATTAAGCAGGCCTGAATATTCTATTTTGGGTTGTGGCTCTTGCTAAAGGTGACCTAAACTTTTCATTTTTTTCCCCTGAAAAAGGAATTGGAACATTAGCTGAGATTACCGTATATGGTGTAGCGGCCAGCGATAGAGTTTAAATTTGTGTACTATTTTGACTTTTTGTGTATCACCCATACTCTTGGTATTGTGTCACAAACTTGACTATCACCGGAGTAATTTCTTGTTCTTCCTATAGATTTTTCTTTTGCCATTTCTCCCCTGATTGATGTCACATTGTGCCTAGTTATTGGGGATTTTAGCTGTGTCCTAGTTCCATTTCTCTTTTCCATATTCCTTTCACCAGTTAGCCCATTTTTTATTGTGGGTATATTATTCAGGTTCACACTTCCAGATTACAGTAATGTATCATGGAGCCCCGTATTATGTATAATTCCCTTTTGTATAACCAGACTTTTTTTTAAAGAATTTTCCTTAGGCCTACTTTGATGTTTTCCAGTCTGACTGTCAGGGTAGTGAAGGACTGGTTAACTGACTTGATACTATAGTAAGACAAGCTTTCCACCTCAATAGGAGACACCTTACGTTTTTTTGAATATGACAAATTCAATGCCTATTCTAATTTGGTTTTTAGTTCCTTTTTTCTGCTGCTTTAATTTTTGATGGACCAGATGTGTTTTAATAATGGAAATACCAGGACTCTCTAGTTCTTGTCTTTTGTTTCCACATTTGATCATTAGCCTGTGTATTGTATAGTGCACCTGATGCACAGTTATTAAAAGGGAGGTATCTACATGTCTTTGATAATATGTATTATGCGATTTCTCTTTTGAGGTGTTGTAGATAAGGAATTAGGGAACACCTATATGTAATCATTGAGAGAAAAAAATGTGTTTGCCCCATTAGACAATGCCACCATGTGTGAGGACATCCATTCAGATAGAATTCCCATGTCGCTATCTACCCTTAGATGGTAGAGGATATGCTCTCACACGGAAACCCAATTGAAGAGGCTAGAGACACTGTTTTTCCTACTGCCTTTGTCTTTGTATTGCCTTTGAGAATGACAGTGT
Source organism: Lissotriton helveticus (assembly GCF_964261635.1). Lineage (NCBI taxonomy): Eukaryota > Metazoa > Chordata > Amphibia > Caudata > Salamandridae > Lissotriton > Lissotriton helveticus. The sequence goes on from NC_136068.1 coordinate 2,008,465, forward strand.
GTTCTAGACCAGAATTGTCCCATGGCATATGGCCACTCCTTTGAAGATGGCAGGCCACCTGCTTGCAATCCCCTTGTTAAAACACTGAACTGTTTTTGTACTTAATTGAAGGAAACTGTGTCACGTTTCCTACATCACTAGGTTCTGCGGGATTAAGTCATAATAACCTGCGGAACTCACCTACAATCCCATCAGTGACAGCTAACAGATGAAAAGTCCCAGCACCCAGACAGCGATCGCCAGCGTGTCATCAGTGGTATCTCCAACGTATTGTACTTGCTTCATCAGAAGACGTTGAACATCAGAAAAGAAGGAGGAGCTGGTTTTGCCATAGAACCAGAGTTTCAGTGCAAAAGAGCGACCTGTCATGTGCTGGTAACCTCTGACAGTGTGCAGTCCCTTGAGCCCCTTGGCCTGAGTTTTGGCCACACACCCCCTTTTCTTTGCTCCAACGGAAGTGCAGTGCACCGGAGGATCCAGGATTGGAAAAAGGCACTACATTGTGGTACCTATGATTAAATGGAAGAGCAGCCCGAGCAACCTCTGACACTGAAAAGCGAGTGTTGGAGCCTGAAAGTGTTGCTGAATGTGACAGTCTGTTGCTCTTTCCCGATTGATAGTACTTGGGTCTGCATAAGATGATCTGTGCCCATGATCAATGAAGTACAAATGAGTGGGGTTGCGAAGTGCACTCCTTTTTTACTCCGTTTTGACTTTTGGATATGATTATATCATATTTTTGCGAGGGTGTGCTGGGAGGGGAGGAGCGGCCAATCTCCACAATTAAAGAATGAATATGTACTAGTGACTGTCGTCATTGGACCCTTTCCGCACTACCTTTGGCAGAGATCCATCTGCCTTTGTAATCTTAATTAAGAAACATTGCTTAAGATTTTCAAAAAGTTTATTAGTATTGATATTTTCTCTGTTTTTCCGAGATTAATGCATTTGCATATATCAAAAACGATGCTTGTTCATGCTTTTTTGCTCAAACGTTCAATTCGCTGATTTGATAAACAGAACAAGGTTACAAGTGAAGGAAAAAAGTTATCCTGTCCCAATGCATTTCGGGATGCTATCCCTTCGTCAGGGGCACTGAAAAACATAATATATCAGTGAGTATATATCTGAGGCTTGTGCTGATGTATATGTTATGGTTTCTGCCTTATTGTCCGTTATATTTGAAATTGAATCAAAAGACATCTTTCTAGAGATGCAGAGAGCCCAGCCAACCTTTCCACTGTGCCCCGAACGTTCCAGCCCGTGGATAATGAACCGGCTGTGCCCTTTTGTTCCCAGGACCATTGTGAGCCAAGGCCCACCGCCCCATTGAGAGCTCCCGGACCTGCATCCAAGCCCCCTCTGCAGCCTGTTTCTATGTGGACATCCCTTCTTTCCACTGGCGTAGCACGCACAGCTACCATTCCGACCAGGACCTCTGCACCCAGACACCCCAGTGTAGGTAACGAGCAACTGCTGGTGGTGCTGGTGGTATTTTGGACCTTAGCCCCTATGATCCAAAGGCCCAAAGGAGACGCCCAGAAACTGACCTGCAAATAACTGTGTACAACATGCCTTTTCCCCCCATAGGGAAGCATTGTTGTGTAAAGATACATTTAGTGAATGTTTTTCTTACCAGTAGAAGTTTATATTTTAAAAAAGTGCTTGAAAACGGAGTTCTGGGTATCAAAGTTTACAAAAAAATGTGACTTTTTCTAAATTGTTCTTGGATTTATTCTTGAGTGTGTGTCAATTCTCTCTGTGAGTACAACAAATGCTTAGCACTACTCTCTGATAAGCCGAAAATGGTGTCCCACACGACCACTAGAGACAGCATTTAGTGGTATCATTTGTGCCTCTGTAAACCAATAAGGGTCGCCTGCACAGTTTACCGCCTTTTGGTCCACTATGAAAAGAGCCCGCTTCCTACAACGGGATACCCTAATGGGTGATTAGTCATGCTTTACATGCTTTATTTGAAGTTGATGATGAGTCAGGCCACAACAAGGAGGCAGGAGGTCACTCCACAGTCAGGCCACCCAAAGGAGGACAGAAGCTCACTCCACAGTCAGGCCACCCGAAGGAAGCTGACGCTCACTCCACAGTCAGGCCACCCCAAGGAAGCGGACGCTCACTCCACAGTCGGGCCACCCCAAGGAGGTAGAAGGTCACTCCACAGTCATGCCATCCGAAGGAGGAAGAAGCTCACTCCACAGTCAGGCCACCTAGGGAGGCAGAAGCTCATTCCACAGTCAGGCCACCCAGGGAGGCAGAAGCTCACTCCACAGTCAGGCCACCCAGGGAGGCAGAAGCTCACTCCACAGTCAGGCCACCCAGGGAGGCAGAAGCTCACTCCACAGTCAGGCCACCCAGGGAGGCAGAAGCTCACTCCACAGTCAGGCCACCCAGGGAGGCAGAAGCTCACTCCACAGTCAGGCCACCCAGGGAGGCAGAAGCTCACTCCACAGTCAGGCCACCCAGGGAGGCAGAAGCTCACTCCACAGTCAGGCCACCAAGGGAGGCAGAAGCTCACTCCACAGTCAGGCCACCCAGGGAGGCAGAAGCTCACTCCACAGTCAGGCAACCCAAGGAGGCTGAATCTCACTCCACAGTCAGGCCACCCCAATGAGGAAGAAGCTCATTCCACAGTCAGGCCACCCAGGGAGGCAGAAGCTCATTCCACAGTCAGGCCACCCCAGGGAGGCAGAAGCTCATTCCACAGTCAGGCCACAACAAGGAGGCTGAAGCTCACTCCACAGTCAGGCCACCCCAAGGAAGCTGACGCTCACTCCACAGTCAGGCCACCCCAAGGAAGCGGACGCTCACTCCACAGTCGGGCCACCCCAAGGAGGTAGAAGGTCACTCCACAGTCATGCCATCCGAAGGAGGAAGAAGCTCACTCCACAGTCAGGCCACCTAGGGAGGCAGAAGCTCATTCCACAGTCAGGCCACCCAGGGAGGCAGAAGCTCACTCCACAGTCAGGCCACCCAGGGAGGCAGAAGCTCACTCCACAGTCAGGCCACCCAGGGAGGCAGAAGCTCACTCCACAGTCAGGCCACCCAGGGAGGCAGAAGCTCACTCCACAGTCAGGCCACCCAGGGAGGCAGAAGCTCACTCCACAGTCAGGCCACCCAGGGAGGCAGAAGCTCACTCCACAGTCAGGCCACCCAGGGAGGCAGAAGCTCACTCCACAGTCAGGCCACCCAGGGAGGCAGAAGCTCACTCCACAGTCAGGCCACCCAGGGAGGCAGAAGCTCACTCCACAGTCAGGCAACCCAAGGAGGCTGAATCTCACTCCACAGTCAGGCCACCCCAATGAGGAAGAAGCTCATTCCACAGTCAGGCCACCCAGGGAGGCAGAAGCTCATTCCACAGTCAGGCCACCCCAGGGAGGCAGAAGCTCATTCCACAGTCAGGCCACCCCAGGGAGGCAGAAGCTCATTCCACAGTCAGGCCACCCAGGGAGGCAGAAGCTCATTCCACATCAAGCCACCCCAAGGAGGAAGAAGCTCACGCCACAGTCATGCCATCCGAAGGAGGAAGAAGATCATTCCACAGTCAGGCCATACGAAGGAGGAAGCTCACTCCACAGTCAGGCCACAACAAGGAGCAAGAAGCTCACTCCACAGTCAGGCCACCCAGGGAGGCAGAAGCTCATTCCACAGTCAGGCCACCCAGGGAGGCAGAAGCTCACTCCACAGTCAGGCCACCCAGGGAGGCAGAAGCTCACTCCACAGTCCGGCCACCCAGGGAGGCAGAAGCTCACTCCACAGTCAGGCCACCCAGGGAGGCAGAAGCTCACTCCACAGTCAGGCCACCCGAAGGAGGAAGCTCACTCCACAGTCAGGCCACAACAAGGAGCCAGAAGCTCACTCCACAGTCAGGCCACCCAGGAAGGCAGAAGCTCACTCCACAGTCAGGCCACCAAGGGAGGCAGAAGCTCACTCCACAGTCAGGCCACCCAGGGAGGCAGAAGCTCACTCCACAGTCAGGCAACCCAAGGAGGCTGAATCTCACTCCACAGTCAGGCCATCCAGGGAGGCCGAAGCTCACTCCATAGTCAGGCCACCCAGGGAGGCAGAAGCTCACTCCACAGTCAGGCCATCCAGGGAGGCAGAAGCTTACTCCACAGTCAGGCCATCCCAGGGAGGCAGAAGCTCACTCCACAGTCAGGCCACCCCAAGGAAGAAGAAGCTCACTCCACAGTCAGGCCACCCCAAGGAAGAACAAGCTCACTCCACAGTCAGGCCACCCCAAGGAAGAAGAAGCTCACTCCACAGTCAGGCCACCCCAGGGAGGCAGAAGTTCACTCCACAGTCAGGCCACCCCAAGGAAGAAGAAGCTCACTCCACAGTCAGGCCACCCCAAGGAGGAAAAATCTCACTCCATAGTCAGGCCACCCAGGGAGGCAGAAGCTCACTCCACAGTCAGGCCATCCAGGGAGCCAGAAGCTCACTCCACAGCCAGGCCATCCAGGGAGCCAGAAGCTCACTCCACAGTCAGGCCACCTAGGGAGGCAGAAGCTCACTCCACAGTCAGGCCACCCAGGGAGGAAGAAACTCACTCAGTCAGGCAACCCAAGGAGGCAGAAGCTCACTCCAGTCAGGCCACACAGGGAGGCAGAAGCTCACTCCACAGTCAGGCTACACAGGGAGGCAGAAGCTCACTCCACAGTCAAACTATTGGAAGGGTACAGAAGCCCCCTCTACAACCAGTTGCCAAAGGGCACAGGAGCTCAAATGACAGGCATGAGATCAAACGACGGTTAGATACCGGCCCAAACCCGAAGACAAGCGCAGAAACGGACAGCAGCAAAAAACTATGGATTCACTGCATCGCCTGCTTCTCAAGCAGTTAATCTAGTTAAGCCCTACAGAGGGAGAGTCCCTCATTTACACACGACTCACACACACTCATGAGGTAAAGTCAAGGCGCCAGCTGTCTATATTTACCAGATCTGCCAATGCGGTGAAGATAGGTTTCTGCATTCCGGGGGAAGTCAAAATTGATGACAACATTCACAGCTTGAATATCAATTCCTCGAGTGAAAAGGTCTGAGAATAAAAAAGAAATACAAAGAAACTTAACACCAGGTCACTGCTGTACTGTACAAAGGTGTAATGGTAATTTTAGGACGGAACTACAAGCAAAGTGGGCATACCTGGGAAAAACTAACGAAGTAGAAGAAAAGACACTCTCCTGTTTTGAGTACTTTACGATTGCCGCCATCTATGCGTAAACTGCGGAACCTTTTGCGTTTGTGCTATTTATGCGCAAATCCCTGAAATAGGAAAAGTTTAAAATGCCAAGACGTCAGACCTCCTCAGGCTTCTTGCCTGGTGAATGGTACTACATTTATGAATCTCACTGTGTGACCCACCTTTAAGTTATATCTCGTCTATGTGGCTTTATGTTAGGCATTCGACTGTCAACTTTCCTAAATAATGAGAATCTACAAACATTCATATCCTGCTACTGAATGTCTGTAAGAGATTCCCCCAGCGCCAGGATATCTGTACAGTGAGAGTGCGCTCAATAAGTGCTATAAATACATTTCCCATAGAAATTTCAGAGTTCTTTGCAAACTGTTACAGCAAACATTGCCGGTTGGGATTATAATAAACCTGACACAAGAATATAAATTAAGCAAAATGTAGTTCAGCATTAGTCCATTCTGGATTGAGTTATTTGCACTAGAAAGGAGTCATTTTATGTTAATTTGTGAATTATTCACAGTTTAGGATCAGAGGGTAAACAATTTGAAAAACATTGAAAACTTATTGAACCTGTGGGCATGTTTCATTCTTCTGATCTGGACAGTACCCAGGGATCCAGGAGATCCTATTGGTTGGGACCGGCCGACAGTGTTGCGGTCCCCCTCGTGTGATGCAAGGGATCACTGAAACGCACAAGTGCATACAAACATGGGCTGATTGTGCTCTGAAATGAACGACTTGATCATGGCTTGGTGGACTAAATGCATTCAAAGACATGGCTTGTAAACAACTTGTCAACGGTTTGCTAGGGGCTTGGAACAGGAACAGACCCTACCCCAGCAGTTCTGGTCTGAAAGGGGAGAACGCCGTGAAAAGCCTACCTTTCAAACGCTGGGTCAGAGTGTACTCGAAATGTTATGTATGGAGATGCTTCCATTTTGTTGAGGACCCCCAATCGCTTGTAAAGATGTTTTTGTTATTTGAAAGCTTCTGTAGAGTGAGGGACCACATTATAAAATCAATGGAAATTAAAAACTAATGGTCTTTGGGGGAGAGAAAAAAAGTTTAGTAAAGTATCTCTCGTTGATGGTACACTAGAACAAGATGGACAAGTTACTTACCTCCTGTAACGCCTTATCTGGTAGAGGCATCATCTAGCAGCAGATTCCTTACCGTAGACTTCCAGACGTCTGGCTGGATCCAGAAGATTTTGATAGCAGTACTGCTGGGACGGGAAGTCTGCTGCATGTCTCTGGAGAGAGTGCTTCCCCTGCCTTATGCTAATCTCCAGGCAAGTCACTCAAAAGCAACTGTATGGATTCTAGATTCCTACCTCAGTGAGCATGACAATCATACATGTCTACTGAGGGTGTTTACATGGGTTGAGACCCGAGAGCTTTGCTCTGAGGTCGAGGGGGCATGCCTAGTCACTAGCCACCCTCCTGATCAAGTCTGTGCGGTCTGCCATCCCTGTGGTCCTGTTGCCTTTGTCTACCTGGCGTGTGTTCGAGAGCCCGTGGGTGTACTGGGGAAGAATGGTGAGCTGAGCCAGTGTGAGGAATGGGTTCGAGAGCCCGTGGGTGTACTGGGGAAGAATTGTGAGCTGAGCCAGTGTGAGGAATGCGAGCTGTTCTGCTGGACATCCCAGCTCCCCCGTGCCCCTCCCCATTTCCTTGGAAAGGCCTGGTAGGCTGGGGTAGACATTCAGCCCTTATCTGGGTTTAGCTGCACTAACTCTAAGAGGCCCCCACGGTCAGTGCCTCCTGGGCTGGAGTTAATTGAAATTCCTCTTTAGGGATTTGCACAGGCTAATACCAGCAAACAAGGAGGGAAATTGTGCATGCTTTAGTCATGCATTCAACACGCCATGAATGGTTTGTGATTGAAGGTGTGTTCAGGATGCAAAAGTAGCAGACCCTCTGATTGGATGAGCCTATCAACCAGAGCTGATAAAAGTCTGGCCTGAGTGGGCAGCTGTGGTTCACGACTGGTCTATGACTGAAGAGGCAGACACACTAGGTCCCTGTCCAAAGGAAGGCAGCGGCGACCCGCAGTGAGACTTGTGGAACGTGCGCTTTTGAACAAGGAAATTACAGTCAGCTGTCTAAGGTATGGAAAGGAAGCTTACAGCACATAAAAGGAGTTGGTGTGGAAGGAAGCTTGCAGCACATCATTGGGAGCCAGAGAGGACGAAGCTGGATTCTAGTCCTTGAAGGTGAGATCAAATCCCCTCTAAGCTCCTCCCCTGCGCTGTGGGAGCCTGTACAAGCAGTAGCTGGGAATAGAGGCCAGTGAAACAGGCCACCACCTGTCTTTTTGTGATCTCTGGGGGTATCAGGGTGAACTGGCACTCTCCTACAGCTAGCCAGTGGCTACTGGACAAGTGGGACTCCAGTAAACTGCCAAGACATCAGGCACCTGTGGTCAGATCCCAGAAGCCACGAGAGCAGTTTCCTCACTCAGGGCGGGGGCAATTCTGTTGCTTTGGGTGGGGGTTATGGGACTGATCAAGAACATTTGACTTCACATCATATGCTGAAACTATATCCTTTCAATCCAAAGAATGGTATTTATTTTATTTATTTTATTTTGAAAGTTTTATATAGCGCGAACAAGATCTTTGCAGATATCAGAGTGCTTTACAAGGGCATGGGGATAAAAAATACAAAGTAATAAAGCGTATATACAGAGTAATATATGAGGTAGTTAGGTACAAGGTGCTAGTTACATAGGTGGGACAAAGGACATGAGGTAGGTCACAGGTGAGGTAGTGTCGGTACACAGTGTATAGACAAACAATTGCGTCAATCGTATAAAGTGCAATAATAAGGAGCATATACTTGCTTAAGCGCGTTTAGAATATTTAGAGTTTAAAGGTGGGTACAGTTGAGGTGGGTGTGAGCAGGGTGTATAGTCCCACAGGTGCGAGAGTATTAGGGGAGTAAGGAACGTCGAGATGGAGAGGGTAAAGTGTGCAAAGTCAACCAGGTGTGTCAATAATATAACAATATACATAATCAACCAGGTGCGTCAAACATTATAACAAAATACAAAGAGCGAGCGTATACAGTTACGTAATTCGATAACACGGGTGGTACAGTAGACCAGGGTCGGGAAGGACTTACAGGGCAGATTCATGAGTGATACGGAGCAATAGATCATGTGTATTTTGCCATGAGGATCGCTTTAACTTCCCTCTTAAAGATTGTTTCGGAGGAGATGAGCCTTGTTTCCGGCGGGAGTGAGTTCCAGATCCTGGGTGCCATTCCTGAAAAGGAGCGTTTATACGTTTTTTCCTTCCGAAATCTTCGAGGTTTCAGCAAAAGATTGTTTGTGCTTCTAGTAGTTCGGGAGCCACCCGAAATTGTCAGCTTTTGAGGTATCAAGGTATCAAGGCTCTAGTGAATGAGAGCAGCCCTGGGAAACATGGTCTGTAATATGCAATGCTAATTGTGTGCTTTCATGTAAACCGTGGTTTTATAGTGGAGTTTCCCTCTTTTCTTTCTCTTTTACGCAAATTGTAACAGTTTTTATTAACTATACAATAAACAAATTTAATATATTATTATTATTATAGTGGAGTACAATGTGGAGCGCTGCACTCCCAGAGCGTTCTATCCAATAACAGAAACTTAGCCAATTCCTTTGTGTGAGGTAATTCCTTTTATTCCAAATAACTCAAGCTTCAGCCAACGTGTTTCGTCCAATGGCAATAGGACTTCATCAGGGCATGGATAGATTGATGAGGGATCACTATAGTTGGGTGTCCCCGGAAAGGATCGTTCCTGACTGACTCTAATCGAGGCTCTTGGACCAGGCCCTTATCAAGGAGGCACTGGCAGAACCCTCTGCCATTCACTGTCTAAACTCCGAACTGCGTTACCATTGTTGCTTCATTTTACTAATACTGGACATGCCACCAGCATAACGGTTGCTGGGACTGACCGCAAAGCTAGGCTGGTAGAAGAAAAGATCTTACCAAAGCTGTCCAGCCTTTTGGATTCCCGATCGGGGGTGCAGCAGGGAACGCACCACGGGACATTGAAGCTTGGACCACCACGATATCTGGGGTTGGGCGGCTGGAGAGGAAAGCTGGGTGGCCCGGAGCAGGGTGATGGCGGAGGGCAATGGTTCTGCTCATCTGCACCCCTGTGCTGGGCTTGGACCAGGTGCCCAGCAGAACGTTTGTTAAGAACTCTTTGAAAGGCAGCAACGGTTCTGAGGTGGAGACACAAAGCTGCAAGATCTCCGTCAAGATATTGGTCTTGACAGCCACCGTAGGAAGCTGCAGGTCCAAGACCTCCACAGCTCTACGCACTACCATTGCAAATTAAGCAGTAGCCAGGTTAAAGGAGACATCATGCCAGGCTCAGGGGAGGTGTCCAAGCCGCTGGCATCACTCAGATCCTCGTACCAGTCCATTTCCTCGTTGAAAAGCAGGATTTCTATAGGATCCTTCTGCCCTTCCTAATCTTCACCAATTCTAGCCCTTCAGAATAAGGCGCACGACATGGAGCCCAGCGGCTCAGTCAATGCCAGTATCTGTGGTGACCCCCAACTGGCTCTGTATGGTCTGGAATGATGCAGGGGGGTTCCGCCAGTGACGTCAAGGGTCTCTGCGGCAGATGCAGTGTGGGTGAAGGTCTAGTAGGTAAGCCTGGTGCCAGTCCAGATCCAGGAATGGATCGGAGAGGAGTCTAGGGTGCTGGGACAGAGCTGGCAGCGCAGAACCCGGGGGATCCACTTGAACAGACTGAGCAGATATAGCACACATGGCATCATAAAAAGATTTTAACCGGGCGGGGGTCACTCCCGACCCCAGAAAGGGAAGGAAACGCAGAGCCGACCCAGGCACTGACTCCGTGGCTATAAGCGTAGAACGCAGAGACTCCTCCATGTGATCAGATGACGGATAAGGCAAAGTCTGAGCATGCTTCTACTTTTCATGTTTGTTGTGTGGCTTCTCACCCAACATTGATAACTGACTGGGAGGAAGAAGACTCCAATCCCCCGGAGCAGTACTCGGACCTTTCTCACAACGGAGAACGCGACTGGGAGAAGGAACAAGATCTTCAGGGAGATCTCCGAGGAGTTGGATGCCGGGCCGGAAGCAGCTTTAGGGACCGCTCCCTCAAAGCTTTTAGCAGCTCCTGCCCGGCAGTCGGAGCATGATTTCAGGTTGTGGTCCCGCTCCAGTCACCAAAGACATACTAGATGGGGGTCCGTAAAAGACATGTCACAGTGACAAGCGCCGCACGGTTTGAACCCAGAGGTCTTCTTATTAGACATCTCAGACACCAAAAAACATTGACAAAAAGTCGAAAAAGTCTGTCAAAAAGTGACAGGGGGTAGCTCTCTTCTGGCACAGAAAAAAACCAATATTGAGCCCAATCCTGTAAATGCCAGGGAAGCCATAGAGAGTACATGGCTGGAAACGTATAGTTCTTACCCGTCGGTGTAGTTTTGCAGCTTGAAGACTTTCTGGATTCACTATGCTGTGCATTATTCCGCCACCTAGTGGTTGGGTCCCAAATCATAGTATTTCTTTTTTTTTCGTGGCACAGGTGGGCGTCGACCTCCTACCATTTGGTGTCCTTCGTGACGTTGATGCGCTTCCTACAGAAGCTCCCACCTTTGGTCACCATCTTCGGATTCTTTTTTCTTGTCTTGGGTTGTCTTCTTTTGTTGATCCATTTAGTTATGATTGCAATTTTTCCTCTTATCCTCCGGTCTCATCTTTCTGGCGGAGGAGGGTGGGATTGCTAGTGAATCCAGAAAGTCTTCAAGCTGCAAAACTACACAGACAGGTAAGAAACTACGTTTTGCAGCGTGAATCTTTCTGGATTCAATATCCTGTGCATAGACTTAGTGGCGGTTTGTCCTTATGTGGTTGGGTGGAAGATTAGCATTGGTTACTGAAAATGTGTTGTAAGACCGCCTGTCCCACTTGCACTTATTCATTTCAATATCCACACAGTAGTGCTTAGTGAATGTATGCACTGAAGACCATGTTGCAGCTTGGCAAATGTCTCGAATAGGTGTGTTCACTAGAAACAAAATTGTTGCTCCTTTCTTCACTAGAAACGCAATTGTTGCTGCTTTCTTCTTGTAGATTGAGCTGGAGTTGCTCCTTGTAGCTGTTGCACTGCCTGCTTGTGGCAGAGTTGGATTGTTTGTGCAATCCACCGTGCAATGGTGTTTTTGGAGACTGGTCGTCCCAAGAAACTGCTGGCAAAGGATACAAAGAACTGCTTTGTCTTCCTGCACTCCTTTGTCCTTTCTAGATAGTGCATCACAGCCCTTCTGGCGTCTAGTGTCTGAAGAGCCCTTTCTGTGCTTGTAGTAGGTTTTTGGAAAAAACTCGGTATTTGGATTTTTTGGTTAATGTGGAATCGAGACGCCACCTTTGGCATGAAGTGTGGGTCCGTTCTCATTACAATCCTGTCGTTAGCGCTTGCAATTCACTTACTCTTCATTGCGACGTGATAGCCACTAAAAATGCTGTCTTTAGTGTGAGCATGCGCAGTGTAGCCTTGTGAATAGGTTCAAAGGGCGCCTTCATCAATTGGGTTAGCACCACGTTGAGGTTCCATGTTGGTGCTGGCATCTTTTTTGGGGGTGCGATCCTTTTAGTTCCATCCAGAAATCTTTTCACAACTTGTGAAGTGAAGAAACTCTTCCCTGTTTCTCCCCTCGTGCAAGCTACTATCGCCGCTAAGTGCACCCTTAGGGATGTGTAGCTTAGTTTACTTTGTAGCAGGTGTTTTACGTATCTTAGTACTGTGGATTCCCTCCTGGTCTTTCGTTGTAGTTTCTCCTTGATGCACCATTGGGAGAACCTTTTCCACTTTGCTATGTAGCACTTTCTTGTTGTTTTTCTCCTTGCCTCTCAGTACTGCCATGGTACTTGCCGGTAGGTTGAGGTGCACAAATTCTAGGGCTTCAGGAGCCATGCCACCAGCACCCTTCCGTTCTGCATTTTTAACAGGTCCCTTCTTCTTGGGAACCTGTGTGCTGGTGCTTGTGCCATTTCTACTATTTGTGAGAACCATGACTGTCTGGCCCACTGAGGTGCTATTAATATCAGCGACATGTTGATGATCCTGCATTTGAGTACAGAGTGTATCAGTGGTATTGGAGGGAAAAGAGTATGCAAATGTCTTTGACCAACTTATCCATAGAGCATTCCCTTGTGACCGTTGGTCTGGATGTCTGGATTCAAAGTGTTGGCATTTTAGTGTGTTGTAAATAGGTATATTTGCAGTGTTCCCCACCTTTGGAATATTCCTTCTATTTCCTGCTGGTTGATCTCATTCGTGGGATGCTGATGTCTGCCTGCTGAGTCAGTCTGCTGAGTCAGTCTGCTTTCACGTTGTCCTTCCCTGTGAGATGAATCGCTAGTAGGTCTACTTTAAGTGGAATGGCCCATGTCCATATTTCCTGTGCACGCTCTGATAGTGCTACCAATTGTGTTCCACCTTGCTTGTTGATGTAGAACGTGGTAGTTGTGTTGTCCGTCTGGATCAACACCCTGTTTCCGTACAGCTACTTTTGAAAGGCTTTTAAGGCTAGGAACACAGTTTTTAATTCTAGGTAGTTGATGTGTCTGACCACATCCTGCTGTGACCATAGCCCCCTGACCTTCAGTCAGTTCATGTGCGTGCCCCACTCCAGCTGGGTGGCGTCCGTCGTGATGGTCGCTTTTGGAGTTGGTTAAGTGAATGATTTCCCCTGCGATATGTTTTCCTTGTTCCACCACGCCATTTCCTGATGCACTGCGTGTGTGACGACCACTAGATCTTCCCAACTCCCGGTTGCCTGTGACCATTGCTGCTGTATCCATTCCTGGAATGGTCTCATGTGGAGTTGAAGATTTGGGACCAGGTGTATGCATGACGCCATCATCTCCATTAGATTGCTCACTGTCCTCACTGTCAGATCTTGCTCCTTGTGGTAAAGACGTGTTTCCTTCAGTATCGCCAATGTTCTCTTCCTGACGGGGAACACCTTGGCCTGAATGGCATCTATCTTCGCCCCTAAGAATATTTTTGATCTGCTGCAGGTCGGTCGAAGATTTTTCCCAATGAATTGAGAACCCCAGTTGGTTCAGTGTTTGTACGACCTGCTGGATGTGTTATTTGCAGTGGCTGTATGAACTTGCCAGTCGTTGAGGTAGGGGTATACGTGTATTCCTTGCCTTCGCAAGTGTGCTGCTACTGCTGCTAGGCATTTTGTAAACACCCTTGGAGGGATTTGAGTCTGAATACCAGTACTGCGAACTGGTAGTGAGTTTGGTTGATCACGAACCTTAGTAGACGTCTGTGCTTGTGGTTGATTGGGATGTGTAGGTATGCGTCCTTTAGATCTATAATTGCCATGTAATCCCCTTGTTGTATTTGTGGTATTACCTCTTGCAGGGAAGTCATTTTGAATCTTTGAGTCCTCATGAACTTGTTCAAGAACCTTAGATCTAGGATGGGTCTTTGTGTTTCGTCCACCTTTGGCACGAGGAAATTAGTGGAGTAGACCCCCTCTTTCTCTGGTTGTGCGGTACTACCTCTATTGCCTCCTTGCTGAGTAGTTCTTGTCCTTCTAGTCGCAAGATCGAAAGATTCTTTCCAGAGTGTGCCTTGTGTCTTGGTTTTCTGTTTGGGGGTTGTTTCTCTAGCTCTATGCAGTATCCGTATTGTATGGTGTTTAGTATGTATCTGTCTGTTGTGACCTTCCTCCACTCCTTGAGGAAGTCCTTTATCCTGCCTCCTACTGGTGTTGTGTGTTCAAGGAACTGTTTGTTGTGGAATGTCAGGTTGCTGTTTCTCTCTATGTCTTTGTGCCCACCCGAGGTGTTGCTAGGGTGGGTGTCGGTTTCATGGTGAAGTCACTTGGAGATAGGCTGTTGGCCCCCTCTTTGAGTCTGTCCTCGTCCGTATCCGCGCCCTCGAAAGGATTGTCCTCAGGAGTGGTACTGCCAGTACTGCTGCTGCTTCTGTCCTTGGTTGTTCCCTTGGTAGCCTTGCTGGAACGTCTGCTGCGATGTGGTAGGCACGTTGCCTCCTCTCCCACCTGGCCTTCTCGTGGGTGTGCCCCTTCTCATCCCTCTGAACTGCAATGCTCCCATGGACATCGCTGCCTTGTTGTCCTTCTTGAGCTGCGTTAACTTGTCGTCAACTGGTGTGCCGAACAGTTGCTCTCCGTTAAAAGGTATTCAGGTTGTTGCTTTGCACCTCTGGCTTGAATCCTGAAATTCTGAGCCATGCGTGTCTTCTCTCGTCACTCCTATCATTAGCCTGCTTGATGTTTCTGCAGCATCCAATGCCGAGTTTAGGCATGTATTCGCCATGCTTTTGCTTTCTTCTACCAGGTGAGCCGCTGCTCATTGGAACTGATCTGTGCTTCAGGAGCTGCCCCACTTCGTCCCAGTGTTGGCGTGCGTGCCTGTTGATCAGAGCATTGGAGTTTGTGATGCGCCGATGGATTGCCGCATTTCTCTCCACCTTTCTCCCTGCGAGATCGATCCATCCTCCTACTCTCCTTGTCTGGAGGTGGTCCGGCATTAGTGGATACATCGGCCCTCTTCCTAGCCGTTGCTGCAATTATGGAGTCGGCTGGTACTAACCCGTGGATGTGTGCAGGGTCCTTTGAAGAATGTTTATACTTCTCTGTTCTTGGAGTCACAGCCTTGCATACTGCTGGTTCCTTAAAGGCCTCTCTGACTTGATCCAGCACACTAGGGAGCATGGGCAGGAATTGGCTTCTGGGGTGGGAGCGCCTCTTTACGGGGCCCTCGACAACTATGTCGGCCCTTCTTTTCTCTGCGCCGAAGTGTCTTTTCAGATGCAACCTTCGACAACTTAGGTTTTTCGAGGGCCTTTGCCAATTGGGAGTCCTTTTCGAAGGATCCGCTCGGCTGACTGTCCTTGGTTGCTGTTGCCTTCGTCGGGTGTTTCGGCAGCAATGCTCCCTTCGAGGACTTCGCTTCACTTCTACAAGTGTCGCTCGGGCTTTAGCTTCACCCTTTCGAGTGCCGCTTGAGTGGTTAGGGGTCAACGACTCCCTTACCTCCTTCTACGTTTTCTTATGGACCTCGACGACCGTGCAGTCCTCCGGTCCTTCGACGAGGTTGTCCTACTCTCCACTGGAGAGGCCCAGGTCTTGGAGCGATGGAGGTGGCCCCTGCCTCTGCATGTTGTGGTTCGCTCTTCTCTGCCTCTCCCTTACTCTGAGGGTCTTGGGTGTGAACGCCGAGCATGCGTTGCAGTCTTCGCTGCTGTGGTCGAGTGGCAAGCAGAGGTTGCAGACTGGATGCTGGTCCTTCTGGGCGTATTTGTGGTGCCAATTGGTGCAAAACTTGAAAGGTGTTTAGTCCATCCCCGCACTCGGGGAGCCCCCTGCGAGCACATTCTACAAAGAACGTTGAGATCTTGGTTGTAAACCTTCTCTCTCGTCGTCCTGGTTACCTGACCTGTAGTCCAGTGTAGCTGAAAATTGATTTTCGTTGATTTTCTACGCTTTTTCTGGATTCCTCTTCCAAAAACTCTGGAACTCTTCAGCAACGATCCAGACCAAACGGCGGAAAAAAGAATCTGAAGATGGCGACCAAAGGTGGGAGCTTCCGCAGGAAGCGCGTCAACGTCACAAAGGAGACCAAATGGTGGGAGGTAGACGCCCACCTGGACAAGGAAAAGAAAAGAAGAAATACTACAATTACGGACCCAACCACTAGATGGCGGAATAATGCACAGGATAGTGAATTCAGAAAGATTCATGCTGCAAAACTCGACAACTCCACCATGATGGCTTCACTGAATAGGAGTGTTTGGTACCAAACTATTCCTTTCAATAAATCCACAATGATGCCAGGGTGGGGTTTATTTTAACATGTACACAGAGGGCACCTCAGAGGTGCCACAACATCCCTACCAAGCCCTGTGTGGTCTCTGACCGTCTGTAGGCAGCCAGCCATCCACCACCAGACATGTTTCTGGACCCTGGATATAGAGCCTCTGTTCTCTGGGACCAGAAACTATGGATATTCTGAGCAGAGGTGTCATGCCTCCTCCTCCAGGTTGGGCCAGTGCTCAAAGAAGGAAGCTTCAACGACCTGCCACCCTTGTAATGCAACCCCCAGCCTCTGTTAGCAGCAGATGGCAGTCCCCAGTTTACACCCCCACTTTGGGAGGGAAAACCGTCAGGAAAATAAAAAAAGATAGGAGGTGAGCCAACCTCTGCCAACCCCACCCCTAAGGTGGGGGAAGCAAGGTGAAGCACAACTTTCAGTCCCTGTCATCTTGAAGAGGAGGGGACCCGTCCAGTCAGGGCTAGGTCTATGCCACCCCCACAGGAGGATGAAATAATAGAGGGTGTAGTCACCCCAGGTAAGGTGCCCATTGGCGCTACCTACTACTCACCTAAAACGCTTAGGTGGCTCCCTCAGACCTGGCACTCAGATCTACGACAACCTAAAAAGAATGAAGACACCCTGCAGTAAACACTGCAGGCGATGACTGTCTTGGCCCCAGCCCTACCTGCCTGTCTCCAGCTTCCACAAATCTGTGACCTGTCTGGCAGCCAGCGACCTCTGATACCCCTGGGATGGCTGCTGCTTTAGGAAGACTCCAATCTCCTGCGGACAGACCTGTCCAGAAGAAACCTACTTTAAAGACTGGATCGAGGTGGAGCTGCGTCTCCTGACCACTCTGCACCAGACGCTCATGGCCAGAGTGAGTGGCTCACCTGTGCAGTGAAGTCTCCCTGGCGATAGTGACCTCGTGTCCAGCATTGGATAACAGCTCCTGACCTCCATGACGGCGCCTGGAGTATGAATCCAGAGGCTTGCCCGACCAGCTTCGGTTAGAAGACTGACGTTAAAAGGCCCCCCTGCACCAGAAGCCCCTGGGCCTTGGTGTCCTTATGACCCCCCTACATCCCAACTTACTTCTGCTTTCTCTGGTCTTCCTCTTGCAACCTCCGATGCCATGCCTGCAGCCTCGTTGCGGTCAGAAGAATCCTCATTGAAAAGCTTTGGGTGCCCAACGTCGAAGTTGAAACCTGCAGCCCCTGTGTCCCTGGGGGTTTATGTTTGGTGCAGCTAAGTACCCTGACGTTCTTAACCTAACCTCTAAAGCTTTCCCCTGCACCCGATCTACTTAACTGCAAGCAGTTTGACTCCCGGCACCCTCTGTCTCCATGGGAAAGCATTGGGTCGAACTTAGATTTTGCCCTCTGCACCTGGCCGCCGCAGGGCAGCTGGTGGTGCAGTTTTGATACTTACCTGACCCCTGGCCCTTGCAGACTTTTGGCTCTGAAGACAGATTGTAAGTTAAATACTTGCCTTTTTAACCACAATATTGTTTTCCCCATAGGATAACATTGGACTGTGTGAAAATATTTTTAAGTGTCAATTTTTCAAAGTGAAAAGTATTTTTCATAAAAAACATACTTACCTTATTACAAAGACCTGGATCTTGAGATAAAGTACAAAGTATAATTTTATAAACTTGGTCTGGATCTACTTCTTGCATCGTGTGTCCATTATTGATCACTATTGTGTAATAACGGTGTTCGGTCTAAAGCTGCTCGCCCACACTACCATTAATAGAGCACTTTGGGTTTTACATTGAGCCCAGTACACCTTTGGGGAACCCCTGGACTCTGTGCACAGTGTAGGAAAGTGTGTTTCTGTTGCAGTAACACCCCCACCACTTTTGGCAGAATGCTGATGCACTTTGACTTGATGTGCCCTGGGTCCCAGCCAATCAGGTTCCCAGGGCCTGTGTTCTTTCCCAGAACTGTCCCTTTGTGCCCACAATAGGCATCTCTGGCCACAGGTAAGTCCCTTATAAAAGGTACCATGGGTACCAAGGGCACTGTGACCAGGGAAGGCCTCCAAGGGATGCAGCACCTATTGTATCACCCTTGAGGCCTGTACCTCAACACCCACAAACTGCCATTGCAGGCTGTGTGCTTTGGTGCAGAGTAAAAGAAAATGAAATAGTCGACATGGCACACATCCCTGTGCGCCATGCCAGCAAGCCACTGCCTGTGACCTAGGTAAGTCATCCCTCTAGCTGGGTGCACCAGACCACAGGCCAGGGTACAGTGGCATGAGTCCTGTACCACTACACAGCCTAAGTCCATTCTTAGACATTGAGCGTGCAGTGAAGCCATAAAGAGCGTATAGTCTGGGAGTTGGTAATCACAAACTCCACAGGCCAGGGTACAGTGGCATGAGTCCTGTACCACTACAGAGCCTAAGTCCATTCTTAGACATTGAGCGTGCAGTGAAGCCATAAAGAGCGTATAGTCTGGGAGTTGGTAATCACAAACTCCACAGCCCAGGGTACAGTGGCGTGAGCCCTGTACCCCTACAGAGTCTAAGTCCATTCTGAGACATTGAGCGTGCAGTGAAGCCATAAAGAGCGTATAGTCTGGGAGTTGGTAATCACAAACTCCACAGGCCAGGGTACAGTGGCGTGAGCCCTGTACCACTACAGAGTCTAAGTCCATTCTTAGACATTGAGCGTGCAGTGAAGCCATAAAGAGCGTATAGTCTGGGAGTTGGTAATCACGAACTCCACAGGCCAGGGTACAGTGGCGTGAGCCCTGTACCCCTACAGAGTCTAAGTCCATTCTTAGACATTGAGCGTGCAGTGAAGCCATAAAGAGCGTATAGTCTGGGAGTTGGTAATCACAAACTCCACAGGCCAGGGTACAGTGGCATGAGTCCTGTACCACTACAGAGCCTAAGTCCATTCTTAGACATTGAGCGTGCAGTGAAGCCATAAAGAGCGTATAGTCTGGGAGTTGGTAATCACAAACTCCACAGCCCAGGGTACAGTGGCGTGAGCCCTGTACCCCTACAGAGTCTAAGTCCATTCTGAGACATTGAGCGTGCAGTGAAGCCATAAAGAGCGTATAGTCTGGGAGTTGGTAATCACAAACTCCACAGGCCAGGGTACAGTGGCGTGAGCCCTGTACCACTACAGAGTCTAAGTCCATTCTTAGACATTGAGCGTGCAGTGAAGCCATAAAGAGCGTATAGTCTGGGAGTTGGTAATCACGAACTCCACAGGCCAGGGTACAGTGGCGTGAGCCCTGTACCCCTACAGAGTCTAAGTCCATTCTGAGACATTGAGCGTGCAGTGAAGCCATAAAGAGCGTATAGGCTGGGAGTTGGTAATCACAAACTCCACAGGCCAGGGTACAGTGGCGTGAGCCCTGTACCCCTACAGAGTCTAAGTCCATTCTGAGACATTGAGCGTGCAGTGAAGCCATAAAGAGCGTATAGTCTGGGAGTTGGTAATCACGAACTCCACAGTTCCATGATGGCTTCACCAAAACCTAGGAAGTTTGGTAGCAAACTCAGCACATTAAGCCCGCACTGATGCCAGTGTGGGATTTATTATACAATGAGCTCAGAGGGCATCTTAGAGACGCCCCTGAAAAACAACCAGCCTCTGGTGGGTTCCCTGACTGGTAAACACCAGCCTGCCACCACAAGCCAAATTTCTGGACCCCTGGGGTGGGAGCCTTCGCTCCCTGAACCCAGAAACAAAGCATTTCTTGGGAAGAGGTGTTCACACCTCCCTTAGGCCATGAATTGGCTCTGGATATCACCACAACTAGAAGGCTCCAGCAGACGCAACAGTATATCGCTTTCAAAAATCTGTCACACTTAGAAGTTACAGGTGAAAACGTTGGCACAAAGGGATTTTTTTCTCAAACATTTTCAATATTTCTTACTTTCAACTCCTTTTATAAATCAACCTCAAAAAGATCTAGACAAATGACCCCTTGCTGAACTCAGAATTTTGTCTTTTTTTCTAAAATGTGTAGCTTTCCAGGATCCATTATTGCTTTCACACCCATTCTACCACTAACTGGAAGGAGGCTGAAAGCACAAAAATAGGCTATGTCCCAGTCAAATGCCAAAACTGTGTAGAAAAGGTTGGTTTTCTGCCAAAAGTCTGCTTGTCCCTGAAAGCAGGGAAGATGGTGATTTCAGCACCACAAACCCTTTGTTGATACCATTGGCAGCGATAAAACCGGACACTTTCTTCTGCAGCACTATTTCCACAATCACCCCCCCGCCCCCTAAAAAAACATTTGCTCAAACCCGGGGTACCCTTAAATCCCCATGATGTTGGAAGAAAGGGATGAAAATTTGGCCTGGATATCTTATGTGGACAAAAAGTTAACGAGGCCTAATCGCAAACTACCCCAAATAGCCAAAAAAAGGCTTAGCACAAGGGAGGGAAAGGCCTAGCAGCAAAAGGGTTCAGTGTCGATTTTTAAAAGTGAAATGTATTTTAATAAAAAATTGACCTACTTTATTACAAAGAACTGGGTATTAAAATAAAGTAGGAAGTATCATTTTATAAAATTGGTCTTGATCTCCTTCTTGAGTCGTGTGTCTCCTTCTTGGGTCGTGTGTCCTTTATTGATCACCGTTGTGCAATAAATGCCTTACACTCCTCTGTGTTAGGCCTAAGGCTGCTCACCACACCCCCACTAATAGAGCAGGTTGGGTTTTACACTGAGCCCTGTACACTGCCCTGGACTCTGCTCGGCATTACCACCTAGTGCCAATATCCCGTACAGAGCCAGCTTCCTGGACACCCTAATTTTGATGCATCATTTGACGGATGATCCACGTTTTCCTGTGCGGAAAGATCTGTATCCTGTGAAAGGTTCCCAGGATGATTTTCCATGCTGCTTTCACAGAAGAAATCTCAAACCCACTGCAGATGGACTGCCCGCCCTTCTTTTGATGTGGAAGGAACTGTTCCCAATTCCAGACCTTGCCAGAAGGGGTGTTTGCTGCGGGCTGAGCGTTGACGGACAGACCTTTTCACCTGTGCCATGAATTAGGAAGAGGCCTGCTAGCCCTCTGTGATGAAACCTGCACAGTGAATTGGAAGTGATGTGAATATGTTTGCCATGGATGCATGTAAACAGATAGCAAACTGAGGCAGATGTTACTTTTCTTTGAGTACATCTGTACACCTAACACTTAAGAGTTATTTCTCTCTGCATCACGTCACCGCTGCCACTACATTCAACTCTTCCAGCCTGTCAGCATAGCAGAGTATTGCATCAGCAAGGCCTGTGTGTTACACCCACTGGTTTGAAGAAGCTACAGCAGGTCAGTGTGTGACAGATGTCGAAGCCATGTCATGTGGTCACAGCCCACACAGAGATGGTCTCTGTCCCCCTCACACTGATCCTACGCAGGGATCAGGTTGAAGCACTGCATCCCAGCAAGAGTGGCATTGGCTGAGCACAACCGCGAAGATCTAGTATCAATGAGTAATCTGGTAAGTCTCCAATCAGCATGCATTCCGAGACAACCTTGTGACTTTTTGGAAGCGCCTTACAACAGCACAGAAGGACTAGAACAGATGAGACTTAAGTGAAAGCTACCTTGTTGCTATCCTATTTAAGAGGAAATCAAGGGTTTTAGGACTTAGAAAGACCACAGATGTTATCATGACCCGACCATGAGGTGGTAGCAACAAAGGCAGAGAGTTGTGTGAAACCCACCTCAACAATAACATTTCAAGGAAATGCAGACATGTCTGATAAAAGGGCAGCAAACTGAACGTTTGACTCCTCTGTCAAATATGGGCTGTTCTGACCAATTATGGACCTGTACTTTTCTTTGGGGCTCTTATCTCAAAGGAGAAAATTGCACCCACCCTCCTTTGTGATTTGGACACATCTTGCTTTTCTTGTTGTGCATGAACTTCATGCACCAGCAGCTTCAGAAACACCTGGATCGAGTTGGTGGCTTCTTTGGAAGCAGAGTCTCGACATTGAAGGCACTGCCACTTTGAACAATATTCAGAACCAGTAAGTCTTTCAGGAGAGTCAAGAGCTGCAACTGTCCGTCCGAAACGCTCTCTATAAACAGGAGCTGGGGTGGCGAGAATTCGATCGGTCTGAAGATTGAGGAAACTGGACCTCCTGCAGCTGCAAAGTGCAGCCAGCAAAGAATCATTTACTCTTTGTTACGTTACTAGAAAATATAACTTACTGTAGGAAACTAATGTCTGAATGTAATTGCTGTGCTGTATTAGCTGACAAGGTATCTTTAAAATATTACTCCTCATTTCTTAATATGATGGATGTCAGAAAAGCGTGAATAAAAAAACTGAGAAAAAAGGTCAGATTAGCCTAGGAACTAAAATACAATTTCTTTTGAATAAACAGCAAATAACATTTAGAATGAATGATGTTGGGTGCACAAACAGTGAGTTTATATGGACCTTCAGGCAATTCAACATAGGAATTTATTTAGCTCCATTGAGTGTTGCCGGACTGTGACCTGGGCTGGAATTGAGCCCCAAATATTATCAAATACTTCATTATAACAGCTATTTAGGTTGCACTCCTCACATAAATGCTTTCTCTTACTTACACAAAATTGCCTGGAAATGTTGACAGGCAGGAGAAACTAGCAAAGACAATGTTGATGCTTGTTTTGCTGAATGCTCAGTCAAAGAGGCAGGAAATATCTCTGTGAATCAGACCCTCCGTGGGTCTTAAAGACGCCCTCCATCGAAGAACCAGAGGAAAAATGGAACCTCTGCAAACTGTATGGGATTCACCTGAGCAAATCAAAACCAGACAAACCAAGAGCTTTTTTTCTTGCAAATGTGCAGCTCGACTGCCTTGGTAGCTTTACCTGGTGTGAGTACAGAGACTAAACAACCACTGTAAATGGATAGCAAATGTCGTGGCAGCCCAGGCCAGTAAACTAAAGATGGAGGAGGTCAATGCGGCTACATGCTGGCTTCAATACAATCTTGCATCATCAAATCCACACTGACTCCAGTGATGGATTTATTAATACATGCACCCAAAGGGCACCTTGGAGGTGCGCCCTGAAAACCTACCAACTACTAGTGAGTTGCAGACAGGCCTAAGCCAGCCTGCCACCACAGACTGGTTTCTAACCCCCAGGGGTGGGGACCTTTGACCTCCGGGATATAGCCTTTTCTGGCAGAGGGCGTTTATACCCCTCCCACAAGGGGACGGCAAATTAGCATTCCAAGGCAGTGACCTTTAAAGACCTTTGGTATGCAAATCTGGCTTCCTTCACAAGAAAGGATGCCGACCACTATTGACCAGGGCTCGTTTGAGGCATGGGCACGGCTGAAAAAAATAATATTTAGAGAGGCATGATCACCTTCAGGCTAGTTCCACCCCTATGGTGGGCTACCTGAAGTGAATATGACATTTCAGAGTCTGCCATTTCTGGGACAAGGTTATGCCCACTTCCCATAGGTAATATAGGGGGCAGAGTGACTCCAGGGGTAAGTAGGCCCTAAAGCCCCTAATACCAGGATTTACGGGAGCCCCGGGGACCAGGAAATCAGATCTTGCTGACCAAAGAAGGAATGAATAGTTGCAAAAAGCAAGAACTGAAGAAGCAACTGACTTGGTGCCAACACTAGTGCAACTGATGAGAATAGGCGAACAGTTCGGCAAAGTCACCTCACCCTGCAAGCTGCTGATTCTGAAAAGCCTGGGAGGACTGACAGCACTTCTCCAAAGACTCAGGAACTCCCGTGGAGCAGTTCCCCTGCACCCTGTAGGTACCAAAGAGAGAGCTGGGAAGACTCTGGACCGCAAAGACCCGGTGCCGGAAAGCACGACTGCACCAGATCCGCTAAGACCAGGTTGCAGTGGGCAGACAGTGCTAGCCTGGTCCCCAGAGCCTCCAGACTCAAAGCCCACCTTGGGTTTCCCTGCTGTTGACTTAACGCCGTCTTCAGTGTCTGTGTGCAGACCCCCTCTACCGCGACTGACTCCGGTGACAATAACCCGACGCCTAAGGACATCTCTGCACACGTCACCCCTGGCAAGGGGAGAAGAGGACCAAGGGAGTCCCCACGGCCCGAGCATTGTGAGGCCTGAGTCCCCACTGTTGGTTCAGGCAGACTGGCCTCCCAGTCCAAGCCTGCAGCCTCTTTTCATGAAGACTGATCCCCACAGACTAACACTGGGCGCCCAAAGCTGTATTGCCCCTCTACACCTGGCTGCCCCAGTGCCACCTGGTGTGACCTCTCTGTGCTGCTTGGACCCTGCCCCATACTCACCTTACGTCCAGGAGATTGATCTTGTAAGTCGCTGCACTCTACCTGTATGCCGTATTTGTTTTTCTTCCCACAGGAGAACATTACAGCCTCTGGACATTTCACTGAGTCGACTTTTGAAAACAAAGTAGTTCTATCTCGAAATGTACTCACCTGATCATTTTGATCCAGATGCCTAAATATATATATGAAGATACGTGCTATTTTTACAAATTGGTGTGGATCTCCTCCTGGAGTCGTGTGCATCATTGATTGACGGGGTGTGTACTGCAGATGTCTAACACTCTCCTCTGATATGACTGAGGCTGCTCGACCACACTACCCCCTACAGGAGCACCTTGGGAATGATAGAGGAAGCCCCTGTCCACTTAGAAGGGAATACATGGACTCTTTGCACAGTATACCTCTTTTTGGTATATTATATAAGGAGGCTGCTTCCTCCACAGCTGAATAGTAATTTAGTTGCAGGCAAGTTTGAAACATGTTCGACAACTTTTGTGCACATCAATCCTGCATGAGACCTCACATACGCAAAGGCTGCCAAGATTCCAATATTGAACTCACCTGTGCAGACTAGATTCCGACACAGACCATTGCGGAAGTCATGGAAAACACGATTCCGGTATTCCTGAAAAACAGACACTTAATTTAAAGTACATTCTATAAAATGGAAACGTGTGCAAGAGTATACATCCTCCACATACAATGCAATAGCTAGTCCCTCTAGCGGTGTCGATTAGATACTGAGTCACAACAGCACAGTCTAGAAGGAGAAAGACAAGTAACATACAGCCCGATGCAGAATCTCGAGCAGGTGTAACAGTCCAGATGCTGACTAACAGCGATGTGTGACACAGTCGAAATGCTGAAACAGAAGTGGGTGTCACAAGCACAGCTTGGATGTAGAATCAACCCGGGATCAGGAAAGATTCAAATTATATGTGATGCAGCTTCGGGGAAGCATTTTTATTTCATATATTTATTCCTTTTTTTCCACATCTGGCATGGGTCTGTGGCACACTAGTGTGAAATCACGACAACCCTGATCGCCGTGCCATTCTGTACTATATAAACGGACCCTAGAATCGCCCTCCAGAGGTGGGTAAAGGATGTAGACTCCATGTAGGAAATTCATCACCATGGCACTCGTATTTGCTAAGAGACAGGCAGCATAATGCTGAGGAAGGGACAGATCCCCAAAATGTAAACAGTGGCTGGCTTATTTTATCTACTGTCACAAGCACCTCAAACTTCACACTGCAATGACGTGGCTGTCGTCAAGACCCAGGGACCTCTGACGTCCACTGAAGTCACACTTACTCAGCTCAGCCACATGAACTTTGCAGGATAAACTGCAAAATGGTAACACTAACATGAAATGTCGAATTGAGCAATTAACTGCCATCTGCTGTAGCATGCGAGGATGCGTGAACTTCAGATACCTCCATAGCCTACATCTGCGATGTAACACATTGTACATGGACACCTGGTGATGTGGCACAAAAGCAAGACAATTAAGAATAGTGTTGTCTTAGGGATAGAAGAATTGTATCACCAGGAGCTGCAGAGGTGCAAAGCATCATTCCACTGATTTATTCCTTGCCAACTGATGTTGCTAGGAAACAAATAGTTTCTTACCAGTTGGTGTAGTTTTGCAGCTTGAAGAATTTTCTGGATTCACTATGCTGTGATTATTCTGCCATCTAGTGGTTGGGTCCGGAATTGTAGTAGTCTTTTTAGGTCTCGCTGTCCAGCGAAAGACCTATTGCTGTCGGCTTGCCGGGAATGCGAGACAGGGGATGTGCATGCGCGAGCCCTCGGCGATTTCACCTCGTGGGCGCGCATGCCCAGCCCGGCGCCGTGCACATCTCCTGTCTCACATTCACATCAAGTCAGCCTCTCGCCTCTCTTACTCGCGCGCACACACACACACACATACATACACCCACGCACACACGTAGGCACAATGCATCAGGACGCACGCACACAGACACGCATCCCCACATATACACATGCACAGCTAACAGACACACAGCCACACATATATACAAGCACAGCTACACACGCGCACACACACACACAGCTACACCCACACACGCGCACACCCCCCCCACTCACCAGGCTCTTTTCTCGCTGCGCTGCTACGGGATGTTCTGTAAGTTGAAGAACCTTCCTCGCACAGTTATGCCTTGCCTGCTCTCTCCCGGGAACCCCATCACTCCCAGAATCCCTGCTTTCTTCTGAGCTCCCTCTGCCTCCAAGGTGCCGCGCTCCGGAGCTACGTCACTGCTAGCCTGCTACAGAGGCGGGGAATCTCCCGGAACTTCGCAGGCTCCTGCCTATCAAAGTAGAGCCCGCCTCTCTCGCCTGCGTTCCATGCCTCGTTATTAGTCAGTGCTTGTCCAAAACACCCATACAATTATCAAAATGTCGTGTATAGTCAGTAAATCCTCGTCTGGTAAGCCAGCGCTTTTCATCACCTATTTGTTTCTCTTTAAACAGCTTAGCTTGTAAACACGCTTCGCGTGACATATGTTGTAATGCGTCCATTATTAGAAAACCTAACTTGCGAAATGCCCATTTCTTTATAAAACAACATGCTGAGTTCTATAGCGTATTCATATTTCATTGCGTGCTAAGGACGCTTTTCCTTTCAATGAGAAACTGCATCTAGCGTTCAAAGCCTGTTCAAGGATTACCAGCCCTCCTAACTTCCCTCAGGTGGTGGGTCACATGTATCTGTACTGAAGCTGTTAATAAAACTAAACTGCAGGCTGTTTGTATAACGCGCTCGTTCTCCTTCCACCTTTCATTCGTCAGAACAAAGCACACACCCTAGAATGCATTTATAACCCGTCCCTCACGGAACGCTGCTTGCACCACACCCAGATTATTCATGTAATAAACCAATATGATGAGAGTTTCTAATACTGGATGAACACAACCAGGTACCCTACATCTGCATCTGTATTATTCTCGTAATGTCTTTAAACCGTCAGTAAAGCAAGTGCAGTGGCACCAGGCTCAGGCGGTAAAGGCCCCACTGCAGCACAATTATAGCTGTTTGTAATACCAAGCGCTAGGCCAGGGGCTCATGGAGTATTTGTGACGCGTGTAATGCCCAGGGCAGAACACAGACCCGTAAGGGGTCTAAATCAGCCTCAAGTCTATGAACTTCTGTGACACAAGGAGCGTCGGGTGCACCTGGCCTAATTCTGCAGCAGGGCACAACTGCATTAGTCCACTGGTTAGGACACAAGAAATGTGCATGGGCTTTGTTCCGGGGTCGGATTGGGAACACAATTAGGCCTGATCACTGAAAGAACAAGCATTTGCAATATAATAGGTATCGCATTTACTCGAGTTTAAGCTATTAGCATTGTAAATAAGAATGTCTTATTTATGTTTTTAAAACGAAAACACACTAAAAGGTATTGTTATTTGCAATGTCAATAGCTCAAACTCGCGTGAAAGCGAGACCTATTGCATTGCAAATGCTTGTTTTTGTTTGCTGTTGGTGGGCGTCAACGACTTAGCACCATTTGGTGCCCTTCTGTGACGTCGACGGGCTTCCTCCGGAAGCTCCCACCCTTGGTAGCCAGCTGGTTTCTTTTTTGGGGGGATTTTTCTAGTCTTTTCTCTTTCGCTCCTCCTGTTAGTTCTCTTCCTTGGTGGAGGAGAGTGGGTTTGCTAGTGAATCCAGAGAATTCTTCAGGCTGCAAAACTACACCAACAGGTAAGAAACTTGGTTTTGCAGCATGAATCTTTTCTGGATTCACTATGCTCTGCATAGACTTTGTAGCAGTTGCCAGACTTGTGGTGGCTGGGTGGAAGATTAACTTAGGTTTGTAAATAGATGCTGTAAGACCTTTTGTCCTACTTGTGCTTCTTTGTCCATTTGAATGTCTACACAGTAATGTTTGGTGAATGTGTGTACAGAAGACCATGTTGCAGTCATGCAAATGTCTTGGATTGGAGGGTTAGCAAGAAATGCAATAGTTGCTTCTTTCTTTCTTGTGGAATGCGCCTGTGGCGCCCCTTGTAATGTTTGTCCTGTTTGTTTGTGGCACAATTGTATGGCTCGTGCTATCCATCTTGCGATTGTGCACTTGGTTACTGGTCTACCAATAAAACTTTTTGCAACGGATACAAATAACGGTTTTATTTTCTGTATTCTTTAGTTTTTTCCACGTAATACAGGGCTGCTCTTCTTGCGTCGAGTGTGTGCAAAGCTCTTCCTGCTTTGTTCTTCGGGTTTTGAAAGAAATTTGGCATTTGGGATGGGATTGTCACTAAAAATGGCGTCTTTATTGTAAGCATTTGTAGCGTTGCTTTGTGTAGTGGTTCGAAAGGTGCTCTCATCAATGGTGCTGGTACCATCTTTGGTGGTGCAATCCTCTTCGCACCTTCCAGGAACCTCTTGACCACATGTGAGGTGAAGCAGATCTTCCCAGTTTCCCCTCTTGTATACGCCACAATCGCTGCTAAATGTACTTTCAGTAATGAAAAACATAATTTACTTTGTAGTAAATGTGTGAGGTATTTTAGTACGGTCTTTCTTTTGTAATCTTTCTTGAAAATGCCTTTGAAGACACCATAGGGTGTACCTTTTCCATTTTGCTGTGTAACATTTTCTTGTTCTTGGTTTACTAGCTTCTCTTAGAACTGGTAGTTTAAGATGTGCGAATTCTAAGACCTCAGGAGCCAAGACGCCAGGCCTAAGCTCTATGGTTCTGGATGAAGCACTTTCCTGTACAGCATTGTCAGCAAATGTTTTCTTTTTGGAAGTTTGTGCATTGTTCCTTGTGAGATTTCCAGATGGCCCATTGTGGTGTTATGAGAATCACTGTCATTTTTCCAACTCTGCACTTGCTTTGTTCAGTAATGGTATTGGGGGAAAAGCGTACGCAAATAAACCTGACCAATCTATCCATAGCGCATTCCCTAGGGACTGGTTGCAGGGTTGCCTGGATGCGAAGTTTTGCCATTTTGCATTATGGGGTGTTGCAAAAAGGTCTATTTCTGGTGTCCCCCATTTTTAGGTTTTGCCTAGGCAATGCGTACGAAGTACGCATGTGCTAGCAAAATCTTATGTTTTGCTCTGTGGGGTCGGGTATCCGCCCCCTCCTCCCATTGGCTAGCTCCATAAATGGAGGCTAGCCATTGGGAGAAGGCTCTGTCCGTCAATCTCGGACCAGATTCGGGGGCGTTCCCGAGAATTTTTCTCTTTTGGCTACGTCACGCTACGTCAGCCAAAAGCCGGGAACGCCCCCGAATCTGGTCCGGCATTGCCGGCACCTGCCTTCCTGCTCCTGTCTCACGCGGCGCCCGGGCAGTAGCCTGCCGCGTTGATTTCTCTTTTGCGGACCCAGGGGGTCTGGCCGCTCTGGGACCCCGGTTTCACATTTAGGAAACATCCCGGAGCCTGGTGGTCTCATTGGCGGCAGCAATAACGGCCTGAGGGAGACTTGGGGAGGGTTCAAGAATACGCTGCCTGACCCCAACATGGCGGCATGAGGAGCTCGGCGAGCCGGACCGATCTGCGGGAAAGGGCATGAAGGTCAAACCAAGCTGCAGGGCTGCTGCCATTGGAATTTCGTGTCTTTAAGGGATGCCTTCGTGGTGTTGTGCTTTTTTGCTTCCGAGGCGAGCACTGTTGGATGTAACTGAAATCGTTACATTACCTTCTATTTTTTCCGTTCGCTGGAGGATTTTAACTCCCTTTAGCTGACAAGCATGCCTTTCATTGAATGGCAGAGGCATTTAAGTTTGTTACGCAGCGAGCCCCGGGGGAAGCAGGGCAGATGCAGGGGAGAGGCAAATGGAAGGCAGCCTCTGCTTGCAAGAAATGTGGTTTTCAGCGCAGAGCGTTAGGTTCCCGCCCACCCTCCCGATGTCTGTTGCCCCCCCTCCTGATGTCTGTTGCCCCCCTCCCGCTGTCTGTTGCCCCCGTCCCGATGTCTGTTGCCCCCCTCCCGCTGTCTGTTGCCCCCGTCCCGATGTCTGTTGCCCCCGTCCCGATGTCTGTTGCCCCCGTCCCGATGTCTGTTGCCCCCGTCCCGATGTCTGTTGCCCCCGTCCCGATGTCTGTTGCCCCCGTCCCGATGTCTGTTGCCCCCGTCCCGATGTCTGTTGCCCCCGTCCCGCTGTCCGTTGCCCCGCCTCCCGCTGTCCCGCCTCCCGCTGTCCGTTGCCCCGCCTCTGCTGTCCGTTGCCCCGCCTCTGCTGTCCGTTGCCCCGCCTCCGCTGTCCGTTGCCCCGCCTCCGCTGTCCGTTGCCCCGCCTCCGCTGTCCGTTACCCCCCCTCCCGCTGTCCGTTCCCGCCTCCCCCTCCCGCTGTCCGTGTCCAAATATAATTTTAGGCAAAGCTCTGAAGTTAGGCCGGTTCAGTCGCCAACAGCTAATCCAGCCCTGTCCTCGATTTATTTTTTTCTCCACCTTCACGTCATTGGTCTACTTTTGTCATACTAAACTACAAGTCCCAGCGTGCTAAGCGGTTTGGTGAGCAACGCATTCTTCTCGAGTTACAAATCATGCTCTCTAAATGTTCTGATGCTTATACTAGTATTAAAGATGTTTTTTCAGGCAGTACTTTGACCCGGTGTTGCACTTTCTGTTTTTAGATCGGTGGCCGCGGGGCGGGTCACAGACAAAGCACGCGGTAGCACATCTGCACTCATCCTGAAAGCCAGAATTATCACCAATATCGGGAACAAAACTGGAGAAGATGAGGCATTACGATAGAGCTATTGAGAACTGTGGAGCCAGCCAGGCTTGAGTCTCGGCGCCGGCTCTACAGCCCGTGATTCTGGGCACATCATTTAATTTCCCCGTTACCTTTAAAACAAACACTGGCCTTGTGTAGGCACATGCACAGAGCGCTCTAATACCGCGGAGTTCGCGCTATATAAAACTGAAAAAATACAAATAAATGGAGAACTGAGAGGAGGGTTTTCTGGCTCCCGTGAGTGTGTACAAGTAGCACCTCAGGGGCGGGAAGGGGTCGAGAGCCAGCTGCGAGGGCCTGGGGCGGGGGTGCAGGAGGAAGGGGGAGTGAAGTTTGACAAGCTGCGGCTCCAGCTGAGATGCATACACTTCAGGGAGGGGGGCAGCAGGCAGGGAGGTGCCCCACAGACGCCCACCCCCACCCCCAGCACCACTGCAATCCGCGATCCCTCACACTGGGGAGCAGCCCTGCTCTGGGTAATGTGAGACACAGGGAAACCAATCATGAGGCGAGGGACCGCGTGTGATCTTCGGCAGCCCGTCACTCACTCTTCCCTTTCACCACACTCTCCTTCTCTCACGGACTCTCTTCTGCTCATACTCTCATCCCGTCACTCACTCTTCCCTTTCACCACACTCTCCTTCTCTCACGGCCTCTCTCTCTTCTGCTCATACTCTCATCCCGTCACTCACTCTTCCCTTTCACCACACTCTCACCTTGTTTTACATGACAAGTTTAAACAGTATGCAGCATTCGGCAAAAAGGTCTGTTTTATTAAACCTGCCAATGCTCTGTTGACCTCACTGTCTATGCTACTTCCCTTGATAACTCATCCGGGCTTCCGAGCAGTGTCCCAGTAATCATTTAATAATACATAATAGACTAACTATGGGGTACACTTGTGAGGCATGGCAACCATGAAGCACGCAGATGAACAAGATCGAGTGAGAAAGAGATTGTGAACATGTTGGCATTATTATAGTAAAACATATATAAAAAGGCAGTTTAAGCAGATAAATGTATCTATCAATCTCTCTCCCTCCCTGCATATCCCCCCCCCCCCCCCAGCACGTCAGGCAGGGGGTTCGGCGCCCAGCAGCACACAGCTTAAGCCCCGCAACCAACCCCCTCCTTTTTTTTTTCTCTCTTCAGCCTTGTGGCTCTAACTAACGCAATTCTGCAAGGGGCCACACTTCGGGTGGATCTGCAGGTCACCGAAGTGGCAGAAAATCAATATAAGCAGCCTGTCCCCTCCCTGCCCTTTCCCAGCCTGTCCTCTCCCAGCCTGTCCACTTCCAGCCTGCCCTTTCCCAGCCTGTCCTCTCCCAGCCTTTCCACTTCCAGCCTGTCCACTTCCAGCCTGCCCTCTCCCAACCTGCCCTCTCCCAACCTGCCCTCTCCCAACCTGCCCTCTCCCAGACTGTCCCCTCCCTGCCCTCTCCCTCCCTGCCCTCTCCCAGCCTGCCCTCTCCCAGCCTGTCCCCTCCCTGCCCTCTCCCAGCCTGCCCTCTCCCAGCCTGTCCCCTCCCTGCCCTCTCCCAGCCTGTCCCCTCCCTGCCCTTTCCCAGCCTGTCCTCTCCCAGCCTGTCCACTTCCAGCCTGCCCTTTCCCAGCCTGTCCTCTCCCAGCCTTTCCACTTCCAGCCTGTCCACTTCCAGCCTGTCCACTTCCAGCCTGTCCACTTCCAGCCTGTCCACTTCCAGCCTGTCCACTTCCAGCCTGTCCTCTCCCAACCTGCCCTCTCCCAACCTGCCCTCTCCCAACCTGCCCTCTCCCAACCTGCCCTCTCCCAGACTGTCCCCTCCCTGCCCTCTCCCTCCCTGCCCTCTCCCAGCCTGCCCTCTCCCAGCCTGTCCCCTCCCTGCCCTCTCCCAGCCTGCCCTCTCCCAGCCTGCCCTCTCCCAGCCTGTCCCCTCCCTGCCCTCTCCCAGCCTGTCCCCTCCCTGCCCTCTCCCAGCCTGCCCTCTCCCAGCCTGCCCTCTCCCAGCCTGCCCTCTCCCAGCCTGTCCCCTCCCTGCCCTCTCCTAGCCTGTCCTCTCCCAGCCTGTTGTTGTGTCCCGGCGGCAGCAGGCAGCAGCGTGCACTGCGTCCCCGAAGTAACAGCCCTAAAGCAAGCAAGCAAGAAGTACGCCCCCCTCCCACCAATCCCTGTTAGGTAGTGGGAACTGTCCAAACTGGGGTGCAGACAGCCCCTCTCACCTTTCGGCCTGGTACCACTGCACCAGCCGCACTACTTCCCTATTGACCGTTCTTCACTTCAGCCCCGTCTAAATTACAATTCATGCTTGTGACCCTTTTGCCTGCTTGTGCTTGTTTTCATGACCATGTTGCCTGCTTGTGCCTCCGTGTGCCCCTGTTGCCTGCTTGTGCCTCCGTGTGCCCCTGTTGCCTGCTTGTGCCTCCGTGTGCCCCTGTTGCCTGCTTGTGCCTCCGTGTGCCCCTGTTGCCTGCTTGTGCTGTGTGGGTGTGTGGGGAGCTTTGTGTGGCTGTGTGTGTGGGGGGGGCTTTGTGTGGCTGTGTGTGTGGGGGGCTCTGTGTGGCTGTGTGTGGGGGGGGGCTCTGTGTGGCTGTGTGGGGGGGCTCTGTGGGTGTCATTTGCGAGAGATAAAGCTAGTGGCATTGTAAATGACAATGCCATTTATTTATGTTAAAAAAAACATAAATAAAAATAATGTAAAGAGCAATGCCAATAGCTCTAACTTTAACAAAGGCAAAATTATTGCATTGTAAATGCTTGTTTTCAAATTCTTTGCACTTCGGCTTGGTTCAGTTCCCACTCGTGGGATGATGTTTGTCTGCTCAGTCTGTCTGCTTCTATATTGTCCTTCCCTGGTAGGTGTATTGCTAAAATGTCTATTTGTTTTGAAATGAAATGAAAATGAAATGAAAACATTAATAGAGCGCATGGCTGCCAGAAGGCCTCCCAGCGCTAGGAATGACTACTGAATGGGTGCAACAGATTAATTGATTCAAGGGAACAGAAGGGTTTGAAGTGGTTTCCTGAAAGCAAGATGACTGGTCTCTTTCCGGAGGTGGAGGGGCACTGTGTTCCAAAGACTGCCGGCATTCAGAGAAAAAAGTCTGCCGCCACTTCTGGCTCGTTTGATTCTGGGGTCTTGATTAGGTGAAGTTCATCAAAGCGGAGCTTTCTCCTGGCTTTATATGGGTGAATTATCGCCGATATCAGAGGAGGGCCTATCCTCTGTAGGGATCTATGGATAATGCATAGGGATTTAAAGCGGACACGCTCTTTCACTGGGAGCCAATGTAGGAGACAGAGGGCTGGTTTTGCGGAAAGGATTTTGGGAGTTCCCGTCAACAGTCTGGCTGCGCAGTTCTGGATGATCTGCAGTTTATTAATCACGGAGGTCGGGGCTCCCAGATAAAGCGCATTGCCATAGTCAAACCTAGAGAGTAAAAGAGATTGGACCATAATCTTCTTGGCTTGGGGAGGGAGTAGGGGAAGCACTTTCGTCACCATTCTGAATTAGGCCAAAGCAGGTTGCTACGGTCTTGCTAGCTTGTGCTTTGAATGTCAGATTCTAGTCAAGCCAGATGCCCAGACTCTTCATTTCCGGCTTAGGGGTTGGTACTGGGCCCATGCATGCTGGCCAGATGGATTTGAGCGACGTATTGTCAAAATTGCCCATAGTCAGAAGGTCGGTCTTTTCTCCATTTAGTTTCAAATGGGAAGACCCCATCCATTTTACGACTTCCGTAAGACATGCTTTCCGGGTCGTAGGGTTTTGTGTGGATTGGTTGAAGGCTACGACCAGTTGGGTGTCGTCAGCATAGGTGACCATATGGATCCCAAACTGGGCCACAACCGAAGCCAAGGGGGCCATATTCACGTTGAAGAGCGTGGGGCTCAACGATGAGCCCTGTGGTAAGCCACACTGGAGAGGCCAAGGTTTGGAGCTCATGCCCTCTTCAAAAACCTGGAACGATCGTCCTTTCAGGAAAGAGCGCAGCTAACTCAGAGCAGTTCCTGCTGCTCCCAGGTTGCCAAGATGATGAATCAAGATCTGGTCATTCACTGCGTCGAATGCTGCGCTTAGGTCCAATAGCAGGATAGCTGCAGAGCCTCCCGCATCTAGGATTTTTTGGAATTGCCCATCTCCAAATCTGTTGTGCGAGAGTTGAGTGCTACAGACTGAGTCCCTCCTTGTTTGTTTATGTAAAACATAGTTGTAGTTTTGTCTGTTTGTATCAACAACCTTTTCCCGTATAGCTCTTTCTGAAAGGCGTTTAAGGCTAAGAACACTGTTTTTAGTTCCAAGATATTGATGTGTTAGGCACAATCTGTGGTGCCCACAATCCCCTTACTTTCAGATTGTTCATATGTGCTCCCCATCCTATTAGGGACGCGTCTGTTTTTATGGTCACTGTCGGAGTTGGTTGTGTGAAAAGTCTGCCCTGTGTTTGTTTTGTTCCACCACGCCATCTCCTGATGAACTGTCTGCATGACAACCACTAGATCCTCCCAACTCCCTCTAGCCTGTGACCATGGAGTTCGGAGCCATTCTTGGAACGGCCTTCTGTGCAGACAAATATTAGGACCTTAATGAATGCAGGAGGCCATTCCTAGTAGTTTCCCCGCTTTCCTCACTGTCTGATGATGCCCCTTCTGGTACAGATGAGTCTCCTTCAATAGGGCTGATCTCCTTTTCTCGCTCGGGAATGCTTTCCCTAACAGTGTTTATCTCTGCGTCCAAAAACACCTTCTTGTGTTCCGGTTCTATTGATGATTTTTCCCAGTGTATGGAGAGACCCAGCTCAACTAGTGTCTCTAGCACTTGTTGTATATGCTGTTTGCAGAGACTGTAAGAGTTTCCTCTTACAAACCAGTCTAACTACGGGTAAACATGAATCCCCTGCCTTCTGAGATGTGCTGCTACTGCTGCCAGGCACTTTGTGAACACCCTTGGTGCGGATTTTAGACCAAAAGCCAGTACTTTGAACAAGTAGTGTTGTTTGTTCTTGACAAATCTTAACACGGTTTCGTGTTTTCTGCTCATTGGGAAGTGTGAATACGCATCCTTTAAGTCTATTGTTTCCATGTAATCTCCCCTATGCAACGGATGTAGCGCCTCTTGTAGTGCAGTCATTTTGAATCTTTGTGTCTTTATAAACTGGTTTAGAAACCTTAGGTCTAATATTGGCAGTAATGTTCCATCCACCTTGGGAATTTGGAGCATATCTCTGTGCAGTACATGTTCTATTGCATGTTTTTCCTGAAGTTCTTTTGAATGTGTCCTTTGCTTTGGCCTCCTGTGTGGAGGTTTTGTTAACTCTATAGAGTAACCATACTGTATTATGTTTAAAATCCACTGGTCTGTGGTTATTTCTCTCCACTTTTGTTGAAAGCCTCCTAGTCTGCCTCCAACTGGAGTGGTATGTTGGAGGAACTGTGAACTGGTTTTCTCTTGTTTTGGTAACTGCTTCTTTTTTGCGTGTACTTTCACTGCTGTTTGTGAGTGTACCTCCTTGTGAGTGCAGTCACTTGGTAGAGGTTTGTTGTTCACCTCTTTGTGGCCGACCTCTGCCACGGAGACGCCCTAGAAAGGATCCCCTTCCTTGATATTGCCAGCTTTGTTGCGGTCCCTGCTGTGTGCCCTGGTTTCCCGCTTGGTGTGTCTGCTGGTAAACCTGATGTGAGGTAGTGGGTTGGTGTGAACCTCTTCCTGCTGGTCTTCTCCATGGTGTGTCTCTACGCAGGCCTCTGGACTGCAGAGCCCCCATGGATCTTGCGGTTTCGTTCTCCTTTTTTAGTTGATTTAACTTTTCGTCAACCACCGTTCCAAACAATTGTTCTCCATCAAGTGGTGAATTAATGATGTAGCTTTGCATTTCTGGCTTGAAGCCTGAGATTCTAAGCCATGCGTTCCTCCTTCCCGTTATGCCAATCATCATTTGCCTGCTAGACGTTTCTGCATGATCAAGGGCTGATTTAAAACATGTATTAGCAATGTTTTTACCCTCTTCCCCCAGGTGGCTAGCTCCTTTCTGGAATTGTTCTGGTAGGTTTTGCAACAGTTCTCCTAACTCTTCTCAATGTTTGTACATATGCCTGTTCAGCAATGCATTTGAATTTGCAAAGCCGACACTGATTAGCTGCGCTTCTCTCCGCCTTCCTTCCTACGAGGTCCATCCTCTTACTTTCCTCGTCTGCAGGTGGTCCCACTGCAGTAAGTACATTTGCTCTTTTTCTTGCTGTTGAGGCAATGATAGTCAGCTGGCCCCTATCCCCTGATGTATCTAGGGTCCTTAGAGGAGTGTTTATACTTTTTCTCTGCCCTTGGTGTTATAGCCTTGCATGTAAGCAGGCTCTTTGAATGCCTTTTCCCCCTGGTCTTAGATACTAGGCAGCATTGGTAGGAACTGGTTCCTTGATTGTGTAGACATCAGAGTCTCTAATAAAAAAGCATGACTAAGGGTTTTCTTCCTCTAGCTGAAACCCATAAGTTTTTGCAGCCTTCTTAATCACCTGATTGCACATGCCAAGATTATCTGGGGTGATGGCCTCAATGGATATGATTCCACCGCCTCCTCAGGTGATTCAGCGTCG
Organism: Lissotriton helveticus; assembly: GCF_964261635.1. Taxonomy (NCBI): domain Eukaryota; kingdom Metazoa; phylum Chordata; class Amphibia; order Caudata; family Salamandridae; genus Lissotriton; species Lissotriton helveticus. The sequence goes on from NC_136068.1 coordinate 2,046,077, forward strand.
AGATCTTGCCATTGGAGCTCTTGATTCTCTGAGTTTCACGATTCTGGGTATGCTTGTTAGTCTTCGACGTCTTCCCCGAAGAAGAATGAACCTTCCTCTTCTTCTTTGATCTGTTCAGGGGTTCTTGGCAGTATTGGTTCTGCGGCAACCCTTTCGGCTTCCGTTTCCCTTGTTTTCTGCAGTATCTTGAATTGCTTCATGCTTTCTTCAAAGTCTTTTTTGTGTTGAAGGATATTTGCCATTTCGGTTTTGAGCCTTCTTCTCTCTCTCAATCTCAGCCTTAGCCTCATGTGTTACGGCGTTGAGATTTTCCATTTTTCGTTTTATGGCTGACAACGCTGAACCGGTCGTTGAGGTTTGTTGCTGTCTCTCTTTCTTAGACGCCGTGGCGTTCTTTTCCAGACTGTCTTTCGACATCTTTGTTTTTTCGAGGACCTCTGCCGTTCGAGTCCTTATCCATGGATCCTACGGTCTGTTTTTGCTTGGATGCAGCTGCGGTCGCCAAATGCTTTGACGCCGAGGATCCCTTTGGAGGTCTACAGTCTGATTTTCGAGACTCTTCTAGTTTTTTCAAAGGTCGACGACTCTTGCCTCCTTCCATGATTTCTCTTTTCTCGACACGTTCTGGTCCTTCGGCGATGTTATCTTCCTCCTTACTGGAGAGGCCCAGGTCTCGCAGCGATGGTCCTTGGTCTTGCATGTTGTAATTGGCTCATCGCTGCCTTTATCTTGCCCTCAACGTCTTCGGGGTGAAGACGGAGCAGGCGTTACAGTCATCGCTTTGATGATCCAGCGGCAGGAACAGGTTACAGACAGGGTGCCGATCCTTTTGAGCATATTTGTGGTGGTAGTTCTTACATAACTTATACGACGTCTTGTCCATTACCACGCCCAGGGAGCCCTCTGAATGTACATTCTCCGATCGTCTATTAAGTTCTTGATTTCTTCCCTTCGTCGAACTGCGGTCGTCGTAGATTGAAAGTTGAAAGCGGAAGACACCGTTCTACCAATTTTTCTCTCCAATCTTGGGAGCTTCTCCGTATCGATCCAGACCCAACGGCAGAAAAAAAGAATCTGAAGATGGCTACCAAAGGAGGGAGCTTCCGGAGGAAGCCAGTCTACGTCACAGAAGTTCATCAAATGGTTCTTGGTTGTCAACACCCACCAACAGCAAAATAAATAAATAAATAAAAAATAAATACTACAATTCTGGACCCAATTACTAGATGGCGGAATACTACACAGCATAGTGAATCCAGAAAAGATTCAAGCTGCAAAACTACCTCTCTGTAAGGATGAGGATCTTTGTATTTCTAACTGATAAAACAAATAACAAGCATTTGCAATGCAGTAGGTCTCGCATTAGGAAAGTTTGAGCTATTGGTCTTGCAAATGACATTTTTTTTATTTATGTGTTGGTTTTGAAAATAGCTAAATTAATCGCTTTGTCATTTACAATGCCAATAGTTATAACTTTCGCAAGTGTGACACCTATAGCATTTGTAATGCAACATGTTTTGTATTTACGTGATTTAGATGTATTGATATTACAAATAACAATGGCTTAATTTTTTAAAAGAATTAATACTTAAATAAAAGTGATTGTAATTTATAATGGCAATAGCTAAAACTTTTGTGAAGATTATGTTCAGTGTATTTTATTGTGACGAAAATGCAATAACAGAACTGAAATATTTTTAAAAAATTGCGACATTTGTAATAAAGCTTGAAACATTGAGAGAACATATTTGAACCAGTTGTTGAATGGTTGCACAGATCGATGCTGTGATGGAGCCGAGTGATGTTGTGTTGGCGACCCTGAGTGATGTTGTGTTGGCGACCCTGAGAGAATGTGCTAGGAGAATGTGGAATTTAAACCCCTGGAGGATTATAAAGTTTGACCAAAATATAGAATCCATAGGAAAAAGGGCAGAACATACAAATGAAAGGAATGCAAAAAGTAATCGACGGGTAAATATGGGAAGAAAAAGACCGGGTAAATATGGGAAGAAAAAGACGGAATAGAGTAAAAAAAAAAAAACAGCAGAGGGTGAAATAAAGAAACAAAAGGACACAGAAGAAAAAGAGACAGGTAATACAAGTTCTGGAAAAACGAAATGAGTAAGACAAGCAAGGGGAGTAAGATGCATTGAAAACTTGACATAGCGGCGTGCGAGAGAGATGCAAACGTAGAAACTGAAAAGGAGACATCCTGGAGGAGAAAATCGAGAGCGCGCTAGGACCCAGAGACCTCTTTACTAAGCTAAGATTCACGACAGAGAGGGGCTGTGAAGGACGGAGAGGCGACAGGCAGAGGCCACACGCGGCGGACATCAAAGGAAGGGTGGGAGGGAACCATTGAAGTGTGAAGCTCTCTCGTCATTGCTGTGGCAGGTCTGAAGTGCGTGAACGGGCACATGAACTGCATGTAATCCGAATCCGCGCTTGGTTCAAAGAGTTAGTTTCAGCTACTATAGATCGACATCTGCAATGCGCAAGCACATTGGCAGAGGTTGACCTAAAAATGAAACAAAAAAAAAACAGTTTGGACGGAGACTCAAGCAGGTACAAACTGGACATTCCAGATACAGAAACACATAATCTGTATACTGAAATACAAGCAGACGGAGCCCAGATGCAGCGAGGTTGCAGAACACTGCAATCCCACAACAATTCCAGACACAGTGCATCATGCATGAGAAACCGCCCTTCCACCACCCCAAGGGACTTACCTGCATCATCTTTGCATGGATGTAGAAGCAGGAATAGCCGAGCTGGGAGATCTTCCGAGCAAGAAGCTCTACTCGCTGAGTTGAGTTACAGAAGATGATTGATTGGTTGATTTGCAGCTATAAATGAAAACCATGAATTAGGCACACAATTGTAGCACTAAACATTCTGCAACAGTTTTGGGGTATTCTGGGAGTCTGAGAAAATTGTTAGTGTGTTCTAGTGGACAGCAGAGTAAAATAAATGGTTTGAGGAGGTTTAGAGGCATTGGAGCGCAAATCATTTTTACACAGTAGTTAGTCTTTGAAAGTCCTAGAATGAGGTGCCATTTAGATCAAATCTAATACACTTAATTTAATGTTCTCTGCAGAATTAAAGACAGAATTTGGTGTAAATCTGTTCAGTAGCCTTGGAAATAATAAGGGAAATCCAAATTGTTAGATATAGGGAACTGGATCCTCCGAGGAATCAGCCGGCCCCTTTGTTGAAATCTGATTTGCTGCCAACACTTGGGACTCGGCTTAAGCGGAGTCCCATAAAAAACTAAAGAAAGAGGGACAGGACAGAAATACCCTGACCCCCTAGCATTGGTGGAGGAGGCCCACAGAGACCCCCCGCCGGAGGATAAAAAACAATTGAGGGGCAAATGTTGCCGCACAATTGTGGGTGGATCTGCGGATTTCTGAAAAACTGGGGGGTGGGGAAGCATGGGGCCCCACATTTCTTCGAGGAAGCCCAAGTCCCGGGGCACTGCTTTTTAAATATGCGGGGTTGCACTTCTGGCACTCCCTCGCCATGGAGACGGCCACCTCCCCGGGACAAACAAAAGTAAAATAATGCACGGGCGGCTCGGCCACCCTGCAGCCCCGGCAACCGCCGCCTCCAGGGGGGCTTTTGTTTAATTGAATGTGGGGGGGACGCTGGACCCCTACACCGTCCTTCCTCAAAAAGCCAAAACTGTATAAATACTATAAAAGACCAGGCCCCCAAGCAGTCCCCCTCACCCATTGTAGAAAGGCTGGCCCAGGGGTTACAGTCCCCATGGCCAAAATCGTCTCAGGGAAAGGGGGCAACACAGCCACTGTTACATAATAAAATTTAAAATCTTAAATTTGCCCAGCAAGTTGCCGGAGGCCCTGCTCCCTTTCACCACCACTCTGCAAACACACCTCCTGGCACACTACTAGTTGGGGGATAAAGTGCTCTTGGCTCCAGAGCGTCCATGGGGGCCAACTACTCCTCCGGTTACCTCCAGTAAGTCCCACATAGCGGGATTATCCCCGGAACCACTCACACCCCAATACAGCTTCTTGTACGCCAACTCAAACACCCACACCAGGCACATACCCATACAAGTACATCCACCTACTCATCCTAGAGCCACTCACATACCTGCTCACTAATTCAGCCACTCACAACCACTCACCCATACAGCTACATGCCCCTCTATTCACCTATACAGCCCTTCATACAACCACTCATTCACCCGTACAGCCCCTCAACAAAGCCACTCACTCACCCGTACAACCACTCACACACTCAACCATTTACATACTCATTCACACATCCATACAAATACTCACACACCCGGTCACTCACTCATGCCGCCATTCACACAGACATACTGTCCAAAACAGCCACTCGCACACCAACTTACTTAACCAAAACCCCCACTCAAAAGGCCACTCACCCAACAAGCAGACTCACACAGACATTCAGAAACCCACTAATTCACCCATAGTCACTCACACATCCAGTCAACCACCCATACAGCCGCTGACACGCCCACTCAAGTACCAATACAGCTACTCACACTGCCACTCATCCATACAGCTACTCACACATCCACTCATCCATACAGCTACTCACACTGCCACTCATCCATACAGCTACTCACGCTGCCACTCATCCATACAGCTACTCACACTGCCACTCATCCATACAGCTACTCACACTGCCACTCATCCATACAGCTACTCACACTGCCACTCATCCATACAGCTACTCACACTGCCACTCATCCATACAGCTACTCACACTGCCACTCATCCATACAGCTACTCACACACCCACTCATCCATACAGCTACTCACACACCCACTCATCCATACAGCTACTCACACTGCCACTCATCCATACAGCTACTCACACACCCATTCATCCATACAGCTACTCACGCTGCCACTCATCCATACAGCTACTCACACACCCACTCATCCATACAGCTACTCACACACCCACTCATCCATACAGCTACTCACACACCCACTCATCCATACAGCTACTCACACACCCACTCATCCATACAGCTACTCACACTGCCACTCATCCATACAGCTACTCACACACCCACTCATCCATACAGCTACTCACACACCCATTCATCCATACAGCTACTCACACACCCACTCATCCATACAGCTACTCACACACCCACTCAGACACCATACAGCCACTTGCACACCCACTCACACAGCCACTCACACAGCCACTCGCATATTACATGTTAAAAGTAGTATCGCTCATTAGTAGTTCACCTAGTATACTAATTAGACTTGTCATGAGTGATGAAGTATGTGAGGCCATAAGCAGTGTATTGCATGGGCATAAGTTATAGTTAGCTCAGGTAACTAAAACTGCTGAATTTCTATGGTTTTGTACGAGTAAAATCTGAGCATAACTAGAACATCCCAGAAATGCCCCCCCCGTGAATGTATTGTTGTGTAACATTTTAGGACCCTATTGTAAATTTTCCGATGCATGCCCTTATATAGGTATAAATCACCATATCCTTATATAGGCATAAGAATCATAACCATATTTAGACATAGCTCATGCAGTCCAAATAAGGCAGGGCTACTTCCACTAGTTCCGAAAATCTACAACGATTTCTTGGAAAACTCTGCTTCAGCAGCTAGGGACTTCCCCTTGCTCGAATACTGACTTGTCCAAGAACTCGGAGTTTTTAAAGAACTGAGACTCTTTGATGACATTATGTCCACCTTTACGTCAATCTTGGCACCTTCAAGGTATAAATATGCCCACACTTGCCACAGCAAACACACAGTGGTTCGGAGCAGTTCGACTATCTACTTGCCCGACGCGCCCTGCTACTGCAAGTGCCAAAGGAGGCCGACCCTCCAGCTGAGACACAGAGACGCAGTCTTTTCTCCTGCCGATAAATCCAGCTCCAGTGTTTCCAAGCTACCCTTGCGGGTTGTTGGGAAATAGAGTCCTGAGCCTGACCTTCTTCATTCCAAATCAAGGTACAGAGCTGATTAGACCCTAAGAGAAATCTTGGACAGATTCTTGGCAAAAGAATACTACATTTATGCTACACCTCACTTGCTTCTTCCCTCGTACTAAGCTTAGGTTAGGTACATCGGGGTAGGTGTATTTTAGAAGCACCAGTTGAGTACTTTTAGCCTCTGTTATTTATCTATGGTTCAGGACCCATACAATGCTCTTACAGTATTTTATTCTACTCTTTTTACTGTATGCATTATATTTTGCAACCAGTTTTACGATTGTAGCAGTTCATTTCTTATGCTTGAGAAAGACTGTTCAATAAATCCTTTTATTGAAAACGCCCGTCTATCTATTTCTCTGCACCTCTGGTGAAACGAAGCATGCACGATTGACCGAGTGAAATATCTATCTATTGTTTCCACGACTCTGAAGATCAGTTTTATCTTGGGGAAACAAAGTTGTCATGTTTATGCGGTTGTCAGAAACTAAATCCCTTCTTGTGAACTCGAGAAAGTTTCTAGGGACCTCTGAGGTAGCTGGCACTCACAATTAAGTTTAATATATTCGATAGCGACCTAGTAGACATAAGTCTGACATCGCATCTATAGGATATATTATTCCAATGCGCAGAGCCTACTGGGAATATAGGAACTACACTACAGTATGTATGTATATATATAGTTTCTTACCAGTTGGTGTAGTTTTACAGCTTGAAGAATTTTCTGGATTCACGTGCTGTGCATTATTCCACTATCTAGAGGTTGGGTCCAGAATTGTTGCATTTCTTTTTTCGGTGGGTGTCGACATACCACCATTTGGTGTCCTCCTGTGACGTCGAGTGCTTCCTCCGAAAGCTCCAGCCTTCGGTCGCCATCTTCAGTTTCTTTTTTTTCTTTTGCTCTTCCTCCTGTCTCATCTTTCTGGTGGAGGAAGGTGGCTTCGCTAGTGAATCCTGAAAGTTCCTTAAGATGCAAAACTACACCAACCGGTATGAAACTATACGTTTTGCAGAGTGAATCTGTTCTTGATTCACATGCTGTGCATAGATTTTGTAGCGGTTTGCTAGTCTTGTGGTGGCTGGGTGGAAGAGGAGCGCTTGTTTGTAATGAATATGCTACTTACCAGTATGCATCTGTTCTTGGCATGTAGGGCTGCTGACATTCATATCTATAGCATAGATCGCCGCCTAGTGTTGGGTCCGGATGATTGCACGTTGTTGTCCTGGAAGAGTCTTCGAAGTATCACGAGATAGGTGTCTCCTCCCCTGGACTACAGTGCGCATGGGCATCGACTCCATCCCCAGATTGTTTTTAGTGGCGAAGATGGAGTGTAACAGTGTGAGCGATGGCCATGCTAAGAATATGTGTAAATTCTGCAGCCGCTACAGGCGCCGGGGAGGAGGGCGGGCGATATGAATGTCAGCAGCCCTACATGCCAAGAACAGATGTATACTGGTAAGTAGCATATTCAGTTCGAGGCATGTGGGCTGCTGAATTCATATCTATAGCATAGAATACATAGCAGTCCCTCCATTAACGGCGGCCGCCTGTGCCAGCTGCAGATGTCTGAAAAAGTGTTTTAAGAACAGCCTGCCCTACAGCTGCTTGCTGCTTGGAGTGCACATCTACACAGTAGTGTTTATTAAATGTGTGTGGGGTAGACCATGTGGCTGCTCTACAAATGTCTTCCAAAGGGATATTACCAAGGAAAGCCATAGAGGCCCCCAACTTGCGGGCGGAGTGGGCTCTAGGGGGGACCGTTAATGGGCGCTTAGCCTTGTGATAGCAAATTTGAATACACTTAACGATCCACCTGGCTATCCCTGCCTTGGAAATGGGGTTGCCTTTGTGCTGGGCTGAAAAGGCAACAAAGAGTTGTTGTGTCTTCCTAAAATCCTTTGTCCTATCGATGTAGTACATCAAAGCTCGTTTAACGTCAAGAGTGTGGAGCATTCTTTCAGCCACTGTCTCTGGGTTTTGAAAGAACGCGGGCAGCTCAATGGTCTGATTGACATGGAACTGCGAAACCACTTTAGGAAGAAATTTAGGGTTAGTGCGCAGCACCACCCTGTTGGAGTGAATCTGTATGAATGGCTCTTGTACAGTGAGCGCCTGCAGCTCACTAACACGTCGCAGAGACGTAATGGCGGTGAGAAACGCCACTTTCCATGTTAAGAATTGAATCTCACAGGAATGGAGAGGCTCAAAAGGTGGGCCCATCAACCTGGTGAGGACCACATTGAGGTTCCACACAGGAGCTGGAGGGGTCCTGGGAGGGATGACCCGTTTAAGTCCTTCTAGGAAGGCTTCGATGGCAGGCACTCTGAAAACGGAGAGATGCTGCCTGTTTTGGAGATAAGCTGCTATGGCGGATAAGTGTATCCGAATGGAAGCATACGCCAGATTGCATTTGTAAAGATGTAACAAATAACAGATGATGTTGGGAATGGATGCATCTAGCGGGTTGATGTGGTGCTCAGTAGAGTAAATGACAAACCGCTTCCATTTCGCTGCATAGCAGGCCCTGGTGGTGGGCTTTCTAGCCTCTCTTATAATATCCATGCATTCAGGAGGCAAGTCAAGGTAGCCAAACTCAGACCTCAGGAGCCAGATCGCCAGGTTGAGCTGTTGCGGATCTGGATGCTGAATGTCTCCATGGTTCTGCGTCAAAAGCCTGGGAGTGAGGCGCAGCCTTTGATGCGGTACCACGGAGAGTTCTAGAAACGTGGTGTACTATGGTTGGCGTGCCCACGTTGGAGCAACCAGGATGAGTGTCAGCGAGTGTTGCTTTAGCTTTCGTGCCACCAGCGGTATGAGAGGTGCTGGGGGAAAAGCGTACGCAAATCTGCCTGACCAGTTCATCCATATCGCATTGCCCTGCGTCTGTGGGTGAGGGAACCTGGCGGCAAAGCTTTGGCATTTGGCGTTTTCCCTTGTGGCAAACAGGTCTATCTCTGGATGACCCCACTGCTGGAAGTACAGGCGGAGTACTGATGGATGTATCTCCCACTCATGCATCTGGTGGCTGTACCTGCTGAGCAGATCCGCCATCGGATTGTCCTTGCCCGGGAGGTGTTCCGCCATGAGGAAGATGGTCCTCTGAATGGCCCACTTCCACATGCTCTGAGCTAGATCAGACAACTGCGGAGAGTGCGTACCTCCCTGCTTTTGAATGTAGTACATGGCTGTCATGTTGTCCGTCCGGATCAACACGACTTTGTTGCACAGATGTACTTTGAATGCCTTCATTGCCATGAAGATTGCCATCAGTTCTAGGTAGTTGATGTGCATCTTCTTTTGCTGGATTGTCCATAGTCCCTGCACTGTGTAGTGGAGTACATGAGCTCCCCATGCCTGGAGAGATGCGTCCGTCGTCAGAATAATCTGTGGCACAGGCTCCAGGAACGGTCGGCCCTTGCAAAGGTTGTGTGGATTCCACCAATGCAGAGAGCTGTATGCCCGACCGGTCACCAACACTAGGTCGTTCAACTGTCCCTGAGCCTGAGTCCACTGATGAGCCAAGCATTCTTGGAGCGGACGCATATGTAGTCTCGCGTGCGGTACTATGAAGATGCAGGAGGCCATCATGCCTATCAACTGCATGAACACTCTTGTTGGAAGCGAGTGTTGCGGTTTGAACTTCTGGATCAGCGACTGAATGCTGTCGATCCTCACAGAAGTTGGCTGAGCCGTGGCTGCCAGAGTTTTGATCGTCGCACCCAGATATTGCCGCACATGGGCCGGTTGAAGGTGCGACTTGGGATAATTTAGTAAGAATCCCAGATCGTGAAGGAGGTGAATGGTGTGGGACATGTTGGCGGCGCACTGCTGGGCCGACTTCGCTTGGACAAGCCAGTCGTCCAGATAAGGGTAAACGTGAACGTTCTGCCTCCTGAGGTGCGCAGCTACTGTCGCCAGACATTTTGTGAACACCCTGGGTGCTGTGGTCACCCCGAAAGGCAGGACCTTGAACTGATAATGCCGACCCTGAATAGTGAACCGGAGGTATTTTCTGTGTGATGGATGCAGTGGAATGTGGAAATAGGCATCCTTGAGATCCAAGGTTGCGAGGAAGTCTCCCTGATTGAGCAACGGGAGAACTTGCGGCAGTGTGAGCATATGAAAGTGTTCTGATAGAATGTACTGATTCAGGGGTCTGAGGTCCAGTATGGGTCTGAGGGATCCGTCCTTTTTGGGATTAAGAAGTACAGGGAGTACACCCCTGTGCCTTCTTCCTCCACCGGCACGAGCTCGATTGCCCCTTTTTGCAGCATGACGAGTACCTCCTGCTGCAATAAGTGCAAATGCTCTGTGGACATAGGACAGTGTTTTGGGGGTCTGTTGGGTGGAGGGGATGTTAACTCCAAACAATAACCGAACTGGATAAGTTTCCTGACCCACCTGTCTGTGGTGATGGATTTCCAGACGGGCAGGAACCGCTGGAGTCTTCCTCCCGACAGGTGTAGTATGGTCGGGGGGCAGCGACAGGGCGTCACTGTTTGGTGGTGGCGGAGGAGCGGGAGTTGTTGTTTCCACGACCTCTGCCCTTGGTGCTGTTGCCCCGATAGCCGCCTCTACTCTGCTTGGTGTAAGAGGATTGCGCCTCACCTTTATTGTACTGCGTTTGCTGGGACATCTGGCCTCTGGAAACACCTCTATTGCCTGAGCGACGAAAAGTGCTGCCCCGAAACTGCTGGGACTGGAGAGCCCCCATGGACTTAGCAGTTTCGGTATCCTTTTTTATCTTTTCCAAGGTTGTATCCACCTCAGGACCAAATAACCTATCGGGGTTTACTGGCTGATTGAGGATGGTAGTTTGTATCTCCGGCTTGAAACCGGAGATCCTGAGCCAGGCCTGACGTCTCAACCTGACACTGGTGTTAATGGCTCTGGCCGCGGTGTCCGCCACGTCCAGTGCACACTTAATGGAAGCGTTGGAGATAAGCTTCCCTTCCTGAATAAGCATCTCAGCTGCCTCTTTATACTGATCTGGAAGATGTTGCAACAGGGTCTCTAGTGTGTCATAGTGCGCCTTGTCATATCTGGCTAGTAGCGCCTGAGTGTTAGAGATACGCCAGATATTGGCCGCTTGAGCCGCCACCCTCTTCCCTGATGCCTCCAGCACTTTAGACTCCTTGTCGGGGGGAAGAGCATCACCAGTGGTTTGAGTTTGCCCTCTTCCGGGCATTAGAGACGACCAGAGAGTCCAATGGCAACTGGCCTCTGATGTAGGTGGGGTCGCCAGGCGCTGGCCTATATTTTTTTTCAATCCTAGGGTTGACCACCCTGGCCCGTGTGGGTTCCTTAAAAATGTCTGCAGCATGTTTGAGAACCCCCTTCAGCATGGGGAGAGTCTTGACAGTCTTTTCTACAGTGGAAAAGGTATCAAAAAGGAAGTCCACTTCGATAGGGTCAGTGTGGAGGTCCACGTCGTGGTTTTTAGCCGCCCTCTCAATTAGAGCATTAAATGCAGCTGAATACTTGGTAGGAGAGGTCTTGACAGCGTACACTTGAGGGTCCTGGGCAGTGTGCTGATCCCCTGGGTCACCTGCAACTGTCCAGGAGTCGTTGTGATCCTCAGGATCAGTGTTGGCAGGAAAGCCATACTCCTCGTCATCACCATCCCCACCCTCCACATCCAAATAAGTGGGCGAGGGTGTAGCCACTCGTGGAGTCGGTGTAGCAAGAGGCTCCACCAGAACAGGGGAGTCCGCAGCAGGCTTCTTGCGCTTCAAAGGAATCGTGTAGGACTCCAAAGGCTGGGTTGCCGTGATCTTCCTCTTGTAGAGGGTGAGTTTCCCGGTGTCGGCGTCGATATAGTGTTCCGACTGCTCCTCCACCGAGGCTTGTCGAGGTTTCAAGCTTCCAAGCGGCTGAGAAGGCTTCTGCGCGGTAGACACTGGGACGGGCGCTTCGGTGACCGACCGTGGAGCGAAGGCCTTCGGTGCCACCTTTGGCGGCAACGTAAACAGGAGAGGCGCCGAAGACTTTGGCGTCGTGGCAGCTGGCTTCGCGGCGGAAGCATCCTTCGGTGCGGACGCGGAAGCCTTGTTCCTGATGCGTTGAAGAGAATCCGACACCTGCTTCGTAAAGGAAGCGGACGGTTTCGTCGATCCGACAGACGTCTTCGGTCCACCAGCGAGTGAAGACTCTTGCGTCGATGCCTTATGTTTATCCGGGACCGGATCAGCCTGTTTCTGCGCGCTGCGTCCCCCTGCCGGTCCGACGGCCTTCTGCGTCGACGGCTTCGTGCCGGCGGCCTGGACTACGGGGTGCGAGGCCCCAGTCTTCGGTTCGACGCCCTTAGCCGATTTTGGGTCGCCCCTGACCGACTTCGGTTCGGCGCCCTTGGCCGACTTTCCCGGGTCGACAGCCTTCTTCGGCTTCAGCTGCCCCGACGTGTCCGAAGACGAGGAGGCGGCCGGGGTGGCAGACGTCTTCAGTTTCGATGGCGTCTCAATCACTTTCGCTTTCGTCGACACCGAAGGTTTCGGTTTGACCAACGTCGGCTCCGCAGAAGTGTCTGTAGCCGGGCCCATAGGCGAGGCCGTGGATCTGGGTGGAAGGTCTTGGGTAAGGACGCGTGGCGATCCCTCGACCTCAGCCATAGTAATTTTTTGTTCGGGGCCTAGCTCTTCACACGAGCTATCTTCCGTGGCCCCGTAGGCCTCATTGTCGTCTCCTACCTCGTCGACGACTTCTGTTGCCTCTACCACCTCGACGTCTGCGTCGTATCTGTAGTCAATCTCCTCCGTTGGAGGGGAAACTTGCAGAGGAACTCCTCTGGACGTCCGACTCGGGAACTGAGCCGGAACAGAGTTGGGACCGAACGCAAACAATACCGACGGTTAAGATAAGGCCTTCGGGCCGTAAGAAAAGTCTATATCGATTCCGAACTGGAGATGTCAAATATACATCCGAACCCAATGGCGGAAAAAAACAATCTGGGGATGGAGTCGATGCCCATGCGCACTGTAGTCCAGGGGAGGAGCCACCTATCTCGTGATACTTCGAAGACTCTCTCAGGACAACAATGTGCAATCATCAGGACCCAACACTAGGCGGCGATCTATGCTATAGATATGAATTCAGCAGCCCACATGCCTCGAACATATATGTTGTAATACCTTTTGTCCTACTCGTGCTTCTTTATTCATCTGAATGTCCACACAATAATGTTTTGTGAATGTGGACCAAGTTGCAGCTAGGCAACTGTCTTGGATGGGAGCATTAGATAGAAAAGCGACTGTTGCTCCTTTCTTCCTTGTCGAGTGAGCCCTTGGTGCTCCTTCTAAAGTCTGTCCTGCTTGTTTGTGGCATAATTGTATGGCTTGAGCAATCCATCTTGCGATGGTGTTCTTGGTAACAACTAAAACTCAGCCTCTCTCCGAGAGCGCGCCGAAGAAGCCCGATTTCCTTATTAAGGGGTTGGGGGGTGGGAAATCCACACAGAGTTCCTATCCGCACAAGGATGCATACACACCTAAAAACCGAGGTTTTACAGGACTTCTTTCCCTGAGTCCGGTCCCTTTCTCTTATTTCACCTGCTTTTTTGGTCCTGACGAAGCGCCTATGGATTCCTTAAGGACCATCGAAGAGCGCAAAACATGTTGACCTATATGTGTGTTTTTTTTCACTCTTGCACTGATTTTGAGAGCAGCGGTTAGTTACACATCCGCCCTCTTTATTTGTTTCTGAGAGGAGATCCAGGATCCACATCTATTTTTAACCTTACCATTCGGGCCCCCGAATAAACAGTGGTTCTGGGTATCGTTTGGTAATTTTAATTCACCTACTCACTTACCTTCCTTGGCCCACACACCCACATGCTCCACTAAAGATTGCCGATCTACACTCCACGAATGTTCCGTGAGCCGGCCCTTTGTGTTGTCTCTCGAGGTCCCTTCGCGATCCCTGGTCTGTCGACTGGTGGGTCCCTGAGAAGGCAACTTTAACTTTCCTTGGGCTTCCCTGGTTGCTCCAGAAGTGCCCTGACTCCATCGCTTGGTGAGTCCACTGGACCTTGCTGGTCCACACCAAAGCATCTTTTCTCATCCTGTATGGGTTGCTGTTGCCAAGGCTTGTTGTGTTCAATCCGAGCAGCGACGCCGCAGCACTCTACATCCTTCATGGGACAGCTCGAATCCAGCTCCTGGTCGTCGTCGATGCCTCCTGGTCCTTGTGGCTGCAGAGTTGAGCTTCACCTGTTCGTACCTGAAGCATCCGACATCGGTGGGCATTCGTCTGTCCTGCCCCAGGTCACTGGCTAGTGACCCAGACTCTGTACCCTCTGCTTTCAGGTTCTTCACATCCTCGATCCAGGCTTGGACCACACAGAACAATTTCCTTCTTCACAGCAGCAGCACTTTGCAGCAGGACGCCATTGAAAACAATGACGATTCCTAACACCATTTGATACCTATGCACCCAGCTTCCCTGAGTGAGGTAACTCGAGTACTCTGGTGCTCCCATGGGTGTTGTCCCTCGAACCATAGTACCCCTTAAGTCTAAAGGGGTTTGCTCAGAGTCCTCTCCTATGTGTCCTTAAACTTTAAAATTCCAACCGCGACTTCCCCATAGAAGCTAAAGGCGTCTCGCGGCTGTGTTCTCACTCTGCAAGCGTCCCCGTGGGTCCCCTGTGTCACTACCTTGGGTGGTTCCTTGGGGTCCCAGCGATTCTACATGTTCTAGGCACTTTGTCTAGTCAAGTTGTGCTTCTTATACCACGTTCTTAATATATGGTTTGGTCTCCGCGTGGGGTCCATTGTATATTGCGCGTTCAACTTAAGTTCTATTGTGTTTATATTGTGTACCTTGCTCTGTAATATCATAAAGAGATTACTAGAGTGTTTAATAATAAATACATATGTTTTATATACCATGTGTGGTTCTTCTTTCATTTGGTCATTCAAGAGGTTATAATCTGGTAAACCAAGCTGCTTTACACTCCTTCAAGACTTAGCCTGAAGGCTGCTCTCCACAGCTCCCTCTAGGATCGCTTTCAATAAAGGTTGTTTGAAACCTATCATCTATAAGGGTCGTTTGGACTGGTGCAAGGTGCCCACTATAACTAGTGGACAGCATATACCAGGCCACCTTCTCACAAACCAGTACTAGATATAAGTTCCATGTGGGTGCTGGTACCGTTTTTGGAGGTGCTATTCTTTTTGCTTCTTCTAGGAACCTTTTGGCTACGTAAGAAATGAAAAACGGTTTCCAGTTTCTCCTCTTGTATAGGCTACAACTGCTGCAAAGCGTACCCTTAATGATGTGTAGCTTAGATTACTTTGTAGTAAGTGTGTCCGGTATTTTAGAACTGTCCTTTCCCTCATGATCTTCTTTGAGAGCTTTTCTTTAAGGAATATCTCATCCACTTTGCTGTGTAACCTTTTCTTGTTGTTGGTTTTCTTGCTTCTCTTAGTACTGCCATTGAATTTGCACACCTCAAACTGCCAGAAAGTACAAAGTCCTCAGGAGCCATGCTGCTAGGCTTGAGCTCTCGGGCTCTGGGTAAAGTACCCTTCCGTTTTGCATTGTTAATAGGTCCTTTGGAAGTCGGTGCACTGTTCCCTGTGTTATCTCCATCATCTCTGAGAACCACGTCTGTCTTGCCCTCTGTGGTGCAATGAGAATCATTGTCATGTGGCTGATCTTGCATTTGTTGATCACTTTGTGGAGAAGTGGTATCGGGGGGAAAAGCGTAAGCAAATATCCCTGACCAGTCTATCCATAGTGCAGTCCCTAGGGACGGCTTGCAAGATTGCCTGGATGCGAAGCGTTGGCATTTTGCATTGTGGGGAGTTGCAAATAGGTCTATTTGCGGAGTCCCTCATTTCCTGAATAATTTGTGTAGTTCTGATTGATTCAGTTCCCATTCATGGGATGCGGACATCGGTCTGCTCAGTCTGTCTGCCTCTACATTGTCCTTTCCTGGCAAGTGTACTGCAGTTAGGTCTATACTCTTTGGGATTGCCCATTTCCATAGTTGTTGAGCAAGCGTTACGTGCTAAAGACTGTGCTCCTCCTTGCGGTTTATGTAAAACATGGTGGTTGTGTTTTCTATTTGTATTAGCACCTTCTTTCCGTAAAGCTCTTTCTGAAAGGCTTTTAAGGCTAGAAATACAGTTTTTAGCTCCAGGAAATTGATGTATTTACCACATCCTCCTGTGTCCACAATCCTCGTACTTTGAAGCATCTGTGGTTCTGGTTACGGTTGGAGTTGGTTGTGTGACACGTTTTCCCTGTGCCATCTTTGTTTTGGTCCATCATGCCATCTCCTGATGAACTGTTTGCGTGACAGCCACTAGATCCTCCCACCTCCCCGTTGCTTGTGACCATTGCTCGTGAAGCCATTCCTGGAACTGCTTCATGTGCAAGCGAATGTTGGGGATTGAATGACCGCATGAAGCCATCATTCCTAGAATCTCCCCCACGGTCAGAGCTTGCCCCTTGCGGTACAGATGTCTCTCCTGCAACAGTGCCAGTGTTCTCTTTTCGCTTGGGAACACTTTCCCGACTATAGTGCTGATTTGTGCTCCTAAGAACACCTTCTTTTGTTCTGGCGACGACTTGTCCCACTGTATTGAAAACCCGAGTTGAACTAGTGACTCGATCACCTGTTGGGTATGCTGTTTACAGAGACTGTATGTGCTTGCTCTTATTAACAAGTCGTCCAGGTACGGGTATACATGAATCCCCTGCCTTCTTAGATGAGCGGCTACTGCAGCAAGGCACTTTGGGAAGACTCTTGGTGCGGATTTTAGGCCGAATGCTAGCACTTTGAATTGGTAGGGTGTTTTGTGGACCACAAACCTTAATAGATTTTTGTGTTTTCTGTTCATTGGAATGTGCATGTATGCATCCTTTGCGTTAAGTCTATGGTTGCCATGTAGTCTCCTTTTTGCAGCTGAGCTATCGCCACTTGCAACGTTGTCATTTCGAATCTTAGCTTCTTTATGAATTTGTTGAGAAACCTTAGGTCTAGTATTGGACGCTGTGTTCTGTCTACTTTTGGAATTAGGAAGTACGTTAAGTAGATGCCGTAGTTCCGTTATCTTTGCAGCACCCGATCTATGGACTCTTTGGATTGAAGTTCTTGCAACTCCTGGAGTAATTGTGATAATTCTTTTTCCGACTTTTTTTTTTTTGTCTAGAGGTTGCTTTGTCAGTTCTATGCAGTTACCGTACTGAAAATGTTAAATATCCATTTGTCTGTCGTGAGGACTCTCCATTGGTGGAGGAAGTATGTTAACCTGCCTCCTACTGGTGTAGTATGTTGCAGGAACTGTTTTGTTTAAAGGATGAAATCTTTTCTCTGATAGTGTCTTTGGGAGCCCACTCGGGCGAATGTCCCACTTTTGCAATGCAGTCCCTTTGCTGACGTCTGCGGTCCTCCTCGTTGTGTTTGCCCTCTTCCCCGAGGGCGCCCTCGAAAGGATGGTTTCCCTGTTGGAATTGGTAATTCTGCTGCGGCCCTTGTTGCTGGCCCTGGCTTACCCCTTGGTAGGTTTGCTGGTTTGTTTGGTGCGAGGTTGTGGGTTGATGGTTACCCCTGCCTGCTGGTCTCCTGGAGGGCGTGCCTCTCCTGCTTCTGAGTTGTAGTGCACCCATAGACCTTGCTGTTTCATTGTCTTTTTTCAGTTGGTTCAGCTTTTCATCTACAACGCTACCAAACAGCTGTTCCCCATTGAAGGGTGAGTTTAGGATGTTATTCTGCAATTCTGGCTTGAAACTGGATATTCTCAGCCATGCACGTCTTCTCCCGATAATGCTGATCATCATCTGTCTGCTAGACGCGTCTGCATCGTCTAGGGCAGATTTTAAACATGTGTTTGTTATGTTCTATCTCTCTTCCTCCAAGTGATTTGCCCTTCTTTGGAACTGTTCAGGCAGGTGCTTTACTAGTTCTCCTACATCTTCCCAATGCGGATATGCGTGCCTGTTTATCAATGCATTTGAGTTTGCAATGTGCCACTGAATTGCTGCACTCCCCTCGACCTTTCTCCCCAGAAGGTCCTTTCTTTTGCTCTCCTTGTCTGGCGGTGGTCCAACATTGGCCCTTTTCCTGGCTGTAGATGTAATGGTTGAGTCCGCTGGCACAGACCGTTTGATGTACAGTGGGTGCTTTGAAGAAGGTTTATATTTCTTCTCCCCTCTTGGTGTGACTGCCTCACAAGTGGCAGGCTCTTTAAATGCCTCTTTCCCTTGATCCAGTACACCTGGTAGCATGGGTAGAAACTGGCTCCTTGATTGTGTAGGCGGTAAAGTTTCTAGTAGAAAGCATGTTTGTGGCTTTTCCTCTTCATGTTGCACTCCATACGACTATGCTGCACTTTTTATGACTTGGTTGTACATCCCAATGTCATCTGGTGGTAAAGGACACAAAGGATATGCGTCTACCGCCTCTTCTGGTGATTCAGCGCGGAGATCCTGCCATTATAGGTCTCGAGTCTCCGAGGACCCTGAGCACACATACGTTAGTGCCTCATCTCCTTCACCCTTGAAGAATTCCTCTTCTTCTTCACTGAGCAGTTCGGG
Organism: Lissotriton helveticus; assembly: GCF_964261635.1. Lineage (NCBI taxonomy): Eukaryota > Metazoa > Chordata > Amphibia > Caudata > Salamandridae > Lissotriton > Lissotriton helveticus. The sequence goes on from NC_136068.1 coordinate 2,064,592, forward strand.
AGTCGGTGGCGGCTTAGATTCCTCGACCGATTTCTCTGCTTCAGTCTATGTTTTCGGCGCGATCTTTAATTGCTTCAAGCAGTCGTTGAATTCCTTTTTGCGTTGCAAAATATTCGCCAGACCCTCATCCTTTCTCTTCGAGCTGGACGCCGCCGACACTGTCGTAGAAGGCTGTTTCGACCTTGTTTCAACGTAGAGGCGTCTTTTTTGTGTGTCTTTTGACGTCTTTTATTTTTCGTGAGTTTTCACTGTCACAGAGTCCTTGTCTAAGGATCCGATGGATTGTTTCTCTTCGGAGGCGGGTGCGGTCGTTGACTGTTTAAACGGCAAGGCTCCTTTCAAGGTCTTTGACACATTTTTTTGTGTCTCATCCGGTCTTTAAGGTAGACGGCTCTTTTACATCCTTTGAAGTCTTCTTCTCGACCGCTACGACTGAGACGTCTGTGTCCTCGTTGACTTCAGGGCCTTGGGCGATGTTGTCCTCCTCTTCGCTGGAAAGGCCCAGATCTCGAAGCGACAGTTCTGGCCCCTGGCCCTGCATATTGTAGTTGGCCCTTCTGTCTCGCTCTTACCCTCAAGGTTTTTGGGGTGATGGCTGAGCATGCTTTGCAACCTTCACTTCAGTGATCCAGCGGCAGGCACATGTTGCAGACTAGATGCTGATCATTTGGAGCGTACTTATGATGACAATTCTTTCAGAATTTGAAAGGTGTCTTGTCCATTACTGCGCACCGGGAGCCCCCTGCATGCGAATTCTCAGTGTCGAAGTTCCATACTTTCCCCTTTTCGGCACACTACAGCTCGTTGGATAGTAGTCAGGTACGCCGAAACGCCATGTATCGTTGTTTTGTACGTTTCACCTATTTTCACCAATTCTTCTCCTCAAATCTATGGAGCTCCTTCTGTATCGATCCAGACGCAACAGCAGAAAAAAGAATCTGAAGATGGCGACCAAAGGTAAGAGCTTCTGGAGAAAGCACGTCGATGTCACAGGACCATACCAAATGGTGGTATGTCGATGCCCACCAACAAAAAAAAGAAGAAGAAATACCACAATTCTGGACACAAGCACTAGATGGTGGAATCATGGACAGCACGTGAATCCAGAAAAGATTCACGCAGCAAAAATATATATACATACACACAAACACACTGGGAAAAAAAGAAAGGTTAAAGAGACATTATAGTTAGGTGAAAACTACAGTTAAAATGAACAAAACTACTGAAATTCACCAGATAGTTATCCAAGTTAACTATAGCTTGTGCCCCACCATGCAGAGTCTTGTCAGTGTTATTTCAGATGTTGCCGTCATATTACCAATGTCACAGATCATGTCATGAGTGATATAATAAGTGGGGTCATAAGTAGTGCGTGGCGAGGGAGCATGTTATTGTTACTTTAGGGTTCCTGTCACTCGTTTATTATTCTTTACTTTGTTTTAACAGATACATTGTTTGGGCTGTCCTGAGGCTTAACTGGGAAACCCACATTTCAAATTATGTTTGGATGCTATGGGGTGGAGCCCCAGAGCCCCCACAGCCTCGGCCAGCACCCATCGTGGGGCACAGCGCACCCATAGCTCAACTTTTGTTGGGGGCTTTGGGGGAAGCCTCAGAGCCCCCACTAACTCCTCAAGCAACAGCTGGCCGTGTGTTGTATTTTTGCAGGGTGCCACGGTGCACACCTGGGTCACCCACCTTCCTGACATTGTTGAGGGCCACAGGGCAGCAAGGCTCCAGCGGCAGCATTTTATAACGGCCTCGGCTCAGAAGATAGAGCCCCATGCCTGCTCCCCTTGAAAATCACTTCCACCGCCCCCCAGACGCTGGCTGGCACCTTACCCCTTATATCTCTTTTTTTAAAACCTTTTTTCAAGGACTCTGAGCCAAGTCACTCGTCCTAACATGGCTGCCGCCACGTCATTGTTGTCAAGCCGATATGCGATCTGTTCGCTCCACGGATCCTCCACAGCATGAAATATAGAACGTTCTTGAGCCTTAATTGCTCAAAAACTACTGAACAGATTTACACCAAACCACAGAAAGCGCTTTCTGGACCAAGAGCTAGCACTCAGCCACATTTGGAGTAAATCCGTTAAGACGTTTTTGGGTTACAATTGGAAAAATAAGTGGAGGGAAAACATTTTGGGACCCCCCACAACCCCTTCCTCCCTTTTACGCCCCCCGAGCAACCGATTTGGCCAGATACTTTCCTGGGAGCAACTGAGGTGGAGGAGACTTTCTGTGGAAAGTTTTTGTGATGATTAGTAAAATAGCACCAAAGTTACAAGGAAACAAAGTAATGCTTCCTCTATGGAAACACGATCAAATTATAACTACCCAGTGGCAACTGCTTGGTAATATATTACATTTTTTTAAAAGATGAGAATAAAATGTTTGGGGTCAGAGAAAGACTAAGATGTAAAGTGCACCCTCCTTCAGGAAGGAGGGAAGCACTTTTCTTACCCGGGAGAAGAGTGTGTTAAGGCAATGCACTTTCTGCCGCTCGTTCACGTAGGCGTAGTACTGGGTTATTCCTTTCAAGGTGAGCTCGTCCATCAGGTTGATCTCGTATGGTTTCTGCAAATATCTCGACTAAGCCAAAAGAAGAAAAAAACTTAACAGATATTTGAGAGAGGATCCATGCAGAAATCAACATAGATAGTTCATCATAGGCAGAACTTTCACTGGTTACTTCAGACCTTTCCACGTTATGCCTTTAACTACCACAAGGTGGTGCTCAGTCCCTACCACAACCTTAACAAAATAACCACCAACTTAGAAGGAAGCACTGAAAGACCATGTGTGACTCTTGTGAGTGTGCCCACACAGCCGTGAACAGTTACAGATCTATGCAGACCTTATCTTAGTTACTTGCCAAGCGCATGATGCCACATTAAACACAGGTGCCAGAAGGTGAAGAAAGTAGAGCAGGTGAGGAAAGGAGAAAGAGCTTTAAACACAAAGGTGCCAGAAGGGGAAGAAGGTAGAGCAGGAGAGGAAAGGAGAAGGAGCTTTAAACACAAAGGTGCCAGAAGGGGAAGAAAGGAGAGCAGGAGAGGAAAGGAGAAGGAGCTTTAAACACAAAGGTGCCAGAAGGGGTAGAAAGTAGAGCAGGAGAGAAAAGGAGAAAGAGCTTTAAACACAAAGGTGCCCGAAGGGGAAGAAGGTAGAGTAGGAGAGGAAAGGAGAAGGAGCTTTAAACACAAAGGTGCCAGAAGGGGAAGAACGTAGAGCAGGAGAGGAAAGGAGAAGGAGCTTTAAACACAAAGGTGCCAGAAGGGGAAGAAAGTAGAGCAGGAGAGAAAAGGAGAAAGAGCTTTAAACACACAGGTGCCAGAAGGGGAAGAACGTAGAGCAGGAGAGGAAAGGAGAAGGAGCTTTAAACACAAAGGTGCCCGAAGGGGAAGAACGTAGAGCAGGAGAGGAAAGGAGAAAGAGCTTTAAACACACAGGTGCCAGAAGGGGAAGAAAGTAGAGCAGGAGAGAAAAGGAGAAAGAGCTTTAAACACAAAGGTGCCAGAAGGGGAAGAAAGTAGAGCAGGAGAGAAAAGGAGAAAGAGCTTTAAACACAAAGGTGCCAGAAGGGGTAGAAAGTAGAGCAGGAGAGAAAAGGAGAAAGAGCTTTAAACACAAAGGTGCCCGAAGGGGAAGAAGGTAGAGTAGGAGAGGAAAGGAGAAGGAGCTTTAAACACAAAGGTGCCAGAAGGGGAAGAAAGTAGAGCAGGAGAGGAAAGGCGAGGACACCTGTTGTCTGCAGGTTATCAGATCCCCAAAATGGAGTGGCTGTGGGTGGCCAAACATAAGCAAGGGATAAGCAGGGCAGGATAGTAGGGAGCGAGGGGTGGGGGGTGGGGGGTGGGGGAGGAGGCAGCCAGGGGTTCAGAAATTAAGGGAAAGGAATCAAATGCAGGTACTTGAAGCTCACATACAAAACATTTAGGTGACCTCAACCAGATCAATTCAGAGGCACCAAAAGAGGGTAGTCTTAAGTGTGACTCTCGAATCACTGAGTGGCCATTCGGATTTAACTGAGGCAAACAAAGACAACTTCCAGAATGGACTATTATATTAAATGAAAACCCAGTCAAAATCATGGGGGTTGACGGAGGAGGAGCCGCTAGCAATAGGCAGACACTTAGGATTGTAATCAGGCTGCAAACAAATCACTTGTCATGGCAACAAGATGGAAAATGCAAATATCTAATACACCTATTTAGTTTCTTTTATTGAAATGAAGGAATAAGGTCTGATGGATCTGAACTGCAGAAGGGATGAGACATGCCAGATGTGGACCGCAGGACTGGAGAAGGGATGAGGACTGAGTGTCTGTGATTCAAGAACGTAAGCATGCTACTTGGGAACAGCGATATGGGTCACATAGGTGTCTCCAGCCCTGCATTTAAGAGGTCTGTATAAACTGAACTGCACCACTGGGGTCATTAGTGTAAACAGAGTGGATTAGCAAATCAAAAGTTAAAGTCTTGCAATGTTCATATCTTCCTTCTCAGCAACTCACAAAGCCAGCAGTTCATCAAACCAGCCACCTGTCTCCTTTTACATAATGTACAAACCAAACTTTAAAAAAAGGAACAGGCATCAAAATTCATAATAGGTCCATTTGGAGCTTTTTATAGAAAGAGAAAACCAAGAGAAAGCCCTTAAGAAGCAAAAGCAGATTTTAGAGACCTACCCCTACAGGTTGGATCAGTTCTCAAACGCTCACTACAGCAGCAAAATACACACTTGTTCTTTGCTTGGTCTGAACCAACTTGGCTAATCGATCGGCGGATGGACTGCTTTGTTTATGTGACCAGAGGCAAAGAAGGACCAGCTGTTCGGTTTCTTTGTATGGCCAACTATTCGCCCAAGAGGGTATCCAGGCATTTAACCATAGCCGGCAATACATTTTCTCCAGTAGAAAAGGCCTGAATCCCAGATTCAAGTCAAAGTTAAAGCTGTCCAGAAAGTAGACTTCCAAATAAGGAATTTAGGGGCAACTTTGTTAGGAGTGCATTAAGGATCAAGGAAGAGCCAATGTTTAAAAATGACCACACAGGAACACCTCAATTAAAATAAAAAAAATGGATTAGTAACAAATATTGGAGCAATGACCTTTTCAGATGTAGCAGAAGGAAAACAAATTCTGTGGATTCTATCCTTTCTGTTCTGAAAACATCTCATACAAACCCTATTGGACTTGGACATCCGGTCGAGGCCCTGTAGTATTCGGCTGTAGCCTGCGGAGCCAGCCCCCTCTGGGCGGCAGCCTTTATTGGGGCCAGTCTGCTCACTGAATACAGTCAGTGTGGGAGAAAGCATCATGTCCTTACCGTCTAATACTGCTGGATCACCGTGGGCACAGCCTTCCAGCAGCCACAGCTTATAAGGGCCCCGCTGGTAAGGTGTGCCTTCCTTCGAGTGGAACGGAGGAAGCCAGAGTACACAGACACAAACCTGCTGAGTATCAGGAGATTGAAAGGGGACGGTGCGATACTTACCATGAATTTCTGTACACTGATGGGGAAGGTAGCGGAGTAAAGCAGGATCTGACGGTTTGAAGGTAAGTACGTGAGAATTTCCTCTAGAATCACCACAAAATCTTGAGATAAGAGCTTGTCAGCCTGAAAACAAAAAGCACAGTTAGTTTATTAGAATGCCAAGGTGTGTACAGTAAATCATTTTGAAATCATTATACATAGTGTACACAGACCAGGTCACTCATGAGAGCAATTCAATGAGAGGGAGAGTGGAACTCTAAGAGAAAGGAAGGGGGACGCTGAAAGTCAGAGGAAGGATGTACTATTTAACCACAACGATTTCACTTACCGGTTTACATGAAATGTCCCAAAGTAATATCTAGGTATTCAACTCTGAGCAAGAAAAGTCATCTAAACAGTTACGTACCTGCTATTTTACTGAAAAGCCCATTCAAGTCTATGAACTGTATTTACAAAGTATTGCATTTCTCTGCAACCGTACTGCAAGTCAAAATAAAGTGCATATATAACTACGACTCAAACTGTTTACAAAACTGCATTACTACTGTAAAGTATTGATTGCTTACCTGTGCCAGGCTTGCTTGGTTCAAGCAAATAAAATTACAAAAAGAATATATTTATACAAAAACAATTGGTCTGAAGTTCGGTCTTTAAGTGTGTGAATTCATTTGCTGCCGAGTGTGTACATCAAATGCTTAACACTGTCCTCTGATACTGCCTTACTGCTCAACCACACTACCTCAAATAGAGTGAGGTGCTATCCATCTTTACCTCTGCCTACTAGACTCTGTGCACACTATACAGCTTCCTACAAATGCATCTTTTGTTTCGGTCTCCTGTTTGGAGGTTGTTTTGTTAGCTCTATGCAGTATCCATACTGTATTATGTTTAAAATCCATCTGTCTGATGTTACGTCCTTCCATGTTTGATGGAAATACTTTAGTCTGCCTCCTACTGGTGTGGCATGCTGGAGGAACTGTAAACGGATAGGTTTTTGTTCTTGCATAGGTTGTCTTTTTGTGTGCACACACATTGTGGTCGTTTGTGAGTGTACCTTCTTTGTAATGCAGCCAGTAGTGGTCTGTTGTCCGCCTCTTCGTGGCTGTCCTCTGCCACGGGGACGCCCTCAAAAGGATTGCCTTCCTTGCCGATATTGCCAGTTCTGCTTCTGTCCCTGGCTTGCTCCTTGGTATGTTTGCTGCAACGTTTGATGCGAGGTGGCAGGTTGGTGTGTACCTCTACCTGTTGGTCACCTTGAGGGGGTGCCTCTAAGCATGCCTTTGAATTGTAGAGCGGCCATGGACCTATCTGGCTCTTATCCGTCTTTAATTGATTGAGTTTATCATCAACTCCACTCCCAAGCAGTTGTTCACCGTTGACTGGTGAGTGAATGATATTACTTTGCACTTCGGGCTTGAAGCCTGAGATTCTCAGCCATGCATGCCTCCTTTCTGATACCAATCATCATTGGTCTGCTTGATGCTTCTGCAGCATCCAGGGCGGATTTCAAGCATGTATTAGTGATGGGTTTACCCTCTTCCACCAGGTGGCTAGCTCTCCTTTGGAAATGCTCAGGTAGGTTTTTTAATAATCAATCATAACATTTGTATAGCGCACTACTCACCCGGAAGGGTCTCAAGGCGCTTGGGGGAAGGGGTCCGCTATTGCTCGAACAGCCAGGTCTTGAGTTGTTTCCTGAAGGCGAGATGATCCTGGGTCAGCCGGAGGTGGATGGGGAGGTAGTTCCATGTCTTGGCCGCCAGGTAGGAGAAGGATCTACCTCCAGCGGTGGCTCTTCGGATGCGTGGTACGGCTGCTAGGGCGAGGCTTGTAGATCGTAGCTGGCGGGTGGGCGTGTAGAAGGTCAGGCGGTCGTTGAGGTACTTGGGGCCCAGGTTGTGGAGAGACTTGTGTGCGTGGGTGAGAAGCCTGAACAGGATCCTCTTGCTGACGGGTAGCCAGTGCAGGTCCCTCAGGTGGCCGGAGATGTGGCTGCGTCGGGGGATGTCCAGGATGAGTCGGGCGGAGGCGTTCTGGATGCGTTGGAGTCTTTTCTGTAGCTTGGCTGTGGTTCCGGCGTAAAGGGTGTTCCCGTAGTCCAGCCGGCTGGTGACGAGGGCCTGGGTGACCGTCTTCCTGGTTTCGGTCGGGATCCATCAGAAGATCTTGCGGAGCATGCGTAGGGTGTTGAAGCATGATGAGGAGACGGCGTTGACTTGTCTGGTCATCGAGAGGGAGGAGTCCAGGATGAAGCCCAGGTTGCGTGCGTGGTCGGTTGGCTTGGGTGCGGTGCCCAGGGCTGGGGGCCACCAGGAGTCGTCCCAGGCGGAGGGCGATGGTCCCAGGATGAGGACTTCCGTCTTGTCTGAGTTCAGTTTCAGGCGGCTGTTCTTCATCCACTCGGTGACATCTTTCATCCCTTCGTGTAGGCTCGTTCTGGCGGTGGCGGGGTCTCTCCTACCTCTCCTACCTCCTCCTAATGTTGATAAGCAGGTCTGTTCAACAATGCATTTGAATTTGCTATGTACCATTGGTTTGCTGCACTTCTTTCTACTTTCCTCCCTACAAGGTCCATCCTCTTGCTTCCTTTGTCGGGAGGTGGACCCACTGTTGCTGGTACATTTGCTCCTTTCCTTGCTGTGGAAGTAATAATAGAGTCAGCTGGTACAGCCCCTCTGATGTATATAGGGTCCTTAGAGAAGTGATTATATTTATTTTCTGCTCTTGATGTGATAGCCTTGCATGTTGCAGGCTCTTTGAATGCCTCTTTTCCCTGGTCCAATACACTTGGCAGCATTGAAAGGAATTGGTTTGTTTGTGTTGGCAACAAAGTCTCTAATAAAAAACTTGATTGTGTTTTTTCTTCCTCTAGCTGCACTCCATATGTTTTAACAGCTTTCTTAATCAACTGATTATACATGCCAATGTCATCTGGGGGTGATTGCCTCAAAGGATATGTTTCCAGCGCCGCCTCTGGTGATTCGTCGACGAGATCTTGCCATTGCAGGTCTGGAGTCTGAGATCGCCAATCCCGTATATGTTTGTTCGTCCTCTTCAACATCTTCTCGGAAGAATTCTTCTTCCTCCTTCTTCGAGAGGTTCAGGTGTTGTCGGAGGCATTCGTTTCTCCATAACTTTCTCTACTTCGGTTGTCATTTTCGGCGGTATCATGAATTGTTTCAAGATTTCGTCAAACTTCTTTTTATGTTGTAAAATATTTACCATCTCTGCTTCGAGTCTCTTCCTTTTTTTCCGCCGCCGAGACCTTCGGTTTTTCGCTTGGTGCTTGTTGACGTCGATCCGGCTGCCAAAGTTTGTCTGGACCTCTCCATTTTCAACGCTGAGTCGTCCTTTTCCAGATTGTCTTTTGATGTCTAACGGAGACCTTATCTTAGGATCCTACAGTGTGTTTTTGTTTGGATGCGTCTGCAGTCAAGAGCTTCGACGTCAAGGCTCCCTTTGTGGATCTAGTCAGATTTTCACGACTCTTCTAGTTTTTTCGAGGTCCACAACTCTTACCTCCTTGAAAGTCTTCTTCTCCACTTACATGATCGTAATGTCTCCGTCCTCGCCCCCTTCTGGTCCTTCGGCGACGTTGTCCCCCCCCCCCCCATCTCACTGAAGAGGCCCAGGTCTCGCAGCAAAGGTGGTGGTCCTTGGCCTTGCATGATGTAGTTGGTTCTTCACTGTCTTTCTCTCACCCTCAACATCTTTGGGGTGAAGTTGGAGCACACGTTACAGTCCTTGCTTCGGTGATCCAGTGGCAGGTAAAGGTTGCAGACTGAGTGCTGATCTTACTGAGCATACTTGTGGTGACAATTTTTGCAAAACTTGAACGGTGTCTTTTCATTACCCCGCACAGGGAGCCCCCTGCATGCACAGTCTCCGATCGCTGTCGAATATTTGTTTTTCACCTTTCGTTGAACTCCAGTTGTTGTGATTGAAAACTTGAGTCAAAAAGTTCTACCAAAGTTCTTCTGAAGTTTTTATTTTCGTTTATTCTTCTCTCCAATCTTGGGAGCTCCTTCTGTATCGATCTAGACCCAACGGTGGAAAATAAGAATCTGAAGATGGCGACCAAAGGCAGGAGCTTCCGAAGGAAGCACGTCGATGTCACAGGATGACCTCAAATGGCAGTATGTTGACGCCCGACCAAAAAAATGAATAATGAAATACTACAATTCCAAACTCAGCCACTACATGGCGCAATAATGCAGTGTGTGTGAATCCAGAAAAGATTCACGCTGCAAAACATCCTCTGTGAAGGCTTTTAAGATTCAGGACGGGTGCTGGTCAGAGGGGCCAGGGACAAGTATTTAGAGTAGATTTACACACTTCAGGAACACAATTATAAAAACAAAGGGGAGGCTTAGCCTTACTGATATATGCCTCAAAGTTCTGACACCCAGGTGTGACCCTGAAGCTGCCATTACGACCAGTGTTGTGGTTCCATCAATTCTGGTGGCACCCCTGGTGGGGCAGACTGTATTCTGGCAAACACAAGGAAGAGAGAGGTGGGCACTTGAAAGAACTCTAGACACAACACAAGTTTCTAAAGACACGGTGCATCTCGCTCGCATGATGTGCCCCTACTCCAGAACACTTCTGGTGGCAGACCATTTGAGACTTCCATGAACTCTGCAAATAGTGCCATAACAAGCTGAACTTTCAGGACCAAAGTGAAACTTTGCTGCGCATTGCCAGAGTAGGCAACACCTGTGGGGTTGCTTCCAATGCACACGAGAAAATGTTTGTTAACTTGGAGGGAGGGGGGAGGTGGGAGGACCAGGGGACACTGCCTAGAAATGCCCTAGAGCGCTCACCCTGAGAGACTTTATAGTGTATCATTTAGTCTGCTGTATTATACTTTGTGGGTGTAATAAAATCGTTTCTTATAAAAAGGGCTGGATTGGACAATCGGAATATTGGTGGCCACTATCTGTACACGGAGTGTTATGCCTTTGTTTACCTTAAATCTATCTTCCCCCAAGAAGCCTTGCATTGCTCAGGCCACCCTAGCACTCACAGTCAAGAGCCAAAGGGGTCGTACGTGACTCAGGGGTTTGGGATACTTAGTAGCTCAGGATCCTGGAATGCAGGCGTTAAAGTCCTCGACCCCCGCGGTGGGGCACAGTCTCGCCTGCCTGCCCCCTGGCCCTATAAAAGGGGTTGTGACATCTATCAAATGGTAAATAAGTGCTCTTCACATCTAATTGTACATGGAGAGGAGGCCCACTGAACTGGAGCTGCACCAGTGTGTGGCTTTGCAAAGGGCTACCCTCTTAAATGTGATCTCAGGCAGAGGCATGTCTGCCTTGGCCTGCGCAGAAACTCAAACAAAAAACGTGTACCCAGGATTCATAGAAACAGTATGGGAGGCGGGAACACAGACTGAGACAAGGGGTAAGAGAAAGATTTTAAAAAATGATGGGGAGACATAAGAGTTCACAGAGGAGAGTGCACTTTTTATAAGGGGGGCAGATGAAGTAAAGTAGGATTATTATGTGACATTAGTCAAACGAGATTGTGAGATTAGTAAGTAAATAAGATCAGAATAGCCTCACCTCATCCATAATTATCATTTGCGTATGGTTCACTTTTGCAACTCCTTTCTTGATGAGATCCAGCAATCGTCCAGGGGTGCCAACAATCACATGCACTGGAAAGAAAGGGATCAAGTGATTAAGTGAACACCGTTGTATGCGAAGTGAAAACAATACTGGAGGATGATCAACGCTACTCAACAGGTCCTACTGGTGAGTAACAGGCTGATGATAACCTTGTGGCCCAGGCCAAACTGCCTAGCACGTACTCAGTCCATAAATGGGTAATGACGTCAATCATGTTAAAGAGAGGTGCAGAACCTCACAAAGATCAGCCACCAGCAGGCCAAAGCACCATCAACCAAAGCTCAGCCGTCAGCAGGCCAAAGCACCATCAATCAAAGCTCTGCAACCAGCAGGCTAAAGCACCATCAACCAAAGCTCAGCCACCAGCAGGCCAAAGCACCATCAACCAAAGCTCAGCAGTCAGCAGGCCAAAGCACCATCAATCAAAGCTCAGCCGCAAGCAGGCCAAAGCACCATCAATCAAAGCTCAGCCGTCAGCAGGCCAAAGCACCATCAATCAAAGCTCTGCAACCAGCAGGACAAAGCACCATCAATCAAAGCTCAGCCGCAAGCAGGCCAAAGCACCATCAATCAAAGCTCAGCCGTCAGCAGGCCAAAGCACCATCAATCAAAGCTCTGCAACCAGCAGGACAAAGCACCATCAATCAAAGCTCTGCAACCAGCAGGCTAAAGCACCATCAACCAAAGCTCAGCCACCAGCAGGCCAAAGCACCATCAACCAAAGCTCAGCCGTCAGCAGGCCAAAGCACCATCAATCAAAGCTCAGCCGCAAGCAGGCCAAAGCACCATCAATCAAAGCTCAGCCGTCAGCAGGCCAAAGCACCATCAATCAAAGCTCTGCAACCAGCAGGACAAAGCACCATCAATCAAAGCTCAGCCGCAAGCAGGCCAAAGCACCATCAATCAAAGCTCAGCCGTCAGCAGGCCAAAGCACCATCAATCAAAGCTCTGCTGCCAGCAGGACAAAGCACCATCAATCAAAGATCTGCGACCAGGCCTCATCAGTTCAGCTTTCTATACTTGTTTTTAAGGGACAAGGGATTCCTTACACACCATCTAATCCCCACGCTGATCTGAGCCAAAGGATGTGCTTGTGTTTCTAAGACAGTTCACCAGCAGCGGCTTTCAATGCCATTGCATCATCATCGAGTGTGGCATTCTACACTCTTCCTCAAAATCAACTCCTATCTTATTGTGGGACGTGCATATGTGTTTCGGTGATAAAACCATTTTAGTTATAGAGCAGGCAGGAAATGCACGATTCTCAGCATGAATTAATACACAGGACAATTGTAACGTCCTGCAAAAATCTCATATCTAGAATACGGACTACCACATTATCCTGAAGGTAAGTTTCTAGGAAGGTATAGAATCTTATCCTTGCCATACACCTTAAAGATATAGGTATCATTACGGTACACATAAGGGAAGCGAATACGGACCATCGCGCGGTTTTAGAAGAGGATATTATGGGTGTAAAATTGACTGTTTTGAACAGATTATGTTCTGATGGAATACCCATAAGACTCTGCTTCATCCTACGCACAGTACACTTCAGTCGTGCTGCAAGTATACTTGCTTTTGTCAGGCACACTGGACGACTCGTTTTAGGGACAGTATTTATTATTACGTATCACAGTAAATGAGTGTCCTTGAGTCGCGAGGGGCTTCTCTGGAGCACATCATGACCCAGAGGCAGCTTCATCTTGGATTGCCTTGTGAACATTTAAAATCACTGGTCACAAACGGAAGAGCAGTTTGACGAGAGCTACTTCTTCCCACTGCAACGGGGACTTGTTTTAATGCAATAATCGAAGGAACATTCCCAGGAACTTCCCAGCTTTGCCCACCTACATATGGGATTTTCCATGTAGTCAACAGGTTGCTTCAACTCCCCGCCACCCCCCACCCCAGACTATTGATCCATTTTACATAACACATTGCACTACATTGAAAGATTTTTAATGTGTTCTGTTCGTTAGGCATCTTGCTGCAAAATCTAGTACACGTTGGAGAAATAAACATTTTTTTAAAGCTGGGACCTAGACTAGATAACAACCACCAGGCAGGTATGGCCTTTAGCTATGCAGGCGATAAAAACGTGGAAGGGTTAAACTACTATAATAAATAATGTAGAAGTAAAGAGGTCAAAAGAAACAACACTGGTTACTACTTTCTATTATGGAATCCTTTGACCACCTTTCAAGCTGCTGTTCTATGGGATGAGAAGCCTGAATCTCCACTACATTCAGACACAACCCTGCGTAACAGGAGGGGCATCCCGGGGTCATGGCCACCGAAAGGCGTTGCCTGCAGGATGACAACCCTTCTATCGGGAAACAACCCCCACGCCCCCATAAACATCTGAAACAAGGGTTATGGCAGTTCCTAGGAGGTGGAGATAATCTCTGGGTGTGATTTTAGCCATCTTACCCGTCTCGTCCAATCGAAGGATGTCATCTCGAAGGTTAGTGCCACCAGTGGATGCCATGACTTTGATCTCTCCGACCATGTGCTTGCTGAGCTGGATACAGATCTGACTCACCTGCAGAGCCAGCTCTCGAGTGGGCACCAGGACAAGAGCTGAAGAAAGACACCAGAGTTACGCTTGACATTATTCTTGACTTTATTCTGCTCATGTGAAGTGTTCAAAGAACAGGAAACGTCTGTTTCTTAACATAGGCAGTGAGGATTCATTGGTATTCGTTAGCCAATATTTATACAAATACTCGTAAAATAGCTGGTAAGAGGAACAATGACAAACAAATCACTGGTAGAAAACAACCTTTATCATATACCGTCAACCCAGAGACTTACAAAACATCAGCGTTATTGGCAACGCAGCAAACACAAAATATTCATATTCACTCCGCACTTTAAGACTGCCTTGACTAGGCGCGTTGTAATTAAGAGGACGTTCTATAGCTCGTACGTTACCCCTTGTTCATTCTCCATCATTTCAGAGATTGTGGTCACAAATGTTTGTGGAACTGGTTTTATTTCATCATATTCTTTCAACAAGACTACCACGACAATGACAGCCGGGCTGCTGTAAGGTTCTGCTCGCGGTACAATTTTGGTCAGGCTACAGTTACAACAATCTCAGACTAATAAGCTGTTGTATTTGCCCAAGAGCTTGATTTAACTCTTTAGTAATTTTTTAAGTGTTGTAAATAACCGGTATTACTACTATTCAGTTCACCTGTAAGGACCGTAACAAACATGGAAACATGGAAAGTAGACGGCATTCACCCTAGCGCTCCAGCTCACTGCAGACGTCAGTGGAGAGCAGTATCTCACACGGCCAGCCTGTTGGTACACATATGAAGCAAGCACTAGTGATTCCTTGGGCATTTGTAATGCTCTTCCATGGAGAAAGTTTAATTGCATATTTTGCTGAGGTTGGTAATGGATAGCTGGATGGATTGGTGAGGGGACAGTTTCTTCTGTGCCCTTTGAGAGAGAAGTAAAGAACGTCCCTCTATCAGAGGTTTGTGTTTTGTTGAGATTATATCATCTGGGCAGAGAGAATCTGCAGTCGTGCAAGGTCTCTTACAAAGGTCGTCAGGAAAGAGTTTACCCAATTACTTACAGTGAGAGTCGAAAGCTGGCCCTTGTGGATCATTGTTTGAACTTTTACTATACTCGTTTCTTACTGTTTTTGCTATTTGTTTTTGACAACAAGCTGCTTCTGCAACAATATTCTTGTACCTTGTCCGGTGGTATTTAAAGTTCAATGCTAGGGCGGGCGTGGGTTGAGATCATTCCGCAGGGGGGAAAAAGAAAACAGTTCCCAAGTAACCATCAATAGCAAGTTGCAACGAAAAAGCCAGCCCTTCAGATAAAAAACTGTTAAAGATCACCTGAATATTGGGTAAAGGTGTCAACAACGGGAAGTCGTTTCTTTGAAACTTCCAAAAGCAGACAAATCAAGACAATGAGCAGTGCGCTGAGCAAGGAAACAGGGACATATCAAAAATGTCTGAAAACTCAATGTATATTTGAGTGTCTGCCCCAACACTGCCCGCTGCTGCACAATGAACAGCCTGAACAAATACAGAATGCGGTCGTACTGGACCCAGTGCCATAGCAGCATGCCCTCACTGCACGCCCTTAATGTGTTGAGCTGTATTATGTCAGGAACTACACTCTACTGCCTTCGGGAGATGAGTCCCTCCTTTGACATGGTTAGCCGCCACCGTTTTGCCTGGTATCTGATGTGGTTTTGATTATAGTGAACAGGGCCCTTGCCAACCCGGTCCTCTGGGCCATGGCTTCCTCCCTAAATCGATTCCACAATTGGCCATTCAAGCCCCCTGTA
This sequence comes from Lissotriton helveticus, assembly GCF_964261635.1. Taxonomy (NCBI): domain Eukaryota; kingdom Metazoa; phylum Chordata; class Amphibia; order Caudata; family Salamandridae; genus Lissotriton; species Lissotriton helveticus. The sequence goes on from NC_136068.1 coordinate 2,080,044, forward strand.
AGTCCCTAGTAAACTGTACCCGGGAACCCAGGGCACTGCAACTGAAGAGGGTCCCCTAGCATGAATGGCCTGGTGCAGACAAAAAAGTACAAAGTCAACATGGCACATGCTTAATATACAGTTAAGTCACCCCTCTAGCCTTACAGCCCTAAAGCAGGGTGCCTATACCACAGGTGTGGACATATCTGCATGATAGATATCCTATAAATGGAGTGAGGAAATCGCACTCGAATTTAGAAGGTAGGTAAATCCAGGATTGATTCCTATGGTGGGTGGTGCCCTTGAGGTGAACCCCCTGTGCTGAGGGTGTGTAAATCTGAAGTAGCGCTAGATCCCTTGGGAGACACTACAGTTCACCTTGAATATTAGAACAAGATGAGTGCACGTCTTCGAAGTACAATTGTTCGCCTTCACTTGGACACAATCACTCGACTTTTCCTTCATTCTTTTTCGTTTTCACATCTTCCTTTTGTTACTTTTGATTCAGAATACTAACCACGGATCTGAAACCTCTGCCGAAAATTTGCCTGTTTCATGTACTAACCATTGATTCACAGATTACCTTTACTTTTATCACATCATGGTAATGCACATATGCATTGTTTGAAATTGGTTTACTAAAAACGTGTACAATACTTGGTTGCTTTCAGAAACAAGTCCCCTGATGAAGGGCAGACGCCCAAAATGCATTGGGCAGACATGAAGAAAATGTCTTAAACAACATTATGAAGAGAATAATGTGAAGAATAAAAAATGATTGACAAAGAATAAAGACAACCACTCTTGAAATAAACCAACTGACTTTTTATTGAAATAATACAAGGAATCTTGTCTCCGAGTGCTCCGAGGAGACGTTACTCCCAAGGGATCTAGCGCTACTTCAGACATATCTGCATGAGCAGATACGCCTCTACAATATTTAAGTCCATTCTTGGATTTTGTATTTCCCAAGGAAGCCAGAGTGTGTACATGGGCTGGAAACTCCACAACTCCAGTTCCCCAGCAACATTTGGTACCAAACTACTCCTCTCAAACCCACACTGATGCCAGTCTGGGCTTTATTGAACCATGTACTCAGATGGCACCTCAGAGGTACCCCTGAAAACCTACCGCTGGTGATGAGGACTTGGTGCTGACCTGGGACACCCTTTAACTTGACCTTAAACCTAGGAGCTTGGCTCCCAAGACAGTTTTGCCTGCCTATGAACAGTCACCAACCAAGGTGCCACCGAGCCCCATTGGCTAACTTTGGCACCCCGACGTCTAGTGCTGCTGCCCCTGGAGTGCCAACCTGAACCTTGGTTCTACCCCCCCCCCCCTCCCCCAAACTCCAATTCAAAAGGTTTTACTCGTCTTTGATTTACCCATGGACTCAAGGGGGTTTCCAGATTGGATTATTGTAACACCCTCTACCTGGACATCAATAAGGGATCCATCCAAAAACTGCAGCGTGTCCAGAACGCAGCGGCCAGGCTCGTGATGGATCTTCCTGAATTCTAACCAGTTTCGACATCTATTTGCAAGCTGCACTGGCTTCCTCTAGGCCAGAGAATTTTGTTCAAGGCCCTTTGCCTGGTCCATAAGGCTCTTCATAATTCAGGTTCCGAAGGCATTAAAAGGCTCTTTCAATGGTATGTCCCTACCAACAAGGGAGGGGGGGGGGGGTTGAGAAGTTGGCCTGGTATATGGTGTTCACTATTCTAGTGATCACCTTTCACCAGTCCAAACAACCCTTATGGTGATGGTTGTAAGTCAACCTTATAGACCAGCTATCCTAGTGGTAGCGTGGACAGAACCGTCTTAGGCTAAAAGACTCTAGAGGGCGTGTAAAGCTAGCTGTTTTACCATATGTAACCCCTTGAATATCAAATGAAAGGATACCACACAGGATATATATAAAATATATATGTATTTATTTACTAACACTCCTCTGAACTTTTTATGAGGTCAGAGGCAAAAGCACATAACAAGTTACTTAGTCAGAATACGTTAAGTTGCACAATTTACGGTTAGGCCCTAGGGGCGAAGCAAACCATATACTAAGAAAGTGGTATAAGTACCACGTCACGGGAAAAGGAAAGGCCTAGGGCAGTGGTTCCCAAACTTTTTTGACCCGTGGCTCCCTTGACCTAATTGGCAGTTGGCCGTGGCTCCCCACCATTTTTTTACCCGCACACCGGGGTGCCGCGGCGCACCCTTTGGGAATCACTGGTCTACATGAAGAATCAAGCCTAGACGTGATGAAGGATTCAGAGAGTAGCCATCACTGTCATAAAACCTTATTTGCAATCACAAAGATCTTATAAAGTACATCTCAATGCATACAACACAATCATAGAGTAGCTTAAAGCACTCCCACTAAAAGTAACCAGGCTAGAGAAAGGCTCAAGGAGCTCTCTGGCGTTACAAGAAGTTTACGTGAGGTGGGCTCTGATCATGGGCATCCGCAGAAATGTTTTCGAGGGGGGGGGGGTTTAACTTCATCATCATCCCCCTTGCATCCTTTCCCCCTCTGCCTTACACCCTTCTCGCCCTCCACCTTGCACCCTTCTAGCCCTTCCCCTTGTACCCTACTTCACCTCAGCCTTGCACCCTTCTCTCCTCTGCCTTGCACCCTACTCCCCTCTGCCTTGCACCCTTCTCCTCTCTGCCTTGCACCCTTCTCCTCTCCGCCTTGCACCCTTCTCCCCTCTGCCTTGCACCCTTCTCCTCTCTGCCTTGCACCCTTCTCCTCTCTGCCTTGCACCCTTCTCCTCTCTGCCTTGCACCCTTCTCCTCTCTGCCTTGCACCCTTCTCCCCTCTGCCTTGCACCCTTCTCCTCTCTGCCTTGCACCCTTCTCTTCTCCGCCTTGCACCCATCTCCCCCTCCACCTTGCACCCTTCTACCCCTTCCCCTTGTACCCTACTTCACCTCAGCCTTGCACCCTTCTCCTCTCTGCCTTGCACCCTTCTCCCCTCTGCCTTGCACCCTTCTCCTCTCTGCCTTGCACCCTTCTCTTCTCCGCCTTGCACCCATCTCCCCCTCCACCTTGCACCCTTCTACCCCTTCCCCTTGTACCCTACTTCACCTCAGCCTTGCACCCTTCTCTCCTCTGCCTTGCACCCTTCTCCCCTCTGCCTTGCACCCTTCTCCCCTCTGCCTTGCACCCTTCTCCCCTCTGCCTTGCACCCTTCTCCCCTCTGCCTTGCACCCTTCTCCCCTCTGCCTTGCACCCTTCTCCCCTCTGCCTTGCACCCTTCTCCCCTCTGCCTTGCACCCTTCTCCCCTCTGCCTTGCACCCTTCTCCCCTCTGCCTTGCACCCTTCTCCCCTCTGCCTTGCACCCTTCTCCCCTCTGCCTTGCACCCTTCTCCCCTCTGCCTTGCACCCTTCTCCCCTCTGCCTTGCACCCTTCTCCCCTCTGCCTTGCACCCTTCTCCCCTCTGCCTTGCACCCTTCTCCCCTCTGCCTTGCACCCTTCTCCCCTCTGCCTTGCACCCTTCTCCTCTCTGCCTTGCACCCTTCTACCCTCTGTACCCACCCACCCAACGCTCTCCACCAGGCCTCTGATCCTGTACCCACCCAACGCTCTCCACCAGGCCCCTCACCCTGCACCTACCCACCCAACGCTCTCTACCAGGCCCCTGACCCCGCATTGACCCACCCAACGCTCGCCACCAGGCCTCTGACCCTGTACCCACCCAACGCTCTCCACCAGGCCTCTGACCCTGCACCCAGCCACCCAACACTCTCCACCAGGCCTCTGACCCTGCACCCACCCACCCAACGCTCTCCACCAGGCCCCTGACTCTGCACCACCCACCCACCGCTCTCCACCAGTCACATAACCCTGCACCCACCCACCCAATGCTCTCCATAGGTAGAGTGCAAGTGGGTACATGGCAGTGGGACATTCTGCCTACTGTGGACACGGCGCATTCAGACAGGACAGGCTCTCCTTGCAGATAAATAGGGCAACAGCAGCCTCAGAGACTCACAGATTGACAAGACAGGAAGACATGCACTGGACTCATTCACAGAGAATCTGGACAGTCAGCTTAACCGGGCACACAGAAACAGGACAGGCAGCGCAATCGGGCTCACAGAAACAGGACAGGCAGCTCCACTGGGCACAGAAACAGGACAGGCAGCGCAATCGGGCTCACAGAAACAGGACAGGCAGCTCCACTGGGCACAGAAACAGGACAGGCAGCGCAATCGGCCTCACAGAAACAGGACAGGCAGCTCCACTGGGCAGAGAAACAGGACAGGCAGCGCAATCGGGCTCACAGAAACAGGACAGGCAGCTCCACTGGGCACAGAAACAGGACAGGCAGCGCAATCGGCCTCACAGAAACAGGACAGGCAGCTCCACTGGGCACAGAAACAGGACAGGCAGCGCAATCGGGCTCACAGAAACAGGACAGGCAGCTCCACTGGGCACAGAAACAGGACAGGCAGCGCAATCGGGCTCACAGAAACAGGACAGGCAGCTCCACTGGGCACAGAAACAGGACAGGCAGCTCCACTGGGCACCGAAACAGGACAGGCAGCTCCACTGGTCCCAGAAACAGGACAGGCAGCGCAATCGGGCTCACAGAAAAGAACAGGCTGCTCCACTGGGCACAGAAACAGGACAGGCAGCGCAATCGGGCACACAGAAAAGAACAGGTAGCTTAACCGGGCACAGAAACAGGACAGGCAGCTCCACTGGGCACAGAAACAGGACAGGCAGCGCAATCGGGCTCACAGAAACAGGACAGGCAGCTCCACTGGGCACAGAAACAGGACAGGCAGCGCAATCGGCCTCACAGAAACAGGACAGGCAGCTCCACTGGGCAGAGAAACAGGACAGGCAGCGCAATCGGGCTCACAGAAACAGGACAGGCAGCTCCACTGGGCACAGAAACAGGACAGGCAGCGCAATCGGCCTCACAGAAACAGGACAGGCAGCTCCACTGGGCACAGAAACAGGACAGGCAGCGCAATCGGGCTCACAAAAACAGGACAGGCAGCTCCACTGGGCACAGAAACAGGACAGGCAGCGCAATCGGGCTCACAGAAAAGAACAGGCAGCTTAACCGGGCACAGAAACAGGACAGGCAGCTGTACTGGGAACAGAAATAGGACAGGCAGCGCAATCGGGCTCACAGAAAATAACAGGCTGCTCCACAGGGTCCCAGAAGCAGGACAGTCAGCTACATAGGGGCTCAGAGAAACAGGACAGGCTGCTGCACCGGGCTCAGAGAAACAGTCCAGATAGGAGCGAGAAGAAAACACCGGGAGATGCGTGCCTTGGGGCAATGTCTGCCACGTGTGAGAATGAAAGGCTTTCTCCATCAATCACTAATTGACATGCAGAGTGACCTTGCAGCACAAAGGAGGGGGAGGAATTGTGGCTGCATTTTCCACGACCCACTTCCTGCGCTGCGCCGCGCCGTGGCGCCCCTGGCTTCTAATCACGGCGCACCAGGGCGCCGCGGCGCACACTTTGGGAACCACAGGCCTAGGGCATCGCTGGGGCTACACTATCTGAACCTTAGTTTAGAAGTAGGAGGCCCACAGGCAGCGCGTGCAGTGTCTTTACACACACGCGGGAGTCAATGCAAAGTCAATGGGAAATTAGAAGTTAGATTTAGAAGGATTTAGGACACTTCCGGTTTAGCTAGGAGGAAACAACTAAAGACTTAGACACTTGGATAGTCAATACCCTTGGGAGCACCGAAGTACTCGCGTAACCTCACCCACGGACGCCGGGTGCATAGGTGTGAAGATGTGTCGGGTTTCGTCGTTGAGTCCTATGGAGCCTGGGAGAAAAGATGCTGCAGGCAACCAGGAGGAAGATGTCCGGGTGGATCCAAGGGTGGATCGAGGATGAAGAGGACCGGAAAGCAGAGGGGACAGAGTCTGGGTCACTAGCCAGTGACCGGATGGAACCAGGAAGGACCCAGACGACGTCGAGGAGCAATCAGGTGCTGTCTTGAAGCTTGTCTTTGCAGCCACACGGACCAGGAGGCGTAGACGACGACCAGGTGCTGGAGAGGAGCTGTCCCACAAAAGGTTCTCGCAGACGGAGGGGGCGACTGCCGGATTGGAGTCAACGAGCCTTGGCAAAGGCAACCCACGCAGGATACAACAAAGGCTTCTGGTGCAGACCAGCAAGGTCTGAGGTGCCTCACCTTTGCAGGGAGGCAAGGGCCAGTCTGGAGCAACCAGACCAGCGAGATGAATCAAAAGGATTGTCGTCACAGAGGCTACTAGCCAACGGGCCAGCAACCGGACAACGCGTCGAGCAGAACACAAGCAGAAGGGCCCCACGCAGAACTCGTGGAGTGTGGAGGGCTGATCTTCGGTGCAGGTGGAGCTCGGGTTTGGGGTTTCTCAGTCCCCTGTGCACAGCTTCGAGGATGCCTCAGGAGCTGCACAGTTAGCAAGTTGCAGGCTTTTCAAGATGTCCGGTCCCACGTGTCTCGTCGCTTCCACGGATCTCAGCTGTGCTGCAGTCGTGAAGAGAGGGTCAGAGAGGTCTGGAAGTCTGGGTCTTGTCAGGCTCTGTGCTCGGGTTCCGGCGGGAAACGTCGACAAAGCAAGCCGTTGATTTGCTGGATGGTGCCTGGTTGCCCAGGGTGGTCACTCCTTGGCCACAAGGGAGATTCTTCAGTCGTCTTCTTGCAAAGTAGATCGTAGAAGGTCCAAAGTTTCGTTTCAGAGTTTCAGTCAGGATTAATCTAAAGTCTTGGGACTCAGTTCCTACCTTTATACAACTAAAAAGGGGCTGGATTACTTTCTAGGTCCCTCCTATGGGTGGGACCAGGAAGGGGGGTGGTTACACCCCCTTTCCTTTGTCCAGTTTCGCACCAGAGCTGGGGCTGGAGTGCCCCAGCAACCGGTTGGAACCGAGGTATGCATGGAGCACCTAGTGTGCCCCAGGCAGTGTCTCATTCTATTCAGCCCTCCCTGTCCCAATACACAAAGTCTTGTCTGGGGTGGTGCTAGCACCTCCCAAGGCAGGAAATCTATTGTCCAAGCCTCCCTCGCTGGAAGGACTCCAGCTGCAGGAGGTCAGACTTGTGTCTGTGGCAGCAGCATCCATTTTGTGATGCTGAGGCTCTGGTTAACTTTAACCGGGATTAGTAGGAACAACATGTCTTCTCCCTCTAGAAGGGTGGAATGCTACCCCCGTCGCCAGAACTGGCGAGGGGGTAGTATTCCAAAGCGTATGACACCTTACACGACATGTTTTGCTAAAACAAAACAAAGTTAGCAATAACCGTGAGGATTATAATGCACTTAAGAGTATGTGGTATGGCTAGATCATAGAACAGATAAGGACGTGGTTCTGAAAGCTGCAGACAGGCTCAGCTCATGCTAGAGCCTCATCTCACATAAAACCAAGCACTCTGCCTTCAGGATTGTCGAGGCCTACCATAGGAGTGACTTATAGGTGCATATGTGTCTATATATAAGGGCAGGAATAGGAATACTACACCTAGACAAGGGGTGATTACACCACCTTGCCCCAGCTGAGTGATCAGCCAGTTGTGTCAGTTTGGATGGCCAGCTAGGGGTGGCAGAAGATATGCTGCAACCCATGGTAGGCCTTGGATGCACCTATTAAATACATTACATTACATTATACAGGGGCTCACAGGTTGACCCAATATCCAATTGGAGATGAACCTAGAGTACATGGAGTCCATTTTACAGTGAGAGCAGATAGCCTGGGGTCCTGATTGGCAGGATCCCAGGCCAACTAAGTCGAAAACCAGCTAAACACAAGGCAAAAAATCTGGGGTAACCATAGTCAGATATCCATCCTCCTACAGGGGGGTGTAGAGCTTTTTCTGTTGCTGACTCTAGGCTTTAAAATGTTCTCCCGCTACCGATCTCTGGACAAGACTCTCACCTTCTGTTCTAAGGGGACTAAAAACTTGGCTCATTACTATTTAACAGTCAGGCTCCCTTCCGTCCTTCCTATGACCCCTGGCTCTGTCCGCAGAGCCTGGACGCCTTTGGGCAAAGTTTGCGCTCTATAAGACTAAGCGTTTCTCTAGTGAAAAAGTAAGCTGAATGCGCCTACAAAACCAGTTTTCACTGCATTTTGAAAAGTCACATTGTATGAAGAGTTTCCCTTACCAGCTACTAAGTATATCTTGGTTCTAGGAATAAAATAACTTGTTAAACAATTGGTCTGGATTCAGTCTGAGTGTAGGACATCATTTTTTTGCCCGAGTGTGTACAACAAATGCTTAAAGTTACCTTCCCGATAAGCCTGTCTGCTCGACCACACTACCACAAAAGAAAGATAGGTCTTATCTACTTTAGCCTCTGCCTACTCTGGGGATCCCCTGGACTCGGTGCAGGCCCGATGGTGATCCCTGCTTGCAAAGAGCTTGCATTTGGCGTTCTCTGGAGTCGCAAACAGGTCTAAGGTTGGGGTTCCCCAGCATGCGAAGACCTCGTTGAGAATGGCTTGGTCCAATTCCCATTCGTGAGTGATCGATCTTTGGCGGCTCAACGCATCCGCTGTGGTATTGAGCAGCCCCGCTAGGTGCTCTGCTGTAAGAGCAACTTTGTGGAGAATTGCCCAGTTCCAAATCTCCTGAGCTTCTTTGGAAAGTGTTCGGGATCTTGTCCCGCCTTGCTTGTTTACATAGTGCATGGCCGTTGTGTTGTCCGTGCGGACCAGCACTGCACGATTCTGAAACCGTGGCAGAAAGGCCTGTAGGGCCAAGCGAATAGCCTTGAGTTCCAATAGGTTGATGTGGAATCTGCAACGATCTGGATCCCAATGACCACTCACATATAGCTCCTGCAGAACAGCTCCCCAACCTTCTAATGAGGCGTCCGTGGTGAGAACCATGGGAGATGGAGGAAGCGTGAAGGTCAAACCCTTTGAGATGTTGTCCTTTACCCGCCACCAGCTGCATGCTTTCTTCATTGCTGGTGTGACCAATATCCTGTCGTCGAACGAGCCCTCCGCTTGGTGACACTGCTTGTCCAGCTGTTCCTGTAGCGGGCGCATACGAAGCCTGCAGTGCGGAATCAATGGTATGCAGGATGATATCGATCCTAGCAGGGACTTGTAAAGACGGACCAACAGCGATTTCTTCTTTTGCAAGAGACGAGCTGACAGTAAAAGCTTGTTCTGACGTTCTTCCGTCAGAAAAGTCTTGCATTGATCCAAGTCCAGGATAGATCCTAGAAACTTTGCCGACCTGGATGGGCAAAGGATCGATTTTTCCTTGTTGAGTTGCAGGCCCAGGGGGCTGAAAAGTTGGATGCAACTTGAGACAGCCCAGGAGGCTGCTTGGAAGGTCGGAGCCTTTATAAGCCAATCGTCTAGGTAGGGAAAGACTTCTAGAGATTGCTTTCTTAGAAATGCTTCTACTGGAGCAAGTACTTGGTAAATATCCGTGGTGCTGACCTGAGACCAAATGGAAGCACCTTGAATTGAAAATGGCTCTTGCCTACCGTGAAGCGTAGGTATTGCCTGTGAGCTGGATGGATCGGAACATGGAAGTATGCGTCCTCCAAATCCATTGTCGCCATGTAGTCCCCTTTGTTCAGCAGACGCAGAATATCTTGCAGGGTGACCATCCTGAAGGAAAGTTTTATGAGATAGGTGTTGAGCTCCCATAGATCTAATATTGGACGCCATTTCTCTTCCGTTTTGCGAACCAGGCAGAACCTAGAATAAAAACCTTTCCCTTTTTGTGAGAGAGGGACAGGTTCCATCGCCCCCTTGATGAAAAGTTGGTGGGCTTCGAGACGTAAGAGCCGTAGCTGTTTCAATTCGCTGGCGCCAGGAGCTCTGGTTGGAGGAAGTTGTTGAAACTCCAAGGTGTGGCCACACTGAATGATATTCAAGACCCACTGGTCTGATGTAATCGTTTTCCAGGTTGTCGGACAATGAGAGATCCTGCCCCCCACTGATGTCATTGGAGGGGGAGGAACAGTAGAAAGAGCCAGGAGGCCGCTATTGGCGTTTAGCATTGTCTCTGCCCTGGCGACCTTGACGGCTTTTGCTTTGCTGCAGAGAGAAAGAAGCAGATTGACCTTGCCTCGGTGTATACTGTAGCCTGTAGGACTGTGACAATTGAAAATATGAGGAGTAACATTGTTGGTACCCTCCTCTGTTAAAATTCTTTCCCTTCGCTCCTCGGAATGGCACTTTACGATATTGAAGAGTGCCTAAGGACTTGGCTGTTTCTGTGTCCTTTTTGATATCCTGTAAGGCCTCATCGATATGCTTACCAAAAAGCATGTCTCCGTCATAAGGCATATACAATATCTTGTTCTGTACCTCAGGGCGAAACCAGGTCGCCCGAAGCCAGCCTTGTCTCCTAAGGACAGCCGAACCTGCTAAGGCTCTGAAAGCTGTTGTCGCTATGTCCATGGTCAATGATTTCTGCAGAAGACCGCTCTCCATCCAAAATTTTCCGTGCATCCATCTTAGTACCCTCCGGTAACTGGTCTATCAAAGGAGCCATATCACACCACATCTGGCGATCATAGCGGCCTAAGATGGCCAACGCATTGGAGGTACGAACTAGAAGACTTGACAGAGGAAAACCTCTTCCCCACATTGTCCAGGCGTCTACCTTCCTTGTCCGGTGGAGAGGTCAGAGGAGCCGCCGGATTCTTTAACTTCCTCTGGGCCGCCTGGGAAATTACGGAGTCCGGCCTTGGCTGGCCAACCAGGCACGCCGGACTACCATCGGTGCCCTGTACTTCTTTTCTAGTCACGGTAAGACCGGGATGACGGTTGCTGGAGATTGCATAGCTTTCACTCCCTCAGACCACACATGGTCTATGATGGGAATCGAGCGGACGGATCTTTTGTACGGCTCCTTGAAATCATATAGAAAACAGTCCGTCTGAACTGTAGTTACTGGTAAGCCAAATCGTTTGGAAGCCCGCTCCATGAGGTTATGGAAACCACCTATGTCTGCAGGTGGTGAATCCACTGGATCATTTGAAGGAGAAGATGGACCTGGTAGCACGTAATCGTCCCATTCTCTATTAGGATTAGGGACCTCCGTCACCTCCTCGTCCGAGGAATCATCATCATCCTGAACTGTTTGTACCGGAACCGATGGTTGATGAACCTCCTCAGGTTCTGGATTCCTTGGCCGAACCTCCGTTGAAGTGGGAGGCGGGGCAGGAGGAGTAGGCATGTGAATGGTTTCAGGAGGTTGTGAAGGAAATCGCTTCCTGTAGTCTATGAGCATCATCTGCAGGTCCGATATAAGTGAAGAAGGCATTGCCACCATACCTTGCTGGGATTGTTCCTGCTGTCTCTCTCTAGGAGGAGGTTCACGCATCTCCTCATAATAGCCATCAGAATCCGAGTCCTGATATTTCACCAGGAGCTGCGAAGGACTATAAGCAGCTCCATAAGGACCATCATTGTCCTCATCTTCTTCCTCCTCTGAATTATCTTCATCAAAAAGTAAAGCAGGAGGTAGGGGAGTCACCCTTCGCAGGGACGTCATCTGCGGCGTAATTTGTCGTCTTTTTATCACAATCCGTACTTTTTCCACCGTCGACGAGACCATCGTCGATGGAGAACCAATCATCGTCGACTAAGGTGTAAGCGTCGACGGCACTGTCGACGAGCTCGTCGTCAGAATCAAGGCTGTCGTCGCCATAGCCATCGTCGCCGTTATTGTCGACACCACCAACGGCGTCATCCTCGTCGACGTCGAGGATACCAATCTCGTCGACGAGGAAGATAGTCCAATCGTCGACGTTGAAGCTGCCATAGTCGACGTCCTCCGTCGATGGGGCAGAATTGGCAGAATGATGGATTTTCGTCGTCGCCGACGTACCTGAGGATGTTACCGTCGACGAGCGGGATTTCTTCACGGACTTCGTGTCCTGAGGCAGAGAAGCAGGTTTTTTAAAACCTTTTGGTTTCTCTGAAGGCTGAGAGGCTACAGGAGGCTCCTGGGGGACTTTCTGAGCAGAAATAACCTCAGCACTCACTTTCTCCTTTACACCTCGGTGACGAGATTTTATGGGATCAGAACCACCAGACCTATCAGAGATCTTTTGAGTGGATTTAGAAGGAGGCTCAGCAGAGGTCGAAGGGGAAGACCTACCCCTTTTCATTGATCTTGTAGAGGAAGCCGAAGAAGAATCCTCATCCTCACTGGAAACAACCTCCTTCCTTGATTTCATCTTTTGGAGCCAGGTCAAAAGTCGGCCTTCCCTGTCTCTCAAAGTCTTAGTAGAGAAGGTTCTGCAGATTTTACACTCTGTAGCCTTGTGGTCCGGGTACAAGCAATAAATGCAATCTGTATGCTTGTCATCTACATACAGACGCTTTTTAGAGCAAGTAGCACAAGCCTTGAACAAAGCTTTCTTTTCCTTGTCAGACATTTTCCCAAGAAAAAAGGCTGTTTTCAAGTTGTAGAAGAAAAGCTGAGCAAAGCCCAGTGGAGACTCCCTCAGCACAACGTGATGTGATGTGAAAGGCATTTGTAAAGCGCAACATACACTATGCAGTTTCTTGGCGCTGAGGCAAAAGGACAGTAGGCCACCACCTGAGGCAGAAGCAGGGGTGAAGACAGAGAGGAGTGAGAGGGACCGGAAAAGAGGAGGAGAAATTTCGGTTTTAATTATAAGCTAAGCGAAACAGGTGAGTCTTAAGGAGGGATCTGAAGTGGGTGTAGGGCGAAGCCGACCTAATGACCAGGGGGAGGGCGTTCCAGAGAGATGGAGCTAGGAACGAGAATCTTAGGCCTCCCCATTTCTTGCGCTTGACTCTGGGGACTTTGAGAAGGGCCAAGTGAGCGGAGCGCAGATTACGGGAGGGGACATAAGGATGAATAAGCGAGGAGATGAATGTAGGGCCTAAGCCGGCCAAAGATTTGAAGATGAGGCAGCCTAACTTGAATTTGCAGCGTTCAGAAACAGGGAGCCAGTGTAGGAACTTTAGCAAAGGGCTGGTGTGGCGGTGCCTCGGTTGATGGAAAATGAGGCGTGCTGCCTGATTCTGAGCTGCAGACGTTTGAGTTGGTAGTCAGGGATGCCAACGTACAAGGAATTGGCGTAGTCAATTCTATGTCAGGAAGCGGAGGCGAGGATTTTGCTATTCCTTTCTCCATTTTATTGGACAGCAAGTTAAAAGTAATAAACAAAAAACATTAAAACCATGGACTACCCAAACCAACATGGCAGCGGTAGTCATGGTAGCACATCAACCAATAAGAGTCCATCAATCAGCATATAGGGATTCCCAGCCGGTAGTCCTTCCTCTTTCTCCATTGCTGCCTCGGCAAGATAAGTCACGTTTTACTTCAGCTTGATCTTTGTCGTGGCAGTTTTTGAAATTCATTGTAGACAGCTTTATTTTATAATTGTTATTGGTATTTGACTTTGCTGTAGGCCGTTTATTTGACTATTGTTTAACGCGGTAGGCTTTCAGCCCGAGCGTTTCTCCTACGCGCGTGCGCAGTCTGGGTGCCGGCTTCTGACGCCGACCGGCTGTTCTCCTCAGCGCTCTTCGCGCTTGAGTAGAAACGCGCTGAGGCATTGTGCTTCCATTGTTTTTTCTGCCTCGTCCCTCACACTGACGCTGTATTCTGACGGCACGATATGTTTTATGACTGAAATTTAAATTAAATTGTTACAAAAATTTGGGTCAGTTCTTTTCAGTCCCAGGCTTGGTGAAAGGTTTTAAACTGTTGTGGTACCTGTGTGAGGGGCTTCCACTATTATATAGTTGGGGTGTTTATTTTATGGGTACCAGTTTTTCTGCTAATATGCAGTCCGGTCCTTCCAATGTTGAGGTGGCGAATTCTATTGATCAGCCACAACTGCCTCTTTCACGCTCTCCTGCAGAGGTGGACAGGCTTCTCTCTTCTGCGATTGCACAAGCTCTGGCACCTTTGCAGGACAGTGTCAATAAGCTGTCAGCCCATGTGTTCAAGACTGATTCAGGTGTTTTTGGGGACAGCGGGGCAGGGCCCAGTGGTGTGTCTTGTGTTCCATCACGTACGGCCAGAAAGCGTGATGCGGGGCACCTGGAGGGCTGCAGTAAATTATCTGAAGTCTTTCGTAAGAGTGCGCGCACGCTTAGAAGCGCACCCTACCGGGGGGGACGACTCACCCGGAGAGACTGGTGGTTTTGCCACCCAGGACCTTGACCCGGAGGAAGGGTTCCCCACTGAGGGAGATGATGAAGAGGACGGTTATGTAGATGAGGATGAGGATGCTTCCTCAGAGGAATTTTCTGATGTGAGCAGGTCTTGGCGCCCAAAGCCTAGTGCTCCTAGTCTTTCGGAGGGTGAGCTTGTGCCTCCTGATATGTTTGACCCATCTACTATTTTTAGACCCAGGTCATCAGAATGGTTTCCTGAACAGTCTACTGCTGATTATGTCGCTGCGAAGCTTCGACAGCCTTTACCTCAGGATGTACGTTTACGCCTGCGTTCTGAGTGCCCCCGCCCTTCTCTTCCTTTTAGGGTGGCATGCACCCCTGAAATTGATCCAAAGTTGTGCACCTTCTTTGCCAAGTATATCAAGGACCCTAAAAAGGGTATAGATAGGTCTTGGAAAGTCTGTCAGGATAAACTGCTGGATGTAGTTGGTCCCCTGACAAAAATAATTGAATTAGCCCAACGTTCTAAAGAGTCAGGCGTGCCTCTCTCGGTTGATGACATTGCTGGTTGGTCGCAAAGGGCTATGTGCCTTCTTGGTAATGCTAATTGTGCTCTTTCAGCGGAGCGTCGACGATCCTTGTTACTTAAGATTGATCCAAAGCTGGGAGAGTTGTCATCCTCAGAAGCGGGCCCGATTGCGCAAGGTGCTTTGTTTGGGGACCCCTTTGTGAAGGAGTTAGGGAAGTTCGTTGCTACCTTTTCTGCCCTAGACAAAGCACAAGCTTCTATGAAGAAGTTTTTTCCTAAAAAGGTTTTTGGCGGGGCCGGCAGAGGCAGGGGTCGCTCTTCCGGCCGCCAATTCCAGCAAGGCCCCAATAGAGGTCAATCCAGAAGAAACAACGGCTGGAATGATGGACGACAGGGTTCCTTTTACCCTTCCAGAGGTGGCAGAGGCCAAGGCAGGGGACGTGTTGGTAACCAGTCCAACTCCAGAGGATTTAATGGTAAGATTTTGCATCATATCTCCGCTTCGAATGGGGGGAAGGTTAGCGTTATTTCCCCAGGCCTGGTCGTCGATAACATCAGACCCTTGGGTTCTGGAGACCTTTCAGGGGTTTCACATCGAGTTTTACGGTTCCCCCGTTCAACTCTCTCGTCCTCGCCCTCTAGTTTTTTCAGTCACAGAGCAGGAGCTTATAGACTTGGAAGTTCGGGCTATGTTACAAAAAGGCGCCATTATCCCCTCTTTTCTTCACCCAAACGGTTTCCTCAGCAATATCTTTCTTGTGGAAAAGAAAGACAAAGGGTTCAGACCGGTAATCAACCTCCGTTCCTTCAACGAATGGCTGATTTACAGACATTTCAAGATGGAGGGCATCCATCTGTTGAGGGACCTTCTGTTACAAAACGATTGGTTGGTTCGTTTGGATCTGAAGGATGCTTATCTTTCAGTTCCAATCTTCCCTCCTCATTGTCGGTTCCTCCAGTTCCTGTGGAAGGATCAAGTTTACGAATTTCGCTCGCTCCCCTTTGGTCTTTCCTCAGCACCTTGGTGCTTTACCAAACTCCTGCGCCCGGTGGTAGAACATCTCCGTACCATGGGGATTCGCCTAATAATTTACGACATTCTTTTAATGAATCAGTCCAAAAACCTCCTTCACCACCTTCAGGTTACAATTTCCCTTCTTCAGTCACTGGGCTTCATCATCAATACCCAGAAGTCGGATTTGATTCCACGTCAGGAAATTACTTTCCTGGGATTTCTGATCATAACTACGGACGCAACGCTTCATCTTCCTTCTCAAAAGATCTCCAAGATCAAGAAGGAGATTCGCAAAGTTCTCCGTCGGGATCGAATATCCCTCCGTCAGTTGGCCAGGATTGTGGGCTTACTGTCTTCATCGATCCAGGCCTTTTTTCCAGGCCCTCTTCATTACAGGGCTCTCCAGAGACTACAAGCGTTTCACCTTCGCAAGGGTCTCACTTACTCGGAACTGATTTCCTTAAATTTGGAAGCCCGGTCAAAACTTCTTTGGTGGTTGGATCACATGGATGCGTGGAACGGGAAGGCGATTTTCGGTTCCCGTCCGGATCTTGTGATCGAATCGGATGCCAGCCGCCAGGGTTGGGGTGCCCGGTGCGGCTCCCTCTCGGTGGGCGGCAGGTGGACGGAGGACGAACTTCACCTCCACATCAATTGCTTGGAACTCCTCGCGGGTTCTTTCGCAATCCGCTCTTTCACCACGACCAAGGTCTCGTGTTGTGTTCTTCTCCGGATGGACAACACGACTGCGGTCAGATATATCAATCGTTTGGGCGGCACTCACTCCAAGGTCCTAGCGGATCTTGCGAAGGACTTCTGGAACTACTGCCTTCATCAGATTTCGGTCACGGCGGAGTATCTCCCAGGCGATCTGAACACGGTGGCGGATTGGCAATCCAGGAATTTTCGGGATGCCAGCGATTGGAGGCTGGATCATTCGGTTTTTCAGAGGATTTCGGACCTTTGGGGTCTGCCAGAGATGGACTTGTTTGCGTCCAGATGGAACGCCCAGCTTCCCCGCTTCTACAGCTGGAAACCGGATCCGGGGGCGGAAGCAGTGGATGCCTTCCTACAGGATTGGTCCCAGTTTCCAGCTTATGCGTTTCCTCCTTTCCTTTTCATTCAGAGGGTTGCAGCTCAGGTCCACAGACAGAGAGCTTCTCTGATTTTGATCACTCCAATCTGGAGAGCCCAATGCTGGTTTCCTTCTCTTCTAGAACTGTCCTGGGACAGTCCTCTTCGGTTACCGTCGTTCGATCACATTCTGACGGATCCGTTGGGTCACCCGCATCCTCTAGTTCTCCAAGGCCATCTACATCTCATGGCCTGGAAGATTTCAGGGGACGTTGGTCTTGCGACTCGCTTTCGAAAGACGCTGAGCTCCTCATTAGAGGAGCCTGGGCCCCCAACACCACTAAGCGTTATAGATCAACGTGGAACAGATAGGTTCGTTGGTGTGTGGCAAAACACCTGGATCCCATGGGCTCCTCTGTCACTGATGTGATTAACTTCCTCGCTGATCTTTTCCAAAAGAAATTGGCATACAGCACCATTAATTCCTTCAGGTCGGCAATTTCTGCTGGTCATGCTCTTGTTGATGGCTCTCCGGTGGGTGAGCATCCTTGGGTTTGTAAACTTCTCAAGGGTATTCGCCTTTCACGTCCCCCAGAACCCCGTTATTCTGGGTTATGGGATTTTAATGTGGTTTTGAATTTCCTTAAGTCCTGGCAGGATAATCAGTACCTTTCGCGCAAGGAACTTTCTGCAAAATTGGCGATTCTTCTCTGTTTGATTTCTTGTAAGCGAGCTTCGGATGTTCGCGCTCTGGATATCTCGGCCAGGGTGTTTACCCCGGAGGGTGTTACGTTCACAGTTTCAAGAAGAACCAAATGTAATACCAGGTCAGTATCTTATCCAGCATTCCCAGATTCACCTAAACTCTGTGTTGTTCGTTGCCTAAAAACTTATGAGGATGTTACTCTTGAACTCCGTCCTCTGGGCGAGAGACAATTACTTATTGCGGTTAAAAAACCTTTTAAAGCAGTTTCCTCTCCCACCATTGCCAGATGGGTCAGGTGGATTATGTCCGAAGCTGGCATTAATATCACTGACTTTGGGGCTCATTCCACTAGAGGTGCAATGGCTTCCAAGGCTGTGCAGGTAGGGGGACGCTTGGAAGATATTATGAATGCTGCGGATTGGTCTTCGGATTCAACTTTCAAAAAGTTTTACTTTAAACCAATCCATGAGGCGGCATCGCTGGTGGTGAGTAAGCTTTGAACTAGCAAAATCCTCGCCTCCGCTTCCTGACATAGAATGAGAAATTTCCTAGTTATCACAAAGGAAAGTTTCAATTCTATTAAGGACGCGGAGGCGAGGATTTTCCCACCCAGGCTTTATCGAGCCTTCCCTCCCAAGACTGGATTCTGATGATTTCTTCTTCGTCTAAGGGAAGTAATTTTTATCCTGTATCTTATGGTATATATTGGATTACTGTTCAATTATGTTTTTCATCTTTCTGCAACTGTTTATTTATTCCATTGCAATGTTCTTGACTTCGTTCAACATTGTTCTGGACAAGATATTATTATTTTTTCTCTTCCCTAGGCTCCGATCAGAAAGCGGACTAGTGGATAGATGACTTCTTTCCTGCGGCAGCACCCAAGAAAGAGGAAGGACTACCGGCTGGGAATCCCTATATGCTGATTGATGGACTCTTATTGGATGATGTGCTACCATGACTACCGCTGCCATGTTGGTGTGGGTAGTCCATGGTTTTAATGTTTTTTGTTTATTACTTTTAACTTGCTGTCCAATAAAATGGAGAAAGGACTAGCAAAATCCTCGCCTCCGCGTCCTTAATAGAATTGAAACTTTCCTTTGTGATAACTAGGAAATTTCTCATTCTGGAGACGACTAACGCCAAGAGAGCCAAGATAAGGGCTTCGATGGTAAGGAAACGCGCGATTTTACGAATTTTGCGCAGTTGGAAGAAGCAAGAGGAGACAGTGGCATTTATCTGGGGTTTCATCGAGAGATCTTTAGTGATAATGACCCCCAGACTTTTGGCCGAGTCGGTTGGGCAGGGAGGAAGGCCCAAGCTAGCGGGCCAGAAGTTGGAATTCCGAGGATTGGAGGGCCCTCCGACAAGAACCAGTTCGGTCTTGTCGGGATTGAGTTTCAAATGGTTTGCCTCCATCCAGTTGCTGATGTGGCAGAGGGTGGCTTGGAAGTCGGATACTGACCGGGCCGAGGAGTCAATGTTAAAGACGAGCTGGATGTCATCCGCGTAGTTGGACGCGGTGACATTCTTGTCTCGGAGGGAACTGATCAGAGGGGTGAGGTATAGGTTAAAAAGGAGGGGGGATAGAGAGGAGCCCTGTGGCACGCCGCAGGTCAGCCCTACCCTATCCGCAGAAAACTGGGATAGCCTGACCGCTTGTTGGCGGCTGGTGAGGAACGAGCGGAACCAATCAAGGGCAGAGCCCCCTATCCCAGCCTGCCTGACACGGTCGACCAGGATGGCATTGTCGACCGTGTCGAAGGCGGCCGACAGATCTAGGAGCACCAAGGCCTGACTGATGTTAGAGTCGGCTCCCCTGCGCAGTTCTTCCATGACAGAGAGAATGACCATCTCTGTGGACTGGGCAGGTCTGAACCCGGCCTGTTGGGAGTCGAGAAAGTGAGACTGCTCAAAAAAAGAGCTCAGGGTGTTAGTGACATGGGTCTCGAGCACCTTACTGAGGTAAGGGAGGAGGGAGATGGGGCGAAAGTTGCTCATGATCGTGGGGTCAGCTATTGTTTTTTTTTACAATAGGCACTACCTCAGCTGTCTTGAAGGTGTTAGGGACTAGGCCGAGAGTAAGGGAGTTATTCAGGAGTGCCAAGGGGGGGGTAGAGCAGGCAGTGAAGACCTCGTGTAGGATCTTGGGGGGACAATAGTCGGTGGGAGAGCCTGAGGTGACTTTGCTAAGGAGAGCGGGAAAGTCCGCCTCCGAAATGAGGGGGATTTGAGTGAAGGAGTGGGGGTTAAGGGGGTCAACGTGGGGGTTAGTGGGGACCCAGAGAAGTCAGGAGAGGGCAGCACCAGGATGCTGTTTTTAATTTTTGCGATCTTCTCAACAAAGAAGTGATTGAGAGAATCACAGAGCCCCTGGGAAGGAAGAGGTTTGATAGAGATCCTGTCGGGGTGAGATAGCTCCTCCACAATCGAAAAGATGTTTTTAGCTTTATTGGCTGACTCCACAATTTTATTGGAAAAGTACGTGGTCTTGGCTAGCGCTATGGAGGATTTGTACCCTTTAAGTAGGGTTAAGAACTCTAGCCTAGCTTCGGGGGCATAATTTTTGCGCCAGCGACGCTCGGCCTGTCTGAGACAGAGTTTTAAGAATTTAAGGTCCTCTGTGAACCATTTCTGAGCGTCATGGGGGCGTTTGATTTTGACCCGTTTGTGGGGGGTGACCACATCACTGGCGGACTCAAGCCAGTGACTTAGATTTGAGGCTTGAGTGTCTATTGAGTTGGACTCAGGGGGAAGGGAGGAACTGAGTAAATCGATGAATTGGCTGTCAGTTTATTCCAGTTTCGGGCTGAGAAATTGGTTTCCAGGGGCCTGCAGGGGCAGGAAGGAGCTTTGAGGGAGAAGGAGATAAGAGAGTGGTCGGACCATACACACGGCAGTATGAGGGGGGCCGAGATCTCTATGTTGGAGGTCCAGACCTGGTCCAGTATGTGGCCTTTCGAATGCGTGGCAGTGTTAACATGTTGGTGGCAGTTCAAACTGCGAAGTAGATCGGAGAAGGCCTCCGAACAGGCGCTTTCCTTCTCATCCTGGGGCCAGTAGTTGAAGTCTCCGAGGACTAGAGTTTTAGAGTTGTTAATGACTACCTGAGATAAGAGATCTCCGAACATAGATGGAAAGTCGGGCATGGGCTGAGGAGGGCGGTAGACTAAAACACAGGTAAGGGGTGATACTGAGGATTCCAGTCTAAGTGCTAGGCAATCGACCTGGGTAATAGAGGGTACGGTGAGGATGGAAAATCTAATAGGGAGCTTGATGATCGCTGCCACTCCCCCCCCGGGTTTGCCGGAGGCCCTGTGGCTTGAAGGATGTAGTAGCCCGGCGGGATGGCAGCCAGGATGTCGGGAGAGGATCCGTCATGCAACCAGGTTTCAGTTAAAAACAGTATGTCAGGCCTCTAAGAGGTGGTAGATTTCCGTCTGATGTTTTGCTAGTGAGCGGGTGTTGAGGTAGCTCACTTTAAGCTCGAGACTGGGGGGTAGTGAACGGACGGGGGGGGGCGGGAGGGGGAGTGAGAGGCGGATTGAAGAGGGGTAGAGGCCGTGACCGCGTTAAGCTCGGGAAAGTTGTCTCGAGCGTGTCCCAGGCCCAGATGCTCAAGCTGTGTGCATATGGACGGGGCTAGGGGCCAGGGGGCATGCAGGTCGAGCAAGTCAGCAGATGGGTATTGGGTGGCATGGGCAGAGTGACGTGCCCCAGTCGGTCGCGGACGGGCGCAGATGGGCTCGCCTTAGGCGCGCCCGCTGCGCTCATCCGCTGCGCGTCCGGAGAATGCACATTGATGAATGGAGTGGGAAGGCGTGGCCTCACTGGAGTGGGCATGGCCAAGGTTTGGCGCGAAATGGCGCCAGAGTTCCTCTGCCCCCGGCAGCGCTAAAATCCGAGCACGGGGTTTTTGTGAGGACTACTGAGGGTGAACGTGCGGTAGAAAATCTGAGGCTCTCTCAGGAAGGTTCCAAGGGGTGAGGCTCTTCTGATTGGTTGTTGCAGAAAGTTTGGTCTCTTTTACAAAAAGAGGTTGATAAGCTACAAAATGAGATGAGGCCTAGGCCTAGTTTTCTCTTTTGTACCTTTTTCTATGGTATTTTTTGTTATTTACAGAGGCTCCCATTTCAACGACGGGGAATGATACAAAGCATGGGAATCTATGAAAGTTCCAATACTGGGGTAAAGATCTTTTGCCGTTTCGAAAGAAAATAAAAACCTGGCTCTATCCCAGAGTTTAATGCTCACTTGTCTCTGTTATAGGTGTCTTTTCCGTCTCTTTAGCGCCAGGATACCCGATGGGTTGCAGTGCGCTTCATAAGTACACATTACATTACACTGCAATCACGGGATCATACGCACTAACAATGTCAATATCTAAACTCCAACTGCTTGTTCCAGTCTGGAAAAGAAGCGCAGACCTCAGATTGAATAGATGTGCTTCCATGCTTCCAATGCTGATCTAGGGGGTTCAGAAAGAATCCTACACTGTAAAACCTTTACTGTCTTTCTGCAGTGTAAGCAGCAAGCTAGCCTGTGTCCCCCGCTAAGGAATACCTGCACTTCCCGCACATACAGACCAGCTGGCACTACGGTTACCACGATTCAGATACAAGGAGAACGTGAGCGAGCTCAAAATATTCATTGCACAGGAGAAAGAACTTGGAGAAGTTTTCAGCCTTTGCAGAGATACCTTCCAATCATCACCTGAGCACTTGTTAGGTCTGGGTCATGGAAAGGATCCTGCACGGTTCTTTTTTCACTACACTCGTTGGAAGCGTTTAGATTGAGAACAGGCTTCAACTCTCACAATAAGAAGCCCCATCAAAAAATGCCCGACCAGCTGTGGCTTTATTACAGTGCTCTACATAATAGAGGTTCATATTACCCGCTCAGTAGAAATGGTGTATAGGTTTAGAAGGATGGAAAGCAGAGGTTTGTTGTGCTGAGATTTGAACCAGTGACACAGACAACATCTAATTTGCAGCGTAAGGGTTCAACTCGACGAGCCAACTCCTGGCTACTTTAGGGAAGATGGACAGGTGGAAGACGCTGAGGCAGATGACTACTTTAACATGGTGTGTCAAATTCCGCTTGGTTAAGACAGCAGCATACCTAGAGACATTCCCTGCATTCTATTTTCGAAATATTAATTTAATATAGTTTCTTAAACCCAGTTTATGGTTAATTTTTTACATTTATATTTGGCAAACATAAAAACAGTACTTTGTATTCGACATTTCAAGATGAAGCATCTATGTTACAGAGATCGCACATGGGAGATGCTCTAAACTTCACTCTGCCATTTACGAACCACCAGGTACTCTTACCTTGGACGTGCACCTTCTTCACATCAAGTCTCTCCAGCAGAGGGATGAGGTAAGCACCACTCTTTCCCGTCCCGTTCTTGGCTCTTGCAAGGATGTCTCTCCCAGAAAGTGCGATGGGGATGCTTTCCTCCTGCCAAAACAAGGACGACAAATAGAAGTCACCTACCCTCAAGTGAATACAAGCATTCACATAAAAATTATGCAGCTACGTTATCCTCGACAAGCATACCACTTGCAAAAGTAGAGAAAAAGAAGCGAGGCACACCATCCTTTAAACTGTTCTTAAGAGGGTGCACATCTACAAGATATTTACTCTGACTGTCTGCTCTAAAAGAAGATAGTATACATGCACTAACTTAATATACACACTTGGATTCTCTGCTCTTGATACAAGTACTATACATGTCCTTAACATTTACCCTTCAATTCTCTGCTCTTGAGGCAGATGGTAGACATATACTAGCTTAATATTCAACCATCAACTACATACTATCGATGGAAGTAGTATCAATATAGTAGTCAATTCTCCGTTCGATACAGATTGCACAAATGCACTCAACATTTAGTCTTACATTTTCTGTAGTTCCAAATCGTATTCATGTACTAACTAAATATCATCCTTCAGTCTTGTGCTTCCGATACACACAGTATACAGGTATTACTGAAGAGCCACACGCAGGCGTCGTTGGCCGTGGGCTTATTTATAATGTCCCTGGTCTAGATGGCTTGATTTGGTATGCATCCAGACTCTTGTCGGACTCAAGTCCCTGCTCTCACACACTGCCTCATCCCCAGACAGCCTTTTCTTTTCTCACCTGGATCGGAGATGGCTTTTCCCAGCCCATTTCAAAGATACCCATGAGAAGCTCGCGCTTTAGACAGTAGTCTTCAAACTCGTTGCCTTTTGTAGCTGTAACGTCCTGGAAAAGTGAAAGAACTCCATGAATGTAAGAGTTGGGTGCCGGGACACATTCACGACAGACCGCTTTATAACCCCCTATATGGATTGAGGCAGATTAATCAGAATGATGGTAACAATAGAATCGGATTTGATTAGAACAGGAAGTCAACTAACCGTTGTCCTAACTCGCTGATCCCTTGGGGGAAGCTGAAGCTTCTTCTTCCAGTCATCACCAAACCTGCAAAGGTCAAGAGTTACAATAGTGACTAACGCATTCCACAATCCAAGCAGACGGCACTCTGGAGATCGACGGGCATGCAACCCACTTCAGACTCTCAGAAACATCACTCCAAGGACCACCACAAACCCCAAAGCTATGCTATGCCCAAGTGAACCGGCAGGCTTGGCATGTGCTGATACCAGCAAGCCCTCCGCCGATGTGCGTAGAAAGATGTACTACTGACCGCTCTACCCTTCATTGAGCTTTCTCCGTTCCTTACCCTAGAGCTCTATTGCATTGAGCCGCTTTATTCCTCTATCGTGGGACATTCTCTTTTTTACTCAATTCTGATGGTCTGTAGGATTACATGCACTGTGTCCTCTCATATATAGGCATTAACATTTTTCCATCCCTTTTGTCCTTCAGTTAGGTCTGGGCTTTCAGCATAACGTTCCTTGAATCCTGCAAGAATGGCACGGCTGTATTCACAAACATTCTCAACCCCTCCCCAATTTTTTGATGGTCCATGCCCCTTGCTTCATTTTATCCCCGCCGGTCGTTCCAAGAAACGGGCCGAGTGCGGTGCATCAGCGTTCCATCTTACACTGTCAAGAATCTGGATCATCATTTACTCATACCATTAGTAGATTCCTAGTAATTACAACCCATCATATTTTGGAATTACAGCCAAAGTAGTATTCCAACCTGGAAGCCCGTTGTAGCACAAATTCGATCACACCTCCCACTAAAGTTATGCTGGCCTCCTGTTTGCAATCACAACACCAGAGCAATCATTACATCTCAGTAAATATTGATCACATAGGAACGGTAGTGAGTACAAAAGGTCTACTACATATACTAGTGGTTGGGAGTGGGGCTCGCAAGGCCAAGGGGAAATGCAGTAAGCATTGCCTAAGCCAATAAGTCATCTATTGTACCTTCTGGCATAGGCAATGCAGTTTGCAGATGCGGTGCAGCACACCCGTAAAATAAAGGAATCAAAAGAACGAGGATGTGCCCATTATCACAGTTGGCATCATTCTGTAGCTCACCGTACATGTGCTTAGTAAAGTGATGCAGGCAGTTTTATTTTATTACCAAATCCAAGAAAAAAACAAATCCCCCATTATCGTACACTGAGCCAACTATAACTTGCGCCCACATCTTGCACTGCTTATGACCTCATATTAAATCACTCAACGTGTTAAATGACATTACTGTGACACCGTCCATAGGGGTTTTTCCTTGAAAT
This sequence comes from Lissotriton helveticus, assembly GCF_964261635.1. Classification (NCBI taxonomy): domain Eukaryota; kingdom Metazoa; phylum Chordata; class Amphibia; order Caudata; family Salamandridae; genus Lissotriton; species Lissotriton helveticus. The sequence continues at coordinate 2,105,167 of NC_136068.1, forward strand.
ATTTCAACAAAGTACAGGCGAAGACAATTTTCTATGAACTGTAATGGGACTACCCACAAATATGTCACATGATCTGCAGTTTTCAGCAAAGGGGTTGACAGGTATACATTTGCTACTGTAAACAGACTTATTTGCAGGCCTTATGGACCACAGTGAGATGCACGACACTCGTTCCAGAGGTTGTGGGTACAGTGGCATACAGCCACAGCACCATGACAACACCACCAACGAGAGATAAACTACAAAGTGGACGCCATTTCATGCTACATTATTCAACAATCTCCAATGCCTCACAATCTCAGCAAAGTTCTTGGCATAACATCGAAGCTTTGTAAACGTTCTTGCTACGGAGAATGGGTCTACAGAATTACATTACAACTATTTGATATGGGCATGCACCAAGACAGCCACTGGTGGAGTATTGACCTCTATTATGTAAAGAAAACTACAGCAAGCTTCTGAATACTAAGAGAGCTAATAAGTTCTAGGTGTGGATATAGGTTAGTAAAATTGTAATCAATTGTGCAAATCACCCAACACAACTGTAGAAGAATATTTTAATTTTATTGATTTTATACATTTTATAGTGATTCATAAATTCATTGATCATCTATGTGCAATTAAATACTGTTTTCAATTCTGCCGCCGGCCATCATCAAAATCATCAACTTTCAGATATGTCACTACAGACTAATTAACATCATTGCATAACCTGAACGGAAAACCATACAACTGCATTTGTTACCATCTTAAAATGTATATGTATATGAATTTATATCTGTGTATCCCAAAAAAGTTTGAAAAAAGAAATATATAAAGTATCATAGATGATCAATGAATTTATGAATCACTATAAGTATAAAATCAATAAAATGAAAATATTCTTCTACAGTGGTATTGGGTGATTTGCACAAATGATTACAATTGTATTCACCTATAGAAACTTGCTATGGTTTTCTTTACATAATAGTCATATTTCCCTACGCATGGCAAGTACATTTGGTCTGCAGGGGTCCCCGTATTTTTCTAAATAAAAGGAGTACTGACCTCTCTCAGAGAGGAGGCTTGGGTTTTAAACCTTAACTTACTTTCAAACATAGCTCTCCAACCCACATCCGGGGCAATCAGCTTTATCTTGTTTAACAGAGAGAAACACGTGCATCCCAAACTTTAGTGGCTTGTAAACTGTGAGGCACATACCTTTCAACAATCATGCTTGCATCCAGTGCTTACGCTATTTACATGCTATGGACATGCAAATGTGCACTCTGTAACTATGGTGTTATCAGTGATATAAATTATATTTAACACGTCATGAGTGATGTAATATGTGTGGCCATATGCAGTACATTGAGGGGCAGACATAATGGTACTCCGAATTAACTATAGCTGGTGAATTTTATTTTTTGTTTGAATACAATAGGTTTTATATTATACAAGGCCAAACTATGATGTCACTTTAATCCTTTTATTTTTTTTTAAATCAGTGAATTCCTTTTTTTTTTAAATGTAAAGTCAGTTATAACCACCAAACCCAAGTATGTCACAGTAAAATGTGTTTTTTTACCACTGAATGAGCATATATCTCTATGTCTCAACAAAGTTCGAAAATTAACTGATTTTTTCAAAGAAATCTTTGAAGTAAGTTGGGAGAAAGACATGTTACTCATGACCTTTTATCTTTGTAGACCAGCATACATCATGGTGATAACTTAAGAGCAGTGGTTCATTTTGGAAAGCAAGGCGGATTAGATTCTGTAAAACATACTAAAATGGTCTTCAGTATGATTGAATGGATGACAATACATTTTTCTTCAATAATGACATTTCTGAACAGCAAAGAACGGCAATAAAATAACATGGGTATTGGTAAAGCGCACGTTCACCCAAGGGTATGTTGGCGCGGAATAACAGAGGTTTATTGTGATCCAACTCAATGGCACTCATTTTATTGACACCAGAAAGATGAAAGGCCGAGTGGAGCAGCTGGGATTTGAAGCTGTAACTATGATGTCAAACAAAGGCCCCAACAGTGGACACATTAAAAGACCACCAGACCTGGCGATGGACGCCTGCATCGCCCCCAGCAATGGTCATTTGCATATGGGCTGGTGGGAGGAGCTGGTGCTCAACAACCCCCTGTTGAACAAGCATTTACAATGCAATAGGTCTCGCAATTATATTGTTTTGAGCTATTGGCATTGTAAATGTTAGTGTTTTTTTTTTCCTTTCGTGAAGCATTAATTAAACGGTGTAATGCAAAATGGCAATAGCTCACTTTGTTGTAATTGCGAAATCTATTGCATTGCATTTGTACTACTGTGAGTTTTGCATGGTTAATGGTACGGTTCTGGAGTGGCGTGCTACTCACCAGAAAAGCTATTCAACATCCAACAGGGGTAACAAGTGCTATATGAATGCAAATCTTTCTTCCCCTTTTATCCCTCCGCTATCCTTCTCACTCCAAGTAACTGACTAATATCCACCACTGAAATTACTTCACATTTCACCATATTAATTCACCACTAATCCTTTGTAGGCTTCCTGAATAGCGTGCGTCAACAAGCGCTATATAAATACAAACCTTTGTCCTCCTCTTTCCTTCTGCTACCATTTCAAATCCAAATAACTGATTAACCTATCCACCACTTAAAATGCACTTGCATGTTTCACTATACTAATTCAACACTAATCCTTCAAGGGGTCCGTAGTAGCGTGCTACCCGCCGAAAAAGGGCTTTGACGCCTCATCAGGGGTAGTAAGCGCTATATAAATGCAATTACAATACAATACAATATACCTATGGCAAGACTGGGTGGGACAGGTTGTATTGTACTTCTGGTTATTGAGTGAACCTATAGAGCAGTGACACCGCCTTGATGGTGCAATCACTACTACTCATAGAAAGGGGAGGGGGTTGAATCTTAACTTACATGTACTGGAGACCCACCACAACTCCCACTACAGCATGGCAAGCTCGTTCTACAACCTCCAACAGTCCGTTTCTCCGTGTGCTGGATCTACGTTTTACATTGGGTCACACCTCTCACATGCCTATTTTCAAGGGTGCCGTTGCCGTAACCTCAGACGATGTTACTGGACTCTTTTTCATTTGTTGTGAGCCACAATGATGTGTTAGTGTGTATGAAAGTTGTGTTTCATCGAAACAAAACCTGGTGCACTTGAACTGTGTGACATCAACATAAGATTACATTTAAATGTGACACGTCTTGTGAACCGTTTTCACACACAGAGATGGGGTGTGTTCATTTTTAACCACCTTTAGTGCCTAAAACGGTCTCTTACGCTGGAGATTTGGTTCCACACAAGTGGGGATTCTATTGTGCTATTTTTCACTACAAAAGTGCAAGCAGTGCGTTTTAATCTGTTTGGCAGCCTCCTAGATGGAGAACTATTAAATGCCTGAATGTCTTTGTGTACAGCCATAAAGACTCCCGGGTTACCTGAAGCAGAAATGTAGAGCCATAAAGTTTGTACCTTGTACAACCCTGCGTGTCAGGGTCTATAGACTAGCTCGCTGTGATAGTTACAAGACACATGCAGAGCAAAACTCCTATGTGTATAACTAAATATAGTCATGTGCCATTGTCAGATCAGAGACATAAACGTAATGCCCTCTGGTGCAAGGTATGCCACTACAATGGTATGATTTTGTTTGTAATAATTATTTGATACGCTTTCTGTTCATCAGTTGGTAAGATAGCTCAGTGGGTTAACACGCTGACTGCAAAGATCTGTGAGTTCACGGGCAGGTCACCAATATGAATCCTTCAGGGCTGTCGCTGCATTTTGTCTGACTGCTAAGTTTGAAAAGGTGAGGATTTGAGACAGTCACAGCAGCTTTCTTTTACAAGGTTAAGAATGACCAAACGGCAGGATCAAGCGCTGTACAAGATGCCAAATACGGCCATATTAACTCATTAAAAAACACAAACCTTCATGACATTTGACCTTAGAGGCATTTATGAGTTAAGGCCCCAGGCTTAAAGCATTAACAGTGAGCCAAGCTTCATACGATGAAAACAAGCATTTGCAATGCGGACATCGGGAGGAGGGCGAGAACTGATGTCAACACATGACGACAACTGAAAAGACGGGAGGGAAAGCGAAAGCCAGAGCAGCACTTACTTTGATGGCCCGAGCCGCTCCCAAAGCAGGTCAGTCTCCTCCATCACGGGGCTCGGCAGCAGGGCGCGCCGGGATGGTTCACAGCGACCTGAGGCTTGGGGTCCCTTGCCCGGCGATGAAGTTCAGTGCCACGTGGGCTTAGGCTCCCCGGACCGAGTGAGGAGGCAAGGAGCGAGTGCTGCGTCTGAGGGGCTCTGTATACGAAGGCACAGGAGCAGGCTGTGCTGAGGAGGCAGCAGGCACGCTGAGCGCTGGCACGGGTGACACGCCTTAGCAGAGAGGCGAGCCTCGCTCGCAAAAGTGAAGGCGTGGGGGAGCTCGCAAAAGTTCCGAGATCGCAAGAGAAGAGAAGCTGCGGGTGCACATCGGCTGTCTGAAAGACGCCGTGAGCGCGCACATGGGCTGTCCGAGCGCCATGTGCACACGCAATGCACCTGTCCTGTCCTGCCACTTCAGCTAACGCCGCCATACGAGTTCACAGCGGATGTCTTTCAAGCGTGTGCACCTATCCTGAGGCCCGGCTCCATGGCCGCCTCAGGCTCCATCAGGCTCTGCTTTCTTAGCGCAGTTCACCATCGCGTTTTATGTTTTTTTGGGGCAATTTTATATACCGCAACCTCGACCCGAAGGTAACGGTGAGCAACAGTTATATTACACAAGGAAATATTTATTTTCTTGTAAGCACGGGGAGATTATGTGATTGTGTTACATCCTTGCAGGCGCTGCCCGGGTGAGGAGCGAAGAAGCCCCTCCCGCCCGGCGTCGACGACACTTCCGTTGCCAGGCAACGGCCCCACCGGCACCAATCCCAGCGCGGCTCCTCGTCTGACGTCAGAGGAGCTGCGCTCGGGATTTGCGAGGCTACCGAAGTTCCCGGGCTGCGGCGGTGTTTACGGGGAGGCAACTTTTAATTTCCATACAATGCCGCTGTGGGAGGCGGCGGTGATTACAGACAGCGCACCTTCTAGCACAGTGCCTTCCCATGCGTAAGGGGAGAGGAGCCCGGTGAGTGGGGGTGGGGGTGTACGCGCGCGTGTCTGTTTGAGTGTGTCTGTGCGTGCGTCTGTTTAAGGGGGGGGTGCGTGTGTGTATCCAGCGTGTGTCTGTTTAAGGGGGGGTGCGTGTGTGTGTGTATGCAGTGTGTGTATGTGCGCATGCGTGAGTGTGGCTTTGTTTGAGAATGGGAAAATGAGGCACGTCGACGTGCGCGCTCACGAGGTTGAATCTCCGGCAGGAGACGCTCGTGACAGTCTGCTGTCTACATTCCCCTGAAAGTGATTACATAAGTTGTCGAGCCCTAGACAGCAAAGCTTCGCTTTGCTTTCGTCTAGGCTCGACCTAAAAATGGACAGATAGTATATTGTGGGTCAAAGAATTAAACCCTGGGAGGAAGTCCCTTCAACATATAATCAGATGCAGACTCTGCAACTATAAACATGAATCTCTGCTACACTTGATTTGTTGCTGTCCAGGTATGCTTCAGCACCGTCAGAATCTTTTAAAACAAATATGGCTGCATAATGGGGTTCGAACAGAAAAAGAAGCTGTCTCTGTACTTTTTTCCTGCACTCTACCGTCGGACTTGGCCAGGTTTGGGAGATACATGGCCGAGCTTCGAATTAGGCTTATGGAAGAAGAGGGGTCAGGCAAGATGAAAGACAATTTGGTTTAATAAGTAATTTGCCTCCACCAACCAGTAGGTGAAGATGTCACTTTAGCAATAAAATTTTAGAACTTATATGAAATTTTGCAAAAATGTTGAACTGGCAGTTTCTTGCCATTTTACTAATGTACATGTTTACCCTTTTACTATGTGTTGATAGTGTTGCATGTACATGTTGCATGTACATGTTTTTCTTTTATGATGGCTGCTTCAATTTTCTTTTTAAACTCTATGTAAGACGTATTGCAAATGGTTTTAAGTAACTGTGCAATATAAATAAAATAATTCATTCATATTGTGGGTCTGCTTCATAGATGATGCATTTGTTATCTGGAAGGGGGACTTCATGTCAGCTCATCTATGTGTGTTTGAGATCAATGAGAATGACTTGAATTTGAAATTCACAAGCTCTATCAGTGAAAGGAAAGTTGAGTGTAGACAACAGCACTCTGCATGCTAACAATTTCCATCCCACCCCACTTAAAGAAATTGTACCGTACAGGAAACTCCTAAGGGAACAAATACATTTATCAGAAGTGCTGCAGATTAAGAAGATTGAGGAGGGGGGGCGTGGCTTGGCGCCCGGCGGGGACGGCAGCGCGGATGTAGGCGCTCCCGGTCGCCAGGGGACTTCGCCGCTTTCTCCAGCACCACTGTACCTGCAACGCTGTTATTTCTCCACCGGAGTCTGCAGCGACGACGGGGCTCTGACCTGCGGACCTTTCCGGGCGGCGGTGTGGCCGTTCTTCATGTTTTCGTAGCGGACGCGGCTGAGTGATAGTCGCGCCCGCCATTTTGTGTGTCCTCAGCGCGGACTGCGGCGCTCCCGTCACACACCAATGCGCTTTTTCCAAGGAGCCCTACGCAGCGCCAACTCCTCATGATGAGGTGATTTCTGCTTCTTTTTTTTTTTTTTTTTTTACTGCTGCCTGTGTATCCTGTGAGCTGCCTCTACATGAGTTCTGGCAAGTTTGGATTGTGTTTTTTCTCCCTCTGGTGGCCATTTTGAGCAAATGCTCTCTCGTCTCCTCAGGCACCCTCCAAAAGCATTCAGGCTGATTTACTTTTACACTGACTTAGCTGCTTTCTTCCTTGGCCATCTGTCTCACGCTATTTACAACTTGGAGCAGTGCTGAACGCAGTTTCTGTGTGCGTTCTCCTTCATTTGCTCCCCTTATCCTTATGAAGTCTTCCTTTTTACGGACCTTCTTTGCTCCATGAGGCGCCATTTCTCTGCACTTTGTCCCCAAGATGGCTTTTTGTTCTCGTCACCTATGTCCTAACTTCTTCAATTAGAGACTTGGTTGCTGTTCCTTCCATTTTCCTCACTCCATGGCCTATCTGTACCTTGCGCAGTTTTTCAGTTAGAAGCTCCGACGTGTACTCTTCACTGCCTCTGGACTAGTAGCGGACATTATTGTTCTCTGTTTTTATGGAAAGGAAGGCATCCTCTCGCACCTCTAAACCTCCGCGCCGCGTCTTCATTAAGAATTCCAAGGTCTTCTCTGCACTGGCGCACCTTGAGGCCTCTCAAGAACTTACCACTCCAATGTCGCAGTCTGGTACGGAGCGGCCCATACCGCCTTCAGGGAAGGTCACGTCGAAACGTCCTCACAAAGACCCTCCATCGCCACCGGGGTCCACATCGGCTGTTTCCATGGAGCTGTTGCTGGAGGAAATACGCGCCCTCAGACCCTTCATGGAAGAAACTAACTCTAAGTTGCAGGTTCTTATTGATAACTGGTCTCAGATGGATACTAGAGTGACTACAGTAGAACATTCCCTGACAGCCCTACAGGAGTCATCTTCTAAGGTAACTCACATGCAATCTCAAATCTCTTCCCTTCAAAAGCAGGTTGAAGAATTGGAGAATCGTAACAGGCGCAACAATCTTCGTCTCTACGGCCTTGCGGAGAATTGCGAGGGGACTGATCCCATTGCCTTCTTCAAATCATTTCTACCCAAGCTCCTTCACCTACCTGAAGACACCACGCTTAACATCCAGCGTGCACACCGGTTGGGCCGCCTCCCTTCTACTTCCTCCCCTTCTTCACGACCAAGAGGTGTCATCATGTACTTCTTAGAATACACTGACCTCCTCAAGGTTATTTCAGCGGCCCGTGCCTCACCTCGATTGCAATGGTCGGGCTCTAACCTTTTCTTTGCACAGGATTATGCCAGAGCTACAGCTACTCGACGCAAGGCCTTCTTGGACATGCGGCCAGAACTTCGTGCCCTTGGAGCCAGATACGGTCTTTTCCACCCATGCCTATTCCGAGTGACCTACAACAATAAAACTACGACATATGAAGATCCTGTTCGCCTACGGAGCTTTCTGAATGCAACTCAAGCCTCTGATATGGACTTTTCTAGCTCATCGTCAGCTTTTCCACCATGATTTTTGCGTGTTAACGCTTTGTTATTTCAGTTAATCTGCACGCTTGTCGTGCATGGTTGAATGTCCTCTTGCTTGTTCTTGTTATGTTTTCAGGCGGCTCTTGTTCTCATGCTCCCCTGTTCTCCCCCTCATTCTCCTCCGTATTTCTTCTCTCCTTGTTCATCAGTTAGTATTGTTCACTGCCGCCTGTTTGCGTACCTTTTTTGCTACTCATTATTGTCCTGTTTTCACCCTTTCTCATTCGTCTCATTCATTATTGTCTTTCCTCCCTTCTCCTTGCAGGTTCTACCATATGTTTGGCGTCTTCCCCCGACCTGTTGGTTCGTTTGCATCGGACGCTTGCTTCCTTTGCCTGGCGCTCCCCCCTCATTCATCTCCTCGCGTACCCTTCCCCTGGTGATCAACCCTCCCTATCTCTACCCTTCGTAAGTATGTTTTCCCTTTCCTCCCAGTTGTTCACTTTCCTCCTTGTTTCTTTTTTACTTTTTCGTCTCCCAATTTTCTCTGTTTCACAGGTGTCTCTTCTTCTTGGTTCTCGAATACTCTTCTATTGCTGTCTTATATCTATTATTCTGCCTGCTTCTTGGACTACCTTCTCCTCTCCCCTACACAACTCGCCTCTACTTTTCTTTCTCTCATCCTATTTCTTCTTCCCTCATTCTTTTACTCCCTATTATAATGCACTACTTTTTATTGACTCTCTTATTCTTTTTGGCGTTTCCATTCTTTTGGTCTCCTTTGCACCCCCTTCTCTCTCTTTTGTCTTCTTCTTTTTCTTCGGTATGATATGGTCCTGGACTGCCTTCTCATTTTTTCCGCATCTTCTTTTTTCAGTACTTTTTTATTATTCTCCTCTGCTTTTCTTTTTTTTCTTCTTCTTTGAAATGATATGTCTCTTAAAATAATTACTTGGAATGTTAAGGGCGTCAACTCACCTATCAAACGACAAAGAATCTTGTCTCATCTTTCGCGTTTGAATGTGGACATTGCTTTTTTACAAGAAACCCATTTGACTGCTGAAGAATCTGTTAAGTTGAAAAGAAGCTGGGTGGGTGATGTTTATTTTTCCCCTGGGGATGGTAAACGCAATGGAGTTGCCATTTTATGTCACAAAGCTCTTTCTCCTTCTATGATTGCTCAAGAGTCGGATAATGAGGGCCGTTGGACTTATGTTAAACTCTCTATTAAGAATGTTCCAATTTCTCTCCTAAATGTATATGCCCCTACCACTGGTGATCCCACTTTCTGGCATTCATTTTCCCAACACGTCACCAGATTCATTGATGATAATTTTATTTTAGCAGGAGACTGCAATCAGCCCTTGGATCCCTTTCTAGACAGGAATTCCAAAGCGCATTTCATTCCTAACAAACCTCATAAATCCTTCTCCCACACCATCTCCCAACATAAACTCACCGATGCTTGGCGTCTTTGTAATCCGAATCTCCAAGAATTTACTTTCTACTCCCCATGTCATCATTCTCAATCTCGAATCGATTACATTTTTGTTACCCACAATATTGCCCAAACTCTCTCTTATGCAGAAATAGGTCCAATTTTACTTTCTGACCATGCCCCTACATTAGTTCAATTGGAGCTCTTACCCAACTCAACAGGCCCTAAACGTTGGCGTTTCAACAATTCTCTTCTCCTAGACCCCAAATTTACTACCGCCTTCACCTCTTTCTCCCATGAATTCTTTGCCCTAAATGATAACTCGCCTGTTTCTAAACATACTATTTGGGATGCTTTTAAGGCGACAGCGAGGGACTTTATCATTGGCTTTGTTGCTAAAAAACGTAGAGCTGCTCGAGAAGCTACTAAAACCATCCTTCTAGATATTAAGAAATTGGAGCATTCTTATTTTACCTCCCGCTCACAGCAAACTCTAACCGCCCTTGTCAGCGCTAAGATGAAATTTAACAAAAAATCTACTGATGATGCATCATTATATTTATTAAAATCTAGTGCCAAGTTCTATGGGGGCAAAAATAAGGCTGGCAAGATTTTGGCCAATTATTTAAAGGTGAAACATAACAAACTAAACATTGAATCTATCTATGACACTGACTTGAACCTTCAACACACAGACGCAGACATTCTCACTGCATTCTCTACTTTCTACAAGACCTTATATTCTTCTGAAACTCAACCATCTTCCCACTTACTAGACACATTTTTCTCCACCATACAAAAACCATCCCACTTTCCACTTGACCTTTCTCACTTAGAACACGATATATCCCACCAAGAATTACTCAAAGCACTTCAAGCCCTCCAAAAAGACAAAGCCCCTGGGCCCGACGGCTTCACGGTAGAATTCTTTCTCCATTTTTCGAAGCTTCTTCTACCCAGACTCCATTCCCTTATTGGCACCTTCCTTTCCTTGGGTTCCTCCTCCGGCTCCTTTTCAGACGCTCATATCTGCCTCATACCCAAGGAGGGGAAGGATCCTCAACATTGCAAAAATTACAGGCCGATTTCTCTGGTCAATATTGATTACAAAATTTTTGCAAAATCCCTTGCAGCTCGACTCGACCTTCTTCTTCCAGATTTATTGGGTGAAGAACAGTCCGGCTTTGTCAAAGGCCGATTTATTACTGATAACACCAGACTCCTTTTTAACATTCTTTCTAAATCCCGTCCTTTACCTTACCCTCTTGCGGCCATTGCTTTGGACGCTGAAAAAGCGTTTGATAGGGTTGAGTGGACTTATTTGTTTCACACCCTCCAATGGTTCGGTTTTGGCCCTGTTTTTACGTCTTTAATTTCACTGCTTTATTCCAACCCGCGCGCAGCGGTTTGTGCCAATGGTCAAATTTCTTCGTTTTTTGATTTAAAAAGAGGTGTTCGTCAAGGCTGTCCCCTATCCCCCTTTCTTTTTAACTTGGCTTTAGAACCCTTCCTCTCCAAGCTTCGTCAAAACTCCTCCATCCATGGTTTCCAATTATCAGATTCCCACATCAAACTGGCTGCTTATGCGGATGACATCCTGTTATTTGTCTCCAACCCCTCTGTCTCCATTCCTGCTTTCCTTACCGAAGTCCATGCTTACTCCCAAATTTCTGGTTACAAACTTAATAATGACAAATGCGAGATCCTTCCTTTAACCAAATTTACATTCAAGCCCGATTTTGCCGCCTCCAACTTCGCATGGAAACCTTCACATATCAAATACCTTGGAATGCATGCCCCACCGTCCCAGATACTGTTTCCCTGTGTATGTCCAAATGTATTCAAAAATTGACAGATCTCACGTCCAAATGGCATCCTCTTTACCTCTCCTGGTGGGGCCGCCTAGACACTGTCAAAATGATGTTATCTCCCATTGTTTTATACACGCTCTCTAATATTCCGGTCCCTATCCCATCCAAATTTTTCAAACAGATCAACTCCATTCTGATCTCCTTTCTCTGGAGTAAAAAGACACCACGAATGTCCTTGGCGCGCTTGATTCGTCCTAAATCAGAGGGTGGGGTTAATTTCCCTGATTTTCCTGCCTATCACAGGGCGTTCCAATTAAGACAAGCCTCCTTTTGGCTCCAAGATCCTGATACCCCTTGTCCACTATGGGCCAAACTTGAACGCCTCCTCCTATTTCCCTTCTCTTTTTCCGAATACCTCTCCTTCTCTCGCAAGCCTGCATCTGTTTCTACCCCGATTCATAAGTTTACCACAAAATTACTCCTCTCCTCCTCTCATTCATCCCCTACCACCATTGCTGATTTCCTATCCTCCCCCATATGGCATAACACCTCCTTACTCATCCGGGACAGACCCTTTTTCTGGAAATCTTGGCACGCTCGAGGTCTGCAGTGGATTTCCCAACTTTTTTCCAACTCCTCTTTTTTATCTTTTCATGAGCTTCGCATCCTTTATGACTTACCCACCTCCTTCGCACGCCAGTATCATTCGCTTAAAAAACGCAGTTTTACTGAAATATGATCTCCTCACTCAACCCAACCCTCCTTCTCCCTCATCCACACCCACTTCCTCACTCCACTCCCTCTTACGCACTACACCAAAAGCGTCTGCCATCTATAAATATCTTCACGCCAGTGCGACTCCAAGACCTAAATCCAAAATCGAGGAGTCCTGGGAGCATGACTTGTCTGTCTCTTGGTCAGTTCCCTTTTGGGACAAGATTTGGACCAAACTCCGCAAATCTTCAAGAGCAGCAACACTCACTCAGACTTTATTTTTTATCTATAATAGACTCCTCTTCACACCCTCTGACCTACACAAACGCTTTCCTAACACTCCTCACACATGCTGGTCTTGCTCATCTCCACAAGCTGACTTACTCCACATGTTATTTTTATGTACTCATGCTCGTAGTTTTTGGTTCCAGGTTTGGGCTCAACTTAATGTGATTTTCCACACCTCTATCCCTTTCTCCCACACTCATATTTTTATGGGTAGCCTTTCCCCTTCCTGGGATGCTGTTGACTTAAAGCCCCAGATTGTTGACCTTTTACTTGCTGCTGCTTTCCAACAATTAACAGTTAACTGGAAGGATTTCTCCAAAATCTCTTTCAAAGCATGGTGGTTTAATGTCTGCCACAACCACAGGCTCGATACCACTCATGTTTTCCCGGCATGTTTGGCTGTCAAACGCATGGACTTATGGACTCCAGTTACACTTTACTTGGACTCTTGCAGTAAACGTTTGTTTCATCCTCTGCCTTCGCAACAAGAAGTTCCCAAACCCCCTTAATCGCTCGATACATTCCATTTATCTTTCACTGTATCACTTTCTTAACTTTTCCCAATGTTTTTATGATTGCCATATTTTACGCTCATGCATTTTTCCTATTTCTTTCCCTTACTTGTCACTTTGTACCCCAATTGTTCTTATTGCAAATGCATTTATATACTTATGTTCTTTTTTTCTTTTTTGCTTCAGACTCTTTAACTTTGTATTACATTGTATTCTGTTTTGACACCTGTTTTCCCTTTTTTATTGTTATCAAATAAAATTCTCTTGAACTTAAAAAAGAAGATTGAGGAGGAGATAATCAGGAGATCTGAGGTTAGTGGGTACAGCAGTGACACTGGAGGCTGCAAAAATAAGCCCTTAAGCTTGAAATGGAAGATATCTAATTTAAGCATCCAGAAAAGAAACAACTTGGTGGTGCGAAATGTAGATGTATTACCACATTGCACACTAGACTGGATACGGTCACATCCATACTTAATAAACATTGGCAATTACTTTGTAGTGACCCCATAATTGGAAGCGATGTACCCAGAAGACCTCATCACTTTTACAAGATCTATGAGGGACGTCCAGGCTAGAAGTGATGTGAGAACCCAGACAACATCCTGGCTAAAACCCAGGAATGGATTAGTGAAATGGAGAACATGTAAGGCCTGTAAGAATGTTGAAAACAAAACAGAGATAATGACTCATGGCAAGAATATCAAACGATTAGAGGACCTTACACCCTAGTAAAAGTGATCATGTAGTCTATATTTTAAAGTGCCCATGTCCAAAAGATATACGTAGGAAGTACCACTCTACCTGTCCAGAAGAGGATCCTTCCACAGGTTAGGGCTATAAAAACTGTATCCTTCATACCCAGCAGCAAGACCGTGTCATGAAGTACATAAAGGTGGGATCACAAAGGAGGCTCGCGGGGGAGCAGGAGAAACCATTGAGAACCGAGGGGTATCTTCTCGCATTCAATAGCATAGAACCCAGATGTCTCGATGAAGCATTGCATGATCATCTATCTGTCTTACAGTAGGACTTGCTCCTCAGGGCGACATTAACATGTTTTGTGCTTCCTACTAAGTATAGGGGTGTAGAATTCCTATAGACCGACTCCAGTGACAATGTTTGGGGTCAAGGACACGTTTTCATGTTTATTTTGTTCTTGAGACAAGTAGGCCAAACCCCCTGCCGCGCAAACCCTTTGGCTGCCAGTTTATAGCACCACATTATGGATCAAGGAAGGACACAGTCTGCAGTTAAGGAAATATTTGGGTCCATATGCCAATGCTGGTCGAGCTTGAATTTATTGTTTATAAATACAAAGCCTTACTAATTAGGGTGAGCGTTCTAGGGAAATGTTCTAACCTCAGACTGCACCACTGGCTAGTTCCAATGTAAAACATGTAAACGTTTGCAAAGTTTAATTGCATGAGGCTACACACAATGCTCCCAGAATGTTCTCTAATTAGATGCAAATATCAGCAGACGTTTGAAAGCAAAACTGATGATCCTTTCCTTTCAAAATAAAATGTTCATGAAAAAAAATGCAACTAGGAAAAGAAAAACATTTTGCTAAACTACTGTGAAATTGTAGGTACCATTTCTGTGAAGCATCATTTAGTAAAATGGGTTGATGCATGCTTGTATTTCCCAAAAATATTCATAATGGAAACATTAATGCAAACAGTTTCAACAAGATAATGGGAAACATGAAAATAAACCAGCATTGATAAAGCTATTAGGCCTGATTTTGGTGGTCAGAATTTGGCTCTGTAAATGCGCGGCTTGGCAAAAAGCAATCATTTTTTTGGGTCTCAAAAAACAAACATTGCCACAGTAGCTTCTGGCACTGAACAAACCTACTTTGTGTGCCAATATGCTCCTTGTTAAAGAGAGGAAGCCAGTATACTGCAAAGTTATCACACCATGGCCAAAAATAGAACTACGGCCTACCTATATTATTTATATAGCACAGCTAATACCCTGGGGCTTCTAGGTGCTTGTCAACCAACATCAGGCCATCACTGGGATTAAATTAAAGGCTAGAGCTTACAAATTCAGAAATTATACAGTAATAAACCAGGTCTTAAGGGCCCTTCCTAAAAGACATCAAGTTCAATGAGTTTTTAAGGCAGACGATTCCAAAGTCTGGTTGTGATGTTTAAGAAGCTTTTACTACCCTAGCTTGATAAACGAGGTTTGGGGACCTCCATTAACCCCTTCCACCCTCATGCCTGCTGCTACACTGATGACGAGCCCAGCTCGTCATAATCTATGGCATTTACGATTTCTCAGCACAGCAGGGGAATATGCTGAGCATCCATGGGGTTAACGTGTGAGGACAATCTCAGATTTCTATTCGGGGTATACCAGCGGAAATGGTCAATCAAATAAGCCGGTCCCTGCTTATGCAGTGCCTTAAAGGCAATGCAGAGGGCTTCAAACTTCATCCGCCTTGCCACTGGAAGCCAATGTAGAGCTTTGAGGCCCAGTTTGGCCGAGGAATATTTTGGGATACCAAGGAACAAACGGGCAGCATAGTCCTTTAAAACAAGCATTTTCACAAGAAGTGCTTTGTTTATACCGATCAGAAGGCCGTTACAAGAGTCAAGCCTTGACAAGTTTTCTGTAGGTCTGGTGGTATGTATGGAAACATCTTCCTCAGAATCTTCAATGTATAGCAGGTGAATGAAGTGATTGCTTTCACATGATGGGAGAAGGACAGGGTGGTGTCACAAATGACTCCCAAATTCTTTGCCTTAGTGGTAGGGGCAGGGAGGCGGCCCAGCTCCGAGGGCCACCAATACGAGGACCAGATGGATGGATCTCTGCAAAAAAGAAGAACCTCTGTCTTATTAGAGTTCAACTTAAGGTAGTTCTCTGACATCCAGCTGCTCACCTGTCGCATGCCGGCATGAAAGTTGTGAGCAGCATCCCCAGTATTGTTTGAGATGGAAACTATGATCGGAGTGTCATCTGCAATTGACATGGGATTTGATCAGTCTAGTCAGGGGAACCCCATATATATTAAATAGAGTTGAGCTCAGGGATGAGCCCTGGTGGACCCCACATGGAAGTTTAAAACTACGAGACCTGAGACCGTCCACTTCCACAAATTTTTCCCGTCCGTAAGGAAGGATTTAAAAAGAGATAGAGGTGATGTTATGTTATAACTACTTATATAGCGCTCAGCTGCCCCAGCGAAGGGGCGTCCCAGCGCTTACAGCAGCGAAAAGAAAAGCATACTACAATAAGGCCCAGTAAGACATAGCCCCACGAGATTATATTTTTTTAAGGGAAAGAGATGAATCTTAACTGCCTTCCTGAAGGTCAGCAGGTCATCTAGTTCTCGAATGTGGGTCGGTAATGAATTCCACAGTTTTGCTGCCAGATAGCGGAAGGAGCGACCTTCCGCTCTGCAGGGTTTTATCCGAGGCACCGTAACCAAATGCTGCCCCATAGAGCGTAATGCACAAGAGGGGACATATGGGATCAGCAGGTTATCAAGCATTTTAGGCGTGGCCAGTTTCAGAATTTTAAAGGACAGGCAGAGCGTTTTAAACTGAATCCTTTGTGCCATAGGAAGCCAGTGAAGCCTCCGGATGGTATCGGCAGCAGAGCAGAACCGTGGAAGGCCAACTAAGGCCCTGGCAGCTGCGTTCTGGATATGCTGCATCCGGGTGATCTCGGCTTGATTTGCCTAGCGTAATCTAGACGAGAGAGGATAGTAGAATGGATTATCAGCTGTCTAGTGGATGCGTCAAAGAATTTTAGGATAGATTTAATACCTCGTAAAATGCCGAAACAAGTGGCAGCTGCTTTTTTTTGTGTGGCACCGGAAACTAAGAGCGGAGTCAATCCACACCCTCAAGTTCTTAACCTCCTTCCTGGGTTCGGGGGCCTTACCTAAGGCAGTAGGCCACCACTGGTCACCCCATAATTCAGTTTTCTTACCAACTATCAAGACTTCGGTTTTGTTTGCATTCAATTGCAAACGATTAGACGTCATCCAGTCTGCCACGGCAGCAACTCCATTTTTAAACTTGGAGACATTCGGACTCGAGCCATCCGAGAGAGAAACCACCAACTGCATGTCGTCCGCATATGAGACCATGGTGAGGTCCCATTTTCTGGCGACAGCGGCTAGTGGCTGAACATAGAGATTGGACAATGTGGGGCTCAAAGCCGAGCCCTGAGGAACGCCCTGCTCAATCGGATATGCTTGGGATAGGAATGGAGGAGTGGAAACACGAAAGGATCTTCCTGTCAGAAAAGATCTGAACCATTCAAGGGCCAGATCTGAGATCCCTACCTCATCCAGGAGGCGGAGCAAGACCTCATGCGAGACCCTGTCAAAGGCGGCACTGAGATCAAGTAGGATCAGTGCTGCCGTTTAACCAGAGTCAAGAATGGTCCGCAGGTGTTCCGCCCTAGCAAGGAGAGCAGTCTCTGTGCTATGGCTGGCGCGGAAGCCATGTTGAGTTACATCTAGAATGTTGTTAGAGAGCAAGAAGTTGGTAAGTATGCAATTAGCATGGGTTTCGGCAGCATTTGCCACCCAGGGGATGTAGTAGAAGGTTATGATCTACAGGTTCAAACGCCACTGAAAGATCCAGTAATACCAAGGCCGCCATACCCCCGTTATCCACAGAGTGCATGATTTCTTCTGATGCCGTGATCAGAGCAATCTCAGTGCTATGACCACTCTAGAAACCATGCTGTGACGGGTCCAGAATGTGATTATGAGAGATGAAAGAGGCCAATACTTGATTCATATATTTTTCCAGGAGTTTTGCAGTTCGAGGTAGTCTGGCAATTAGACGAAAGTTGCCTGGATCAGATTTGTCAGTGTTCGGCTTTTTAAGAAGTGGTAAGATGGAAGTCTTTTTCCATGTTTTAGGAGAAATTCCAGTTTTAAAGACAAGGTTGTATAGCTCAGTAAGATGACACACGACAAACTGTCGGAGTGAATAATCTTGGGGGAGAACAGGTCCAATAGATAGCCGGAATTGGTGACGGAAAGACATTTGATGACTTGTCATGGGCGGAAACTCAAAGATGTGGAGAAAGGAATGTTGGGGTAATAGAGACCCATTTGTTCTGCAGCCAATGAAAAGAGAGAGGATGGGGAATTGTTGGGATACTAGAGTCCTGGGATTCTTCTTTTCCAACATCAGGGGGTGCGGGCTGAGAAAAAATTATCCAAAACCGGTTGAGCCGCAAACAAATCATAGATACTCATGACCTTACTACAAAATGTGGACGCTAAGGTATTACAAAAGGCTTGGTCAGGTATATTTTGTCTAGCTTCTTGTGCTCTGCTAAGTTTTTGAACTGTAATAAACCATTCTCTGGAGTTGATCTTTGCTTTTTCAATTTTCTCCGAGAAGTAGTTGCTCTTGGTGTTGCATGAACAATGGAATACTTAATGCCACTAGACTCTATTACACGGTACGCAACACCACTGGAAGCCACTCCAGTCGACATCACTCCACTGGACGCTAATCCACTAAACGCTATTCCACTCTACGCCATTTTACTGTATGCACTCCACTGTACGCTATTCCACTCTACTCCACTCTGTGCCACTCCACTGTATGCTACTCTACACCATTTCATTTTACTCTAGTTGGACCCCACTCCAATGTACATCACTCCCCAGTGTTATTACACTTTACGACATTCCAGTCTACACCACTCCACTGTACGCAACTCCATTATACACTATTGCACTATATGCCAGTCCAAAACACTCTACGCCAGTCCACTCTCCACTAGTATACTGTATGCAGCTCCACTCAACGCCACTCTGCTATATGCTACTCCAGTATATTCTATTCCTGTATATGCTATTCCAGTATATGCCATTCTACTTTACCCAACTCCATTCTACACTATTCCATTGGACGAGACTGTACACCACTTCATTGTTTTCTATTACACTCTACCCCATTCCAGTGTACACCACTCCACTCTACCCCTTTTCCAATATACGCCTCTCTACTGTACACCACTCCAATCCAATCTACGCCACTCTACACCGCGCCTCTCTATGCCACTCTTTTTATGCCATTTCACTCTACCCCACTCCACACTGCTCCAGTCTACACCACTGCGCTATTTCACTTTACGCTATTGCATTCCACTCTGCTATTCCACTGTATGTCACTCCAAGCTATTACACTGTACAAAACTTCAATCTTTGCCCCACTACGGCATAGTATTCCACTCTACCTCACTCCACAGTATGCCACTCCACTGTACGCTATTACAATCCACCCCACCTGACAATACACCACTCCAGGCAAACCACTCCAGTTTACGCTTACCCACTTTATACCGCTCCACTGTATGTAACTCCACTCTAAGCCACTCCAGTGAACTCACCTCCACTCTCTATAACTGCACTCTACAAAATTCTACTAAACTCTATGCCCCTCTACTAGACTACTCCGTGCTATCTGATTACTCCACTGTCCAAATTTGCACTCTTGCCCATGCACTCTATTCTACATCACTTTACTCCACTCTACGACAGCTTCCAACACTGTTCAACAGCACTCCAAACTACTGTATGAGGTGCCACTCTAATTTAAAACGTTTCCCCAATTCTACGCTACTTCAATGTATGCCACACCACTCAACCCTAGTCCACTGTACCAAGCATGGGTGAGCGATCCACATCAGTGATTCTGAGCAAAGCACTTAATCTCCCTGTGCCAAATCAAGAACAAGCTGTCAAAAACAAGATCCGGCAGTACACGCCTCCAAAAGATAAGAAATTGCTTCACGACAGCCAAAAAGCAGATGATCCAGTCTGGATGGGCAGAAAGAAAAGGGGGAAACCAAAAAGCCTCAGTTTCAATCTGAGGCCACTGCTTTACATAAACAGTGACGCCAGCCAATGAAAATGAGGGTCGGGGCTTCAAGCCCCTTTTGAAATCTCCTCATCCACAACATGTGTCACAGAGCGAGTAGCGCCTGCACGCTGCAACGCTAGGCGGGACCTAAAAAGTTGCCATTGTTAAATGCAGTGCCCATAAAAAAGTTATTGATGAGGTAGGTCAGGGAAATACTTTTGCAGATGAAACAGCCAAGCAAAGAGCCAGATCTGAATAAAGATTAATGTATGTTACAGGGCCAGCTAGAGGGGTCTCTGAAGTACCAATATTTAACAATACCTTACAATGTGTTTGAGAGATACAACAGGAAGATACAATGGAAGAGAAAGAGGTAGGGCAGATATATGGTAGATTAGATGATACCGGATTTTGGATAGATCTGTCAGAGAAACAAAGAATGATGCTTCCTAATTGTTATAATAATGCTATTGATTCTATGGAACATAGCCCGGCTCACATTGGTGCCAAAGGAATAAAGGCAACATTATACCACGTATGGTTCTGTGGAAAAGTAAATTTTGCCATGTTCTGTGTCCCTACGCGTCCTCCATCATATGTTATATGTGCATGATTAATATGCATATGTTATTCCCTATGTTCGATTAATGACGCAATTACAGTTGTGTCCACCTCTAGTATGCCAGTTTCCAGTTCTCGTGAATACTACGAATATCAGGCCTATGTAAAGCTACGTTGCCACGTTTCTCAGTGTGCACGTTAATGCATTGTAAAGTCCCCGTTTCTAGGCCTCAAAAGGGCCCGGACACCAGATTTCAGCTCCTGTCTCCTGAAGCCCTCGCTGAGGAGCGATACAGCCCCCACCTGTATCCTCGACCCTTCACTTATTTCCTGCCTCGCAGTGCCCGGCTCAGCTTGGCTCTGCCTCTGAGTCTGCCAAGAGTATGTTATGATTCGAGTTATCAGTACAGCCCTCCTTCTCTGCATTCCTAAAGCTACTGAATCGCATCAATAGTTTCCGTCATTGTCTAGCCTCTACGTCTCCATGTAAGAGAAATACTGCATTTAATGGTCATTTAATATTCTTCATCACGCACTACATGTAGAATAATGCATGCTCCAGTCTTAGAGTCTGTTCGCCTTTACCCCGATAACTTTTGGATTCCATCAACATGTTCTCTAAACATCAGATACTAGATACTGCTTAGGTACATGTCGCCCTGACTCTCCAGACTTCAGTCTCTGCTCCTAGCACAGAGTTCATAGCCCCCAGCTTCTCCTAGTAACACGTCATTGCCAGTTTGCGCGCACCATCAGGTTAGAGGTCCCGGCTCCTTAGGTAGCCCCCTCCATGGTTTCCACCCCATTCATGACATATTCTGTTACGTTTGCATCACATGTCTATGTATACGCCTCTGTTACACCTACTTTCACCCTTATCTTTCGCGACTGCTATTGATCACACCCACTGCTCCGCCTATCGTATGTATTGTAATGCAACTGTTTTAGTATATATGATCGTGTATTGTTATTAAATGTTAGCGCGCTCATCCCAGATCCAGCCCCAGCAGCTGCTGGGCCCTGCCATCCTATTCCTATGCAGGTTGTCCCGTTCCTGTCCTTATGCTGTATTAAAACCTGCAAAACTCCTACTACCTCGAATCTTGACTCTTATTTATTGAGCTATCGGTTATTCATTTATGCATTCAAAAAGAGAGGTATTATTTATTTATTTACCACATAATGGCGCCCGAACAGGGACTTGCCCTTTCCCCACGCGCCGGTGAAGCCACGCCGGCCCCCTGACCCTCTGCAGCCGTGACGGAACCATACCGTGCACGTGCAGATATTTCTGCTTCAAGTATCCCTCAGGCCCACGGAGGAGACGGAGGAGGCGGTCCAGCATCCAGACGAGGCGGTGGAGGAACGCGGCGAGTCCCGACCAGAGCCCAAGCCGAGAGTCCAAGGTCCGAGGTATCCGGAGGTCCACCCGTAACTGAAGTCCGAAGTTCGTCGTCGTAGCAGTCCAGTCCAGTCCGAGGCCTTCCGATCTTGCTGCCCGGTGAGTACCGTTACTGGGGTAGTATCTAGACAGGGCCAATTTAATTGACTCTGGTCCGTGGGTTGGTGGTACACAGACCCACAAACGAAGTGTCCACTTCGGTGGATGCGGGTCCTGACGTGTCTCTTTATGAGACCGGTAAGTTTCGTACTGTTTCAGCAGTGCATCTAGTTTCTGTTCTAGTCAGTTCTGTTCTCGAGAAAATTCATGTATTCTGTGTTCCGTATTCCAGGTAGTATTCTGTTCGGACTGTTATTCTGAATGTTCTTCATGTATTTTAATGTCGTGGTATGAGTGCGAAGTGATTCTCGTGTTTATTGTGTATTGTATTGTGTCCAGATCATAGTTCAGTCATGCCGCTCTTTTCAAAACTGCGTCAGTTAAAAACTAGAAAAGGTCTGCTAGAAACAGCAGTTCCAGTCCCGCCTAGGGACAGTCCAGGTCATTTTATGTATCAGAAGCATGGCATAAGCGCCATATTGTATCTAGATTTATGGGTTGAGTATACCAAACAGTTAGAGGAAAAGTATAGATGGCCTGTATCAGGCACATGGGATGCCGAGTGCATCATGAGAGTAGAAGAAGCATTATGGAAAAAGAAAGCCAGACAGTCACAGAAAGATGCCATCGAGTTATGGCGCAAAGAATCTCATAAAAGAACCGAAAAAGAAATCAGAAAGTCAGAATTAAGTAGAGAATCCTTGGAACGAGCCCAAGAAAGGGAATTAATCGAGATTGGTGAACGAGTTAAAACCGAACAGTCAGACAGACAGAGGCATGCTCTTATTGAGGGTATGTATCCTCTTCTTGCCGAGGGCCGGCCAAAAGCGACCCCGGAGGCATCCAGTAACTTTCCGCCACCATCAGTTCCGACCAAGCTACGTCACAAACAGACCGCAGCTGATATTTTCATTTCGTCCTATTTGGACGACACAGTCCCAGAATATGCAAATCCTGTTCGCGCTCCGCCAGTCCCTGTAAATCAGGCACTCCCCGTTTCTCCAGACACCGGGGTACCCCTTGCAGTACCTGTTACGGTCCCCCCGGTCCAGCCCGCCATACCAGTTCAGCCCGCATTTCAATTTCCTGCCACACTAGTACGAAGAGGATCAGTCGACGATTCTAGTTTAGGGGCCGCAGGGGGAGGTCCTCCTCAGACCCCGCCGCCACATAAGCGTTTAACGTCAGCCGAATTACATGCACAAGCGTCACAGCGTACGCCCAGACATCAGTCTGTAGCAGAAATAAGAAAAGCCCTTAATGAATGCGGCTATGATCCAGTCCCAGGCGAGGATAATATGGTTTTATATTCATTACGTGTAAGAAAGGTGGCCGAGTATCTAGTCACCCTACCGAATATGAAAGAAGATCTAGACAGAATATATCGTTTCATCCGTACAGGGGATGATCCAGAAAGCATTGGCGAAGTCATGTCTCAAAGGAAAGCCGAGATCCAGCTCATGATACTAAAGTTTTTGATTAATTGTTTAATAAGAGAACAAGATTACCCGTCCAAAGATCAAGCCGAAATGAGAACCCTGACAAAGTGGAGTGATAATATAGCCGAGGGTAAGCACAGGACCATCAGTGCTATGGAAAGTATGTACAAGAAAATCCGTAAAGAAATAATAAAGTTACACGAACAGCGTAAAGCAGCACAAGTAAGCGAGAAAGAAAGTAACTCTGATACTGAAGAGGTAGATGACGAGAATCCCGCCAGAATAGCGTATGTAGGAAAATCTAGATTTCCAGATCGCCATTTACGCCTAGAACACAAGTCAACTTTCCATCATCCAGCACCAGAACAAGGTTCTCTAGAACAAGTGTTTCAAGCTACCGATCACATTCTGAAATCACGAATCGGTTACAGTGAGTTAAGTACTATGCATGAACAAGAACTAGCCCGATCAGCAGTCCGATGGATTACTGATTCTACCACTTTTCCAGACGAAATAGTGGCACAAATGTTTCTGAAACTGCCCCCAGCCGAGCAGCGACTGGTGGGTATGTATATGATCCAGCACCTCATTACATTGTATGAGGGTCAGCACTCTGATCCAGGCCCGTTACATGATATCCTGAACGAGTTACTCCAGTATAGATGGAAAGGTCTAGGTACCGATTTAATTAGTGTCATTCTAGAACAGCGTCACAAATATAGAACGTTTCTGAACCCGCATTTTGTTCATGTCTCACCCCCAGAAAGTAAACCCTTTTACATGGAGAGACAGAATCCGTTACGAGAAGTCCACCCAGTTAGAGGAACGGGTGGCGAACTAGAACGAGTGTTTGTTTACACCCCGATCACAAAGATGGAACTCTTAGAGATGAAAAAATTAATTCCCTGTCACGATAAAGATCCAGCAGGGTTCCATCGAGAATTAAAAGACATGCTCCGTATGGGAGAATACACGTATCCAGATATAATTAAAATGTTAAAGGTTCTGCTGCCCGCAGGGGTGTATGAAAAGCTCAAGGAAAAAGAATGGGAGGTGGGAGAGAAAAAGATAGATTGGGCAGTTCTAGAAGCTGAAGATAAGGCACGAGTACCAGGTACCGGTCTTGGAGCGAAATGTAAAGAATTACCTGAATTATTGATTCAAGTTTTACCCAGATTGTTAACAACGAAAAAGGAAGACTGGGATGCAATCTCAGCCTGTAAACAGAAACAAGACGAAGACATTAGTGATTTTTATTCTAGATTTGAGAAATGTTTTAGCATCAACAGTGGCCTCAAGACAAGTAGTGAGTCATACCCTCACCTTTTTGTTACTAAATTAGTCGAGAATTCAAGTCCACCAATTAAAAATCGAGTTTTGAAAGTCGAAAGTACCTGGCAAGCTAATACCCCGTCCCAGATGTTACAGATGCTTCAATATCACCAGAATAGAATCAGAGAAGAGCAAGAACATGAGAGAAAGCGTATGAAAGACACGAAAATGAAAGTACTAGTTGCACAATCTATTCCACAAGACAGTCAGAAGAGGGGTCCGAATCAAGCCAGTCATCCTGCAGCTCCCGTTAAAGGGAACTGCAATTATTGTAAACAGCCAGGTCATTTTATAAACGAGTGTGCAGTTCTGAAACACAACATAGCTACTGGTAAGACTAAAGAAAGACCACGTCCACCTAGACAAGAACAAGTTTCACAGACTCCTCAGCCACAGAATGCACCACAGACAGTTACAGCACCGCAGCCCATCGCTGCAACACAGCATGTTACACAGCAGATGTACCAGTATGCACAGTCTGAGTATCCAGAGTATCAGCCATATTCATGAAACAGCCTAGAGAGGGAGGTAGGCTTGCCTCTCATCGAGATACCTGTAGATCAAGAAGGTCCCTATGTTCACAGTCAAGTATTAGGGAAAGACAGAAAGTTTTTGATTGATACAGGGGCAAGTAGGACCACAATTAGCCACGCCGAAGTTCCAGGGGCTCCGCTCTCAGGCTCAAGAAATGTTTCCCTTGGATTTTCAGGAAAACCTATTGTAAATGAAATTTCAAAGCCAGTTGCTCTAGAAGTAGGTCCATTGTCCCGCACTACTGATCTGTTACTTACTAAGTCATGTCCAGAAAATCTATTAGGCATTAAAACACTGAAAGAATTAGGTGCAGTTATATGCTGTTCCCCAGAGGGAATACGTCTGTTCCTACGTGACTTCAAGGGTCACTATGTATTACGAGATTTTGATCCCAGATTGTCCAATGTCCCGCAGCATCTATGGGCGCAAGGTCCAACTGATGTAGGTTACATGCAAATCACACCCCATCGTGTGACTCTCAAGCCAGGTGTAGTCCTGCCACGAATCAGACAGTACAGATTGCCACCTGAGGCTGTAGCAGCCTTATCCAAAATTATTGACGAGCTCATCGCTCAAGGAGTGGTTGTAGAAACTGACTCCAATATATGCAATTCTCCGATCATTCCAGTTATGAAACGTACTGATCCAAATGCACCCCCAGTATATCGATTAGTGATTGACCTACGAGAACTTAATAAATGTATTATTCCCCAGTACCCAGTGGTCCCAGATATCCCTTCCCTATTAACAACCATTGATTCCGAAGCCATGTTCTTTACTGTAATCGACCTCAAGAACGCGTTTTTTAGTGTCCCCATTCATCCAGACAGCCAGTTCCTTTTCGGATTTTGTTTAAATGGAAGGAGCTATATGTTCACACGAGCTCCTCAAGGTTTCACAGAAAGTCCTAGTATTTACAGTCAAGCACTTAAGAGACAACTAGACAACATTCACATGCCAACTGACACTGCCCTGCTCCAGTATGTCGATGATCTACTGATCACAGCCCGTTCTGAATGTGCTTGCGAGCGAGCATCCCTTACAGTCTTGTATTTCCTAGCCGAGATGGGACACAAGGTGTCCCCTTCGAAGCTTCAATTCTGTGTCCAGCAAGCGGTCTACTTAGGACACTTACTGTCCAAGAGGGGTAGGCAGTTGACACCTGACCGTATTCAGTTAATAGCGAGTCTTCCTCAGCCCAAGACCCAGAAGGAGGTACGTGCTTTTATTGGCCTCACTTCTTACTGCCGACAATGGATTCCTCAGTATGCATTTCTAGCCAAGCCACTGATACAGTTAACGACACAGGAGGCAGCCGTATCGACTGTTCTCCCTTGGACATCTGAACATACACTTAGCTTCAATGAGTTAAAGAAAGCTTTATGCCAAGCTCCAGTTCTAGCTACACCAAACTACAGTAAGCCTTTTACACTTTTCGTCACAGAACGTGAAGGTACAGCATTATCTGTTCTCACACAAGATCAAGCAGGACAATACAAGCCTTGTGCTTATTTTTCGAGCACATTAGATCCTGTAGCCCAGGCTCTGCCTGCGTGCCTCAAGTCAGTTGCAGCCACAGCACTAGCTATCAGACAAAGTGATTCCATAGTATTAGGACACTCCCTGACAGTACAAGTTCCACACTCCGTGGAAGTTCTTTTAAACCGAACACAAACTCAGCACTTGACAATTGCACGTTTGACAGGTTATGAATTGACACTGTTCCAGCCACACATAGAAATCAGACGCTGCAACGTTTTAAATCCTGCTACACTGCTACCGTCAGTTACTTCGAATTCTGCCACACACGATTGTGTGGAAGTAGTTAACATCATGACCAAGCCAAGACAAGATCTGACAGATATTCCATTACCAGATCCCGACCTGACACTTTATGTGGATGGTTCATGCATGAGAACTAGTACAGGAGAACTAGTAGCCGCGTATGCAGTGACTACTGACACTGAAGTTATTGAAACACACCGTATTGACACACCCTGTCTGCTCAAGCAGCAGAGCTAGTTGCTCTGACTCAAGCCTGCATACACGCCAAGAACCTGAAAGTTAATGTTTACACCGATTCACGTTACGCATTTGGAGTCGTACACGACTTTGGAGTGCTCTGGCAAGAGAGAGGTTTCATGACTTCTCATGAAACCAAGATTCAGCATGGTCTCCTTATTCAAGCTCTGTTAGATGCCATACATTTACCGACATCCATTGCTATCATGAAATGCAAAGCACATACGAAAGTTACTGACATTATTTCCCAAGGTAATGATCTAGCAGATCGCACAGCCAAGCTTACAGCTCAGACTCCAGACATTCCAGCTAACATGACACACACTCCAGATCCGACTACATGTATGACAGTTAAGGACCCTACTCAAGATGTCATAGATATACAGTTACATGCTACTCCCGAAGAAATCAAGAAATGGTCCGAACAAGGAGGGGTCCAGACAGATCAGGGATGGTTAACGAAGGGAAAAGCCACTTGGTTTCTCCCCGACTCTATGGTTCAAGTCATTATCAATACCGCACATAGTCCAGCACATTTAGGAGAAAAAGCTATGTTAGACAGTATCCAGAACATTTGGTTCAACAAGCATTTACGAGCTGCAGCCAAGCAGAAAGTCCGTACCTGTATGATATGTTGTCAGTTTAATCCAGGTAAAAGTGTCCCGGTGGAACAAGGTGGATTCCAACCTCCTGACCACCCTTTTGAAGTCCTCCAGATGGATTATATTCAGATGGAGCGATGTCGAGGTTTCAAGTATGTCCTTGTAGTTGTATGCGCTTTGTCCAGGTGGACAGAAGCATATCCAGTCCCAGATTACACAGCCGCGACCACTGCCAAGCAGTTGGTTCGTGAGTTCTTCCCCCGTTATGGACTCCCTAGGGTCGTATATTCTGATAACGGCCAGCCATTCTCCTCAGAGTTAATGAAGCATGTTTCCCTTTTGTTAGGGTACCAGTGGAAGTTCCATTGTGTACGCCACCCTGAAGCAGCAGGTCTCGTAGAGAGACATAACCAGACCCTGAAAATCCGCATCGCCAAAGTATGTAAAGAGAAAGGTGTGGACTGGCTAGTAGCTCTGCCAGTCGCTTTGTTCTATATGCGCATGGTCGCACATTCCAGATCAGGTCTGTCCCCGTATGAGGTCGTTTTCGGCTGCCCCCCTAACATGTGGGGTACACCCAGACCCCGAAGTATTACCGATGTTTCAAGTAATATGCTGACAGATTACCTAGCTTCCTTGATGTCTGCCCTCAACTCTTGTCGTTCACAGGTTGCCGCCGCATTTCCAGACAATACCGAGGTGGCACCGCATGAAATCGTTCCAGGATCCATGGTCCTGGTGCGAAATTTCGACCGATCAAGTCCGCTGGAGCCTCGCTGGAAGGAGCCCCGACAGGTCCTCCTCGCCACACGTACAGCCGTGAAGTTGGAGGGACGCAAAGGCTGGGTGCATCTTTCACATATAAAGAAGTTTTATGGACTGAAACCGGTCTCAAAGAACATTTCCCAGGATTCGAAGGATTACCAAAGTACTATTCTTAAGGACTGTCCCGCAAAGAACAATGATACTGCACCCTCCCTGTTAGAGAAAACTCCACAGCAGGAGTATAAGTTGAAACTCCGGTCTAGTAAAATAAGTCAGCCAGTTTGATTGTCTAAGTCCTCCCCTAGGTGAAACGGTTAGACTGTTTCTGACATGTATAAAATAGACCCCCATAGTGAGAGAGTTAGTCAAAACTCAATCCGATGTATCGTTTTTCTAAGTTTCATATTATTTCTCAGCATTATGATTGCCTGCACCAGTTATGCATTTTATCTGTATTTTCCAGTTCCTCATGTAAATACGTCTTCTAATGTTACAGTAGAGCACACGTTTAGTGATCTGCCTCCTCATGAACTCTCTTACCGCCTCGCTATGCGAAATAATTCTTTCATCCGCATGTTACATTATTCACACCAGACCAGCAATGCCACTAATTGTTGGGTGTGTGGTCGACTCCCCCCTTTCCAGACACCGAAGGGAGTTCTGCCACTCTTTCCTTATCCATTTTCACATAATGGTTCGTGTGGAGCATGGTCCACGTTAACGTCATCCTCAACAGATATGTCTTTTCTTAACAGTACATGTTTTCCAGACAAGCAAGGTCTCCCCCACAGAACCGGGTTAGATCTAGAAAATGAAGTGTATAATTTAGGTAATTATTCTTCGAATTTCATGGTCCTGAATGTTCAGTCTGATACTACTCCAGACTTACCTGCAATTTCAGTACTACCAGTCAAAGGCGAATTATGTGTCCGAAATAATGGTTCCGTACATGTAGGACATAGCGATTGTACTACTATTGTCAAGTATAGTGACAGTGGGAAATCTATTTTCAAAGCTTCACGTCATTCATATTTTATTTGTGGTCAAACCGCATATGTTCGTCTGCCCCTCGATTGGGAGGGAACCTGTTACATTGCCTTCCTACTGCCACCGGTTTTTCTAGCCCCACCCGACTAC
The DNA here is from genome assembly GCF_964261635.1 of Lissotriton helveticus. Classification (NCBI taxonomy): domain Eukaryota; kingdom Metazoa; phylum Chordata; class Amphibia; order Caudata; family Salamandridae; genus Lissotriton; species Lissotriton helveticus. The sequence goes on from NC_136068.1 coordinate 2,134,847, forward strand.
CATAGGAATTCCCACCTAGTACATACTAGACACAAGAGAAACCTCCCGATTGTCGATTATACTGAAACTACTCTAGAACAATATATAGATATCAATAAAGGTGTCTTTCCTTATTTAGGTACAGTTGTGAATAGTAAACTGATACGTAGATTAACCAGAACACTCGAAGCAGTAGTAATTGAGACTACTTCTGCTCTAAGTAATTTAACCGAAGAACAATCCTTTATGAGAATTGTCGTGCTCCAGAATCGTCTCGTCCTTGACGTCATATTGGCCGATAGGGGCGGGGCCTGTAGAGTCATCGGATCTAGTTGCTGCATTTTCATTCCAAATAACGCGCCGTCTGTTTATTCAGCTATAACCAGACTCCATAAAATTGCCCATCTGTTACACCAAGATCCAGGCACCTGGACATGGTCCGGTTGGTTCTGGACTATAATTTCCGCTTGGGGATGGAAAGTCTTGTCCTTTCTAGGTATTGCAGTAGCGATCATATTCAGCTGCTGCCTCTGTATACAATGTGGCCCTGCGATTTGCGGCATTTGTGCTACCTCTTGTATTCCTAGTCCCAAGTCCCGTTCTAAAACCCGTTCCCAGAAAATTCGAGACGAACAAATGATACTGTATGAAATGATAGATGGTATCATGAATATTGATGTTTCCTGAAGGAAACGTAGTGACAAGGAGGGAATGTGGAAAAGTAAATTTTGCCATGTTCTGTGTCCCTACGCGTCCTCCATCATATGTTATATGTGCATGATTAATATGCATATGTTATTCCCTATGTTCGATTAATGACGCAATTACAGTTGTGTCCACCTCTAGTATGCCAGTTTCCAGTTCTCGTGAATACTACGAATATCAGGCCTATGTAAAGCTACGTTGCCACGTTTCTCAGTGTGCATGTTAATGCATTGTAAAGTCCCCGTTTCTAGGCCTCAAAAGGGCCCGGACACCAGATTTCAGCTCCTGTCTCCTGAAGCCCTCGCTGAGGAGCGATACAGCCCCCACCTGTATCCTCGACCCTTCACTTATTTCCTGCCTCGCAGTGCCCGGCTCAGCTTGGCTCTGCCTCTGAGTCTGCCAAGAGTATGTTATGATTCGAGTTATCAGTACAGCCCTCCTTCTCTGCATTCCTAAAGCTACTGAATCGCATCAATAGTTTCCGTCATTGTCTAGCCTCTACGTCTCCATGTAAGAGAAATACTGCATTTAATATTCTTCATCACGCACTACATGTAGAATAATGCATGCTCCAGTCTTAGAGTCTGTTCGCCTTTACCCCGATAACTTTTGGATTCCATCAACATGTTCTCTAAACATCAGATACTAGATACTGCTTAGGTACATGTCGCCCTGACTCTCCAGACTTCAGTCTCTGCTCCTAGCACAGAGTTCATAGCCCCCAGCTTCTCCTAGTAACACGTCATTGCCAGTTTGCGCGCACCATCAGGTTAGAGGTCCCGGCTCCTTAGGTAGCCCCCTCCATGGTTTCCACCCCATTCATGACATATTCTGTTACGTTTGCATCACATGTCTATGTATACGCCTCTGTTACACCTACTTTCACCCTTATCTTTCGCGACTGCTTTTGATCACACCCACTGCTCCGCCTATCGTATGTATTGTAATGCAACTGTTTTAGTATATATGATCGTGTATTGTTATTAAATGTTAGCGCGCTCATCCCAGATCCAGCCCCAGCAGCTGCTGGGCCCTGCCATCCTATTCCTATGCAGGTTGTCCCGTTCCTGTCCTTATGCTGTATTAAAACCTGCAAAACTCCTACTACCTCGAATCTTGACTCTTATTTATTGAGCTATCTGTTATTCATTTATGCATTCAAAAAGAGAGGTATTATTTATTTATTTACCACAGTTCAACAAATTGATTCCCAGGGTGGCAGATTCCCATGTCAAAAGATGCATGATATGCACTATAATAATCCAGGAATAGGTACCCCATCCCAACAGGCCATTCTGCACCTCCAGATTTGCCCTTTGAAGTCCTGCAAATGGATTTCATAGAAATGGAACAAGTGGGCAAGCTGAAGTATGTCTTAGTGGTGGTTTACACCTTTAATAGGTGGGTGGAGGTTTACACTCTACGACATAACACAGCCCTAAGTACTGCAAAAAAACTCCTGAAGGAGCACTTCTCAAGATTTGGTTTGCTCGGAGTGCTCTGGAGCAACAATGGGTCACACTTCATTGGTCAAGTGATGGACCTGGCCTGCAAGGTCTTGCAGATAAAGCAAAGGTTTCATGCTGCCCACCATCCACAGGCTGCAGGCCTAGTGGAAAGATACAATGGTGTCTTGAAAGGAAAACTGGGAAAGGTATGTGCTGAAACAAAATAAAAAATGGCCTGATGCTTTGCCCATAGCTTTGTTTTCAATGCACGGTACTGAACACTCGAAAATGGGTTTGTCCCCATTCCAGGTAGTTATGGGGAGGCCTGCAAATGTATGAGATGTACCTAGACCTATTACATTTTGTGAAATTGAATATCCTCTGCTTGTTAATTATTGTGACCAACTGACTAAAGAATTGTGTTGGATTCATTCACAGGTGAAGGCCAATCTCCCTCCTCGTGTTGAATGTTCAAGGTCATAATCCGAAGCCTGGAGACTAGGTCTTCACCAGTCACTTTCAGAGAAAATCCAGTCTTGAGCCATGCGGACCGGTTTAAGTGCTACTTGCCACTCAGACTGCTCTAAAGCGCATGGGACACAAACATTGGATGAAAGCTCCATTGCCTTTGTTCTAGGATCAATGTGTGAAGCAAGAAATTTCTAAATTCGAAAATGAACAAATTCCACAGCAAATATCTTTGTGAGCTGATTTGAAGTAGGCGCAGTTGTGCATCCACTGGTCAACTTCACTTCCGTTGAGCCTAAATGGATACCAATACCTCTATTTGAGCATCCGGATTGTGATTCGCCTAGGTAACATGTGTGACCTAGGACTGCCGAAAACTATAGACTTTGAATGAAAAATTATCTCTGGAGAGATAGCAACCCATCGGTGGTCAAGATTGCCAATGTCTGGACCTGTACATAAGCTTGCCAGTGAGGCTTTTAAGTAAAGGACACTGGGAACTCTTTGGGATATTCCTTGGTAGAATAGATAGGGATTTTTTTAAGGAGGCGTTAGCCACGTTACTTTGCTTTTGGCTGTTAAGTGTTTTTGATTTGGTTCTCTTTTTGGAAAAGATAAGGGGAAAAAAGAAGAATGTCTGAGCATACAGACAAAATATTAGGAGAAGCATCACTCATCAAGAACAGGTATTTGTACATCACGTACAAATACAATATGGTTAAGACTAGGAGTATTGAACTGAGACAGTTTGGGAAATCACCCTCCGATTTATGGCACGAGAAAAAGACTCGTGTCTGGTATACAACAATTTTGGACCAAGAAAGTGAAAATTATTGTGCTTCTATGTCTTTTGATAATAATATTAGGAACACTGGGGTTGTTCTGGTGGTTAGAAGAAAACCACCAAGTCTCTGAATCAGTGGCATCAGTCACCATGCCAAAGCATCAGTACATAACCCTTGCCCCTCATAAGTAAGCACACTGCTTGCAATATGTGAATAATACATTCATTCAGGTTTTACATAATGTCCACCTTGAATACAATGCCACAGCTTGTTGGATATGTGGATACACCTTCAGTCAAAAGGAAGGCACCTCTTATTCCTCTACCTTTCTCCTATAATGGGTCCTGGGGGAATTGAATTTTGCTTATATCAGTTACTAATACAGCAGTACAGAGCGGGTTTAGGGATCACCATTATTATCTATGCTGGCCAGATGCTGTTAGAATCTATGGCACTATGGAGGAGAAGGAGGAATTTACAGGCTATGATAGCTCCTCTATGCTATTATCCTTTAATGAGAGAAAACTGTCCAAGGTGGCTATGATACCCATACCTGTGCATGCCCATAACGCCCCCTATTGTGCTCAAGGTGAAGGGCCCCTTGTTGTTGGGAATAGTATTTGCTCCCATACAGGAATATTAATTTGCACTAGTTCTCCATCATTTGCAGATTCACAAAACACCAGTTTTGTTTGCGAAATCAGGCTTATGTCTGGCTCCCTAAAGGATGGTCAGGCAGATTCTATATTACATTTATTCATTCTCCCACTTACCTTTCACAATCTGATTATCACAGGACACCGACTTAATAAACAGGAAGTACAGGTTGACCAGACAGACACCATCCGGCAGCAATTTATTGATGCAATGAAGGGTATAGTGCAGTTTTGGGGTCCTATGTCCAATAGTGAACAAGTGCGCCAATTGATCAGAGTAGTGGAAGCTGTTATTGAGAATACTGGTGCACTCAGTAACATTACTGTAGAAATGCAAGCTACCCGTCTTGTTTCAATTCAAAACCGGATTGTATTAGACATTCTTTTAGCAGAGAAGGGTTGGGTATGCAAATTAATTGGCAGCTCCTGCTGTGTATATATCCCAGATAACGCTCCTAATGTGAATGTGGCCATTCAAAAACTTTGCTTTTGAAATACATCAGGATACTGGACACTGGACTTGGTCGGGTTGGTTTAGAGAAGTACTGCTCACATGAAGTTGGAAACTATTAGTGATAGCCTTGGTTATAGGAGGGATTATTTTAGGGTGCTGTCTATGGGTCAGTTGTTTTCCCGTGTGTTGCAGTATGCTCCTTTAAGCATGCAAGCCCCCTTCAGTTTCTGTTCTACAGCAGAATATGCTTATGATGCAAGAAGAAGAAATATGGGATATTAGCGTTTGTGCCCTCACCGATTAGCCTTCTTACAAAAGCCCATTTATTTCTTATTTACTCTTAACAATTTTATAATGGAGAATATCTGAAAATGACGTACTGTCATAATATGAGTGACCAAATCAAATTATCAATTACTGATTCTATAGGTTAGTGATAGCAGGCAACTGGTAAATGTTGAACTCATGTTCTAGGACCATTTGAGGAAAATGTTATATAATATGAACATAAATACAGATTTTTTTTTTAAATCCACCCGACTTTGTACAACATTGTTTAAGGAATTTACCATGCATGTTCTGAAATTGTACATTCTTTTATTTTATTCTCTCCATGTCCTTGTAAAATACTAAGCGGTTGTAAGAATAATTACACTTTGTTAACATTTTGTGCTTCTCTGAGAAGGAAAGTTACGCTGATCTTTTTCCATTCAATCTGCAAATAAGCGATGCTTGTGATCACTTACCTTGAAAATGTTGTGTGGATAGCTATTCTTTTTGTATGTATAACTGGAAGAAAATTCCCAATGGATGCGGGGGTGGGAAGTGAGGTCTTTAGGCAGACTTGTTTGAAGTATTCTATAAATATGAAAGGATAATTCTTTGTTGTTATTCATTACCAACAGGTAACAGCTTTTTCCTTGTTGGTCTTACATCAGCTTAAGCTTGAATAAACCAATCTTTTACTTTTGACTCCATGTAGTCCTTTTGAATTTAAAGTGGACAAGAGCTGCATTTCTCAGCAGGGAAGGGATGAAAGGCAGACAGATGGATGAGAGGTAACCAGAGGCCCAATGATCTGGCTTTAGCTCGAGAATCCTGTTGCTAAAAAGGCGAGCGACATCAAAGGGCATGTCTATCAAACTGGACATCTGCTGAGAAGCCTCAACCAGGCGTAGCGTCTTACAGCTGCCAAAGTGGCAATCATTCTGCCCAGTGAATCAGTGGCATCCAGTCCAAATCGTATGGTGACTTTGGCTCAGACTCTCCCATCTGCTACTGCTTGAGAGAGAACGGCCCGGGCCTCCTCCGGGCACTGAAGCAGCACCTGCACTAGCGTATCCAGATAGAATGGGAGAAGCAGCCCAAGAGGCATGCAGTATTCACTGACTGCGATGCCAAGCTGAAGGGAGAGAACATTTTCTTCTCAAGATAGTCCAGCTTTTAGGATTCCCTATCTGGGAGAGCAGAAGGGAAAGAGCCCTTTGACGAAGAGGCCTTGACTACCAAGCTCTCAGGGGAGGGGTGTTTAGTCATAAACAGTAGTTTACCCGGAGCGGGCAGTGGGCAATCACCTTATCCACAGGAGCCCCTGTCCTGGGACGACTGCGAGGGCTTCATTAAACTGAGAAAAGGGGTTCAGAAGAAGCCGCAGGCTGAAGGACCTCTGTCAGAAGGTTAGTTCTGACTGTCACCGTAAGGAGCTCGAGGCGGAGGACCTCGGCTGCCTTTCTCATCAGCAAAGCATAGGAAGCTTGCTCCTCTGAAACCGTGGTAGGGGGGAGAAAGCAGGCCAGTGTCAGGAGAAGTGTCCAGACCACTGGCATCACCCAGGTCCGTTCTCCAGTCCAGTACCTCAAGCTGGTCAGTTAAAGAATCCAGCAGCCCTTCCCAGACCTCTTCCTCACCTTCTGGCTCTAAAGGAACGCCAGGCATGAACATTGGAACGACGTGGGTCCAGCCCCATGTCCACTTCGGGGACAGGGTGGGCACCAAGCATAGGAACGGTCTACGCCGGGAGCGTGTACGCCGAGGACGGTCAAGTCAGATCGAAAGACATTGATCCGGACCAAGGCCTGGACCCACGTGGACCCTTCAGTGCCAGAGCTGACGGCGTTGAAGTCCCAGAGCCTCCAACCGACTCCGCAGAGCCCAAAGGAGCGCCAGCTGAGCCAGGCTGCATAATATGAGGTACAAGGCCTCATAGAAATTCTGAATTTGGGCAGGATAATGTTCTGGCTTCCGAAAAAGGAGGAAGGTGAGGAGCAGTCTCATTAGTAGGCTCCAGAGACAGAGCCTCTGAGCGACGACGTTCAGGATCCCACGTCGTGTCTGCCAACCAATGGGGATAAGTCAAAGGACGCCTGTATTTTGACTTTTTGTGTTTCCCTGACATACCTGAAGATCTCCCCAACAACTTAGAGTGCGAGGAGCGTGGGCTCTGCAATAAGTCTGCCAAGAGGGCCACTAGAGAAGAAACAGCCAAATATAGCACAAACATCTATCTCAAATCTAGTCAAAGTTTAGCCCAATGTCAGAAGTGCGCAAACACTGCTTTCTTTAGGTCTCGTCCAGGCAGCGCTGGCACGGTCTCTACGAGACATGCTGCACTTAGGTATGTACTTGAAGCTCGACCCACTATCTGCCCATATTTTTCAGTGGCTTGTGTCAATGTCCTTTGTAAATGTTGGCTTCTACTTTGTTAAGAAGCTTATTAGTCCCTCCTTAGTACCACCCTGTCTTCGGTTGTTACCTTCTATTACGACTGACACTTTTACATGTTTTTTTACTCTGGAGTTTATTAGCAGTTCCGAAAACTATTTACTTAATGTACACAGCATGCACTGGATGCCAGTTTCAGTAATGGTGGCTGCTTCATCGCATTTTCAATTCTTTTATACACACCCTGCACGTAAATCTGCTTGGATGCTTCCTAATTTGTGTCCCCATCTTTGCCCTTCGTGTGCCTTGGTTTTTTGTTTTTTAACCGAAGCGTTGAGCTGTAAAATTTAAATCAGCTCGGTCGACCCCAGCGCTGACCGAACAACAAACATTTCCCAACAGTACACCTTAGATCACCAGGGTGAAGAAAACTTTTTCCAATTGTTCCAAAGTCAGACCAACCAGTCTCCAAGAGCTGACATGTTGATATGGTTGCACACATGAATTTCCTGTTTACATACTGGGTACATGCATTACTTGTTTTTTGTTTTCAAGCCCCCCATGCTACGCTTTTACATTAATAGAGACCACGCCCCTTCCTTTAGACGAGCTGCATCTAGAGAGAGGTCTGCGGCTGCCATTAGATTGAAACCACGGCATGGGGCGCATTTACCGAAAAAGCACATGTTCGTTTGCTTTCCGCCCGGGGTGGGCCAGGTCCCGGGGCATTAAAAAAATATATATAATAATGAAGGGGGCACACAGGCCCCCCCCCTCCTGGGACTCAATATTGCCCTGGGGACCACCTCCTCCCCTGGGCTTTTTTTTTTAATGAAAGCCGTACAGGCCTTTACCCCTGCCCCGGAAACCACCATCTCCCCAAAGATTACAGTTTTATAAGTGGGGGGGCGCTTAGACCTTCCCGAACCCCGGGAGTGTCACCTACCCGGGGCTTCATCTATAAACAAAACCGGGAGGATGTGGATCGGTCAGCCCCAGGGCCAGCCACTTCACTGGGGCTTCCAATTTAAATAATGTGAGGGGGGGCACATAGACCCCCCCCCGAAACCCTGGGGACCACCATCTCCCCGGGGCTTCACCTATAAATAAAATGGGGGACCCAGGAGACCCGACCCCACCCCACTCCGCAGGCCCGGGGATCGCTACCTCCTGGGGGCTTTCAATTTACATAATGCAGGGGTGGCAGCAAGGACTCTTCTCCCCCCCCCCCCATGGCAGCTCTGGGGACCACCACTGCGGGTGCAACAAGGCCCCCTCGCAGCCCTGGGGACAACAACATCCATGTGGCTAAAACACACAATGGACTGGGACTTACTGGAGGTAACAGGAGGAGTTGTTGGCCCCCAAGGACGTCCTTGTGGGGCAACTACTGCTCCTGTTACTGTCAGTAAGCCCCACACTGCGGGATTGCTGAGAGGTCTTCATTGCCCGCCTCCTTCCTCTACCACTCTGAAAACACACCTCCTGGTGCACTATTAGTTGGGGCAATTAAGTACCTTGGGGCGAATAACCCCATGAATAAGTCCCACACAGCAGCATTGCTAAGAAGTCTTTGGAGACCACGCCCACTTTCTCCACCACTCTGCAAACGCGTCTCCTGGCGCACTATTGATTGTGTGATTAAGTCATCTTGTATGATGAGGGACCTTGGGAGCCAAGAAGCCCTCCGGGTACTTTCTATAAGTCCTACCCAGGGGGATTCCTGAAAGCTTGTCAGAGACCACACCCCACTTTGCAGGCGCCATTCCTACTTAAAAAACCCTCACTGAAAAAACAAAGGTTATAGAGAAGTTATAGGTAGGAAATGGAATTTAAAAAAACCTTAGAAATTCACTGAAAAAAACCTAAGGATACAGGGACGTTATAGTTTGGCTGACATTACATTCATATAAAACCAGAGAAATTCAGCAGTCAGTTAGCTGAGCCAACACTAACTCGCGCACCCGCAACGCACTGCTTATGACCTCACATATTACAATCACTAGACATGGTCAGTGACATCACAGATGACCAAATCAGTTTAATCTGGGAACCTTGGTGCCTCCCACTCCTCTTTCCTGTTTATTTAAACAAACACTTCTAAAGCCGCTACCGGCTTGCGATAGTATTTGACTCCCAGAACAACTGGCAATACTTAATTCCAATAGTATGCAAATATGCACTGTAATTGACCCCTTTTTGAGCTAAAAATGATCACACATAGGCAGACAAAGAAACTAAGCTGGCCTCTCTGCCATGGGATTGAATATTACGGTTTTAGTCACAGTTCTGTCAGTCAACTCCAGATTAATCTGTGCCTGAAAAGACCAGGTAGCTTTCAAGAGCTCTCCAGGCGTTTAATTAGAAACACAAGCCCCTGCCTCCCCCTGGCACCAAACAGTGCTGGATCTCATGACCTAGACCCATGTACACATTAGCGGTCAGCGGTTTTGTGAAAAGATATGAAGGTTCAATACTCATAACAGGAGACATTTTCACATTACATGTAGCCTGCCATTTGAAAATGCGTCTCTCTCTCTCCAGCAGCCACCCCTCGTCATAATTCGAACCTGTACACTTGAAGTCTGTTTCACCAAGTTGTTCCAATCACCAGAGCACCCATTTAAACATCAGTTACAACTGGTAACCGTGCCAATGTGTGAGGTAATTCAGAGGGCTTGCTCGACGTTGTTGTTTCTTCTAAAATAGAAATATTTCTTTGTGTATTTAAAGAGGCGGCTCCACAGCGCACAATTCATTACAGGCTAAGGATAGTACCTGAAAAGGGTGCCCTGCTCTTCGTCTTGGTGGTAGTCACATAATAGCCATTTCTGGTAACAGCCTGAAGTAATGTAATGTATGTACGTGTCTTGTAAAGCGCACTGCTGCCCGGAGGCGTTGTGGCGCTGTAGACCGCTGGGGAACCCATCCTGGCTATCCCTGTGAGATGGTCCCTACTGGGTATCTCCAAGGTGAAACCAGGCATCCCCGGCGAATGTGGGGGGCCGTTGTAGAGATGAGGCAAGCTAATGCCCAGAGTTGCAGAGTGTGATCCCTGGTTAGAGTAGGCACCGAGGCGAGAATTATCGAGTCCGCTGACCCTGGTCCACGACCCTGCCGCGTCGGGAATTGAACGCTGGTCCCGGGCCGTTCTCTGCTTCCGGGTCTGCCGCCCCAAACCAGTGAGCCACACCACTCCGCTGCGCCTTGGTCCTCAGTGATGTAACATCTTAACAAACCTGCAGCAATACAGCTTTTGCAACATTACTTTTATTGCTGGACTCATCCGCTAGGAAATGGCAGGTGAGATAGGTAGAGATGATTTTCGGTTACAGAGTAACACAAGCATTGGCAAAGCCAACTGATCTTGCCTTGAAACCCTATAGGCTTGGCCAGGGCCTTTTGTTCATGCTGTATCCGCAAAAATGCGGATGTTGTATACCACAAAAAGGGGGTGGGGGGACGGACAGAAGGAGTAATGGTGCATCCATGTCATTTTGTAGGCATGCACACATGCCCTATGACGTGTGAGGGACACAGGGAGCATTTTTCATTTATGATCCATGATGGATTGACACATTGTAAAATATATATCAAAATAAAGTAGCATAAGAGGACTTACTTTGAAAACAGAAAAGTCTGCGTTACTTTGCTGCCCATTTCCTCCAAAACAAATAAATATATTGGAAAAAATCAAGAAGTGGACAGTGATGTGGGGCCTTCATGGGATTGCACCAGAGGAGTGAGTGGGGGTAGCAGGTTGGACTTCGTAATGGAAAACATGAGGGAAGGAACAACAAGGAGGACAGAGGGAGAAGCACACTATGGAGAAAACAACTGGGGCGAAGGGAGATTCCCATGGGTGTGAGGAGACAGAGCGTGAGGAGAGGAGCACCTCAGAACGAGAGAGCAAAGAGGAGTCTACAGGGGAGTCCAGAAGCACAAAGATCAAAGAGCTGTGGGAGAGAAGCACATGAGAAGGCAGCTGGAAGGGTCAGCAACGGACAGGCTTGAAGCCCATTGCAAGTTCTTGGGAAGATGACAAGAAGTCGTTTGCAATGAGACAGCTTGCGGTGTCTGGTAGGGTCAACGGAACAAGCATTTGCAATGCAGTAGGTCTTGCTTTTGCGAGAGTTTATGCTATTTGCATTGTAAATTACAATGCCATTTATTTATCTGGTTTGGTCATTAACTCATAAATAAAAGGCATTGTCATTTACAATGCCAATAGCTCAAATTGTTGTGAATGCAAGACCTCGGCAGCCATTGTCGCAAGCGGCTTGGAAAGTGAATGAGCTCATAGCGCGCTGAATGCTGCAGGAAAGCAGGTTGTGCCTGTAGTAGGAGAAACTTAGTAAAGAAAATAGTGCTTACAGACTAAATCGGACATCCGTATAACAGAAGTAAAAGGGCCAGTCCCCATGGGAGGTTACAAACGAAGACAAGGCAGTACTAAGGAGGGACTAACAAGCATATTGACGAATCAGAATCCAGCATTTACAAAGGAGAATGACACAAGCCAATTAAAAATATGGGGGGAGAGTAGGCGGAGCTTAAATTCCATACTCTAACACGCTGTGCCTCGCAGAGCAGTGCATGCGCTGTCCAGGCCCGACCTAAAACGGACTGCACAGGAGGGGGTTGAAAGCAGATCAGGGAATATAAAGACAAACAGAACAAAACCTGAACTAGGTCTAAGATGGAGGACCAGTAAATCTATAGGAAGCACTGTTTGGAATCAAACTTTAGTTGTAACCCTAAAAGAGGCTCCGATGCGAACCCAAAGGGCTGAACAGAACCATCTTGCTATCCATTACAAACCACATTAAGGTTCCCAGACTTCTCTTCTGTTGTGTAGGAAGGAAGGATGTATTGGCCTTTGACATGCAATACGAATTGTAAATTAAGTAGTATACGAACTTGAGTGTTGCACTTCCAGGCGGGGCTTGCTGCTGGGTGGCAAACTGTGCAGATGTGGCAGACTTTGCAGACTGTCCAGAGGTAGAAAGTCCAGGTGCCAAACCCTGCTGTGCCTTAGTTTGCCCATTTAAACCCCCCAGTGTCATCACCAGAGGGTTTTCTGTCCTCACTGTTGCCATATGCAGAAAAACTAGAAACAAACTTTTCAATACAGTTCCAGGTGCCCCTGGCGAGGGGACACAGTGAGAGGAGCGCAGAAATCACAATGGTCCAGTAGTGAGCACAAAGAAGATCTGCAAGTCCGATAAAGGCACACTTTCACTTATTCCAAATGTTGATTTATCTGTATGAAGAAGCTCAAACCACCTGTTGAACGAAAGCACAAAATTAGAAAATAAATCAAAGAAAAACCACGAACAGTAAAATCAAAACTGAGCCAAACAACGAGGCACCAATCCTAATCAGAGCAAGTCAACACAAGCACAGTTGATAGTTAGAAACAGCTCTCAAAATATGAGTAAGACTAAGGAACATTTATCGAAGGTGAATAATCTAGCCTGTAAAATGTAGATCAATACACAATACAATGAATATAATTCGCTACATACTAGGAAGGCAAAGAGACAACACAGATTCAAAATCACAGGGCCCCCCAAACATCAAACTCACAAAAGAAGTGTAGAGAGAATCTCAAAAGACTGGTTCGAAAGGAAATCTGTCCGTGCACCACAAAATCTTGAGTTCCTGCATTAGGAGTAAAACCTTTTAAATGACTCCTGCCTCAACACAGAATAGGCCTGGCGTACTGAATGAACCCCAAGCTATGTCCCTCAAAAAAGCTCCATCTCAGAAAGCAGAAGGTAGAGTTCCTTTATAATACCGCCCACATATGAAATCAGCGAGGAAGTCTGAAACAGCCAAACTTCATGACATTAACGCCATTCAGACAGTTTGGTTGCCTACAGGCATTTATGATTTGGAAGAAGGTTTCAGAAACACCCAGAGGAATCAGAATGGCTCCCCAAAAGACTAATCTACCTACATAAAAAACAACATTGTCATCTCCCAGATAAGACTCCTAACTGAACTGAAATGAAAATATGTTAATATTGGGAAATGTGATATCAATGCATGTCACGCTATATGTGCCTATAATAATGAACCTGCTTCACCATTGTTGATGGCACACATATTGACCTCCCCCTCAACCATTGAGTCAGAAGTACATTGTCAGACAGGCCCTGCGACCAAGGCCTGAAGCAACCAATGGACAGATCAACGGTGGGGTGACACTTAATCCTTAAACGAGCAAACAGGAACCCCAAATCAATCCCACAGATAGGCAGCGAAACCACAATGGTCTTTGGAGAATGGCCCCAATAAAACACGTTTGGCCGGAGGGGAACGCATTCCCAAAGCACTATAAAGTCAAATGCCACACTAAGTTAGGAACACTCAGCTAAACAGAACACAGCATGCACACTACACGCAGTGATTATGCGCTCTCCATGCAGGATACCTGGACATGTACCCACTCGCCCCACACTGTGGCCACACAAGGTCGAGACCCACCTGCGCTTATCAAATGACCAGATATATGGCCTTGTAATTAGGCCCAGATTTCTGTCTCCGAAGCAATGTACAAATTACTTTATGATGCTTCATGTAATGTATAAAATAACGGCTGAAACCAATGCGCTTTGAGACAGTCTTCAGAGTCGGACTGTCGCCTGCTCTCGCGACAGCTGAATTTAATTAAACCAACTATTCCGGTTTTGCCAAGCCCCTCTAGTCTTATTTTTTCAAGGCAAATTCACATTTGAGCAACAAATATACTACTCAAGGGGACTGACAACGAGCAGCACCAAACCGACTAAGTAGATACAATGTATTCATCATGTCTAAAAACGTACAAATATTTAAAAAAAAAAAAAAGAAAAAAAAGTACATTAAAGGATCATCTTAAAGAACAGAAAAATAAACGTTAATTAATGTTGCAGAAGCTTCTAGGCGGGCTTTGCTGCTTCGGAAATAAAACTCTCACTAAAACCACAAAGAATGTCCTGTTCTTTACCCACGTCATGTCATCCTGTTCATTATAAAGGTAACACGACTGCAACCACGTGAGGGTTTGTGAAAAGTTACAGACTATCCGCATGCCAACTAGTCACATCCTGAAACTAACATTTATTGATTTTATTTTATAAGATTTATTTATATTTATTCTTTTTTTCTCCTAGCGGATCTGCGGTGCCAGTGGCTTGTGACCTATTTCTACGATTGGGGAGCATTCGACTTGCATTTAAGGTCCCGGGTCGACTTTTCCCTCCTTCAGGACCCCCTGCAGCCTCATTAAACGCTCTGCAACCTGAATAAACTGAATTTAACCTCTGCGCCATATCATCTACAGATCCCGTTTACAAGCCGCACCCCGCCTGAGATCCGGAGGCTGAATATCGCCATCTTGCTTAGGTGGCAGTCATTTCCACCCTTCCCATAACCCCATCGCTGCTTCAGATGATCAGGGGGATTCGTCCTCGCTGCTGTACAGAAGATCCTGCATTCTTTTTACACTTCACATGGCAGAAAGACACTACAAATGATAACTGGCAGCACTAACAGATAGATCTTTTGTAAAAGTTAGACATTGTATGTATGCTATAGTAAGCACAATTGCCCAATCTGATTATTTATATTTGTTAATGTTTTCATCAGATTTACGTTTGTTAATGTTTGCTTAAAGGTTTGTGCCAAACTGGCCGTCAAAAGTTTCTTGGTTATGGAATTATGAAGCGCTCTGATAGGGTCATGGCCACGCTATATAAAACTCGGAGTAAATAAATGAATTGAAGACATTGTGGGGCCCAAGCTGAGAACACTTTTGTCATATCTAGGAAAGAATTTTGGAGCCTGGCATAGACAGGCATAAGCAACAAGTAGCTCCCATAAACAAGGATATCCTATTTGAGAGGGAGTGCCCTGGTTAACGGGTACATTGACTGGCGAAATGAACAATAACATAGCATGCGAATAAGCGGATGCAACATATAAAATTACACCTAAAAAAGGATTACAGTTGAAACTCAGCAGCCATCTTGGGAGAGTCAACGTGTGCATACTAAATGGGAGAGTAAGTCTCATTCGCAATGGTAACCATCTCCGAGTGAGATAAGATAAGAGGTTTATTTTTGCTTGATTAATTAAAATCTTTGCAAATACATAATAAAAATTCCCATTGTACACAAATTATTACATTTAAAGACAACATTAAAAAAGATCAATAAAATATTCCCATTTTGTGCAATTGCTGCTTTAACCAGTTTGTTGCTTCGAACGTTCTGCGCCAGTGCTGAACGTTCGAAGAAACGGGTGCAGCCACGTCGGCCAACGGACGTGCGCACTACCAAGGTAGTGCTCGCGACGACCGTTGGCCAACGGCAGCACTCAAGGGGTTATAAGACAATACTCATAAATTCTTGTATTTCAAGTAGTGCTGAACTGACAATAACTACCATTACTTTCCAAGCTGCATGACACCTCTTAACCAAGTTCATTGTTCAAATTAGAGACTTGGTCATTTAAAGTTCGGGTGCAATTAAAGTAAGATATTAAGTTAATTTTGCATATGAGCAGCATTTTCTTATCCTTTGGGCAGTAAGTAAAAACACTGGTACAACTATAAAGTGTTATTATTCATTTCTTGGGAGCTTCCTCCTGAAGCCCTTGTACTCTTATCTTTAATGTATAACGACAGTTTTTTAAGTCTCTTGGTTACAGTCTCAAAGAATTTTGTTAGCCGACAGTTAAGGTGGATGTCAACAGGGTTGAAGCAAAGGTTCACTGCCTGCCTACAGGACCGGATGCCGTAAAACCTGAAGAAGGGACGTTAGAATGTGCATCTTATATCCTTTAAGTTGGGACAATTGCAAATTACATGACTAATGTCCTCCTTCCCGCATAAACGACAAGTCGGAATACCTCCTCTACTATCCCATGGTGGGAGATGGGGTTTAATCGCAATTACCCCCAAACGAGGCTTCAAGATGTTTTCCTTTGTTCTTATTTGGACTCCTGCACTTAGTTAGGCTTGGGATTGGGTCCTTGCATAGTGACTGAGCTCTATCCAGCTGTGTGCCTTTTTAGTAAGAATTGCTTTGTCTTCTAAAACAGATAACATGGATGTTGTTTTTTTCACTGCTTTTTGTTAAAGGAAAGATGATCTGTTGGAACGGCCCAGAGTTCAGGCAGGCCCAGTGGAGTCAAACAAGTAATCCCTGGCTGAGCATTTTTCTTGATGAAGTAAGGCGTTCCAGAGGTGGGAGTTTAGAGATCCTGCCTCAGCACTTCAGATTTTATGCCAACTTTTAACATAAGCACTCCTTTCCACCGTTTGTCTTTGGACCTCAAATTCCAGCCGTATTTGGGCCGGGGAGACATTTTCTTTGAGTGGGGTACTAGTACTGAGAGATTCTGGATACCTGCAGCTCACGACCTTCTAGTGCAGTCAGTAGTGCTGGTCAACCCTGAGCCCTGCATCCTATCGTGCACCAACACCAATACCCAACTACCTCTCCGCCCCACTACATTGAAATCACATCCTTCTCACCTAACTATGGCCTCACATGGCCCGCAGTGGACAGAAATGGTCCCAACTACAACCACATAAAACTTCTGCAATCCCTCCAAACATGCCACGAAAAACAACAAGAACAAACTCCTCAAACATCCAGAAACACTAATTACAGACATTTACTACAGCTCAAAGCATGGGGGCCTTATAACAGACATCTTCTACACCAAGAAACCTGCCAAATTGAGAAAACACGTCCTACAGCACCTACATGTAACTAACACAATTAACATTCCATATGGATTCAAAATCACTAGCTCCCCCATCTCAAATGTTTGGCGGTGAACTGTTCAGATCTATAGAAACAAAACCTCTCAATCTTCGACCGCCACTTCCCCTCTCTGTGCACCTCCTTGCCATCAGTTCTCAAGCTCAATCTACCTGCCACCCCACAGAACATATCCACACACTCTCCTAACCAAGCCGAACGCCCCACACACCAACTACACCCAATACATCCACCCCTTCCTTAATCCCTACGAAACTATGATCACACCACAAGAATTATCTTCCCCCATCAAGACCCAGTTCCCCTGCAAATTCGGCCCAAACAACCACACCTGAATCTTCAGTCCCTGAACTACCCTCATCCTAACTCACGAGGACCACCAGTCTTCCATACTCTGCGCCCTAGAGCCATGCACATCTCAACTGATCCCCATAATCACCCGCCTGGAACTCAAAATCAATACTATACTGGAAGAAATCGCCTCGCTACAAAAGGACATCAAGACCTGCCCAAACTCGCTTCTTAATCACACGACCACGCTAAGCAATGATCCCGTCACTCATATGCACTTTAACTCCTCACGCTCCACCACTTCGTACACTATGCCTTTCAATCAATATCACCTTAAACCCAGACGTACCATGACCGGAATGTCACAACTAGAAGAGGAAATGCTGAGCAACACATACATCAATCCCAACTAACCCTCCAACACAAAGATTCTGGCCATCCTTGCCACTGGTAGGATCCCTCGCTCTAATCGCCCTTCTACGCCACCAGCCCAGCTCACTCCCACCCAAGCTCACTCAATCTGAACCAAAAACATCTAAATGTTTTCGGACTGAAAGCTGCTGATCACTCATACCCCATTACTGATCTCCTCGCCCCACCGGACTTTCAATCATTGCAGGCCTGTCGCTTGTTGCGGCTGATTTTTGTATCGCGATTTGTGGCAGCGCCACTTTTTTCGCATTTCTGTTTTGTATTTTTTCTGTCACGTTGGTTTTACGCAGTCATTTGGCGGGTTATACTGCTACTACCGCATGGTGCCGCCGGGTTGGGAATAAAACCTTAAAGTGGTGTTATTTTGTCGCGATGGACTTCGATGTGCAAAGTTGTGTTACGCTGATTTTACAATGTTTATCACACGTTCTTGAGAATATCCCCCTATGTTTTTTAAAATTTTGAAGCCAATCGCATTTTTGCATAATACGTGCTGTGCAATTTCCATGATAAATGTTCACATGGCTCAACTCGTCCCTGGGCTCTGAGAACCAAGGCGGGCCCTTAACTCTGCACTCCCAGTTGTGATCTTATCCACATTTTCTTCATTACAGCGTAGAACAGTTACTCAAGTCTCCCCCCTCTCAGTATCGCAGTATCTGGTTTGAGATTCAGGCCGGTTTCCACAGGCCTCATAAGGTCAACTGTTTCTACTTTTGGTTTTAATAAGGAAAACTGTGCCTTAGCAACCCCATGAAGTTGTTCAAAACTTCCTGTGCATTTTTTTTCAATAAAAACAAATGCTCAAATAATTCATTTTTCCAGTTCCAGCACTCAGTCCTAAGAAAGTCCATGTTCTTTTGATAACTGCTTTTGCCTGCCATGCCCCAGTCTGGCTGAAGCAAGTGATAGTGTAGGAGGATGGATATCGGACTAGGGTTACCCCCAACTGTTTGCCTAGTGTTTAGCTGGTTTTCGACTTAGTTGGCCTGGGATCCTGCTAACCAGGGCCCCAGGCTATCTGCTCTCACTGTAAAATGGACTCCATGTACTTTAGGTACATACCTAATTGGATGTTGGGTCACCTTGTGAGCCCCTGCATAGTGTACCATAGGTACCCAGGGCATAGGTGCATCCAAGGCCTACCAGGGGCTGCAGCATGAATTATGCCACCCCTGGCTGGCCATCCAGATTGTCACAGCTGGCTGATCACTCAGCTGGGGCAAGGTTGTGTAATCACCCCTTGCTTAGATATAGTATCCCTATACCTACCATTATATATAGACACATATATACCTATAAGTCACTCCTATGGCAGGCCTTAACAATCCTGAATGCAGAGTGCTTGGTTTTATGTGAGAGGGTGCTCTAGCATGAGCTGAGCCGGTCTGCAGCTTTCGGAACCATGTCCTTATAGCTGTTCTATGATATAGCCATACCATATACTCTTAAGTGCATTATAATCCTCGTGGTTATTGCTAACTTTGGTTTGGCTCTATCAAAACATGTCGTGTAAGGTGTCATATGCTTTGGAATACTACCCCCTCGCCAGTTCTGGCGGCGGGGGTAGCATTCCACCCTTCTAGAGGGTTAAAGATAACCAGAGCCTCAGCATCACAAAATGGATGCTGCTGCCACAGACAGAAGTCTGACCACCTGCTGCTGGGAGTTCTTCCAGCGAGGGAGGCTTGGACAATACATTTCCTGCCTTGGGAGGTGCTACACCACCCAGACAGGCCTTAGTGTATTGGGGCAGGGAGGGCTGAATGAAATGAGATACTGCCTGGGGCACACAAGGTGCTCCATGCATAGTCCGGTTCAAACCAGTTGCTGGGGCACTCCAGCCCCAGCTCTGGGGCGAAACTGGACAAAGGGGAAGGGGTGTAACCACACCCTTCCCTGGTCCCACCCATAGGAGGGACCTAGCAGGTAATCCAGCCCCTTTGATTACTATAAAGGTAGGAGCTGAGTCTAGAGACTTTAGATTTATCCTGAACTGAAACTTGAAACGAAACTCTGGACCTTCGACATTCTACTGCAACTAGAAGACTGAAGAATCTCCCTTGTGGTCAAGGAATGACCACCCTGTGCAAACAGGCACCATCAAGCGATCTGCGGTTTGCTTTGTCGACGCTCCCGCCGGAGCCCGAGAACAGAGCCCAACAAGACCTGGACTTCCAGACTTCTTTGACCCCGATCCACAGCCACAGCAAAGCTGATACCCGTGGAGGCGACGAGAGACGTGGGACTGGACATCTTGAAAAACCTGCTCATTGCTACGTGTGCAGCTTCTGAGGCACCCTCAAAGTTGTGCATTGGGGATTGAGAAGCCCCAGCCCCAAGCACCTTTTGCACCGACGCACAGCCCTCCACACTCACCGAGTGCCGCGTGGGGCCTGCTGGTACATTTGTGCTCGACGCGTCTGTCCGGTCACTTGCCCGCTGGCTAGTGGCCTCTGTGACACGAACCTTTGAATTTGCACCGCTTGCCTGGTTGCACCAGGCTTGCTACTGCTTCCCTGAAAAGGAGAAGCTCCCCAGACCTTGCTGGTCTGCCTCGAAGCGAATATTCGATTCCTGCGTGGGTTGCATTTGCCAAGGCCTGTCGACTTCAATCCGGAAGCTGACACCGCCGACAGCGAGATCCTTCGTGGGAAAGTCCATATCCAGCGCCTGGTCATCATCGACGCCTTCTGGTCCACGTGGCTGCAGAGACAAGCTTCACGACATCACCTGATTGCTTCACGACATCGCCTGGTTCCTTCCTGGTCACTGGCTAGTGACCCAGACTCTGTCCCCTCTTCTTTCAGCTACTCTTCATCCTCGGTCCACCCTTGGATCCAACCGAACACTTCTCCCCTGGTCGCCTGCAGCATCTTTTTACAGGTCTCCATAGGATTCAGCGACGAAACCAGACACAACTTGACACCTATGCACCCGGCTCCTGTGGGTGAGGTAACAAGAGTACTCCGGTGCTCCTGTGGGTATTGACTATCCAAGGGTCCTAGTTTTAAGTAGCTTTCTCCTAGTCCACCCGGAAGTGTCCTAAATCAACTAGTTTCTAACTCTTACGTTCCCATTATATCCATATGGTAACTCGCGTGTGTGTTTAGACACTGCACACGCCTCCCGTGGACCTCCTGCTTCCCAACTCTCGTTAGCTCAGTGTAGCCCCAGCGATTCCCTAGGCCTATTCTCCGTTCGTGACGTGGTCCTTATACCACTATTTTAGTATATGGTTTGCAACGCCCCTAGGGCTCGACTGTATATTGTGCAACTTATTGTATGATAATTGAGTAACTTGTTATGTGCTTTGGCCTCTGACCTCATAAAGAGTTCAGAGGGGTTGTGTTAATAATAAATACATATATATTTTATATATAACCTGTGTGGTGTCCTTTCATTTGGTAATTAAGGGGTTACATATGGTACAACAACTGGCTTCACATGCTCTCTGAAGTTTTAGCCTTAGACTGCTTTGTCCATGCTACCACTAGGAAAGCTGGCCTATAAGGTTGACTTTGCAACCATCACCATAAGGGTTGTTTGGACTGATACAGGGTGCCCACTAGAATAGTGGACATCACATATCAGGCCAACTTCTCACAATTACTATGACCGTCTTGTCTTCATACACCACCCAGCAGCATGGGCAGAACTTCTTCTTGGACATCTAGTGGAGTGAGGTAGCCATGGCCGACTGGTAAACCTTGCATTTACTAAAGTGAGGAGTCGGACTGCCCTGCCAGTCATTCGGTGCACAATGAGGCCTTTGCAGGACCCCAGCGGGGGCTTCAGTAGATTCTGCTGCTCAAGGCCCGATTCTTGCAGTGGAGGGAGTCAGAGGAAGTGAAGTGCAACCTCCCAGTGCTGTGGGAGCTCCTGTCACCCTGGTAGGCAGTGTGCACTGGAACTATGTTCAGACTGAACTCATAGGGATTCTGTAAAATCCAAGCATCACGCAAAGAATAAGTGTTGCAAAAAAGCCACACCAATTCCGCAGGAGGGCATTAAGGGGGTACTGAGTAGCTGGTGTTACATTTAGGAACACACGGTCACAAATATATTACTAAAGAATGTGCGGTACCCACTGTCATTAAAAAACAATACTCTGAAATGACCACTAAATTTGCAGATACAATTTTACTGATAAAACGACACAACACAAACTATTATGCGTCAAAATTGGGTTTCAGCTGATAAAAGTCATTTGCACCTTAACGGTCTTGATTTACTTTATAGCTATTGATATCTTTCTTTCGATAATAACTTTAGAATTAGGAAAAAAACACTTCATTTGTGCCTTTTAATTTTGAAATATCTGCGAAGTTCATTTAACTTTTGTTGTGAATTAGAAGAATGTATACAAAAGGGTTGTTACTGGGCGCACAACACTGAGACCTCATCCTCAGAAGAGGATACAACCAACCAACAAGGGAGAAGACCCAGGTTCATAACACAGAAACCAATATCTAATGTTCAAGGCACCTTAACAAACACTGAAACCGCCTCAACATCGGACGAGCCTTTTTTAGAATTAGGTCAGGACCCACGCGAAGATCCAGGAGGGCCAAAAGAAAAAACCAAAGAACCCCCCCAAACAAGAACAGTAACGAGCAAGAAAGTCAAACCCAAAGTGAAGTAACTGACAATTTGGTTATTAACATCTCTGATTTCAACTTCAGCAAAATTCAAACAAGGATTTTACAAAAAGGCACGTCATTCATTCCCACGGCTCAGACCAACAGACTCGAGTTGGAAATTGCATTTTACAAACTCATGAGGAAATTACGCCTAAAGCATTTTTTTCAAAACGTAATACAAACATCTGTAGATCTTCAGCCCGATCAACTCAGAGGCTTACGCCCCAAAAGCAACTTTCTAGCACCTGTCTCACACAAGACCCTTGATACGTATGAGACTCTTGTCAGGAATGACTTATCCAAACTCAACTGCAACGGTCGATTCAAAAACAAGAACTACACCATCAAAGAGATCGAAACCTTTAAATCCATTTCGAACAACAATGAGATAACCTGCGTCAAGGCAGATAAAGGTGGAGCTATCGTTATCCTCAACACATCATATTACGAACAACAGGCATCCCTTCACCTCTCGGACACCAACACATACCAGAAGTTACAAAACAATCCCACCGTTCAGTTCAAGGAAAGACTCGACAACATACTAAACTCAGCCCTTGAAAATGAAGTAATTTCTGATAAAACTACCAAATACTTAGTCACGAAATATCCTAAAAGTCCCAAATTCTTTTTGGTTCCCAAAATACATAAAAATCTTCAAACACCTCCATGCAGACCTATTGTCTCTACATGTGGCAGCATCCACGATCCTGTGGGAAAATTCTTAGACAAATACTTACAGCCCATTCTCATCACCTTACCCACTTTCATCAGAGACACCACAGACTTTCTCAAAAAACTCAGTCAAGTGCAAATAGAGGACTATAGCCAGCTGTTACTGTGTACAGTAGATGTATCATCGTTATACACCTCCATCCCCCACTCTATGGGCATAGAAGCCATCGAATATTGCTTGTTGAGAACTGAATTGGATAACGATTTAAAACTCTTCTTAATGGAACTCCTACAATTTACACTGTTCCACAGTTATTTTACATGGAAAGACAATTGGTACCAACAAATGACCGGAACGTCCATGGGCAATTCAGCAGCACCAGCATATGCTAATATTTTCATGCATAGATTTGAAGAAGACCACATCCTCAACAAGACAGAATGGACTGACCATTTAAAAATGTTTGTAAGATTCCTTGATGACATTTTTCTAATCTGGCATGGTCCACGAAACATCCTGCAGCAACAACTGTCTAAACTCAACACGATTGATCAATGGATCCAATTCACCTAGGAGAGCCAAACTGAATCCATAACATTCCTGGATGTTAAAGTTACCAACACCACCACAGAATTCAAGACCAGTTCATTCCGCAAGTCAACGGACAGGAATAACACACTACATTACTCAAGCTTTCACCCACAACCTTTGAAAAACCACTTACCATACAGCCAATTTATCATGGCAAAAAGGATTACCTCGGACATTGATCATTTCGAGAAGGAAGTTCAAACTACCATACAGAGGTTCAAATCTCGAGGGTACCCAGACCCAGTCCTCGAGCAGGCCAAACAACGATGTGAGACCAAATCTAGAAATGATTTACTATCCAGCATAATCATACCCAAAAGAGATTCAATCACCGTCGTGTCTAAATATTCCACAGCCAGTAACAAATTCAAGCAGATCAAAAAACATTGGGAGATCCTCAGGATAGAACCTGACTTCAATAAGATTTTTGACAATCAACCGATCTTTGCCTACACCAGAGCCAAAAATTTAGGAGAACTCCTTAAGACTCCCAAATCCACCATCACCCAGTTCAAAGGAACAATTCCATGCAGAAATTGCAATCACTGTAATAGTGTTATTCAAGGAACTACTATTAACCACCCTATGAAGGGCAACAAAATCAAGGTTAGAGCCACAGCGACTTGCGATACCTCCAACGTATATATATGTTAAAATGCCCCTGTGGGAAGATTTATGTTGGACAGACCGAGAGGAAACTAAAAACACGACTCAATGAACATAAGTCCAACATCAGAACCAAACAACTCAAATCCACTGTGGCACAACATTTCCTAGAAGCCGGACATGGAATTAGCCAATTACGATACTGTGCCTTGGAAACAGTTAACAAAAAAAGAAGGCAGAGATAACCACATTGAACTGCTTAGAAGAGAGAATTACTGGATTTTTACATTGTGCAGCATGAAACCGCATGGTCTAAATGATCGTGTGGAATATTTATGTTATCTATAACAGACTGTTTTTTCAGCCCGTAGCTCCCACAATGCGCTATGTGATTAGCTCAGTCACCTTCATTACCACATCGTATTGTACTAGTATTGATCATCTCATTGTTATAAGCAACTCCTGTTTCTAATTTGTACATACTTGTCAATAGCATTGATAATGAGATCACGACGCATGTTGTTGCTTTTGTTTTACGTTATGAGCAATTATTATCTGATTGAACGTTAGCCATTCGGTTCCATACACTGTGTGGTTACCCTCATACACACTCCTATTCACTCTTATCTTATTAAGTAATATCACCGTGATTAAGCACGTTATTAATTCTCACTTATTCCTTTGATTCCTGTTTTCACGTCACGTTCGGTAATTCATACACTGCACCTTTAAGAAACGTGCCTTACGCGTCTCCATAACTTCCCCTTAATATACTTCCGGGGTCAAGTCTTCCAAAAGCCCGGTCGAGAAGCTTTGTACCCGCGAGTCGGAACTTGTTTGCACGTTCACGGTAAGCCACGCACTTACTTCTCTACTCTTAAAAGTGCACTTCAACTAAAAGCACTGCGGATGTAAAACTCTTTTCACCTCACCTTTCACTTTATTGCGGACAGCCGCCGCGCACCGCACCATCCTTCCCCGAGTCAGCCACGTATTGTAGCGCGGCAATTTGTCAGTAATGATCTTTCGTTGAAGTTAAAGGCATGCTTGAGCACCCCGTCTAACCACTAATCCACTCGTAACCGTTTTTAATCACCTTGAACCACGTTTACCGACTTCTAACTCAAACTGCACGACTACTTCACCATGACGTTTGATACATGTGACTAGCCTCCTTCTCATTCATTCAATACTTAGAGTACAATCACTTTCTCTTTTTGTTAACAGAACATGTCCCCAGAAGAAGGCATGATTCAAATGCCGAAATGCATTGGGATAGTTTGAGTGCATTTATTAAACCGTGATGACATCATGAAATGTATACTTGTGAATACAACGAGATGCATGAAGAAAATTTGATTAAAAATTAGAGCATCACTGCCGTTTGAACTTTGCAGTTTATCTTGTATTAGACTTTGAAAGAAACCTTCTTATAAGGACATTTGAGGAGCCCGGAGGACATTTCTCAATATTGAGAGTGCTACCCCCCACAATTAGAAGAATGTGACATCCTACAGCTTTTTCTTTCACACCAGCAAGATTTTCAGATAGTTTCCGAACAAAATCCCCACACTTTGCAGTAATCAAAATAAAAGTAAATATCAGTCTCCAGGTTAAAAGAATAAAGTACAATTTGTCTGAAGACTAGACGGTCTTTGAACTCTGGCTGTCAACACACAACAAATGTTACCAGATAAAAAGAAATGTCAAGTCATCTTTAATATTGGGGGTAATAATCCTGAGCCCCCCATTTTCTCTCATTGGAAAGCAAGGATGCTTGCATGGCATAAATTGGAGACGTCGGTTCAGTTGCTGAGAGGGAGGAGAAGGCGTCTGCTTGCCTCTAAAGATTGGGCACCTTTTGAGAATTGGCTTTCTAACTAAAAATTACTTTATTGCATTGTATAACCTTTCCTTTCCTGTATGTTCCTTTTGATGACATCTTTGGTGTTTTTTTTTATGTATAATTGTATGTTTTACAATCTCCTGCCATCATAATTTCTTTAAAGAAAAATAAAGTAAAAAAAAAAAATCAAGTCATTTTTAATGCTCGTTCAAATTTGTAACTCCAGCATGGTTATTTAGATGCGCCCCAAGGGCTCATGAGGCTTTTGGAACTGGTACCCTGCCAACTCCGGGGCCCACTGCCGCCCCTGGGGCCCACGCCACCTCTGGAACCGGGTACACTGCACCAATGGGAGCTGTGCCCCTGAATCCAGGATGGTTATTCAAATCTCAGATTGAACAGTAGTCAGTGGAGTCTGTAAAGAACAAATAAAAGCCTCTCATGGCTAATGCAAGTCCCCTTATTTTAAAATATATATATTTTTAAACAGCTGTACATATGCAGGAGAACAGGTTTGTGCGAAATAAAACTGTCAAGATTCGAAAGGAGGAGCTTTATTTCTACAATTTTTTAGTTCTATTTCGATGTAGTGTTGCATGTGTTACTTTGATACCCAGTTCGCCTTATGCAATATAATGCATAAATTGTTTTGGGATCCATTGTGGAAGACTGGAAGTGTAGTGGGGTTTGGGTCAACGGAACACTAAGCGTCCGGTTCCTCGACACTGGCATTCTAGGGTGACCGTCTGCAGAGCAGGCGAGAGCAGCCAGATGAGGCTGTGGCTCTGCGTCTCCCAGGGCAACACTTGAACCACGTGTGGCTGAACGGTACGCACAACAGCCCTCAAGCTCACATCACTTCTGGTCCTAACCCACACCCTGAACTCTACTCCCCTCCTTAGACCACCAGGCTCCTCCATCTACCTCCACCCCTGTAAAGGTTCGCCCCAAGACCTGCACCTTCACATAATCTGCAGCACCAACCTGTCCCGCTCCACAATCGTCTGCCCTTTGCTCCTTCAGCCCAGGCTTCCTCTCTACTGTCACCCAATGAAGCCACAGCAACCCATTCTCCAGAGCTCACCCTAGGTCTCTTGATACCCACCCTCTCAAGCTTCACATCCGACACCCACCCAGGACTGTCCTCCCTTTAGCATGTTCACCTCCAGCAATTTTCTTCTATAGACACCCGCAGGCCACCACACACAGTTCTACAAACTCCCTCCTCTACCCTCCAGCCGCTCTTTCTTCTCTAGGACGCCCTCCATGTGCAAGCTGTGCACCTGCACAGGGCCACCAAACCCAAGGGGCCACCACGCCAATATATATCCTTAATATAATAATCCTCCGGGGATGGATACATACTTGCGTGGCGGCCCCTGGCCAGGATTTGGCGGCCTCTAGGTCTGTTCCACTTCCAAACACCCTGACCCCCCCCCCCCCCTTTCATGGGCCTCCGCGGTCCGCCCCGCCCCGGCCCCCTCTTCCGGGGCCCCCTACTCCCTGCCCAGGGCCACCATGAGCCTAGAGCTGCCCCTGTGCCCTCCTACCTATCCACCCCCCTTACATACACACCGTCCCCTCTCTAGAGCTCCTCCATCCACTGACCTCCGGCCCACCCCCTCTGCTCCGTCACCTCTAGGACACCCCCCTGACCTCACATACAGACCCCTCTAGGACTCGTCCTCTTCAGAAGGTCCCCAAATCTACCTTCACACCCCAAGGGCCCGCCTGTGACTATATCCAGACCCCTCGCACCTCCTTAGGGGCCCCTTGACTCTACCATCCCCAGGGGCTCATTGGCTCTACCCTCCACACCTCTCCAGGGGCCCCCTGACTCTACCCTCCAGACCCCCTCTCCGGGGGCCCCCTGACTCTACCCTCCAGACCCCCTCTCCGGGGCCCCATGACTCTACCCTTCAGACCCCTCTCGGGGGGCCCCCTGACTCTACCCTCCAGACCCCCTCTCCAGGGGCCCCATGACTCTACCCTCCAGACCCCCTCTCCAGGGGCCCCCTGACTCTACCCTCCAGGCCTCTCCTCAGGGGGCCCCCTGACTCTACCCTCCAGACCCCTCTCCGGGGCCCCATGACTCTACCCTCCAGACCCCCTCTCCAGGGGCCCCCTGACTCTACCCTCCAGACCCCCTCTCCAGGGGCCCCCTGACTCTACCCTCCAGACCCCCTCTCCAGGGGCCCCCTGACTCTACCCTCCAGGCCTCTCCTCAGGGGGCCCCCTGACTCTACCCTCCAGACCCCTCTCCGGGGCCCCCTGACTCTACCCTCCAGACCCCCTCTCCAGGGGCCCCCTGACTCTACCCTCCAGACCCCTCTCCGGGGCCCCCTGACTCTACCCTCCAGACCCCCTCTCCGGGGGCCCCCTGACTCTACCCTCCAGACCCCCTCTCCGGGGCCCCCCTGACTACCCTCCAGACCCCCTCTCCAGGGGCCCCCTGACTCTACCCTCCAGACCCCCTCTCCGGGGGCCCCCTGACTCTACCCTCCAGACCCCCTCTCCGGGGGCCCCTGACTCTACCCTCCAGACCCCTCTCCGGGGCCCCATGACTCTACCCTCCAGACCCCTCTCCGGGGCCCCTGACTCTACCCTCCAGACCCCCTCTCCGGGGGCCCCCTGACTCTACCCTCCAGACCCCCTCTCCGGGGGCCCCTGACTCTACCCTCCAGACCCCTCTCCGGGGCCCCATGACTCTACCCTCCAGACCCCTCTCCGGGGCCCCTGACTCTACCCTCCAGACCCCTCTCCGGGGCCCCTGACTCTACCCTCCAGACCCCTCTCCGGGGCCCCTGACTCTACCCTCCAGACCCCTCTCCGGGGCCCCTGACTCTACCCTCCAGACCCCTCTCCGGGGCCCCATGACTCTACCCTCCAGACCCCTCTCCGGGGCCCCCTGACTCTACCCTCCAGCTCCCCCTGGGGCCCCTGACTCTACCCTCCGGAGCCCCTCCCCAGGGGCCCCTGACACCCCCGGGACCCCCTGACCCCCGCCGCCCTCCCGAGGGCCCCAGCCCCGAGGACGCACCTCCGCTGGCCGTGCTCCGGCTCCCCCGCGGGCCATGCTCGGGCCTCGGCCGCTCACCTCTCCTCCTCCTCGGCGGCTTCCAACGGCGCCGCAGGCAGAGCACAACAACAGCAGCGGCGGCCTCCGCACCGGAAGTGAAAGCAGTCACCGGGGAGACGGCCCGCCCCGCGGGGCAGCATGGGGGATGTAGTGCAACCGCGGCGCTGCTATCAGCGACACCGAAGAAGGACCACGGGACGCCTGCGGCCTGACAGCCATCTTGGATTGGGCAGAGCGAGACATTCTGATGGGATCGCTGTGGTGTCAGCCATCTTGTAATGGGCGAGTAGAGCCGGGCCCTGTCGTGTGTCAGCCATCCCGCGCGATCCCGGAAGTAAGGCCTGCGACGGGGCCGCGGTGTCAGTGAGGCTGAGAGGAGGGGGCGTCAGTCCCGGGATTGAGACAGGAGGGGGGCCCGCCGGGTTTTAAGTGAATGTCACCTTTGCCTCATGTAATTTAACGTTTGCTTTTGTAATTTGTTCTCTTGTAATGTTCTCCTCATGTATCATTACTGTTCCTATTGTGAACCTTCTGACGCCTTCGGGTAAAGTCAGCGCTGTATAAAAACCCATAAATAAATTAAAGGAAGACACAGGGCGACCTACGGTGTCTGTGTGGGGGGGAAACAGAAGTATGTGTCAGGATAGAAACTGAAGACGGACAGCAGGTGTGCGCACCGCGGTCGCCATCTTGGAGCGGGATGAGGGAGCAGGCAGGTGAAGGATGCCCTGAGCCCTCCTCAGCCCCGGGGCCTGAGCCCTCCTCAGCCCCGGGGCCCGAGCCCGCCTCAGCCCCGGGGCCCGAGCCCGCCTCAGCCCCGGGGCTCGAGCCTGCCTCAGCCCTGGGGCCCGGGGTGACCGACTCCGCGGGGTGGCGGCTCCTTCACCCGGGCTCTCGACGGCAGGACTTCATGATCCGTAGACTGGGCGCGAGGGGACGGCGCAGCCCTCCCTGCAGTGTTCCCCCCCTACTCCCGCAGTGGCCGCCCCAACCCCCTGCAGGGTCCCCCCTGTGGTGACGGCGGTCACCGGGGCAAGGGCAACCCTAGGCTGCAGGATTGGGCCTTTGCTAAATGAATAACTGACGCTAACACTAGAGTTACTACTCTGGGCCGAAAACCCCGAGCGGTCTTGCGCCCCTTTATTTATTCCCTCGGGCGAGCCCGCCCTCGGAATGCGTGTGTGAACAGGCCGGGTGGCTCCGTAATTACAGCCCTCCAATCTTTCGGATACATAGGATCTTCTCTGGGGAGCACTCAGATCTTGTGTGCGCACCACGCAAAGTCTTTCAGTCTCTAGCTGGGTGTCGGATTTGGCCGGAGACCATACTTCTCGCTCCGGGAGTTCTTGCTTGCTTCCGACCCTGCAGGATCCTCCGCGGGGATGGTCTCACACACCGCAGGATCCTCCCTGACTTCTGTTGCTTCTGGTTCTCTCCAAGACTGTGTCTGCGTTTCTTCCTGTTGACGCCTTGGGATCTCCACGGGGATAGTTTCTTCTCCGTACTCCAGCTCTTCGGTTGATAGATCATCAGGGACTCTCTTGAACAAAGATGTGTTTCTGGTGACCACCCGGGTGCCTCGCATGGCCGATACCATGGTCCCGTGGGTGTTGACTACTTCCCACACTTCAGGTTCATATGCAATGCGGTACTTCCAGTTCGGGTGACGGTCTTTTATTATCACTCTGTCGCCAACTACAATGTTGATTGGTTGGGCTCTTCGAGCCTGGTTTCGCCTTGTCGTTGGACGACTTCCTTCTTCCTTGTGTAGCGTTCTGGTCTAAGTCCGGTGGATTCCAGGATGGGTCAGCCGGCACACAGTCCCTGGGGATCTTCTGAAACAGCAGGTGTGCCGGGACACACCGGGTGGTGCAGTGAGGGGTCTGGCTATAGGCGCTGAGAAACTGTGAGAGGCACTGATCGGCCTCATCTACTTTGTCTACCCCGAACCCGAGGGCATGGTTCATGGTTCGCTTGAACCGCTCTACCTCGCCATTGGCATGGGGCCACTGCGGGGTGATCTTTCTGTGCCTTACGCCACGGGAGGCCAGGTAGGCCTGGAACTCTCTGCCCTGGAACGGTGGCCCGTTATCTGACCGGATCTCGTCGGGCAGGCCCATCATTGCAAATGTGCGATCCAACACCGCCGTGACGTTGGAGAACGCCATCGATGGCACCACTTCCACCACCGGAAATCTGAATGCGAATCGACGAGCACCAGGGTGTTTCGTCCATCTGGAAACAATCCGAAATCAATGCTCAGTTTGGACCATGGATCCTGACACGGGTCTTCGGTGATTACCGGGTGCGGCGTCGGGTCTCTGCTCGTGATGTTGCAGGAGTGACAGTTGCACACTATTTCTTCAACCATGAGAACCATCCCTGGAAACCACACCTTGCTTCTGAGTCTGACCTTGGTTTTGGAAGCGCCCTGGTGGCATTGATGCGCCAGACCGATCACTTCTTTCTGCAGGCTTGTTGGGATTACGAGGGAGGTTCCCCGGAGAATCACGCCATGAGGACCTTAGCTGAGTTCACTCTGAGCTCTCCACACTTGCTGTTGAAAGTTTTGTTCTTCCGTCGTGAGGGATCTCACTCTGGTGAGGCACTCGTCGGACCCTGTGGCCTTCCCCACGTCTTCCAGCATGAGTGCGACCGGACATGCCTCTTGAGAGATCATCTGGACAAAGTCTTCGACGTTCTCGTCATCCTCCAGCGTGAGAGATGGCATGTGTGCACCAGGATGGCGCGACAGGAAGTCGGCCGGGTTGTTGGCCCCTGGTCGGAAGTGCACCTCAAAGCGATAAGCCTGGAGCTGCACTGCCCATCTCTCAATCCGTGGAGGTACAAGCATTGTGGTTCCAGCGAAGAGCGTGACGAGGGGTTTGTGATCCGTGATCACCCGGAACTCATGGCCGTAGAGGTATAGATGGAAGTGCTGGCACGCCCATTTTATGGCTAGCGCCTCTCGTTCTATTTGAGCATATCGCATTTCGGTGGCGGTCAGCGCTCAACTGGCGTATGCAGTGGCAACCCAGTCTCTTGACTCCGTCTCCTGCATTAGGACAGCTCCTAGTCCGACAGGACTGAAGTCTACTACGACCTCTGTGCGCCTATTCGGGCGGAAGTATGCCATGACTCGATTGTCGATGAGTGCATCTTTGACTGCCTGAAATGCCACGTCTTCTTTAGCGGACCAGGCCCATGGTTGTCCCGCTTTTGTCAGGACGCGGAGCGGCTCAGAGATGGATGCGAGGTTAGGGATGAACTGGCCACAGTACGTGGCCTTCCCCAAGAAACTTTGGACTTTAATGGCCGTCGTAGGTCTTGGGGCTGACCGGATGGCTTCCGCCTTCCTCAGATCCAGGCACAGCCCATCTCTAGAGAAGATGTCGCCAAAGAAATCAACCGACTCCCTGTAGAAGGAACACTTCACTCGGTATAGAGTGCGTCCATTGTCCGCCAGGCGTTGCAACATGGCCTGGAGGTGTGTATGGTGGTCTTCGGGAGTCTTGGAGAATACGAGTATGTCGTCGCTTAAGTTGATTACTCCTGGCAGTCCGGAGAGCATCTCCCTTATGGCGTTTTGGAACACCTCTGCTGCCTACGAGACGCCGAAACTCAGCCTTTTGTAGCGACATAGACCAACGTGGGTGGAAACCGTGGTGATGTTCCAGCTGTCGGGTTGGAGCTCAAGTTGGTGATACCCGAGTTGAGATCCAACTTCGTGAACCATTTTGCGCCGTTCAAATCGGCAACGATGTCATCCAGCCGCAGGTGGAATGGCACCCTCCGGTTCCTCAGCACCATGGGCTGGACCTTGGAGTCCACGTGCAGCTTGAATGTCTTCCCTTTTAGACAACCTAAGCCTTTGAACAGCATGGGGACGTCCTTGAGCATTTCACGTGCGTGCAACTTGTGCACTTGGTTGACAAAAAATACAAGCTCTAAGTCTTCTGCCGTGTGGCAACTAAGGAGGGTTCCTCTCTTTCCTTCCGTGACGTGGAATCTTGTGTTCAGACTCCAGCCATTGCTGGTAATCTTTACCTCCATGACCCCTCGCAGAGGGAGCGGTTTGTTGCTGTCATACGTGTATATCTTTGCTTTGGACGGTAAGAGGGGTGGACGAGGTACGAGCTTCTCATATTGGACGCTGTCCAGTACATTGACCGACGCACCAGTATCTATCAGTGCGTGCACCGGGGATCCTGCCTCGGTGATGTCGCACATGGGCGGTGGCCGTCTCCTGGAGCCCTCGCTGCCAACGAAAGACACGAAAGACACGAAGAACACGCCATCTTCCTCCATTTCAGGGTCGAAGCTTGTCCGTGTGTCATCACCACAGGGGCCGGGATCCTCCAGTATCAGCTGTCGCACCCCGGGGCAAGCCTGCGAGGGCCAGGGATGTTGCAACGCCCTCCCCCACTCCTGCAGACTTTGGCAAAATGGTTGAGCTTGCCACACTGTGAGCGTGTTTTTCCTCTCGCGAAACAGTTGCCTCCCGTTGGTTGTTACATGCCACAGTTGCCGCACATGGAAGTCTGCGGCGCTCTCGCACCTCCTTTGGACTGGGGAGGTCGTCTGCGGATCACATCCACCTTCTCCACCTTGATCGTGGATGTTCGCTGCGCAGCCGTGGGTCGATTCAGTGCTGCTTCCATCTCGTCTGCCAGGGCATTGGACAGTTCGTGGGACCTGGCGAGGACCAGTATGTCGTCGAGGGAGATGCCTGGCTGCCATATAATGAGACGCCTCAGTGGAACTGACCGGCACCCCTGAATTAGCTGAGCATGTATCTCTAACCTCTGATCGGGCAGCGTACAGGAAGTGATGAGTTTCCTTAAGCTGGCATAGTAGACATCTATCGTTTCAGCCACGTCCTGCCGTGCTTGCCGCAGCTTGAACCACTCGAAATCCGGGTTAATCTGGGGGTCAAAGTGGCAGTTCAGGGCTGTGACCGCCCCGGCGGAGTCATCGTCACCGCCCCTGCCCGGCAGGGTCTTCAGCAGGTCATAGAGTTCTACTCCACCATAGCACATGAGGAGCGATCTCTTTACTCTCCCATCCGTCTCCCTTACACCTACAAAGTAGTGGTCCAGATGACCAATCCAGAAGCGCCATCTTGCCGCGGCGGTGGACGGGTCAGGAAGTTCACTAAATGGCGGCATAGGGGCGGCCGTGCCGTGGCCGGAGGGAGCGGGAGCTTGCTGGGCGGCTTGGAGCGGAGCAGGAATCTGGTGGGCGGCATGTTGTGGAGCGGGGGCCTGGAACGCGGCCTGCTGAGACGCTGGCGTCGTCGAGGGGGGACACCCGCTGGTGGTGGCTAGATCAGTCATTGTTCCTGGGTGTGGACGGGGCTGGCGCAGTCCCCACGATGCTGTGGTAGTCGTCTGTGCGCGGGCGTACCTGGCGCAGGTGCAGGCACGTGCGACTTTCTCCCCTCAGTGGGCGCTTCTGGGCGGGGCCACGTGACTGTGCGCAGTCACCGGCGTGTCCAGGTACACGAGGGCCCCCTGGGTAGGCCTTGCTGTACCCCCTGTGGACGCTCGTGTCCTTGGATTGAGGGGTGGGGCATGAGGTAGGCTCATGCAGTTCTAGAGCTGGGCGTGGCCTCCCCGGTAGCGCGGGCCCAGGTGTAGCTGAGGTAGGCCAGAATGTGGTGGCAGGCGGGAGATCCACCTTCCCCCTTTGCAGCGGGGAAATGCTGACCTGCAGTGTGCCCCTGTCCACTGAGTCAATGGGCGTTGTGCGCCTGCATAACAGGTTTACACAGGGACGCATCTGCCTTCAAGCGTCCCTTTGAAAATGTAGCTCATTTTTTACACCGTCGCATCGTCACAAAGAGTGACGCAACAGTTGTGTATTGATTCATAAATGAGGCCCATAGTGTATTCCTGCCCTTTTGTTTTGATGTAGGGTTGAACATCAAGATTCCTTGCGGCGCTGCCCTGCGCCAAAACCTGGTAAATGAGGCGCTGTATTCGTACCAACCCTGCGGCAGCAAAATGGTGCCCAATGCCAACCTTGCCCACCTGTGAGCCTTCAGGGGCCAGTCTACCTCGAGAGTGAATGGCTTATCCAATCACAGGCCAGCCGTGGCAGGGTCACCAGTGGTAATCACCCCTGGCCGGGTCACCAGTGGTAATCATCCCTGGCAGGGTCACCAGTGGTGATCACCCCTGGCAGGGTCACCAGTGGTGATCACCCCTGGCCGGGGCACCAGTGGTGATCACCGCTGGCCGGGTCACCAGTGGTAATCACCCCTGGCCGGGTCACCAGTGGTAATCACCCCTG
This sequence comes from Lissotriton helveticus, assembly GCF_964261635.1. Lineage (NCBI taxonomy): Eukaryota > Metazoa > Chordata > Amphibia > Caudata > Salamandridae > Lissotriton > Lissotriton helveticus. The sequence goes on from NC_136068.1 coordinate 2,170,240, forward strand.
GCCGGGTCACCAGTGGTGATCACCCCTGGCCGGGTCACCAGTGGTGATCACCCCTGGCCGGGTCACCAGTGGTGATCACCGCTGGCAGGGTCACCAGTGGTAATCACCCCTGGCCGGGTCACCAGTGGTAATCACCCCTGGCCGGGTCACCAGTGGTGATCACCCCTGGCCGGGTCACCAGTGGTGATCACCCCTGGCCGGGTCACCGGTGGTAATCACCCCTGGCCGGGTCACCAGTGTTGATCACCCCTGGCCGGGTCACCGGTGGTAATCACCCCTGGCCGGGTCACCAGTGGTGATCACCCCTGGCCGGGTCACCAGTGGTGATCACCCCTGGCCGGGTCACCAGTGGTAATCATCATAAACCGGGTCACCAGTGGTAATCACCACTGGCCGGGTCACCAGTGGTAATCACCCCTGGCCGGGTCACCAGTGGTGATCACCCCTGGCCGGGTCACCAGTGGTGATCACCCCTGGCCGGGTCACCAGTGGTAATCATCATAAACCGGGTCACCAGTGGTAATCACCACTGGCCGGGTCACCAGTGGTAATCACCCCTGGCCGGGTCACCAGTGGTGGTCACCCCTGCCCCCCCCCCCCCCCCAGCACGAGGCACCGGAAGTGTGGGCGTGGCTCACACTCAGATACAGTAGGGGAGGCATCCCAGGTGAAGAGTTTGTGAAACCAAGAGATATTGGTGCCACATCCGGGCTCCGCAGCAGCTGCACACCTTGTGTCTGTGGTCTGTGCAGGAGGCGGTGTGAAGGCAGCAGGCCCCCTGCAGGGGGTGAAGCAGCACTTCCGCCCCTCTGAACCCACGCTTCCTGTGGGTGGAAGCAGTGTCTGCAGCCCCACAGACACGTGGAGCATGGGCCTAGCATGCAGCTCAGTGGGTGAGGCTTCAGCTGCGGGGAGTGTGTCCTGCACGTCACAGCGTCCAGTCGTGGCAGGGCCCACTCACTCTTTCATCCTTCTGAAGTCGATAGATGAGCAGCATTACCCTTGATGGGAGCACCATCTCTTCTTTACAAGGAGACGAACAGGGCACTGCGGCCTTCTATTATCATGCTTTTAATTGGACTGTTTGGGAGTGTCCCCAGGGAAGGAAGGGAGGGGGGAGGTGGCCCTCGGCCCAGAAAGAAAGAGAGTTCTGACCGGATTCAGCTGCAGCTCTCACACCGATGCTTCTTCCCAGACAGGCCTTCCTGGAGGAGAGCAGGCCCCTCTGAGGACTGCCCTGGCTGGTATAGTGTGGGGGAGTCATAGCAACATTTGTAAACTTGAATGAAAGAGGGACATGGTAGAATTAATCGATGTAAAGCAATATTAGCTGTTTCGAGGCGTTATGACAGCTTCTGGCCCGGTGCCACTGCACCTACTGCACCATTCAAATCATGACCCTGTTGTCTGCAAGGTAACTGCACTTGTGACTGCCAGTTTAGTAGTAAAATATATCAATATTGAGTGGTTACTGAGGTACCTAGAGCTTTTGGTCCTGGTGTCACTGCACCTGCTGCACCATTTGAATCATGGCCCCAGTGCCTGCTACATAAATGCACCTCTGACTGTCTTGTTTAGAAGTAAAATATAGCAATAATCTGTGTTCAGTGCTTTTGACCAGAGTGCCCCTGCATCTGGCGCAAGATACCTGCACCTGAGGCTGTCTGTTTAGTAGTAAATGATCGCAATATTTGATGTTGTAGAGAGTTATGACAACTTTAGGCCCCGGTGCCACTGCTGCACCATTTAATCAAACCCTTTTTAAACTGCAATTGTGACTGCCTGTATAGTAGTAAAACAGATCTGATAACGCCTACAAAGTGCAGATAAAGGTCCTGATACATGAGTAGGAAATGCCACAAACAATCTAAGGCTAAAGCATCTGCTTTATGTAAAAAAGTAATAAAAAAGCAAGCATTCCGGCATACTGTTAGAAGTTGTCTGCCTCTTCCCTGGGAAGAGATCTTATCTTATAGTTTAACAGTCCCTGAAGTCTGGACAGAGATTGGGGCTTAACCCGTGTGAACGGCTTTATGAGAAGACACTTATCATAAATGTGTACACCCCGGGGACGAGAAGTATCTGTAAACGGTAAATGCTGTGCAGCCTTAATGTACGAAAATGAGTTGCACCCACCAAAGCGTATTTGAATAAGTGCGTTTGCCTTGGGAACTGATAAGGGAAACCTCTTTTAAGATATATATTAAAAACAACAGATTTCACAAGCGCTGTGCAGGCGAGGGCTAAAAAAGGCATGGGCCTGAGGTTCCTTGGGTGGGGTGCTGCTGGAGACAGACAGAGGCAGTGTGCGGTGGGGGTTAGCTGCCTGGGGGGGGGGTTCGGGCAAGGCCTGGACGGGGTGGATGGTGGCCGGGTGCGGTGGGGGTTAGCTGCCTGGGAGGGGGGGGTTCAGGCAAGGCCTGGACGGGGTGGATGGATGGCCGGGTGCGGTGGTTGTATTCAGGGCCTGACGGCAGCCCACGCCTCGCCCAGCCGAAGGCCGTGGACTGGGAGGCTTGCCCTATGTACGAAATGAACTAAAGTTATTGTTGGATGAAAATGTCAATATAAACGTCATGTTTTTAAGCCACTGAAATTCACCAGCTCCAGTTATTTCACAAAACTTTAACTTGCAACCTCGCCATGCACTGCTGATGACGTCACATATTACATACAACACTCATGACACAGTCTGTGACATCACTGATGACAACACTGTGTACGACAGGGGTGCGAGTTATGGCCATTTAGTATACCCATGGCTAACATGAATTGTGTGATCTTAGGCAAATATTTTACTTCAATAAAACTCAATTTGCATCAAAGGGCCGCATGAAACCAGTTTAAAACACGTGAGTTCAAAACCTATTGTACTTTATTTAATGGAATATAATGTTGGTCTGCTAAAATCTGGGCCGCACACAGGGCTCACATGACACCTGTCACGCTAATAGCGCCATCACCAGTGAAGGGGCGTGGACAGGACTGGTTCTAAGTTCATCTGTAAGGGTTCAGGAGGGGACAGGACTGGTTCTAAGTTCACCTGTAAGGGTTCAGGAGGGGACAGGACTGGTTCTAAGTTCATCTGTAAGGGTTCAGACGTGGGCAGGACGGGTTCTAAGTTCATCTGTAAGGGTTCAGACGTGGGCAGGACGGGTTCTAAGTTATCTGTAAGGGTTCAGGCGTGGACAGGACTGGTTCTAAGTTCATCTGTAAGGGTCCAGACGTGGGCAGGACTGGTTCTAAGTTCATCTGTAAGGGTTCAGGAGGGGACAGGACTGGTTCTAAGTTCACCTGTAAGGGTTCAGGAGGGGACAGGACTGGTTCTAAGTTCATCTGTAAGGGTCCAGACGTGGGCAGGACGGGTTCTAAGTTATCTGTAAGGGTTCAGGCGTGGACGGGACTCTTTCTAAGTTCATCTGTAAGGGTTCAGGCGTGGACAGGACCGGTTCTAAGTTCACCTGTAAGGGTTCAGGCGTGGACAGGACTCTTTCTAAGTTCATCTGTAAGGGTTCAGGCGTGGACAGGACCGGTTCTAAGTTCATCTGTAAGGGTTCAGGCGTTGGCAGGACAGGTTCTAAGTTATCTGTAAGGGTTCAGGCGTGGGCAGGACGGGTTCTAAGTTATCTGTAAGGGTTCAGACGTGGACAGGACTGGTTCTAAGTTATCTGTAAGGGTTCAGACGTGGACAGGACTGGTTCTAAGTTCACCTGTAAGGGTTCAGGTGTGGACAGGACTGGTTCTAAGTTCATCTGTAAGGGTTCAGACGTGGACAGGACTGGTTCTAAGTTCATCTGTAAGGGTTCAGACGTGGGCAGGACTGGTTCTAAGTTCATCTGTAAGGGTTCAGGCGTGGGCAGGGCTGGTTCTAAGTTCACCTGTAAGGGTCCAGGCGTGGGCAGGACTGGTTCTAAGTTCACCTGTAAGGGTTCAGGCGTGGGCAGGACTGGTTCTAAGTTCATCTGTAAGGGTCCAGGTGTGCACAGGACTGATTCTAAGTTCACCTGTAAGGGTTCAGGCGTGGACAGGACTGGTTCTAAGTTCATCTGTAAGGGTTCAGGCGTGGGCAGGACTGGTTCTAAGTTATCTGTAAGGGTTGAGGTGTGGACAGGACTGGTTCTAAGTTCACCTGTAAGGGTTCAGACATGGACAGGACTGGTTCTAAGTTCATCTGTAAGGGTTCAGGCGTGGGCAGGACTGGTTCTAAGTTCATCTGTGAGGGTTCAGGCGTGGGCAGGGCTGGTTCTAAGTTCATCTGTAAGGGTTCAGGTGTGGGCAGGACTGGTTCTAAGTTCATCTGTAAGGGTTCAGGCGTGGGCAGGACTGGTTCTAAGTTCATCTGTAAGGGTTCAGGCGTGGGCAGGACTGGTTCTAAGTTCATCTGTAAGGGTTCAGGCGTGGGCAGGGCTGGTTCTAAGTTCATCTGTAAGGGTTCAGGCGTGGGCAGGACTGGTTCTAAGTTCATCTGTAAGGGTTCAGGCGTGGGCAGGACTGGTTCTAAGTTCATCAGTAAGGGTTCAGGCGTGGGCAGGACTGGTTCTAAGTTCATCTGTGAGGGTTCAGGCGTGGGCAGGGCTGGTTCTAAGTTCATCTGTAAGGGTTCAGACGTGGACAGGACTGGTTCTAAGTTATCTGTAAGGGTTCAGGTGTGGACAGGACTGGTTCTAAGTTCATCTGTAAGGATTCAGGCGTGGGCAGGACTGGTTCTAAGTTCATCTGTAAGGGTTCAGGCGTGGGCAGGACTGGTTCTAAGTTCATCTTTAAGGGTTCAGGTGTGGACAGGACTGGTTCTAAGTTCACCTGTAAGGGTTCAGACGTGGGCAGGGCTGGTTCTAAGTTCACCTGTAAGGGTTCAGGCGTGGGCAGGACTGGTTCTAAGTTCACCTGTAAGGGTTCAGGCGTGGACAGGACTGGTTCTAAGTTCATCTGTAATGGTTCAGGCGTGGACAGGACTGGTTTTAAGTTCATCTGTAAGGGTTCAGGCGTGGGCAGGACTGGTTCTAAGTTCATCTTTAAGGGTTCAGGTGTGGACAGGACTGGTTCTAAGTTCACCTGTAAGGGTTCAGACGTGGGCAGGGCTGGTTCTAAGTTCACCTGTAAGGGTTCAGGCGTGGGCAGGACTGGTTCTAAGTTCACCTGTAAGGGTTCAGGCGTGGACAGGACTGGTTCTAAGTTCATCTGTAATGGTTCAGGCGTGGACAGGACTGGTTTTAAGTTCATCTGTAAGGGTTCAGGCGTGGGCAGGACTGGTTCTAAGTTCATCTGTAAGGGGTCAGGTGTGGACAGGACTGGTTGTAAGTTCACCTGTAAGGGTTCAGGCGTGGACAGGACTGGTTCTAAGTTCACCTGTAAGGGTTCAGGCGTGGGCAGGACTGGTTCTAAGTTCACCTGTAAGGGTTCAGGCGTGGGCAGGACTGGTTCTAAGTTCACCTGTAAGGGTTCAGGCGTGGGCAGGACTGGTTCTAAGTTCACCTGTAAGGGTTCAGGCGTGGGCAGGACTGGTTCTAAGTTCATCTGTAATGGTTCAGGCGTGGGCAGGACTGGTTCTAAGTTCATCTGTAAGGGTTCAGGCGTGGGCAGGACTGGTTCTAAGGGTTCAGGTGTGGACAGGACTGGTTCTAAGGGTTCAGGCGTGGGCAGGACTGGTTCTAAGTTCATCTGTAAGGGCTCAGACGTGGACAGGACTGGTTCTAAGTTCATCTGTAAGGGTTCAGGCATGGACAGGACTGGTTCTAAGTTCATCTGTAAGGATTCAGGAGGGGGCAGGACTGGTTCTGAGTTCATCTGTAAGGGTTCAGGCGTGGGCAGGACTGGTTCTAAGTTCATCTGTAAGGGTTCAGGCGTGGGCAGGACTGGTTCTAAGTTCATCTGTAATGGTTCAGGCGTGGGCAGGACTGGTTCTAAGTTCATCTGTAAGGGTTCAGGCGTGGGCAGGACTGGTTCTAAGGGTTCAGGTGTGGACAGGACTGGTTCTAAGTTCATCTGTAAGGGTTCAGGCGTGGGCAGGACTGGTTCTAAGTTCATCTGTAAGGGTTCAGGCGTGGGCAGGACTGGTTCTAAGGGTTCAGGTGTGGACAGGACTGGTTCTAAGTTCATCTGTAAGGGTTCAGGCGTGGGCAGGACTGGTTCTAAGTTCATCTGTAATGGTTCAGGCGTGGGCAGGACTGGTTCTAAGTTCATCTGTAATGGTTCAGGCGTGGGCAGGACTGGTTCTAAGTTCATCTGTAAGGGCTCAGACGTGGACAGGACTGGTTCTAAGTTCATCTGTAAGGATTCAGGAGGGGGCAGGACTGGTTCTGAGTTCATCTGTAAGGGTTCAGGCGTGGGCAGGACTGGTTCTAAGTTCATCTGTAAGGGTTCAGGCGTGGGCAGGGTTGGTTCTAAGTTCATCTGTAAGGGTTCAGACGTGGGCAGGACTGGTTCTAAGTTCACCTGTAAGGGTTCAGGTGTGGACAGGACTGGTTCTAAGTTCATCTGTAAGGGTTCAGGCGTGGACAGGACTGGTTCTAAGTTCATCTGTAAGGGTTCAGGCGTGGGCAGGACTGGTTCTAAGTTCATCTGTAAGGGTTCAGGCGTGGGCAGGGTTGGTTCTAAGTTCATCTGTAAGGGTTCAGACGTGGGCAGGACTGGTTCTAAGTTCACCTGTAAGGGTTCAGGTGTGGACAGGACTGGTTCTAAGTTCATCTGTAAGGGTACAGGCGTGGGCAGGACTGGTTCTAAGTTCATCTGTAAGGGTTCAGGCGTGGGCAGGACTGGTTCTAAGTTATCTGTAAAGGGTTCAGACGTGGACAGGACTGGTTCTAAGTTCATCTGTAAGGGTTCAGGCGTGGGCAGGACTGGTTCTCAGTTCATCTGTAAGGGTTCAGGCGTGGGCAGGACTGGTTCTCAGTTCATCTGTAAGGGTTCAGGCGTGGGCAGGACTGGTTCTAAGTTCCTCATCTGTAAGGGTTCAGGAGTGGGCAGGACTGGTTCTCAGTTCATCTGTAAGGGTTCAGGCGTGGGCAGGACTGGTTCTAAGTTCATCTGTAAGGGTTCAGGCGTGGACAGGACTGGTTCTAAGTTCATCTGTAAGGGTTCAGGCGTGGGCAGGACTGGTTCTAAGTTCATCTGTAAGGGTTCAGGAGGGGACAGGACTGGTTCTAAGTTCATCTGTAAGGGTTCAGGCGTGGACAGGACTGGTTCTAAGTTCATCTGTAAGGGTTCAGGCGTGGGCAGGACTGGTTCTCAGTTCATCTGTAAGGATTCAGGCGTGGGCAGGACTGGTTCTAAGTTCATCTGTAAGGGTCCAGGCGTGGACAGGACTGGTTCTAAGTTCATCTGTAAGGGTTCAGGCGTGGGCAGGACTGGTTCTCAGTTCATCTGTAAGGGTTCAGGCGTGGGCAGGACTGGTTCTAAGTTCATCTGTAAGGGTTCAGGCGTGGACAGGACTGGTTCTCAGTTCATCTGTAAGGGTTCAGGCGTGGGCAGGACTGGTTCTCAGTTCATCTGTAAGGGTTCAGACGGTCGGCAGGACTGGTTCTCAGTTCATCTGTAAGGGTTCAGGCATGGGCAGGACTGGTTCTAAGTTCATCTGTAAGGGGTCAGGCGTGGGCAGGACTGGTTCTAAGTTCATCTGTAAGGGTTCAGGCGTGGGCAGGACTGGTTCTAAGTTCACCTGTAAGGGTTCAGGCGTGGGCAGGACTGGTTCTAAGTTCATCTGTAAGGGTTCAGGCGTGGGCAGGACTGGTTCTAAGTTCATCTGTAAGGGTTCAGGCGTGGGCAGGGCTGGTTCTAAGTTCATCTGTAAGGGTTCAGACGTGGGCAGGACTGGTTCTAAGTTCATCTGTAAGGGTTCAGACGTGGGCAGGACTGGTTCTAAGTTCACCTGTAAGGGTCCAGGCGTGGACAGGACTGGTTCTAAGTTCATCTGTAAGGGTTCAGGCGTGGACAGGACTGGTTCTAAGTTCATCTGTAAGGGTTCAGGCGTGGACAGGACTGGTTCTAAGTTCACCTGTAAGGGTCCAGGCGTGGGCAGGACTGGTTCTAAGTTCCTCATCTGTAAGGGTTCAGACGTGGGCAGGACTGGTTCTAAGTTCACCTGTAAGGGTTCAGGTGTGGGCAGGACTGGTTCTAAGTTATCTGTAAGGGTTCAGGCGTGGGCAGGACTGGTTCTAAGTTCACCTGTAAGGGTTCAGGCGTGGGCAGGACTGGTTCTAAGTTCATCTGTAAGGGTTCAGGAGGGGGCAGGACTGGTTCTAAGTTCACCTGTAAGGGTTCAGACATGGGCAGGACTGGTTCTAAGTTATCTGTAAGGGTTCAGGCGTGGGCAGGACTGGTTCTAAGTTATCTGTAAGGGTTCAGGCGTGGGCAGGACTGGTTCTAAGTTCACCTGTAAGGGTTCAGGCGTGGGCAGGACTGGTTCTAAGTTATCTGTAAGGGTTCAGGCGTGGGCAGGACTGGTTCTAAGTTATCTGTGAGGGTTCATGGTTAATAAGTCCTTCTCAGTGCAGCGCTCTGAAGTGAGGCATTAATGCCAACGCATCCACATGTTAGAGACGGACATTTTTGGGATTTGAAGAGACTTCATCTTATTCTGTGTGACTTTTGCGGTGTGATTTTCATAGCAGACATTTCCAGGGCTCGAGTCGTGCGCGGGCTCTCGGAGCCAAGCCTGAGCCTTGGCTCGGGTCTGGCTCGGGTCTGGCTCGGGTCTGGCTCGGCTCTCTCTGTTCATTTGTTGGCTCACCCACCGCTGGGGGGGGGGGGTTGAGGGGGGTCCAGCAGTCTCAGTAGTACTTCTTGTGACAATGAAGTAACCCTAGATCTGGTTCACAGCGAGTGTGAGGGAAGGTGCCCTGGACTCAGGGGGGCACAAGGACCCGCCACCTGAGAGAAGCTGCTGCTTCTGGGTGTGGGACCAGTCTATGGTCTCACTGCCCTGGGGTGGGGCCTGGGCAGGGCAGTGGGCCAAAGGTCACAGGTCCTGTCCTCCACTACCCTCTGGTGCTGACCGGCCTGCCCTGGACGCAGAGGGATATTTCTGTGGTTGGGGCCAGTCCATGGTCGTACACACTGCCCTGTGCGGTGGGGCCTGGACAGGGCATCGGGTCAGAGGTCACAGATCCTGAAGGTGAGAGGAGCAGGCGTTGAGGGTCTTCAGGTGCTCTGCCTGGCGTCAGAGGCACCCCTTCCCTCTCGTTTGGGGCCGGAGACATTGAGGCTGGAAGAAGGGGTGCGGCAGCCCCCCAAGATAACCATCCAGTGCTTGGGTGCCCAACTAGGAGCACCCCCGGAACTACACTCCTGCTCTGACACCCGGACACCCTCTGGGGTGAGAAGCTGCGCCGTACACATCTACATAAAATAAAACTGACCATAGAGACTTCTCGAGACCTGGCTCTTCGAGCAAAAGCAGCACCCCCCACCCCCACCCCCCCAGCACCTTGAGACCCTCAGGGGTGGGTAGAGCGCTTTACAAATGACTGATTGATTCATTCATTGAGAGAAGCAAGGAAATGTGAGTGACAATGAAGCCAACCAATCGTAGGTAATGGGCGGGTGCAAGCCCCCTGTACGCTAACAAAACATCTTGCAATCAACAGCGCATGCGCGGTCTCAGGCGAGACCTAAAATGCTGCTCATGCCAGAACTTTCAGGGCGTGGTTTCATATGTGTCACATGTCCTCCAGCCCACATGATGTGTCTCTCCTGGGTCTCAGTGTGACTTCTACAGTCATACAAGGGAATCTGCCTGACTTCCGTCAGTGAGTCATATGTGTCTGCAGGAAGCCGTCTCTGTGTATACTCTACCAAAGTGAGGTACAGTGGAACCCCAGAGGTGGGCAGAGGTGAAGTTAGGTAGCACCTCACTCTCTATTTGTGGTAGTGTGGGCGAGCAGTAAGGCAGTATCAGAGGATAGTGCTAAGCATTTGTTGTACACGCTTAGGGGCGGCTTTACAAACCTCTGCGCCACCACTTCGTCACTTTTCGTGACGTACTGGTGGCACAGGGGGCTCCTCCATATTTACAAGGCGAGGAAAAGCCACCCTGCTTGACTTTTCCTCTGTTCGTAAATACGGACCCTACACACGCAGCCCTTTGCGTGGAAGCGGCATTCCATGGGTGGTGCTGTGGGTGTTCCTACGCAACACCCATGGAACAAGACGCATCTCAAGATTTACGAGAAATCGTAAATCTGGAGATGCGTGTGAATGCTACGCCACCACAGAGGTGGCGTAGCGAGGCGCGACAAGGAGAAATGTTTTAATTTCTCCTCATTTTTTCCTCTTTCAATATGTGCTGCATTCTACAGCACGCACTGAAGGAGGAAAATGCCTGTAGTGAATGTTTTTGTGCAGGAAGGGGCCCCTTCCTTCACAATAACAATCTCCCCGTGACGCAGGCATGCTTGCACCATGGAGCAAGGGTGCCTGCGCCGGCGCATGGCTGCAGTTTGTGCGCCAGCGCGGGGGAAGCACAGAGATGACACATATTCCTGTAAATATGTCGCATCTCTGTGCTTTCCAAACTAACGCAGCACGGCGCAGCAAAATGACTTGCGGCACCGCGCTGGTTACTTTGTTGTAAATCTGCCCCCCAGTCAGCCAATGACTTCACACACTCAAAGACGGAACTTCAGACCAATTGTTTTTGTATAAATATTCTTTTAGTTATTGTATTACCTAGCACCAAGCAAGCCTGGCACCGGTAAGTGATAAGTACTTTGCGGTAAATATACCCTTGTAGCACAGTTCGGATTGTAATTGTAGGTGCACTTTGTTTTGATTTACAGCACTGTTACAGAGGAATGCCATTCTTTGGGAATACAGTACATAGACTTTGAATGGGCTTTTTAGTAAAATGACCCGTACATAACTTTCAGATTACTTTTCTTACACAGTGTAGAATACCTGGATACCGCACTGAGACATTTCCTGTAAACAAGTAAGTAAAAGCGTTTTTATTTGGTTCAGTTGTAAAAGGATTTCTTAGATTTTCCATCTCCACACTTAGAAACTTTTTATAGAAATACAGTCAATCTTATCGTATGGAGGAAAATAGCGTTATCAGTTCAAAGGTAAGTACTTTGTTGTGGGAGTTGGTGTTCTGGGGTTAGACTCAGGGGGGCCCCCAGAGTCAAGGATGCACTCTTGTTACACCCTCAGCGGCACTAGGGCGGCCGGGTGTAGAGTGCTGAGGCCCCATGTTATCCGATGGAAGATAGGGGGCCACCGGTTGGTGGCTGCTGACAAGCAGGCCACTGGGTTGTGGGAGCAAAGCTTCTGGACTTAAGCTCAGGGCAAATGGGTGTTTTGGCCAGCACAAAAGATTCACCCTCATCGGCACTGGGGCGGCCGGGTGCAGAGTGCTGTTTTGGCATTGGATGCCCTGTAGCTTACAATGTGGAGTCTCCGGTTTGCAAAAACGCTACCAGCTCGGGGACAAAGGTCTTCTGGGTGAGACCACCACTTGGAGAGTTAAGTTGGGATGTTGGGGGTTGGTTAAGCACAGTCGGGTGGGTCACCCAAGGCCATGGGGCAACGGATGCAGGGGTGACTTTTCGAGTCGGATCTTCTTACCAGCTCCTGGACGCGGTTGTGGGGACCTACCGGTTTGAGGCTGCAGGCATCGGCTGAGTATACTGAATGGGGATGAAAGACATGGCTTGGCAGTTCGGGCTGGACTGTTCCCATGAGGCACAGGGTCGGACTGATTTGCATATAGCCATGTCTGAAATGGGGTGGCTGAGTGGGCTAAAGAATGGTGATGGATTAAACCCAGATCAGCTGACTGGGGGTGAGTGTTTGATTTGCTCAAACGCTCTGTCCATCATCCCCTTTTGTATCGCATTTACAATGCGGCGCATTGTGGCGCAAGGATAAACAGATGCGTGACGCATCTCCCATTGGAAGGGTGGCGCATTGCTTGAGTCATGTCGCAAGTGCGACACAACTCCAGCAATGCTCATGGCCTGCCCATACATAACGTGGTGCCTCATGCTTTACGCCTGCTTCAAGCAGGCGCAGGGTTTTGATGTAGCGGCGTCGGAAAAGTGACTGAGTGGAATCTTGTAGATTTCACTCAGGCACTTTACCGAGGCTTTACAGCTCCAGAACACCCACCTGCGCCGGAACGCCCACATGTAACCTGACTCAGGTTACATGTGGCACAGGGCTTTACAACGTGATGCATCTCCCTAGCGCGTCCTGTTGTAAATAGGGCACAACGTGGCACATGGTTTACGCCACTGCTGCGTCACAAAAGTGACGCAGCAGCGGCGCAAAAGTGGCGCATGGGGCTCGTAAATCTGCCCCTCAGTATGTAACTTTGGATCAAAGTAAGCTATATCAGTTGCATTTTTAATTGCGTGCTTGATTTTCTTGAAAATCCTATCACATTCAGAGGACTATTGAAAGGGAACATTCTTCTTTGTCAACTCTCGTAATGGGGTGCTCACTGTGGCAAAATCTCAAATGTATCTGGAGCAGCCGCTGGCCACGCCAAAGCAGGATTGCAGCATGGTCACATCTTGCGGGGGTCGGTGGATGACAATGCGTGTACTCTTTTAGGCTCATGTGTCATTGCCCCTTCAGAGAAAATATGGCCAAAGAATTTGAGTTTGGTTTTGTGAGACTTACACTTTTCTGCATTTAGCGTAAGACCTGCATTGGTGAGCAAGTAGCACACTTGTGTAAAAGCTTTGTCATGTTTCTTTAGTGTGGCCCCATAGAATAATATGTCTACACTGCAATTAAAAGCATGTGTGACAGGTTGAATTATTTGCCAACTATATCCTGAAAGATTTCTGCAGCCAACAACACACTAAAATGAAGTCCTTTATATCTGAACAAACCAACATGAGTTGGAAAGGTAGTATGTCCCTAAAGTTCTCTTCCAGCTCGAGTTGATGGTATCTTTGTTCAAATCAAGACAAGAAAAGACTTTGGCGCCATTGAGCTGTGTGATTATGTCAGCTATGTGTGGACCTGGGTGTCTTTCTCTCTCGATTACTTTGCTGGTCTGGTGCATATCAACACAAATGCGCACTGCACCTCCATTGTCCTGTTTTGGTCCTACCACTAAGGGTGAAACTCATTGTGTTAGACCAGTTGAGTGCTCAATGAAGTCATATTTCAATAATGTTTCCAGTTCTTTCTCAAAGGCCTCCTGTTAATGAAAAGCAATCCGACGGCGTCACTGAGCTGAATGTCTTCATTAATATGAAGTTGCACCTTCCCTAGTCCATGAAATAATGACGGGAATTGACTTACTATTTCAGAATGTGCATTGAGGTTGTAGTTAATGGATATCAGTCCCATGTCAGCAGGAGTGTTAATACTGAGTAGACATGCACTTGATGAAGTACCATGGAGAGCTTGAATTGGTGCTTGCACTGCAATTTTCTTATGCCTCATGTTTGATACAAATAACCTTGGACTTTGTGATGGCACAGAAGCAGTCCATGTGTACATCTTTGTTTTCGATGGTGTTAGACGTCGTACCGGAGACAGTTTGTTGTATTTTTCTGCTGGCAATGATGTTGATCGATTCACCGCCATCTATAATGAAAGTTTTAGGGCAGCCATTCACCTTTAGCGTGATCTTGGGCATCGGCCAAGTGAGTTTGGTATTTTCAAGTGGCAATCTCTCTTTGATTCGTGTTCATCTTTGCAAGCAGCCAATCCTACATGTCCAGGTTTTTCTGTTGACCGATGTCACTATTGCACCCCCATCTTCTTCACTGTCACTCAATGATGACACCGAAGAGCCGTTGGAAGATGACTTTGATGATGAACTTTCTTTAGTCTCTACTTATCTCAATAAATGTTGCCGTTTGGTCTTGTGGGTGTGGCTAGAATTCTTCTGGAACCTGTGGCCCCATTTTCTCTTCTCATCTTGACATACTTAGTTTCTATTTGCTTTTCAGAAAATTATGAAATGATTTTCTCTCCCACAACCTTAGCATATCTGTCCAATGGCAAGACATATATCTTTATGTGGAAACGAGAATCCACATCGGACACAGAATTTCTTTTTCTTCTGAGAGATTGTCTTCTGGGCCTCCATTTTGTGTTTATTATCACCGTGATTCACTCTGGGTTGTTACAGCTTCTATATCAGCAGCCGGTCGATCTGCACTTTCCTCATCTTTCGCAGCCATTAGAACCTTTTCTAGTCTGAGCGTCTCTCTCAGCTTCCACACCCCCATGAAACATATGAGGGGACTGGAGAAGATCGGCTGAACAAAGAGGGAAAGCGGGGGACCAACGATTGACCCTGGGGCAATCGTCATTGAAAAATCGAGGTTACAGCCTCAGGGCAGCTCAAAATGGATGCCACTAACTGAGCAACGGGAGCCCCCAGGATGGAGCAGTTAGGCGAGTGAGACGGTTTCACTCCCGGCCAAGACGGGAATAACATGCCTAAAAACGGAGCCACGTAAGTGCGACCTCATTGCAGAGACCAGGCGGGGTTCTGAGCCAGCAAACTCAAACGGGTTCCATGACGCGGCAGCAATGGCGGGACTGAACAATCACAGTGCTTCCCCTGTGGACCACCGCCAGGGCCGCTAGAAGCAGTCGCCAGACCTGCCAACCAATGGAAGATTGGGGGACAAAAAAGGTCTGCCGCTGAGTGGCAAAATCCTGGGGAGATACGGGACAGAGTCAACCCAGACCAGAGGATGCCCATGTTACTCAGAGACAAGTGGGAGGTGACCTGGTGGCGTAGTAGATTCCCACAACAAAAAAGAGAAACGGAGTGGCAGAGGAGATGGGCGCCCACCTGCAATTGTAGCACGGAGAGCCCAGCAGCTGCCTGGACTCCGAGAGAGGAGAAGAGGCAATAGCAAGGTCCTCGAAGCTGGGCAGGGGCTGCAGCTGGAGCGTGGGGGCCTGTCGTCATACAGAAGAAGGCCGCAAAAGTAAGGAGAAAGGAGCTTGCCAGGCTTAGGAGGTGCCGTCGTACTGAGAGTCTGGCTGAATCAGCGCAGAAGGAGTCCGGGAATGCGTTACGGCCCCCTGAGCAGCGCTGAGTGGAGCATCACAGGCCGGCAAAATAAATGGGAGCTTTCACCTCATGAGAAGAAGGGGGAAACTGGATAGACCTGGGATCACTAACATGTTCGGTGGAGACCACCGACAACACTCACAGTGAGCGCGAGTTCCTGCAGTAACATAGGCCGGCTCTATATAGCGGAGGTTTGAGAGGAGCGGATCAGTAAAACGTCGACCAAGGGTCAGGGAACCCTGGTCATCTCCTGCTGAACAAGAAATAAGCCGCAAACAGGAAACCACACCGAGAGCGGAGGCCTAAGAGTGTTGAGGGGCAGTAATTAGCCATCGGAATCGAAGAGTCCAGGAGTCGCCCAGGGAAAAAGAGTCCAAAGGACAAGGAAATACACAACCAGAAGGTAAACACAGATGGAGCAGAGGGCCCACAGCCAACACCTGATGGATACCCACTGAGGCAGACATGGGCTTTTACCTGCTGGGAATGGGGAGTGTACCTAAGAAAAATGCGCAGGACAACATGGATCCCGCAGACGTACGAGGAAGAAGATCCTGGAGGGGCATTGAAAGAGGCTGGCCAGACTCGTCCAGTGTTGGCTGACATAATGCAAGCAATCACGACATCCCACGAGGCCCTTGAACCCAAGATTGATGCTATTGGGACGGACCTGAGTCTACTCAAAGATGATCATCTCCGCCTGGCAGAACAGGAGACCATCACTGAGCGCACGATGGCGGACATCCCCTCGGAGGACGTCAAGATGGAGGACTGATCTTCCCAGACTTCACGAGAGAAGTACAGAGACAGTGAACCTCCTTCCTGGTGGTAAAAAGATGACTTAGGCAACTGCAGATTGCCTAAGGAAAGATGTTTCCCACCGACTAAGAGTTGTCAGACCATCGAGGACCCAATTCTTCCAAACTCCCCAAGATGCGGGAAATTGGATCGACACAGACCAGACACGGAGATCGTGGGAGAACTCCCCAGAGTCGACCTCCTGGACGAAACAAAGAATCCAGGAGAAAGCCAGCACGCCCTCCTTGCCGAAGGCTAGAGAGGAAACACACAGAGAGGCAGATTTACCAGTCCCGTGCGCCTGTTTTGCGCCGCCGTTGCGTCACTTCTGTGATGCAGTGGCGGCGCAAAGCCAGCGCCATGCTGTTGGGTATTTACAACGTGACACATCTAGGGAGATGCGTCACGTTGTAAAGCCCTGCGCCACATGAAACCTGGTTTTATGTGGGCATTTCGGCGCAGGGGTTCGTTCCGGCTCAGGAAAGCTGAGGAAAAGTGACTGAGTGAAATCTACAAGATTTCACTCAGTCACTTTTACGACCCTGCTGCATCAAAGCCTTACGCCTGCTGAAAGCAGGCGTAAGGAGTTACGCAGCACAGCTAGTATAGGGCGCCCCCGAGCAGTGCTGGAGTTGCGTCGCACTTGCGACTCAACTCCAGCACTGCATCTCCTTTACGGCATCAGATGCGTCACGCATCTGTCTATTCTTGCGCCATGGTGCGCTGCATTATAAATGCGGCACATCCATGGTGGCGCAAGAGGTGTCTGTCGTGATGCACAATAACTGGCACATCCCTGCTGATATGCAGGGATGCTCCAGTTATTGTAAATCTGCCCCCTAATCCTTCGAGAAGTAGCATAACTAAGTCAGGCGGACTCTAGTCCCAAATCCATGCGGAATGGCAAAGAGGAAAGAACACCAGAAGGGTCCAGAAGCAGTAGCTCAGTGGAGGACTCTGGCACAGACCTTCCTAAAGTCACCCCTAAGTCGATAGACAAGCTCATCTGAACAAATGAACACCAGAACGACATGTCCAGCTAGACGCTAACTTATCCCTCTTGTATCCTTTTGATTCTGAACATGGGGTAAACGTAAGCTCTGAAGGGGGCATCTTACAATGAAGAGATGGGGAAGGGGGTAACAATCCTACACTTTTGGATGGGGAGAGCAGAGCAATCGGAAATCCGGGGATAATTGGTCGAAACTTCACCCCAAATACAAAAGCGCAGGTTATCTGCGGAACGATACCAATTGGTATCAATTTTGGATGGGTATTAAACTGCTCCGTGTCCTGGGGAAGGGATGCTGGGGAGATTGTTTTTCAAGGGGTTTTAAAGTTGGGGCTAGGCGTGCCTGGGCTAAAATAATTATTAGGGCAATACGGATACCAATCCAATGAATCCTGCAGTCAAATTTAAATGCCTCTTGTGGAATGTGAGATGGATGCACACCATGACTGAAGACCATAAGATTCATGCATACCTGACTAGGAGCGTTGTTGCAGAAACACATTTTACTGCTAAGGAAGGGGAAGCACTGCAGAGACGGTAGAGAGGGCAAGTGTACTATACAATTATTCAGCTTTGCATATATGGGTAAGGGCAGGAGTTCCATTTCAGTGTACCAGACACATAGTAGATCCTCATAGGCAAATTAGATGGATAAGGCATAACAATTGGGAGCATCTATGGGCCGAGTACGGATAAACTCTCATTCCTAGTGGCTCTTTCAAGAAAGTTGGCGCCACACCTAACTGGATCAGTGATTCTGGGTGGGGACTTTACCTGTGTCCCGAATGTTGACTTGGACCGCTCCCATCCCCCTGAGGGATTCCCCCATTGTCCGAGAGGCCAAAGCGTGCAGAGCCTGGGAACACCATTTCGGTCTGATTGATACTTGGAGGGCATTATCTCCGAGAGACAGGGATTATTGGTTTTTTCGTACCTATATGATTTGAATTTTAGATTAGACACCGTTCTCTGTTCTCCAGAGGTGCCTGAACATGTAAAATCAAGCAAGTATCTAGCCTGGACGATTTCCAACCACAATCCCGTGTTGGTAGGCCCCCAGTGGACGAGAGTAAGGCCGAGCAGCTCCACCTGGTGATTGAGACTGGAAGCTATGGAGGACCAGGTCTTTAAGGTAACTATAAGAACGGTGATGGAGCAAATTCTTTAGATTTTCGCGGGACGGCCTCTAACCCATTGGTGGAGTGGGATGCCTTTAAGGTCATGATTAGGGGGAAATGCAACTCTGAAGTAGTGGGAATAAGGGGGATGCTCTTGAGAGACACATTGAAAGTGGAACAGCACCTTAGGGAACTTGAAAAAGTAAGGCCGGAACATAGGGAGCTGCAAGAACAACTGCTGACAGCCAAAGAGGTAGGAGCAGAGCATGTTGAGAGGCTTCAATGTTTAGATTATAAGAACAACATGATCGGAGCACATGCGAGAGGAAAAGTCTGGGGTGATGCTAGCGTGGCTAGCCAACCCAGCTAAGAGAGGTTCAATTATACTCAAAATCAGGGATGAACTGGGAGGGGAATTCTATAAACAGCAGGATATTAACAAGGTGTTCCTAGAAGACTATGCTGAACTGTTTAAAAGTAAGACTGGGTGTTCAGAGGCAGACATTGATGACTTCATGGGTCCCCGGGCCTCACCAACTATAACTGAGGAGGCAGCTATCAAAACTATGGCCAGGAATAAAGTGCCGGGCACTGATGACCTTCCGGTCGAGTTCTACTCTACGTATGTAGAAATTTTAGGCCCACGACTGGTGGAAATTTACAATCAAGCAAAACAAGGGTGGACACTACCGGGGTCCACAAGGGAGGCACTGATTATTCCGCTGCTAAAGCCAGGCAAGCTAGCAACTGACAAGACAGCGTATAGACCGCTCTCTATGCTAAATCTAGACTATAAGGTCCTCAGTAAAGTCCTAGCCACGCGTCTTCTCCCACATATGGTAGACCTAATCCATATAGACCAGGCTGGGTTTGTCCCAACACTCAACATGGCAATGGATATTAGAAGATTAATGCGTATGCTAGAGGCAGACTTCTAAGATAAGGAAGAGGCAATCATATACGCAGTCAATATTAGAAAGGCCTTTGACAGCCTAGAATGGCCTTACCTCTTCAGGGTAATGGAGAGATTTGGACTGGGACCTGGTTTTGCAAAGTGGACGCTCCTACTTTACTCGGACTGTATGGCTCGAGTCAAGACTGGGGGGGTTGATATCAGATGCCTATTGGGTGGAGAGAGGAACGTGACAGGGGTGCCCGCTCTTCCCACTGTTGCTTGCTCTGGCCAAGGAGCCCCTTGCGGCCAGCACGGTGCTTCACTACTGGGGTCTGAAGGCATTGGGTCGCACCCAGCACATAGCGCTATAGGCTGACAACTTATTAATATTCTTTCGGAATACGAAGGATGACCTGACGAAGCAGGGGAACTGTTGGCATCACTGGCGAGAATATCTGGACATGGCCTCATTTGGAAGAAGTTGTGTCTCTTCCCCACTAAAGCAGGCGTGAGAAGACACAATTAGAGCTGGAGGTGGCATGGGAGAATAGATGTCTCCCGTATCTGGGAGTTAACATCTACCACGACCGGGCGGACTTACCGGAAGGTAACAGAGGGAAAGCACTCAGCAGAGTAAAGTCGAGTTTCACCTTCTGGGGGTCACTGCCCGTATCAGTACTGGGAAGGGTGTGGGTGCTGAAGACGGTGACACTACGGAGACTGCTGTCCCTATTTCGGGGCTGCTAAATTGTGGAACTCCCTGCCAAGCAACCTCCATCACATTGATTCAGAGCCTCTCTTTAGGAAATCAGTTAAGACCTGGCTCTTGAGGGCAGAATAATGCTTTAGGGTTTTTGCTCTGAGTTTTTTGTCAGCTTATTCCCTACTGCTAGAGCGCCGGGACACCTCTGATTGAGGAAGCTGTGTGCGTTTTATAAATGTCGGTATTATTATTATTTAGGGCGTCGCCAGTCTGGATCCCGGCGGGAGTGTTTCGATACCTGAAATCGTTTGTGATGTCTTGGTTGTGGTGAACGGGCAGGCGCAGAGTGTCATGGACAACATTAACGTGGACAAAGAGAGTGGGAGGCTTAGCACTATTGGATTTTAACCCCTTCCTTGCTCGTGACGAGCTCAGCTCGTCATGAGGTATACCTCTAGGGTGCTCATGATGACCACACCCATTCACAGTAAGGTCCAGCACAGGGGATGGATCTGCCAAGCAGCCAAGGTGTTAAATGTTATCACCTTGCAGAACAATTGCAGTGGTTCACGAAATGGATAGCGGGGAGGGTGAGAGGTACGAATCAGCCAGATGATGCGGTCCCTAGCCTGAGAGTATTGTCTAACACAGTGCTTAATGAAGTCAAAGTAATTAGTAAATGCTGGGCCAGGAGTCACCAGAGATCTAAAACTAAAAAGCCATACGCCCCAGAGATCCCACTGCACGGCGCTTCCACACGGAGGAGACTGGCGAGGTCTGGAAACATGGGCAGGAGCAGGGCTGACCACAAAAGGCGTACCGTCCGAGGACGGATCCCTTCTACCATTTCATGAATTCAGAGAGCAATATGACATACCGCAAGGTCATTGTTTACTCCATAATGCACTCACCAAGACAATAAAGATACAGATGAAGATACAAACCTTTGGCCCACCACCGGCCACCAGGGATGGGGCGCAGGTGGGAGCCTGCGGGTGGAGGAGGGCCTCGAACTTCCTCAGCAGCGGCAGCTGGAGCAAGGGCACACAGGTGGTGCTGTGCGGAGGGGGAGCGACCTACCTAGCAGGGTGGGTTTCAATATCAACTTGAAGGGCACCCTTGAATATGATAGTCAGGGTGTAGGCGGTGTCCATGAGCCTCCTGTCTGCTTCCCTGGGGGTTGGAACTTCCACTCCCACTGCAGAAGGTCTTCATCACAAGGTGCTCTACCCCCTGAAATGCACCTGCTCAGCACCAGGATACCCTCCCAGGAGGCAGTGCGCTGTACAAATCTGCATAACATAGCATAATATAACGCAAGGCAAGGCAACACAACACAGCTGGCTGCAGGCTTCACAAGGGCAGACGGTGACCTCTCAGAGCTGTGTGAGTGCACAGAGGCTGAAAACCTCTCAGTTATCTGTGCAAACTGTAAAGGCTTTCTTCTTGCTATCTGCTTTTCCATGCGATTTGTGTACCTTGCAGGGTCATTTTAATTCATCATGCCTCTTTCTAAGCTCCCACTCCCCCTATGTGTCACTGAAGATTACTTTAACTCCTGCTTGAATCTTGTAAAATTTGGGGCCATGCGGTGCAAGCCCTGGGTATTGCAGTGCTGGCAACAATGATAGAACCTCGTGTCAAATAACCTGATCAAACCTAATTAGAAGGCCTGGGCGTAGTTCGCAGAGTTTTGCTACGTGAAACTCCGCAAATTTACAAAAAACTCGGCAAAGTTCTGCCAGTGGAGGAGTGCAGTGGGAACTGGAGTTTGTGCTGGTATTCCTGCAACTCGGGAAAAAATTCTACCTGAGCAACAGCTTGCGCTCGCGAGCAGGAAAAAAACTCCGCTGCACATCACAAAGCAAAGTTTTCTGCACTTTGGGGGCTCTGCGGAGTGCGGAGAGCAATAAACTCCACAAACTGCCCGAGCGGAGTGAAGTTTACCACATAGGCCTACCTTTAGTATGTAGAATTTTTATTTGCTCAGAGAAAATACAATTAAAGAAAGATTTGCAATCTGAACATAGAGCCAGATGTGCAAAGGCCTTTTATGGGCCGAATCACAATTTCAGCAATTTTGGCCATCAGGATATGCAATACAGTGTGTTCCTATGTACAAAGGCTTTGGGGAATCGCAAAATGCGATTCCTACCCAGTAGAAATCGCAGTTTGTAATTCCATAAATAGGAAATCACAAATTGCGTTTTCTTAGCACATGTACAAAGTATTTCCTAAATGCAAAATGAGCATTTAGGAAATGCAATTTATTTATTTATTTATTTATTTATTAACCGTTTTCTATAGCACGAACATGACCCATGGGTATCAGAGAGCTTAACATCATATAGTATGGGTTAAAAGCACAATGTACATAGAGCGTTAAGATCTTACAGACTTAAATAGTGTCATTTTAGACCTAGCATCTAAATAGCTAATATAGGGGAACAATAAAGGGTAGGTATTCAATAAGACATGAGTTAACAATGTTCTGAGGTAGAATTTCTTTAAGGCTCTATCATTTCCATTTCCATATTGGGTATCTAGTCATCAAATCAGTGATAAGTCTTCGGTGGCGCTTGTCTTGCCTATGGGAGAAACTTATTCATAAGAAAGATCTTGATTTCCTTCTTGAATGTTATCGTGTTTGTAATTTTTCTGATGTTTGCGGGCAGGGAGTTCCAAATTCTGGGAGCCACGCCTGAGCATGTTCTCTCATATGTTTTTTTCTTCTTGAAGATCGGAGGTTTCAGGAGCAGATAATTGGCACTCCTGACAGGTCTGTTTCTTCCTGAAATTTCTATTTTGTGGGCGAGATATTTAGGTGTGTTGTGATGAATCGCTTTGTGGGTGATACATGCCATTTTCAGCTGTACTCTGGCTTCGTAAGGTAACCAGTTTAAGGCCTTCAGGTGAGGTTTGATATTGTCAAATTTCCTCGATCCTGTAAGAAGCCTTGCCGCTGCATTGAGGCAGGCTTTTAGGGGTGCTGTGGAAATTTTTGGTAGACCAGCAAGTGTAGTACATCCATATTCAATCCTTGAGACAACCAGTGATTGCACAGCTAGTTTCAAGTCTGTCTCAGTTAACAAAGATTTCATCTTTCTCAAATAGTTCAAGTGGAAACGGGCGTTTTTTGCCATAGATTTAATGTGGGTTTTCATATCAAGGTTCTCATCCAGTGTGATTCCGAGGGATTTCGCCGAGTCAACTAGAGTAGGGATGCAGTTTAATGCTGTGATCATTTGGACCATTCTTTCACTATGGATTGATTTTTTTGTGGTGTGATGAGTAAGAATTCTGTTTTGTTAGCGTTAAGCTTGAGATGATTGTTAGTTAGCCATTTTAGGGATATTTTGAGGGCCTCATTCATTGTGGTTATTTCTTCCAGGCTAGCAATCTTGATGTAAAGTTGCGTGTCGACTGCATACATGTGGTAGGATATGTTTGATTTCCGCAGAATTTCTGTAAGAGGTTCAATGTATAAGTTAAACAATGAAGGGGATAAGGTGGATCCTTGCGGTACTCCGAGTGTGTTTGGGCATGATGGCGATAGTGGTGGGTTTACTAGGAATCTCTGTGTTCTGTTCTTTAAAAATGATTCAAACCATTTCAGTACCGTGCCAGACATTCCCATCCTGTTGTGGAGTCTGTTCAGCAGTAATTTTTCATGGTTAACTGTGTCACATGCTGCTGACAAGTCTAGGAGGATGAGTAGACAAGATTGATTGTGATCAAGAGCTTGAAGTGCATCATCGACAATGTGTAGGATTGCTGTTTCCTTGCTATGATTTGCTCTGAATCCCGATTGGCAGTCATCTAACAATGAGAAGTTGTCAATATGTTTACTCAGCTGATTCTGTACACATTTCTCTATCAATTTGGCAAGGAAAGGGATGTTGGTCACTGGGCGATAATTATTTGGATCTGTTGGGTTCACTGTGTGTTTTTGATGATCGGGACTACTTGTCCATTCTTCAGGCTTTCTGGTAGGCAACCCTGTGTGAGTGAGGCGTTTATAATTTCTGTCCATATTGGAATCATAGTATGGCTGATTTCTTTCAGGCATTTCGATGGTAGTGGGTCGTTATAATGGTTGTTGGGTTTTGTGGTTGCAAGCGTTTTAGAAATTTCATTCTGGTCCAATAATTTGAAAGTGTTCCAGTGTGCTTTGTTTTTAGTCGTCTTGTCCGCATAATTCGGATCAGATAGTGATGGAGGCGTGTTGTCTTTGATATTATCTGCGGCGGTCCTAAGTTCTTCTTCCAACTTATTGGCTTTGTTAATGAAGAAGGAAGAAAATTAATCGCAACTTAGTTGTGTTTTAGTGACCTCTTGGGCAGATTTTGCCAGCTTGTTCGATTGTTGTTTTATGATTTCGAATAGTTTACGTGGTCTGTTTTCGGCGTTATCCAATTCAGTTCTGATAAATTCCTTTTTTGCGTTGACGATCTTCTTGTTATATTCATTTCTGATTTTTCTGAGTGCATTCAACGTAGGGGAGGATGGGTGTTGTCTCCATTTTCTTTCTGCTCGTCTCAAATTACGTCTTTCTTCATTCAATATTCCATTAAACCATGGATTTTTTGTCTTTTCCGTAACTCTTTTTAATTTGAGTGGAATGGTGGCATTGACTATTTCCGTTACTGTGGTATTGTAATGGTTCGTTAGATCGTTCACAGTTTTCAAGTTGTCAGGTGGGTTTAAGTCTCTCTTGCAACTTTCAGATAGCAGATCCATATTTGAGTCTCTGGTATCTCGGATCCATCTTTTCATTTTGTTAGTTTGAATAATTTTTATTTTCTCCCGTGAAGGTATTAGGAAGGTTATGGCGTGGTGATCTGACCAGTCGCAAGGTTCAATGGAGAGGATTGAGATGTTCTTGTTCTTTGAGATAATCCAGTCCAGTGTAGCTCCTTTTGCGTGTCAATTACTCGACTCAAATTTGATGGTAATCATGTGCAATTTAAAATAACAACCCATGATTCTTTTTTTAAAGTACCATAGAGCCCACACATGCCCCTAGGGCATATATGTGCTCTACGAATGCACCACTAGTTTTGTGGTGCATTACGGGAGCCTTATGCTCATGGCCATCCTTGGTTTAGCGTTTCCTAAATATCGATTTCTTAATTGGCAATTGCTATTTAGGAAATGTAGAACCTGCACCTTGGTAGGAATGGCACGAGATTTCCTAATTGCAATTTCCTGATAGCGATTCCGACTCTAAAGAATCGCTATTCAGAAACCGGTAATTTCATACATATCATTTTGCATTTCCTAAAGAGCGATTCCTTTGAGTTGCATTTTCGTAACTCTGGCCCTTAATGTGGGTCAGAAGCACCAAGCTACACTATGCACCCACTCAGGGACCCGTCTTTGACCACCCCATGATCACAGGGTCAGGTCCGAGCTCCCATCCTTTCATCCAACAATGTCAATAAAATGAGTACCATTGAGTTGAGTAAAAGCACACATCTAGGTTTGCACTGTGTTTGCGACCAGTACATACTTGCTCATATATCAGGTACCTGTAGTTCCAACAAGACACTTGTCGGGGTGAAAGTGTGCTGGAAATATATGTCACTCCAAAAAACCCTACAAGCATCAGAAGTTGGATTGGGTGCAATTTGGGGGATTTCACATTAAACTTGTGGCCCCAAATTTCCAACATTGTGCCATTCTGTCATGTAGCTTTGTATAGCTTTGAAGCAACTCTAACAGCCAGCACCCTAGCACCTGTTTTGTGCTTTTCATGCTGTTTTCAATTGCAAAATTCTTTCTTCCATCAAAAATTGATGTAAAGAGATTTCAGGCTAAAATATAGCCCTGAATGACGGCTTCTAATTATACATAATTTCCCCAAAATATTGCATAATTATGTGAAAGCAAATTACTCAAAGATGGACACGCCCACTTACAATCAGTGCAAGAACACCACCAGCCAGGAAACAGACCCCCAAAATCAAAGAATTAAGGTTCCAGTCAAAGGCACACACACAGAGTTGGGGTACCCAGGCTAGTGAACTCAAGCTGAACACTCAGGGTGACTCCAAAACGACTTTATAAACGAGAGACTCTTAGCACGGGGTGGACGCGGACATCGGATCAGGCCCCAGAGGTCTGTTTTCATGCAATGAATGTTTTTCTTACATCATTTCCACGTGGAGGGGTGCACCACCCACCACAACTCTACAGTGAAGGATGCACTGCTCACCACAGCTCTGTTTCCTGGCATCTCAGCGGAGAGTGAGACAGAGACAGAGACGGCCCCAGAAACCACAGCCCGGTAACAACAGCTGCAGAGGCAAGTGCTGGAGAAGGTGTGAAGCCTGGGCTTCCTGTGAGCTGCAGAGCTCAGGTGTGAGGAGGGGGGGATGGTGAGAGGCACGCACAGCTTCAGCAGCACACACAACATTTACAGATGTGTTGCTACCTGAAAGTTTCTGCCAGTAAACATACCTTTGAAGTGCTGTCAGCATACCTCCTCCATCCTCCATAGCTGCTTTTGGCACCATAATCTAGACGGGTTATTTTAATTCTGTTTCCTAACTATAGCGTCTCTTAGTTTTTTCCAGTCAAAATATATATATATATTTTCACTGAAAAAAAGTTTTTTCCATTGACTTTATATATATATATATATATATATATATATATATATATATATATATATATATATATATAGTCGCATTCACTGGAAAAAAAACTATAGGTTTCAGTGACGTTATAGTTAGTTGGACATTTCACTTGTACAAAACCAGAGAAATTCAGCCGTTATAGTTAGTTCAGCTAAATATAACTCGCGCCCCCACAATGCACTGCTGATGACGTCACATATTACATCATTCATGACATGGTCAGTGACATCCCCGATGACATCTCAAATTACATCACTGAAGACATCATCCAGTGACTGTGTTTCTGTAAAGTTTAAATATTTTTAATATATATGCCAATGTGTATTGAAGAATGAGTGGGTGTATAATTGTCTGGATGGAGGATTTAGTAGGTGCGTGACTGACTGTTTGAGTGAGTGATTACATGTGTCTTACTGATAGCATGGGTTAGTGACTAAACTGTGTGAATGTTTGTATCAGTCTGTCTGTTGTTGTGTAAGCTGCTGCATGGGTTGCTCAGTTATTGATTCGTTGCCTGAGTATTTGTGTAGGAGACTGAGTGTGTGTGTGGGTGGGTGGAAGGTGTTTGACTGTGCATAGATGTGTGAGTGGTTGTTTCACTGGGTGTATGGGTTCAAGAGGGCATGTGGAAACAGCTGTATAGGAGGGTGAGTGTGGGCATGGATGTGGTGGTGAGTGAATTGATGTCTCAGTGGTATATGTCCAAGTAACAGCATATGTAAAAGGCAGTGTATGTGAGAGTTGGAATATATAAATGACTATACGTGAGAGTCAGTGATTTTGAGAGTGACTGTATGGATGAGTGTGTGCTTGTATCAGTGATTACATAAGAGAGTAAGTATGCGTTAGTATCTGTATGAATAAGTGAGGCGGTGTGTGTATAACTGTATAGGTGAGTAAATGGGAGAGGCCACACCAGGCCCCGCCCCCTGCCTTCACCACTGTGCAAACGCGCCCGTGGTGCATTTTAAGTTGGGGGATTAAGTTCCCTTGAATTCTGAGGGTCCCTGGGGTCCAACTAGCCCGCCAGGTATCTCCAGTAAGCACCACAGAGCTGTGTTGCAGACTTCAGGAGGTGTAAAAAGCAGCGTGGCCTCGGACCACCTCTCTGCAACGCGGCCCTGTGGCGCTTACTGGAGGTACCTGGTGGGCTAGTTGTGCCCCAGGGACCCTCAGGATTGACGGAATTAATCCCCCAACTTAAAATGCACCACAGGGCGTGTTTTCACAGTGGTGCAGGGAGGGGGCGGGACTTGATGTGACAACTGTGCAAACGCGCCCTGTGGCATGTTTTAAGTTGGGGAATTAAGGGGCATATTATCAAGCAGGGCGTTCAAAATTATCTGCCGTTTTAGCCGCAGAAAACTGCTGCTAAAGCACCGATTATGGGCTTGATAATATGGACTTGTGAATTCCAATAGAAACCCATGTCTGGTGTGAACATGGGCTTCTATTGGAATTCTCCTGGGCATATTATCAAGCCCATTATTGCAGCTTTAGCGGCAGTTTTCTGCCGCTAAAACGGTGATAATTTTAACACCCTGCTTGATATTATGCCCCTATGTCCCCATGAATCCTGAGGGTCCCTGGGGGCCAATTAGCTCACCAGGAACCTCCAATAAGCTCCACAGGACTGCGTTGCATAGAGGTGGTCCGAGGCTATGCCCCTTATTACACCTCCTGAAGTTTGAGGGTGAATCGTCAAGCGGGGGCCGAGAAGCAAAGGGGTTCCAAAAAGCGTTCTCCCCATGTTACTTTCCATAGGAACTTTAGCCAAAACTACAGCCCGAACTGCTGAACGGAACTACACCAAATTTGGCAAACGGTAGGTTTGGTTCAGAAAGCGCTGTCTTTGCTAAATGGTGTAAATCCGTTCAGTAGCTGCTGAGAAATAAAAAAATAAAAATTTCGATATCTGAGCACTGAGGAGGATTTGCGACTCCTCCCGAGCACAAGCTGCATTCTGATTGGCTGCCAACACTCTAAAACAAGAAGCGTTGGCCAGGAGGCGTGTTTTCAGAGTGGTGTAAAAAGGGGGCGTGGCCTCAGACCACTCTCAGCAATCCAGCTGCTTGGGGCTTATTGGAGGTACCTGGTGGGCTTGTTGGCCCCCAGGGACTCTCAGGATTCAAGGGGACTTAATTCCCCAACCCAGAACACGCCAGGAGGCATGTTTACAGAGTGGTGGAGAAAGTGGGTGTGGCCTGTGTCCACCTGTCAGCTATCCCACTATATGGGGCATACTGGAGGTATCAGGTGGTCTAGTTGGCCCCTAAAGGACCCCCATCAGCGGAGGGGACTTTAATTCCCATCCAACTGCGCACCAGGAAGTGTGTTTGCAGAGTGGTGGGGAAAGGAGGCATGGCCTGCTATGAGAACTTAGCAATCTCCTGTGTGGGACTTACTGGAGGTAACAGGAGGTGTAGTTGGCCCCCAAGGTTGACCTTAGGGGCTAACTTCCCCTCCTGTTACCTCCAGTAAATCCCACACTGTGGGATTGCTAGGAGGTCTTCAGAGGCCATGCTCACCTTTTTCCACCACTCTGCAAAAGCGCCTCCTGGCCAAGTACTGGTTGGGGGATGAAGTCCACTTTACTTCTGAGGGACATTGGTGGCTAAGTAGCCCTCCTGCTACCTCCTGTAAGTCCTACACAGTGGAATTCCTGAGCGCTGGTTGGAGGCCCAGCCCCGTTTCTTCACTCTGCAAACGTGACTACCAGTTAAAGAAGCATTTGTAATGTAATAGGTCTCACATTTGCAAGAATTAGAGATATTAGTGTTGTAAATCTAAAAGAGTTTTATTAATGTTTCTTGGAGTGGATATAGGTTGTGTGTAGTGGAATTATGTGGTATATTGTGCAGTGAAATTATGTGGACAGAAAGTATGTTGTATTTAGTGTATAGGAATGATGTAGGGTGGGAGTATGTGTTATAGAGAGTAATTATGTGGTATTATAGTCTGTGTTGTGGCGTGGTAACCTCATGTTTAGTCTTCCTCATTTTCATAGAAGCTAAACTATGAACTCAGTGAGACAAAAAAAGAGAAGGCATCACTGAGGAGCACTTCTGGACCTAGTCAGAGGTATGAGCAGGGCCACTGGAATTATGTGACTGTTTGGCTGCACCAACTTTTGCACAATCATACATTTTCTTCATTAGCCACATAATTCATCATCTGCTGCCTTAATCTGCAGATTTGAACAAAAAAAACTTTTTTCTAGCTCAAATGGATCAAACG
This sequence comes from Lissotriton helveticus, assembly GCF_964261635.1. Classification (NCBI taxonomy): domain Eukaryota; kingdom Metazoa; phylum Chordata; class Amphibia; order Caudata; family Salamandridae; genus Lissotriton; species Lissotriton helveticus. The sequence goes on from NC_136068.1 coordinate 2,199,633, forward strand.
TTACCAAAAAATGCAGCGACAAGTGTTACAGCGTGGTGGAAGGTCCTTTGTAAACCTAGAATGGTCACCTGTTGCTTATTGCTAAATGTAGGTGTTAAGTTGGTACTAATGATGTGCAAGCCACTCTTGCTTCTTTCTGCACCTCTCTTGCCTATTTCTGCATTTCTGTTGCTTCTCTCTGTACAGTTCTTCTTTTTCTGCACTTCTATTGCCTCTTTCTGCACATCTGTTCCTTTTTTCTGCACTTCTTTTGTTTCTTTCTGCACCTCTCTTGCTTCTTTCTGCACCTCTCTTGCTTCTTTCTGCACCTTGCTTGCTTGTTTCTGCACCCCTCTTGCCTCTTTCTGCACCCTTTTCTCTTTCTGCATCTCTCTTGCCTCTTTCTGTGCCCCTGTTCCATCTTTCTCCACTTTTACTGCCTGTTTCTGCACCTCTTTTGCCTCTTTCTGCACCTCTCTTGCCTCTTTCTGCACCTCTGTTCCTTTTTTCTGCACTTCTTTTGTTTCTTTCTGCACCCCTCTTGCTTCTTTCTGCACCTTGCTTGCTTGTTTCTGCACCCCTCTTGCCTCTTTCTGCGCCCTCTTTTCTCTTTCTGCATCTCTCTTCCCTCTTTCTGTGCCCCTGTTCCATCTTTCTCCACTTTAACTGCCTGTTTCTGTACCTCTCTTGCCTCTTTCTGTACCTTTGTTGCTTCTTTCAGCAATTCTCTTGCCTCTCTCTGGACTTCTCTTGCTTTTTTCTGCACCTCTCTTGTGTCTTTCTGCACCTCTATTGCCTCTTTCTGTGCCTCACTTTCTCGTTTGCTCGATCAGGGGAAGGCAGAACAATAGGCACCCTGTCACAGGTAGGTATGACCACCTCCCAGAGAGGCTTTAGTGTATTGGGGGCGGGTGGGTGCGCTTGCCAGCGCCACTCAGTCTTCATGTGGGGCACATTTGGTGTCCCCATGCATAGTCCAGTTCAAATCAGACGCTCTGGCACAAAACTTGATAAAAGACGTGGAAGTAACCTCCCACCTTTCCAGACCCTCCCAAGGAGGGTCCCCTGGAGGGTCCCCATAATCGTCCCAACCCTTCCCTAAGGGTACTTAAGGGCTTACCTGTGGCTGGGTCCCTAGATTCATTGTGGGGTAAGATTCAGATCAGACACCACTTCTTCTGCCATCTGGGCACTCTGGACTTCGTTTGGGCTCAACTTTGTCTCCCTTCCAGCTTGCTGCATCATCTGTGCCTTTGCACCATACAGGAACCTTTAAAGGCCTTTGGGCATCAACGACACCTGAAGGAATCTCCCTTGGAGTAAAGGAGTCACTCCCCAGCATTCGCAGGCACCGCAACTAAGTCGACCGGTCTCCAGATCCCGAGCTCCTCCAGACTCCGTGGGCTCTGCATCACAGGTGATGGTTTCCTTCAGCTGCAGGGACCTGCTCTATGCTCTTACCAAGTTTGAGGCCAGTAGTCTTTGTGGTGGTTGCAATTACCAAACCCCTTGGTACCACATCACCTTTGCAGTTCAAAGGCTTGTTTACATCTTTGCAAGAATATCTTTGCGCTCCAAGTAGCCCCATCCTCGAGCACCTCCAGTGACCAGAATCTTCAGTCACATCACATTGTGTGCATCGTGGCCTGCCTCTTTTGGTGAGCTGCCTGAGGTCCTCTCACAACTCCTGTGCCTTTGGCCTGTGGGTCCATTTGAGGGTCGCCTTTGTTTTCCTTGGGCTCCCCTGATTGCTCGGGCCTGCCCTGACTCCTCTGCTTGTGGTGAGTCTCCTGGACCTTGCTGGTCCCAACTGTGTACCTTCTAGACATCCTGCATGGGTTGCCTTTGCCAGGGCTTGTTGGTGCTGCTGCTGGACACCGACCCCTCAGCACTCAACATCCTTTGAGGGACAACTCGTATACAGGTCCTGGTCATCCTCAGCATCGTCTGGTCCTCGCAGCTGCAGAGTCAAGGTCACCGTCATCTTACCTGAAGTACCCAAAATCAGAGGGCATTCGGCTTCCAAGTCTCCAGGTCACCCCTGAGTGATATAGGCACTGTTCTTTCTGCTGTCAGGTACTCCTCTACAAGCATCCACATTTGGGTTCCTCTGGACTCTTTCTCCTCTTCCAGCATCAGCACTTTCCTGAAGTCCTCCTTCGGGTTTGACAGCGGTTTCCGTTGCCATTTCACACCCACCTATGCACACGGCTTCCCTGGGATAGGTAACTTGGGTACCCCAGTATCGACGGGTGGTGTGGCTCTCCAACCTTCTGTCTTCCATGGGGTTTATTAAGGGTCCACTGGGAAGGGTCCCTAATCTTTCAAAATCTAACTGCGACTTGCACATAGACTTGTAAGGAGCACACAGTTGTGTTCACACACTGCACACGTTCCCCTTGGGGGTCCCTATTTAAATGTGTTGTTAAATGTTGCATACTTGTAAAGCGCACAGCTGCCCCAGCAAAGGGGCGTCCCGGCGCTGTATACCGCTGGGGAACCCATCCTGGCTTTCCCTGTGAGATGGTCCCACCTGGGCATCTCCAAGGTGAAGACAAGCATCCCCGGCGCTGATGGGGCCGTAAGTGGAGATTAAGCAAGCTATTGCACAGAGTTGCTGAGTGGGATCCATGGTTAGAGTAGGCACCGAGGCGAGAATTATCGAGTCCGCTGACCTTGGCCCAAGACCCTGCCACGTCGGGAATCGAACCCTGGTCCCGGGCTGACCTCTGCTTCCGGGTCTGCCACCTCTAACCAGTGAGCCACACCACTCCACTTACCTTGGGTGGCTCAGTTGGCCCCCAGCAATTCTACATCCTCTCGACATCGTCCTGACTCGAGTCGTGTTTCTTATACCACTTAATTAGTATATGGTTTGGTCCCCCCCTGGGGCCCACTGTGTTTTAGTGCTATTTACTGTGATTTCTTTGCTAAAGTACCGTGTTCTTTGTGTCTATCTCCATGTAGGAGATACTGTAATGTACTAGATGGTGTTATATAATAAATGTATATTTTTATAAATACATTGGACCCGACTCACAGAACTAACTTAAGACAAAATCCTAAACTTACTACTTTTGGTATTCACAGAAGGTATTTAGTAGTAGTAAAGTTAGGATTTTGTCTTAAGTTTGACTTACAACAGACTTAAGACAGACTTAAGACAGACTTAAGACAAAATCCTAACTTTACTTCTACTAAATGCCTTCTGTGAATACCAAAAGTAGTAAGTTTAGGATTTTGTCTTAAATTAGTTCTGTGAATCGGGCCCATTGTGTGTTTTTTTTAAATTTAATCTATACTATAAGATTGCATTCTGGTAAAACAAGCTGCTTTACACTCCTTCTAGATAAGTCTGAAGGCTGCTCTCCACAGCTGCCACTTGGATAGCTTTCTACGGTTGTCTGAGACCTCTTAAATGATCATAAGGGTTCACTGGGCTGGTGCAAGGTGCTCACTTACGTTAGTCAACATCATATCCCAGGCCAGCTTCGCACACTTGTTTTGTGAAATGAAAATTTGTCCAGCTACAATGTTTGTAATTTCAGTTTCTAATTTAATACCATCCACTCTGCAGCATTGTAGCATGACTATGACACATTTCTGATATATTTGTAATAACAATGTACACCAAAGGCCTGAGCAGGATCAGATAGGGGTAGAAAACCGTGTTCAGGAAGAAGAAGGCGAACAAAGTCAAAGTCAAGTACAGCAAACTCCTGAACAAGGCCAGATTAGTATCCAGGCAGAAGAAACAGAAACAAGACCTGGACCAAGTCAGACAGAGAGGAATTCAGAAGTCGACAGAGAACAAGTAGTGCCACAACTGAACGAAAACAAAAGAACATCTGAAGAAAGTCAAAGCACAGTGCCAACTAAAAGACTCAGAAAGGGAGATAAGTGGCCTGGGTTTGTCAAAAGACTGACATTTCGCCTTAAAACAATAAATGAAGAACCAGAGCAAGTAAATGAAATATCAAGGCAAGCTGGACCGTCCTCAGAGCAACCCAGAAGGAGAAGTCCACATTTGAAAGGACTGAATAACAAGTTCAAAGGACCTGAGTGGACGTACGTCATAATTGAAGATTTTGAAAATCTAGAACTGAGTGATGACGAACTGATTGTCGATGAGACTGACGAAGAAGTGTGACCAACTTGAGAAAAGAAACACAGGTTAAAGTCTGTGGAAAAGTTACAAAGAGGGGATACAATCTCCTTAGTCAGAAATGGCTGATTATAATGTTAACGGAAGACAGAAAAGAAATTGTTTAAATACATGTTGTAGAATATGCACATGTAGTATAGTAATAGTAGTTATAGTATGGTTTGGATTGACATTAGCTACACCTTACCTAATGAGCAAAGAAATGCAGAATAACACTAATATACCTGAGCAAGTAGGTTCACCTGAGACAATAGATACACCTACACATGAGAAAGCAGTTCGTCTTAAGCAACCGGTAGTAGATTTAGAAGCACCAGATGAGCGAGACTTACATTATAGAAGAGGTAGAAATAGAACTCATTTAAACGTATTTGCTAATTTGTTAGTACATTATGTAGAAGCTATGGAAATCAGTGATTGCTACGTGTGCATGAAGTTACCCACATCAGTAGCTGAAGGGGTCACTTACCATTGCTTACCACTGACCTATGGTATTTCATGTAGTATTTAAGCTAGTCTGTTTTATAGAACTGGAAAATTACAATATTATTATTCTAATTTTTATTTAATCTTTTCTGAAGTTCCTTTACGTAGAAATGTAAATCGTATTTCTAGTACTAGAGACTCTACACACTTTATGGGAGATTATTTTCTAACAGTAGGATCAATAGATGTTGCCAAGGCTCACAAAGACAATCTAACATGTATATTACAAGAGAAAGAAAAGATGTGTTTATATTTAGTCAAGAAAAGGAGACCGAATTTCCATAGAAAAGCCACTGATCATAAGTGGAAGATTCCTAAATGGGCTGAGAATAAAGAGTTTACCTCTATTGGCAAGACTCAAGCTGCTATGTTGCTGGGTTTCGAAAAGAAAGGGAAACTCTGTCTCCATAGAGAGAAAACAGATTATTATAACAATATATTCATTGGTTCCAGTGAATGTGAACACAAAGTTATTGGGGGTTGGGGTTTCAATGATGGAACAGAACCAGTTTATCCTGTAATTTATTTCATTTGTGGGACCAAAGCCTATTTTAAATTGCCTGATCATTGGTATGGGAGTTGCTATTTTGGAATAGTGGGGCATGGTACACAGACAAAATATCGAGTTTTAAATTTCGATATACAATTATATCGAAGTTTAAATATCGAAGGGACATAATATAGAAGGTAAGTAATATCGACACTCTTAATATCGATATTAGTAATATCGAAGTTTTAAATATCGATGTCAGTAATATCGAAGTAAATAATTTCGATGTTACTAATATCGATTTTTAAATAAATTTTGTGTATATTATATTGTATTTATTATGTTTAATAATTTATTTTTAATGTAATTTAATTAAATGTTGTCTTTTAGTACTGTAGCAGGTTGTAGGTTTATAGGGGAATAGGGTGGGAAGTAATTTAATAATGTTAAATTAATTATTAATTAGTAGGAATTATAAATTAATTAATTGAGAATAATTTTTAAATAATTATAATTAATTGATTAATTGATAAATATGTTCTGTAGCGGGTTATGGGTTTATAGGGGAATAGGGTGGGAAGTAATTTAATTATGTTAAATTAATTATTAATTAGTAGGAATTATTAATTAATTAATTGAGAATTATTTGTAATTAATATTAATTAATTGATTAATTGATAAATATGTTCTGTAGCGGGTTATGTGTTTATAGAGGAATAGGATGGGAAGTAATTTAATTATGTTAAATTAATTATTAATTAGTAGGAATTATTAATTAATTAATCGAGAATTATTTGTAATTAATATTAATTAATTGATTAATTGATAAATATGTTCTGTAGCGGGTTATGGGTTTATAGGGGAATAGGGTGGGAAGTAATTTAATTATGTTAAATTAATTATTAATTAGTAGGAATTATTAATTAAATAATTGAGAATTCTTTTTAATTCATTTTAATTAATTGATTCATTGATAAATATGTTCTGTAGCGGGTTATGGGTTTATAGGGAAATAGGGTGGGAAGTAATTTAATTATGTAGAATTCATTATTAATTAGTAGGAAGCATACATTAATTGTTATTAATTGGTAAATAATTATAATTAATTTGTAATTAATTTTAAATAATTCATTAATTGATAAATGTGTTCTGTTGTGGGTTGTGTGTTTATAGGTATATATGGTGGGAACTAATTTTAATGTAATTAAGTAATAATGAATAATTTTTTATAAGTATGTTATTTCAACCCCTACGCTATCCAACACTTTCCCTACTGTTGCACTCTCTGGAGTGGGAATAGTAATTGTTACCCCTACGCTATCCAACACTTTCCCTACTGTTGCACTCTCTGGAGTTGGAATAGTAATTGTTACCCCTACGCAATCCAACACTTTCCCTACTGTTGCACTCTCTGGAGTTGGAATAGTATTTGTTACCCCTACGCTATCCAACACTTTTCCTACTGTTGCACTCTCTGGAGTTGGGATTGTAATTTTTAATCCTACGCTATCCAACACTTTCCCTACTGTTGCACTCTCTGGAGTTGGAATAGTAATTGTTACCCCTACGCGATCCAACACTTTCCCTACTGTTGCACTCTCTGGAGTTGGAATAGTATTTGTTACCCCTACGCTATCCAACACTTTCCCTACTGTTGCACTCTCTGGAGTTGGAATAGTAATTCCTACCCCTACGCTATCCAACACTTTCCCTACTGTTGCACTGTCTGGAGTTGGAATAGTAATTTTTAATCCTACGCTATCCAACACTTTCCCTACTGTTGCACTCTCTGGAGTTGGAATAGTAATTGTTACCCCTACGCTATCCAACACTTTCCCTACTGTTGCACTCTCTGGAGTTGGAATAGTAATTGTTACCCCTACGCTATCCAACACTTTCCCTACTGTTGCACTCTCTGGAGTGGGAATAGTAATTGTTACCCCTACGCTATCCAACACCTTCCCTACTGTTGCACTCTCTGGAGTGGGAATAGTAATTGTTACCCCTACGCTATCCAACACTTTCCCTACTGTTGCACTCTCTGGAGTTGGAATAGTAATTGTTACCCCTACGCTATCCAACACTTTCCCTACTGTTGCACTCTCTGGAGTGGGAATAGTAATTTTTACTCATACACTATCTAAAATGTATTTAGCTTTTTTATTAGTATTATGTTGTTATTAATTGTTATTTATGTGATTATTTTATGTATATAAATGTATTAGTAATTTATTATATTTTTATTTTTTTATAAGTTATGAAAATAATTAGAGTTAATATTATTGAAAAACATATTATGTATTATATATTTATTAATATTAATGTGTATTACATTATGTATTATTTTAAATATTATAGTACATTTTTAAATATGTTTATTACATTTATAAGTATTATTTTGTTAATATTAGATTTTTATTTAATTAAAAAAAACGATATTTTACAAAAAACGATATTTTTGTCATTCTATATTTTTTTTCTCGATATATTTGTACTTACCTTGTTAGGGATAGGATTCCTATATTTTTGACTTTGATATTTTTGTTCCGATATTTTAGTATATCGATATTTGTGTTATCGATATTTTGTCAGACATTCGTGGGGCATATTACCAAGCAATAGCGATAATTATCGCTATTGCTTGGTTAGAGACAAACATTTACTGCTGAGCTGCGGCAATTTTTATCGCAGATAAACCTTGGTATTACCAAGGTTTATCGCAAATGCGATAAAAATCGGCCGCAATGCATGAATATCTCTGAAAAGTCAGCGATATTCATGCATTACCGTGCTAATGCTCTTAGCCATGTTATCCACCTCCCATTGGATAACATGGCTAAGAACTGCTCAGGGCAGGTGTTAGTTTTTGGAGATATTCGCGCTTAGCACGAATATCTCCAAAAGTTGGTAATAGGAGATAGCGATGTTAGCGATTGTTTCCAGTCGCTAACATCTTGGCACGCCCACTTTGCATGTCATTAGTGATAAATATATATATATTTATATATATCCGGCCCAGAGCTGTGATAAGCTATCAGGCTGCCTTGGACAGACATGCCTACAATGTAAGTCATGTAACTTTGTAACACCCAGTCCCTGCCTATCTGGGCACAGAGTAATCTTGCCAAAATATACTTCCCTCACGGTCCTCCAGTTGAATGTTAGGTCGCTCGTAAAACACCACCTGGAAGTTAATACCCTCTTAACTGACGAGAACCCTGACATTCTATTTCTATGTGAAACCTGGCTCCGTGATGATCTGACCAGTGTCCCGAGCCTCACGCTGCCAGGAGGCTTCTTAATGAAGACTCTCAATAGAGATTCCAGAGGTGGTGGCATAACAGTCATCTATAAAAAGCTATACAATTGCTCCTTTATAAAGGAAGACATCTGGAGCTGTGAAAGCGCTCGTTTCAAGATCACCACGGGTCCCCACTTTGTCCTGTCAGGGCTCTACATCTATCGACCCCCTGGATCCCCCTCCAAGTTTATCGAGGCACTTCTAGAGGTGGCAAACGCCTTGGTTGTGACTTCGGCTAACATTACAATACTGGGAGATCTCAATCTCCACTTCGATTCCACTCTAGACCCTACCATCAAAAATCTCCTGGCGGACTTTACAGCCTTACAATTAAATCCTCTAATACATACCACCACACATTCCGCTGGACATTTACTAGATCCCGTCTTCCGGAGGCCAGGGCTGACCCACCCAAACCCATGGGCTGGACAGATCACTTTCTCATCAAAGTCACTCTGATGATGAGAGAATCGCCCAACAAAGGAGTGTCTACTCGACGCCTTAAAAGACCACGGCACAAACTTTTAACTAGTGATCTCCACTCCACCCTAGGAGAATTCCACCATAAAGCAAATAAGGATATTAATATGTTATATGCGGCTTTCCATGACTGGATTACAAGAGGACTTGACACCCTTATACCAGCCAAATGGACTTAAGGACGCAGTTCCCCCTCCAACCCATGCTATAACGAATCTCTGAAATCCATGCGGAAAGAATGCAAGAAAGCTGAGCGTAGCTGGAGAAGGGAGTACAAAGACAGAGATAAAGTTTTCTACCTGTCCAAATTAAAACTCTACCACAAAGCCATTTGCGCCGCGTGCGCGTCCTTCTACGCGAAAGAAATTAATTCCAGCACAAATCCTACCAAAACCATCTTTAAATTGGTGCAAGAACTACAGAACAGTAGTAACTCAGCTCCCTGCCTTACCTCCACACAGCAGTGTGAGGATCTCGCTGTTTTCTTTATAGAAAAAAGTGAAAACAAATTATAGTGCTTTCCCGCAGCACCTTCCCGACCTACCTAACCCCTCTAACTTAATCATCACTATGGCACTATGTTGACACTCATACCTGAAATTTCTCACGATGACCTAGCCAAACTTTGCAGGAAGGTTAAGTCTGGCTCTCCGGCAGACCCCATGAGGCCGGCCCAATTCCTCGAATCTTTAGAATTCTTCATCCCTTCCCTGACCGCGATACTTAATCTTTCCTTCTCCTCGGCTGAGGTCCCAATTGGTTGGAAACAAGCATGGGTCTCCCCCATTATCAAAAAGCCCACTCTAGACCCCACGAAGCTAGAAAACTTTAGACCCATCTCGCTGCTTCCATGGGTGTCTAAACTGGCAGAAACCCATGTAAATAATGTGCTGTCCCACCATATGGTTCAAAACAACATCCTGGACCCATCTCAGAACGGGTTCAGGCCAGGACATAGCACTGAGTCTGCCCTCCTGTCCACCACTGAACACCTCCGGAATATACTTGATGCCGGTCAGAGTGCTGCGCTGATTCTGCTAGATCTCAGCGCAGCCTTTGATACGGTCTCCCATAACATCTTGTTAAAACGCCTCGAGACAATAGGGATCACCGGTCTTGCCCTTGATTGGATCCGCTCATTTCTGAAGGACAGATCCTTCCGAGTGTCAGCCCCCCCTTTTCTCTCCCGGTCCCACTCCATCGGCCAGGGAGTTCCTCAGGGCTCTGAACTCAGTCCATCCCTCTTTAATCTTTATGTGCAGCCACTTGCGGCAGTGGCCAAAGAGTGGGACCTAACGCTGGTGTCGTATGCAGACGACACGCAGCTGGTCATCACTCTCACCGAAGGCCCTTCCATCTCGGCCACGAGATTTAGGGATGGCCTGGCTGCAGTAGCCCAGTGGATGACGGACAACTGCCTGCAGCTTAACGCAGGAAAAACTGAGGTGCTGCTCCTTGGAAAAAACTCCAGCTATTGGAGTGAACACTGGTGGCGCTCTTTGCTGGGCCCCATTCCACCACCGAAATCCTTGGTGAAAAACTTGGGCGCCTGGCTGGACTCCTCGCTTAGTTTTCAGACCCACACAAAAAAAGTGGCAGCCACTTGCGTGGGCATGCTGAGGAGCCTCAACCCGATACTCGGTTTCTTTGACTCCAAAACTCGCCAGCTCATTGTTCAATCCATCATCCTCTCCCGGTTGGACTATGCCAGTGTCCTATTTCTGAGCGCCAATAAAGCAGAGATAGCGCGACTGCAACGCGAACATAACTCAGCGGCGAGAGCCATGGTGGGCCTCCCCCGTAGGTGTTCCGTCAGAGCTACTATTCAGAGACTACATTGGCTACCTGTTAAATCTCGTATTCAATTCAAAACCCTTACCATTGCATTCAAGATCCTTAAATCTGAATGTCCAGAACTCCTACGCCCGCTCCTAGCACCTTATGCCCCTCAACGCAATTTGCGCTCCTTAGGTCAGCACCTTGTGACAATTCCTTGGACTAAGCTCTGCCGTACCGGTGGCCGTTCCTTCAGAGTTCTGGGAGCAAAACTCTGGAACTCCTTGCCACTAAACATTCGTTCCTTGGAAAATCTGTCCGCTTTCCGGAAGGCTATCAAAACCCATCTATTCCCTTCTTCTTAGGTTCCCTTCCTCCCTCCTCCTTGCATCCTTAGTAGTTTCTGTGGTTCTTAGCGCCGGGACGCCTCGTAGCTGGGGCAGCTGTTTGCGCTTAATCAAAAATATAACATAACATAACATGCAAAGTGGGGCCCAAGATGGTCGCTATCTCCTACTAGCTGTCGCTAACTGGTGTTAGCGACAGCTAGGTAATAGGGAGATCATTTTATCTCCGCTTTCTTGGCTTTTAAAGCCAAAAAAGCGGAGATAAACCCCCTTGATAATATGCCCCAGTATTCCCAAAGGTGTACCGCGTAGAGAAAATCACTGGAAGCAATGAAAAAACTAATGGACTAACTCGTAGTAAAAGAGCATCATTTGCTGAAATTATAGGTGACATATTTAGTGCAATAATACCTTCAGTGGGAGTTGTTCTGAACACTCAAAGAATCTGCAAATTGTCAACAGTGGTAGATCGCTTATCGACTGACACTGCTAGTGGATTTATGATGATCAATACCAAATTAGTTGCGGTAAGATCAATGGTTTTACAAAATCGACTTGCTCTTGACATATTATTGGCAAAAGAGGGCGTAGACTGTAGAATGCTGAAGATGTAATATTGTTGCACTTGCATTCCAGACGAAAGTGTGGAAATTAAAAGGTACGCAAGAAATATTACAAATTTGAGAGAAGAATTGAAACCACTGGAGGTTGACAGTGCATGGAAGAGACTAATTAGTGGTCTCTCCTCAATAGGTAGTTGGTTCACTAACGTAGGAAAGAGTTTTGTAGGTAAAATACTGATACCAATGGTGGGAGTAGCACTACTGATTTTAGGGATAATCATTTGTTGCAAATGTCGCAAACATAAAAAGACATTTAAGGTAAATCAGAGAGGAAAGAAAATAAACTTCAGTGAAATTGAGGTTGAAGAATTACATGGGGAGTTGTACAAGAAAATGAAAAACTTCCTCATGAATAATGGAGAAAAGCCTAAAAGAGTGTTTGAAGAAATAGAAATGAGTAAATGTTGAAAAGTTGGCAGCTGTTTCTGTAATTTGTGATGATATAAAATATCATCAAAGAGGGGATTGATGGAGCAAGGTTCCGCACGTAAAGCGCCTTGCTTGGACTCAACCTTCTCAAAATAATAAGTAATGTATTAATCAACATGTTTAGTCTTATTAACAATGCAAAACACGACATTTCTAGTAAGCTGGGGAAGCTTGCATATGTGCTTTTACTAACCGTAACTCGATTAACCTAAAATGGCCGCCGCAACGCGGGAACTTTTCTGCACATGCATCTGTCACACTCAAGTGACATGACGTACTTACTGCTTGGTGGGAAAACTTTGCTTCTGCGCACTAGAACTAAAGATGGCTGCTCTATGTTCTCATGTGCTAAATGCTTGCATTGTTGCTTTTACTAAATTGTTTACTCTGCATAATCTCTAATGCTGTAGTTAAAATTAAGTAATGGGAATAGAGTAGAGATAAGTGGTATGCAGTGCATTCATTTATAAAAGTTTCTAAAACTGTTTTCTCTTTGACTTTGCTATTAGCTCGTGTTCTGACCAATCGAGTATATTGATGTTGCATCTTGGGTCCTGAAACTAGGCATGCGCCGAATTCACCCGAGTCTACAAGCCATGGCATTGAAACCCTGCCAGCTCCCGACCTACTAGAAGATGTTCCTGGGAACTCAACCTCCTGAACCTCCAAGAGGATGTCAAATTATACATTATTTATTTTATTTATTTTGAAAGTTTTATATAGCGCGAACAAGATCTTCGCAGATATCAGAGCGCTTTACAGAGGAGGGGAGCATGTATACGCAGATACATCAATCATGTTAACAGTACATTGAAGTGATATCATAAAACAGTCAAGTAAGTCAATTTCAAAGTCAAAAATAAAAGTACAAGGGTTCGAACAAGTAGTACAGATGAGTATCGAGTCTTTGTAGTTTTTCCTCAGTAGTCGTTCAAGTGTATTTAGCCATGAGGATCGCTTTCACTTCTCTCTTGAAGAGTATGGTAGAGGTGATAAGCCTTGTTTCAGGGGGGAGCGAGTTCCAAATCCTGGGAGCCATTCCTGAGAAAGAGCGTTTAAAGGTTTTTTCCTTGCGGAATCTTTTAGGCTTTAGCAAAAGGTTGTTTGTGCCTCTAGTGTTTCTGGAGCCTCCAGAAATCGTCAGCTTCTGAGCGAGGTATCTAGGTGAGCTCAGGTGGACAGCCTTGTGGGTCAAACAAGCTATTTTCAGGTGTATTCTGGCTTCAAACGGCAGCCAGTTCAATGATTTGAAGTCAGGGGAAATGTGTGAGTGTTTTTTTGATCCAGTGATAAGTCTCGCTGCGGCGTTTAGAGAGGCTCTTATGGGTGCCGTAGTAGCTAGGGGGAGACCGCAGAGGGCGGTGCTGCCGTATTCTATTCGAGGTATGACTAGTGATTGTACCGCCGTCTGGAAGTCTTTGGCTGGAAGGAAAGGTTTAAGTTTCCTAAGGGTGTTGATTTGGTAGTTTGCTCCCTTAGTTGCTTTGTTGATGTGTTCCTGCATGCTGAGATTGGTGTCAAGTGTTATGCCCAAAGATTTCGCTGAATCCACAATGGTGGGTTGGACATTGAGCGCCGTTAGGTCTTTAAGCCACATTTGTGCAGTAGTGATCTTCGCTGGAGGTGAGATCAGAAGGAACTCTGTTTTTAGGGCATTGAGTTTGAGATGATTAGCGGCCAACCAAGATTGGGTGCTTCTGATCGTTGAGTTCAAGAGCGTGATGTCTTTGGGTGATTGTAGTTTGAGATAAAGTTGGGTGTCATCAGCATACATATGGAAGTGTACATTGGATTCTTGCAGCAACGTGGTGAGAGGTTCCATAACTAGGTTGAACAAAGTTGGGGATAGGGAGGATCCTTGTGGTACGCCTAGCGATACGGGTCTTGGTGCGGACATCAGGTTGTTGCTCTTGAATTTCTGCGACCTGTTTTGCAAAAAGGAAGTGAACCATTTGAGCACAGTTCCAGATAGGCCCATTCTTGTGTTTAATAGTTCGAGTAAGCTCTCATGTTTGACGGTGTCAAATGCGGAGGAGAGATCAAGGAGGATGAGGAGGCAGGTATCGTTATGATCTAGGATTTGGAGGGCGTCGTCGATTATGTGAATCATGGCAGTTTCCGTACTGTGATTAGCTCGGAAGCCTGATTGATGAGAGTTGAGGAGATCAAATTGAGTAATGTGTTTAGTCAATTGTATTTGTGCGCATTTTTCCAGCAGTTTGGCCAGAGTCGGAATGTTGGTAATGGGACGGTAGTTGTTTAGGTCAGAGGGGTCGGCTGTAGGTTTCTTTAACAGGGGTGTTACTTGTCCAACTTTGAGGGAGTCGGGAATGATCCCTTGTTGAAGTGAGCTGTTGATAATTTTGGTCCAGAGTGGAAGGAGCGACGGGGTAAGGACTTTGACAGCGTTAGCAGGAAGGGGGTCCGTGAGGTGATTGGATGGTTTCAGAGTGCTGAGCAGTTTGCCAATTTCTTCTTCCGTGTAGGTGACAAAGGTTGACCAGGTTGCATTGTTTTTTGGTTTAGTGGGTGTTATGCGGTGGGGTTTGGGATAGCTGCTTGCGTCCATGAGGAGATCATTCTTTATGTTGTCAGTTTTTTGGTTAAAGAAAGAGGCGAAGTCTTCGCAGGAGGGAGCATCGCATATAGTGTTGAGAGGTTGGGGTTGTTCTTTGGTTTGTGTTCGGATAAGCTCAAACAGCTTTCTCGGACGATTTTTGGCTTGGTCGAGCTGACGGCTGAAGAAGACTGATTTTGATCGTTTTATTTTCCTGAAGTAGTCATTTCTCTTTTTCTTCAGGTTTTTTAAGTTCAGTGCAGAGGGAGCTGATCTCCAGGTGCGCTCTGCCATTCGCATGGCGCGTCTATCGTCATTGAGACTCCCGTCGTACCAGGGATTGGAGATTTTTGTGGTGGCTTTTTTTAGCTGCAAGGGTGCGACTTCATTAATTATTGCGGTCATATTGTTAAGATAGTGATCAGTCAAGGATTGGACGTCCTTAACGCCAGCCGGAGGAAGTAGTAGGTTGCAGCTGTTGGGGGTCAGAGAGTTTGAGTTTAGCTTTTTCATGTCTCTTTTCCAGACTTTGGGCCTGGCGGATTGAATAGGGTTAAATTTAACTTTTTCATTGATGAAGAACGTGATAATATGATGGTCCGACCAGTCACAGGGTTGGATAGATTCGAGTTGGATAGAGGCCTCTTTGGAGATGATAAGGTCGAGGGTAGAGCCTTTCTTGTGTGTTGGGCTGTTGCAAATTTGTGTAAGGTCAAGGGCGTTAAGGAAATTCTTCAGACCTTTTACCACCGCATCATTATGATCGTTCCAGTGGAGGTTGAAGTCCCCAAGGTATATTTGCGTGAGTTGCCGCCCTGAGTTGGTTGAGATCATGTCCATGATTTGTTGGGAGAAGGTGAGGTTGTCACCGGGTGGGTGGTAGACGCCGTGAAGAGTGCAGATCGGTTTGCCCTCACTGATAATATCTAGGCTGATGTATTCACAGGACGTTGGGGAGGGGAAGGTACTTTCAGGACAGAGAAGTTGCTCCTGTATATACATGCGATTCCGCCACCTTTTTTATTGCCAGACCTGTCAAGTCTAGTGATGTGGTAGTTGGGGGGAACCAGAATGTCCATTATAGGTGTAGAAGATTCTGTTAGCCATGTTTCAGTCAGGATCATTAAGTCAAGATCCAATTTTAGGATGAGATCAGCGATAGCGGCGGAGTGTCTAGCGGCTGATCTGCAGTTTAGGAGAGTGCGTTTGAGACGGGGTGTGTCGAGGGTGGAAGGGTGTTCTAGAGCGAGGGGGACTTTACTCAGGTTACTGTGTATAGCGACTCTGTTGTTCAGTGTGGGGGGTCTAAGGGGATTGGAGTGAATCGTAGGTATGGCAGTGAGAGTGTCGGGTGTGTTGCTAAGGGGAGCTGAGTCATAGGAGCGGAGGAGGATGATTGTGTCTAGGTCCGAGAGAGGGTTGCAGGAGCGATGGGGGCGGTTTTCACGATTGAGAACAGGGATTGAGGTCCAGTGCGGTGGGGGTCGAGTGCGAGAGTTCGCCGCCCGGGTGGGGGACCAGTTGGGAGGGGAGGTGATGGTGGAGGCGCGTGAGTGATGTCTGGGGTGTGTGCTGAGCCGTTGTTTGATGATGTGGATGTCTTGTTTGATCTGGTGGAGGGTGTTGGGTGAGGGGTGACTGGAGTGTGATAGACAGAGTAGTTGTTGTTTGATGATGTACATGTCTTCTTTGAGTTGGAGGAGTGAGGCCGTAATGTGGTCCGCAGTGGGACATGTGTTGGAGGTGGGGATGGGAGGGTCAGGCGTGGATGACATAGGGGAGAGGTTGTTGGTGCGGGGGAGAGTATTGGTGGTGGGCGTAGAGTGCAGGGTGGAGGATGGGCGTTTATTTGTGGTGGCGGGGGTGGATGTCGGGTAATGGGGGGTGAGCCTGGGGGGGAAGTGGGATTGTAGATGGGGTCGAGTTGAGTTGATGGGGGTGGCGTGTTCTGTGTGATTAGTTAGTGGGAGGAAGTGGGGGCTGAGAATGGGTGGGGGTAAAGGGTGGGGTTTGCCTTTGTGTGTGTCGGTCTGCTGTTGATCTAGAATAGGCCGGTTGCGGGAGGGAGCTGTGGCATCAGGGGTGTGAGGGACGGGGGTGATAGGAACGGGGATGAGGGCTGGTGTGTAGGTGGAAGGGGTGGGGTGGTTGTTGTAAGAGGGAGAGAGATCTATGTCTGTGCTTGAGGGATGTGGGGTAGCTACGGTAGGTGGGAGAATGACTAAGGTGCCGGGAGTAAAGGGGTGATGCATGTCTTTTTGGGTGGGGGCTGTGGTATCAGGGGTGGTGAAGGGGATGAGGGCTGGTGTGTGGGGGGAAGGGGTGAGGTGGATGGTGCAAGAGGGTAAGTAATCTATGTCTGTGCTCGACGGGAGGAAGGTAGATACGGTAGATGGGTGAGTGACTGGGGTGTCAGGAGTGAGGGATAGGTGCATGTTGTTTTGGGGTTGGGCTGGGTTAGAATGAATGTGGTTTGAGGCTGTGGTGTCAGGGGTGACGGGAGTGGGTGTGGTATGGGAGGGTGACAAGGTGAGGTTGTAGGGGGGGGAGAGGGTGCCGCTGGAATGTGTGGGTGAGGGATCTATGTTTGTAAATGTGGAGTGCGAGGTAGCTACATTAGGTGGGTGAACGTCTAAGGTGCAGGGGGTGGAGAGAAGGTGCGTGTCGATTTGTGGTTGAGCTAGGTTAGAAGGGTTGTGGTTGGGGGCTGTGAATTCAGGGGTGATAGGCCTGCGGGTGCTATGAGTGGGGGTCCGTTGACTGGCGAGGTGCTGTTTGAACGTTGGGAACAGGTTGTCTAGTAGTTCCAGGTTCTTGTCTGTGGATTGAATTAGGATAATCCCGTTATTGTATATAGTTATGGTTGTTCTGCCCGGGAAGAGTTGTGATGGAGTGATGAAGAGTTTTAGGCCATGCGCGAAATTCCTGGAGGTGGAGACGGTGAGTAAGGTGCGGAACGTGTTTCTCCATTGGGCTCTGCGTGTGGTGTGGAAGATAATATCAATGTTCAGTGAACCATTGACTGGTGAGAAGTAGGTGTCTGCACAAGAAGTTTCAGGGTGGGACCTCAGGAAGCTGTGTTTAAAACGTTTAGCGGCTTTTTTAGTGAGTGAGGGTGGGTAGTTGATTTTGTATGTGTGGTACATTGTATTTACTATTGGAACATTCATTGCCGGGTGGAATAAAAGTGCATGGGAAAATAAAATATTGGGCGGGAACCTTAATCTGAATATTGAAGAGCATGACCTCATAACTGGTATGGTGTGATGACCTCTCCTCGTCGTTTGACCAATCAAATTGAGGGAATACACACATTTGCAACATTGGGGGGTGGTACACTGCCCTGGAAAATGGTATAACTAAGGTAGGCTTAGCTAGTTAGATTGTCCGACTTGTCCAAATAGCTGACCTGTCACTGACCCAACGCACTCAGTAGGTGATCGAGAGCAGAGGTGCTGGCGGAGCACTCTGTCAGAAGATTCGATAACCCAATCAGGGTTCTGAGAAGGAGATCAATAACCCAATCGGGGTTCTTGAGGGAGAAGATTCGCTAACCCAATCGGGATCCGACTTTTAGCTGCAGAGAGGGGTGTGATGTTGGCGTTGCACTTTAGTTGTGGGCGCCGGTTCTGACCCGCAGTGGTCCTGTCCTGATCCAATTTGGTCCGTACTTATCCTTATTCTGGTCTGCACCTGTTCCATCCTGTTGGCACATGTACTATCGGGGGTCCTGTCCTTTATCGCAGCCAGTGGCCAGGGTTGGTTTTCACACGATTCTTGGTAAATATAAAGCTGAGCGGGATATGTCATTGTGCTGTTTCCCTCTTTCTTACCCTTCCTATGTTTTAATGCTTTAAGAACGTTTCACATAATCTTGCTTTGATTTTATTCTTTCTAATTGATCAAGCTCTGATTAATCTAGTACGAACATTGACACTTAAAGAAATGATTTAGATAAAGCGTTTAAACCTGGGCCCAGGTGAGTATGGTAAAATTCTGGGCAAGTGAACCTGCGCTCTATCAGTAGAGAGTGAGGAAATTGAAACTGTAGTTATTTTAGTTAATGATGTATCAATAAAGAGTTGGAAAATATGGCTAGAGTTAGTAGATGTCACCGAACTTCAAGAGAGGTTCAAAAAAAGAAAATAATTCAAGAGAATGATGAGGGTGCAAAGAAAATGAAAATGGGCACTGTGGATGATATTGTGGGATACCAGTTAGAAAATAGTAATGCTATCAGCTGCTATGCTAATGTAATTCTAAATGTTGTCTTTTACCTATAAGATCTACATCATAAAATTATGGAAAATCAAGAAAAAAGATCCTGTTCTTTACTACATTATATTTTTCAAAAGTTGGTAACTGATAGAACTAAAATCCATACTGCTTCTGGTATTTGGCATCTTTTGGATATATGTACTGGTTCTTCGCAATCCACACTTAATATACAACAAGATGCACAAGAGTTTCTTATGTTTGTGCTCGCAGTTTTGGAAAATGAAGGGATTGAAATTAAAAATGTATTTGGATTAATTTACAGATGGGATCATAAATGTGAAGACTGTTCATTTTCTTCAAGCACTGAAGTAGACAGTGAACGATTCATGTATTGGACAATACCAGATTGCGATTCAGTGTCTTTTAACAAATTAGTAAAAACAGCTAATCAAGATCTGAAACATTTTCATTGTAAATCAGAAATGTTGTCAACAATATTTATAACAAGATTTGGACAATATTTGTTTTTATTGCTACAACGTTGTAGAGCAGATGGAACAACGTGGGAAACCAAAATTTAAATTTTTGTGGCAAGTCAAGTATCAATTTCAGGAAGGACTTTTAAAGCAGAGGCTATTATTTTCTATGATGGACCTACCACAGCATCTGGACACTACACTGTGTATTTAAAGCGCAATAAAGGATGCACCATCCTTATGAATTACCACATTCATCTCTGATATTTTTAATGCCAAAGTTTTGAAAGCATCACTCGGTCTATTGGGAAGATGTGAACACGAAATACCTAGTTTATTTTCAATATTTTGAATGCAAATCAATTTGGAAACATCATTCGGCCTATTGGGAAGATGTGAATAATTAGTGTTTGGATTATTGTTCGGAGTAATTGATATTGCATTTAGAAAATTGTTTGTTGAAAGTAGTAGTTTATATATTTGATCATTATAATATACGTAATGTAAATGAGAGTGTATACTTTAGAAAATGTAAATAGATAGCTGAACGTGCTCTAAATATTTTCAACACAGAAGTGTTTTTTTTTTTTTTACAATCTTACTGATTGTATATTTTTGCCCGCTGTTATATGATGCTCAACATTGAAATCACTGTGTATGGTGAAATTCTATAGAATCGGAAAACAGCAAAAAATACAAACTGAATATGCTATGTAGTTCTAAACTTATGTTGTGTTCTTAAAACTATGGGCCCGATCCACAGAATGAATTTAAGACTAAATCCTAAATGTACTACTTTCGGGATTCACAGAATGAACGTACTACTTTCGGTATTCACAGAATAGATTTAAGACTACTAACTGTACGTCCGCACTCGGGCCGGAAATTTCGGCCCGGAGGCGGAGCTTGCAGCTTGGGGGCGGAGCTTGCGGCCCGGAGGCGGAGCTTGCAGCTTGGAGGCGGAGCTTCCTGCTCGGAGGTGGGGATTAAGCCATGGCTGAAATCTCCACCTCTGGGCTGCAAGCTCTGCCTCTGGGCTGGAAGCTCTGTGCTCAGTGCAAACTGCCAGTACAGAGATCATAATTACCCGGATCATTCTTCCTACCAACATTTTGAACACAGCATAAAGGGGGCTGCCCTGGAAGTCTTGCTCTCGGACATTGACCTGTTCGAGCCAGGGTTTGCTGACAAGAAGGAACGGGTTGCTACGTATAGTGCTAGGGACAGCGAAACAATTATAGATTATATGTTTATATCTCCTGGCTTGTTAAGTTCAGTTATTTTTTATAATGCTATACAATCAATTTTTAGTGATCATAATCCAGTGGTGCTGGAACTTGATAATAATTTACTTTGCTTTAATAAAGCAGTGACCTTAGAAGCGGCAGTTGAGGTTGTAACAAAGGATCAGGGGAGGAGATTAAAATGGAACAAAATCACCCCTGAGGACTTTTTTTAATAGAATCAGATCTAAGGTCGGGAAAGAACTTAATACCTGCAGTGATCCGCTTAGATATGGTGGGGATGTTATTGCCTCATATGAAGCAATTTGTCACCAGGTCTCAAGCGATCTAACAGTGAAGGTACAACGGAAAGTGACAACGGCGCAAGGATGGTTTGATCACAAATGCACAAAAGCTCATAGTGAGCTTGTGAAGGCACTTAATAAGAATCCTAGAGACAAGCACGAAGTATCCTTGTTAAGGAAAAAACATAAAACCATCTTACAAACACGTAAAAACGAAATTAAAAAAGAAGCATGGGACTCGTTATATGAGAAAGCCACCCTGAGGGATAGCTCCAAATTTTGGTCACTCATTAACACCCCATTGTTTAATGGAAAGGAGAATGCCCCGTTAGAAGTTAACATCTCAGAAAGGGAATGGCTAAACCATTTTGAAAACATATATGGGAGTAACCTAGAGCCTGTTATTTACGTGCCACCCAATAGTGAGCTATTGGTGTCTCCTCTAAGATTCACTATAAAGGAAGTGGAGAAAGCAATAGCAGATACGGCTGGACAAAAAGCACCCGGCCCCGACGGGTGCCACCTGATGTGTATAAAGCCAACTCTAATTTTTGGACAGTAATTCTTACAAATGTTTTTAACATAGCAGCCTGTTCTACTCCTGCCACCTTCCCCACCTCTTGGTCCCGTTCCATTATAATCCCCGTATTTAAAAAAGGACAGAGGGGGGGCCCCAGATGCTACAGGCCGATTTCCTTAATTGATTCGTCAGTTAAAATATTGGGGAAAGTAATCTTAGCCAGGATTAGAGCCTGGGCCACAGAAAATGCCATCTTAAGTAACGCACAATACGGCTTTAGAGCCGGGAGAAGCACCGAAGACCAGTGCCTAAACTTACATCTTATTATTAATAAATATACGGTTGCGGCTAAGGGTTCAATCTTTCTGGCTTTTATGGACTTATCCACAGCTTTTGACCTAGTCAATAGGTCAAAGCTGTGGATAATGCTCCCGGAGCTAGGACTTGACCAGGCCCTGGTGAATTTTTTGGCTGAATTGCACAGAGACCTGACTGCATCTATCAGGATGACGCAGGAGGGAAGATGTACGGCTGGTTTTAAATCTGGTAGGGGGGGTGCGCAAAGGGTGCATTTTGGCCCCAATGTTATTTACATTATATATAAACTCCCTGGAAGATGTTTTGGTAGCTGCAACCACTGATATTCCGCGTATGGGAGGAACGCCCATCCCTGTACTCCTATACGCGGACGATACTGTGTTATTGGCAAGGACTCCCATCGGCTTGCAACGTCTCCTTTACTCTTTTGGGGAGTTTATGAAAAAACTGGACCTAGTTATCAATATTGGGAAATCGCATGTCGTGTCATTAGGGAAAAGGAGGAATAGCTTTAAAACCACCTTTTGTAACAAATCAGTAATATCTAGAGTAAAAGTCTTCGCATACCTAGGGGTCGTGTTTGACGATGTAGGCTCATGGGTCCCCCAAGTTTTGAATAAAGTAGCAGCCGTTAGAAGATCTTCGGCTGCTATTTTAGGATTTGCTAAGAGACTGGGAGGTAAACCAGGAGAGGCAATACTATCCATCTACAAAGCCAAAACTATGGCCATTGCAAGGTATGGGGCAGCAATATGGGGCTATAAAGATACAGCTCTCATCCAGAGAGAAGAAAATAAATTCCTGCGAGCCCTATTAGGTCTTCCCCAATCAACTGCTACATATGCAGTACACCTGGAGCTTGGGATGGGATACATCTCTGACATATTAAACATGGCCCCCATCCTACTACGGATCAGAACCTGGTTGAACCCCAGTCTCACATTGAACCATAAAATCATTAGGGACTGTATGTTACTTGATAAAGTGATGGAAATACAATGGCTGTCCTTTATTAAACTTACATCTAATTATTTAGGACGACCAGAGATCTACACCAACCCAGAAGGCTTAACTAAAGCTGACATCAGCTGGGTAAAAACAAACTTTTTAAGGTCCAGAGAACTGGATCGTGAAGCCACAGAAATATGTAAACCAACTGTGAGGGCCCATTATATGCTGATATTGTCTATTTCCATACAACCATACTTGACAATCATCACTGAACCTTTCCATTGATGGCTTATCACAAAATTTTGCTTTAATCAGTCGCATTTGTTATTGGGAATTTTTAGTGGGTGGTGCAAACCGGAGGACGCCGCTCCCTGCAAGTGTGAGGACCATTCATATCAGGATTTTGTGTTTTTCTGCCCATTTTATATGGGAGGCAGGAAAAAGTTTATTACCCCACTATTAAAAGATAGGGGTTTCTTGCAGGTTAAACCTGCATTATTCTATCTCCAACTAATGGAATCCCCTGTCGTTATGTTTTGGGTGGCAAACTTCCTGGTAGCTTCCATTCGTAACAAGAAGAACAGATTATTGGGGCAAACATCCTTGGATTATGCATTATCTCAATCTGCAATTAATACCATCGACTAATTGATTATATACACGAGGTTAATTCTGTTGTTTCTAAATCTGCATTGATTGGTCGACTATCTTGTGCAATCTGTAAGCTTCTATGAAAATTTAATAATTCAACACCACTGTGTATTTTATATACATGAAATGTGCATTCTGTGTAAATTAATTTTTATTCTTTTTGTATTAATTAATTCTGATATCATTATGTGATCGAATAGCATACTTTTATGATTTTAAAATAATTGAATAAAGTGGATTTGATTTGATATCATCCCTGATACATGTGTTTTTTTTGCAGTGAATTTCTAAGGTTTTTTAAATGCTTAAATCTAACTATAACGTCCCTGAAACCTCAGTTTTTTCAGTGAATTTCAAAGGTTTTTTAAACGCTAAAACCTAACTATAACGTCCCTGAAACTTATGTTTTTATATATTTCACGACGAATCATCAACCGGCGCCAAAGGGGCACTAAAATGCTAATTTGGGGGTCCGTTACAGACCCCCGAGCCCCGGGGACCACCACCTCCCCAGGGCTTTGTAATTGAAGGGAGGGGGGCCACGCGCCCCCCCTCCTGGAGCCCTTGGTGGCCCTGGGGACTGCCACCCCCCCATAGCCGGCTCCTGCAGTGTCCTATGGTGCACACCCTTGGGACACTGCTGTTTGCTACGGCAGGACGGGAGCCTCGCGGCTCCCGTCCTGCCATAGCAAACTGTGATTTGGGTTTTAGAAGATCCAAAGCAGATTGCTTTTCCACACTGGGAGCTGCATGTTAGCAGCTCCCCATGTGGAAAAGCAATGCCGGCTCCCGCAGGACACATGGAGCCGGCAGGGACCGTGGGGGCATTAGGGCTCCCACTACTAACTGTGCAATGACTTTGAGATGATGGAAGAGTATGACAATGCCTACCGTACCATAAAGTATGCCTTTTTTAAACAATAATAATCAGAACTAGAAGTACCAGATGCCACTCCGCACCTGAAGTCTAACCAAAGCCCCCTTCAAAGACACAGTGTACTATGTCTCCCCTTCCTTCAACTTTTAACCACAACACGAGTTCCTCTAGTGTTTAAGATGGTCCTCCTAGGGTCAATTTTACATCATCCGTGTTACCGTGGGATATCACATACCAGTGTTCATCATCAATGCGACAGAAAAAGAGTACGTGAAAGGACCTGTGGAATCTTGCTGTCACCTGGAGGGCACAGGTACAGGCTGCCCCAGCATCCTTACCCAACCACTCAGGACTAACCAGGCCAGCCTCCGAGACCAAAGATGGCTGCCACAAATTGCTGCCACCGGCGGGATCTAAATCTGCCCACCCTGCAGGTCCCGAACAGTCGCCGACTCGGAGCCCTGCCCACGTTTGACGCAAAGGTTGACGGTCACTTAGTTCATCTTAATATTTCTTCAAATAAAAGGTCCTAATGTGAATCATACGAAGGAGGACAGTGATGCAATCTCTCTGAGCCGTGGATGCATATGACGTCAGAGTGGACGACCTCCTGCCGCAGTCAGTGTGCGACCCCTGGCAGGGCAAGCAGGGGTTACAGGCCACACGCATGGAAGTTGTGGCCGTTTACTTCTGATGTCCCGGGCCTCACCTACTCTGGGTCCTGAGTGACTCGTCAAGTGCTACCCCTTCTAGCCCCTGACTCTCAGTGGTAGCGCTGGTTGAGCAGTCCAAGGCTCCTCGAGGGGGAGGTGGGTGTGTGCAAAACAGGCTCAAGGCTCAAAGTACGCTCGCTAACAGCAATCCGTAGATTGTCCAGCCAAATACTTGCATTTATGGAAATGGAGTATTTTATTGTGTTCGCTCAAAGCATAGAATCAACATACTAAATAATCCCCAGAGCCTCCTACGGTCAGCATGCTAGTGTCATCCCAGGCGGAACCCCCGAGTCCCTCTCCCCCCTCTAGTCGAGTTGGTTATTCCCCATTCTTTACAACAGGCAACTCCCAGAGGCGGCCCACACTAATCCCCACACAATAAGGTCTATGGGCCATATGTATCATAATGTTGATTTGCGATTCTCAAATTGCGATTTTCAGCGAATTGCAATAGGAGAATTGCAAAATGCAACGTACGTGGGATTGACTAATAATTTTGTGAATCCCACATGTTCCTTATTTGCGAATCGCAAATTGAGATTCGCAAATAAGGAATACCTTCCCATTAATTCCTATGGGCTGGGAGGCCCGTAGGAATGAATTGGAAGGAATTCTCAATTTGCGATGAACAATTAGAGAATCGCAAATTGAGAATGCAATTTTAAGGGTGCCATGGTGTCCCCTGTTGCACCCCTGAAAGGTCCATGTGTGCACATGTGGCACACATACATGCCCAAAGGGCATCTATGTACCGCCATATGGCACAAAAAATGCAAAAAAGTGAATTTTTAAGTGAAATCGCAATTTACCACCAACTTGAAGTTGGTGGTAATTTGTGATTCCTTAAGGCCAAATCGCATTTTCTTTTGTGCTTCTTACATTGCATTTAAGGAATCGCAATTTACGATCCCTTAAATGCAATCTCAAAATTTGCGATTCCTTATTTTGCGAGGGGGTTTCAGTGTGCTACATTGCACACTGCTAATTTACGATCGCAAACGCTGAAACTTTGTGATCGCAAATTGGCTTCATACATATGGCCCTATGTCTCTACTGAAGAAGACACAAATGCTAGCAACGTTTAGGTGCCTCGTTCGTGCAAGTCCTCAGCAGGCCCGACAGCTTGGAAAAGTCTTACCTGAACCAGCGGCAGCTGCAATCCTGGGAGAACTAGGGAGCTCCCTCGTGAGCTCCTGGGAGAACCATGGACCTCCCTCGTGAGCTCCTGGGAGAACCATGGAGCTCCCTCGTAAGCTCCTGGGAGAACCAGGGAGCTCCCGCGTGAGCTCCTGGGAGAACCATGGAGCTCCCTCGTGAGCTCCTGGGAGAACCATGGA
Organism: Lissotriton helveticus; assembly: GCF_964261635.1. Classification (NCBI taxonomy): domain Eukaryota; kingdom Metazoa; phylum Chordata; class Amphibia; order Caudata; family Salamandridae; genus Lissotriton; species Lissotriton helveticus. The sequence goes on from NC_136068.1 coordinate 2,225,858, forward strand.
GCTCCCTCGTGAGCTCCTGGGAGAACCATGGAGCTCCCTCGTGAGCTCCTGGGAGAACCATGGAGCTCCCTCGTGAGCTCCTGGGAAAACCAGGGAGCTCCCTCGTGAGCTCCTGGGAGAACCATGGAGCTCCCCCGTGAGCTCCTGGGAGAACCAGGGAGCTCCCTCGTGAGCTCCTGGGAGAACCAGGGAGCTCCCTCGTGAGCTCCTGGGAGAACCAGGGAGCTCCCTCGTGAGCTCCTGGGAGAACCAGGGAGTTCCCTCGTGAGCTCCTGGGAGAACCAGGGAGTTCCCTCGTGAGCTCCTGGGAGAACCAGGAAGCTCCCTCGTGAGCTCCTGGGAGAACCAGGGAGTTCCCTCGTGAGCTCCTGGGAGAACCAGGGAGCTCCCTCGTGAGCTCCTGGGAGAACCATGGAGCTCCCTCGTGAGCTCCTGGGAGAACCAGGGAGCTCCCTCGTGAGCTCCTGGGAGAACCATGGAGCTCCCTCGTGAGCTCCTGGGAGAACCAGGGAGCTCCCTCGTGAGCTCCTGGGAGAACCAGGGAGTTCCCTCGTGAGCTCCTGTCTCCCAACTCTAGGGACCCGTGACCTCTGGCACCCTCGGCCAGCTTCCGTCCCTGGCACACAGGGGTGGGGAATTAGACAAGATTGGACGGGCAGTCAGAACTCTGCAGCAGTCCCGACTGGAGCAGGCATCTCACACTTAGCTCACTGAGCGCCTTGAGACCCTCACGAGTGAGTAGCGCTTACAATTCCCTGATTGATTGACTTAGTTCCCTCTGTGCTTCGCTCCATGCTCTACTCCTCCTCACAGGGCACACCGATCCTGGCAGGCAGGTCCAAGGCTGGTGCTCCTGGACCAAGGCGGGTGCTCCTGGACCAAGGCGGGTGCTCCTGGACCAAGGCGGGTGCTCCTAGCAGGCACTGCAAGGCGGGTGCTCCTGGGCCAAGGCTGGTGCTCCTGGGCCAAGGCTGGTGCTCCTGGTCCAAGGCTGGTGCTCCTGGACCAAGGCTGGTGCTCCTGGGCCAAGGCTGGTGCTCCTGGGCCAAGGCTGGTGCTCCTGGACCAAGGCTGGTGCTCCTGGGCCAAGGCTGGTGCTCCTAGCAGGCACTGCAAGGCTGGTGCTCCTGGACCAAGGCTGGTGCTCCTGGTCCAAGGCTGGTGCTCATGAACCAAGGCTGGTGCTCCTGGGCCAAGGCTGGTGCTCCTGGTCCAAGGCTGGTGCTCCTGGGCCAAGGCTGGTGCTCCTGGTCCAAGGCTGGTGCTCCTGGGCCAAGGCTGGTGCTCCTGGGCCAAGGCTGGTGCTCCTGGGCCAAGGCTGGTGCTCCTAGCAGGCACTGCAAGGCTGGTGCTCCTGGGCCAAGGCTGGTGCTCCTGGACCAAGGCTGGTGCTCCTGGGCCACGGCTGGTGCTCCTGGGCCAAGGCTGGTGCTCCTGGGCCAAGGCTGGTGCTCCTGGGCCAAGGCTGGTGCTCCTGGTCCAAGGCTGGTGCTCCTGGGCCAAGGCTGGTGCTCCTGGTCCAAGGCTGGTGCTCCTGGGCCAAGGCTGGTGCTCCTGGGCCACGGCTGGTGCTCATGAACCAAGGCTGGTGCTCCTGGTCCAAGGCTGGTGCTCCTGGACCAAGGCTGGTGCTCCTGGGCCAAGGCTGGTGCTCCTGGGCCAAGGCTGGTGCTCCTGGACCAAGGCTGGTGCTCCTGGACCAAGGCTGGTGCTCCTGGGCCAAGGCTGGTGCTCCTGGGCCAAGGCTGGTGCTCCTGGTCCAAGGCTGGTGCTCCTGGGCCAAGGCTGGTGCTCCTGGGCCAAGGCTGGTGCTCCTGGGCCAAGGCTGGTGCTCCTGGGCTAAGGCTGGTGCTCCTGGAACACGGCTGGTGCTCCTGGACCAAGGCTGGTGCTCCTGGGCCAAGGCTGGTGCTCCTGGACCAAGGCTGGTGCTCCTGGGCCAAGGCTGGTGCTCCTGGTCCAAGGCTGGTGCTCCTGGACCAAGGCTGGTGCTCCTGGAACAAGGCTGGTGCTCCTGGACCAAGGCTGGTGCTCCTGGTCCAAGGCTGGTGCTCCTGGTCCAAGGCTGGCGCTCCTGGGCCAAGGCTGGCGCTCCTGGTCCAAGGCTGGTGCTCCTGGGCCAAGGCTGGTGCTCCTCGACCAAGGCTGGTGCTCCTGGTCCAAGGCTGGTGCTCCTGGACCAAGGCTGGTGCTCCTGGAACAAGGCTGGTGCTCCTGGGCCAAGGCTGGTGCTCCTGGGCCAAGGCTGGTGCTCCTGGGCCAAGGCTGGTGCTCCTGGGCCAAGGCTGGTGCTCCTGGGCCAAGGCTGGTGCTCCTGGTCCAAGGCTGGTGCTCCTGGGCCAAGGCTGGTGCTCCTGGTCCAAGGCTGGTGCTCCTGGGCCAAGGCTGGTGCTCCTCGACCAAGGCTGGTGCTCCTGGTCCAAGGCTGGTGCTCCTGGACCAAGGCTGGTGCTCCTGGAACAAGGCTGGTGCTCCTGGTCCAAGGCTGGTGCTCCTGGGCCAAGGCCGGTGCTCCTGGGCCAAGGCTGGTGCTCCTGGGCCAAGGCTGGTGCTCCTGGGCCAAGGCTGGTGCTCCTGGGCCAAGGCTGGTGCTCCTCGACCAAGGCTGGTGCTCCTGGGCCAAGGCTGGTGCTCCTGGGCCAAGGCTGGTGCTCCTGGGCCAAGGCTGGTGCTCCTGGGCCAAGGCTGGTGCTCCTCGACCAAGGCTGGTGCTCCTGGTCCAAGGCTGGTGCTCCTGGACCAAGGCTGGTGCTCCTGGAACAAGGCTGGTGCTCCTGGTCCAAGGCTGGTGCTCCTGGGCCAAGGCTGGTGCTCCTGGGCCAAGGCTGGTGCTCCTGGGCCAAGGCTGGTGCTCCTGGGCCAAGGCTGGTGCTCCTGGGCCAAGGCTGGTGATCCTCGACCAAGGCTGGTGCTCCTGGGCCAAGGCTGGTGCTCCTGGGCCAAGGCTGGTTCTCCTGGGCCAAGGCTGGTGCTCCTGGTCCAAGGCTGGTGCTCCTGGGCCAAGGCTGGTGCTCCTGGTCCAAGGCTGGTGCTCCTGGGCCAAGGCTGGTGCTCCTGGGCCAAGGCTGGTGCTCCTGGGCCAAGGCTGGTGCTCCTCGACCAAGGCTGGTGCTCCTGGGCCAAGGCTGGTGCTCCTGGACCAAGGCTGGTGCTCCTGGACCAAGGCTGGTGCTCCTGGGCCAAGGCTGGTGCTCCTCGACCAAGGCTGGTGCTCCTGGGCCAAGGCTGGTGCTCCTGGTCCAAGGCTGGTGCTCCTGGACCAAGGCTGGTGCTCCTGGGCCAAGGCTGGTGCTCCTGGGCCAAGGCTGGTGCTCCTGGGCCAAGGCTGGTGCTCCTGGTCCAAGGCTGGTGCTCCTGGGCCAAGGCTGGTGCTCCTGGTCCAAGGCTGGTGCTCCTGGGCCAAGGCTGGTGCTCCTGGGCCAAGGCTGGTGCTCCTGGGTCAAGGCTGGTGCTCCTGGACCAAGGCTGGTGCTCCTGGACCAAGGCTGGTGCTCCTGGACCAAGGCTGGTGCCCCTGGGTCAAGGCTGGTGCTCCTGGGTCAAGGCTGGTGCTCCTAGCAGCAGAGGGGGGCACTCTTGAGAAGTTGAGACCCCGATGAAGCGAGCACAGGGCCGAGGCCTGGGGGGAGAAGTGTCCGTCGAGGTGAGAGTCACTTGTAACTATTCATGGTGCTGTGCTCTGTCTGTCTGTCTGTCTGTCTGTCTGTCTGTCTGTCTGTCTGTCTGTCTGTCTGTCTGTCTGTCTGTCTGTCTGTCTGTCTGTCTGTCTGTCTGTCTGTCTGTCTGTCTGTCTGTCTGTCTGTCTGTCCACCCCCCCCTCCCCGTGAACCCTGAGCCGCCCCTCGGGGGCATCAGGCGTGACATGGACGCACCCCCACACAGGGGCAAAGCAGCGCCTCTCACCCGCGCCCTCCTGGGGTACCAGGCCAGCTGTGCGGGCAGCGCCTCGGTGCCCACCGTGGGCAGGAAGCGCTTTACCAGGGCTGCATGAACGCGCCTTGAATGCGGCTTTTTTCCCACCGAATGATGGATTCACGGCGAGGGCCAGAGCGCTCCGCAGGACCCGAGGGGCTTTGGAACGACTCTCATTCATTCATTCATTCATTCATTCATTCATTCATTCATTCACTCATTCAGGCATTCATTCACTCATTCACTCATTCATTCATTCATTCATTCATTCATTCATTCATTCATTCATTCATTCATTCACTCATTCATTCAGTCCCATGACCCGTCATCAGTTGCAGAATCTACAGGTTTCAACAAACGATGGCCTGTGGGTCGCACTGGATCCTGTGACCCCTCAACTTTCACTTGACGCCCCGGGGTTCACCGGGAGGGGGCGGGGGGGGGGGGGGGGGCACTGGCTGCTCCCACAGCTCCCAACACGTGACACCAGTGACGCCGCATCTCTCACCGCCCCCCCCCTCCTGTGGCCCCGCCCCCGCTTCCTCCCGGGGCTTTGGGGTCCGGACTGACCCCGCCCCAGCCCCAGACGCGCGGAGCCGCCGAGCCTGAGGGAGCCATGGGGAGCGAGGTGAGGGGGGGAGGATGGGGGGCAGTGGGGTGAGGGGGGGTGATGAGGGGTCCCTGGACTGAGGGGGGGATGTAAAGCCCCGAGGGAGGGAGGGGGCGAGAGGGGGGGGGTTACATGTTCATAGGGGCCGCGAGGATGAAGATCCGAAGCCGCCCCACGGATGGACGCACCGGGAGCGAGGGGTGGGCGTCAAGTGAACCCCGAGGCGTCATGTGAAGCTTGAGGTGACATGTGAACCCCGAGGCGTCATGTGAAGCTTGAGGTTACATGTGAACCCTGAGGCGTCAAGTGAACCCCGGGAGGACATGTGAACCCTGAGGCGTCATGTGAAGCTTGAGGTGACATGTGAACCCCGAGGCGTCATGTGAAGCTTGAGGTTACATGTGAACCCTGAGGCGTCAAGTGAACCCCGGGAGGACATGTGAACCCTGAGGCGTCATGTGAAGCTTGAGGTGACATGTGAACCCTGAGGCGTCATGTGAAGCTTGAGGTGACATGTGAACCCTGAGGCGTCACGTGAAGCTCGAGGTGACATGTGAACCCTGAGGCGTCATGTGAAGCTTGAGGTGACATGTGAACCCTGAGGCGTCATGTGACTCTTGAGGTGACATGTGAACCCCGAGGCGTCATGTGAAGCTTGAGGTTACATGTGAACCCTGAGGCGTCAAGTGAACCCCGGGACGACATGTGAACCCTGAGGCGTCATGTGAAGCTTGAGGTGACATGTGAACCCTGAGGCGTCACGTGAAGCTCGAGGTGACATGTGAACCCTGAGGCGTCATGTGAAGCTTGAGGTGACATGTGAACCCTGAGGCGTCATGTGACTCTTGAGGTGACATGTGAACCCTGAGGCGTCACGTGAAGCTCGAGGTGACATGTGAACCCTGAGGCGTCATGTGACTCTTGAGGTGACATGTGAACCCTGAGGCGTCACGTGAAGCTTGAGGTGACATGTGAACCCTGAGGCGTCATGTGACTCTTGAGGTGACATGTGAACCCTGAGGCGTCATGTGAAGCTTGAGGTGACATGCGAACCCTGAGGCGTCATGTGACTCTTGAGGTGACATGTGAACCCTGAGGCCTCATGTGAACCCCGGGGTGTCATGTGAAGCTTGAGGTGACAAGTGAACCCCCAGCGTCATGTGAACCCCGGGGTGTCATGTGAAGCTTGAGGTGACATGTGAACCCCGAGGCGACTTGTGAACCCCGGGGTGTCATGTGAAGCTTGAGGTGACATGTAAACTCCGAAGGGACATGTGAATCTTTAAGCGGCATGTGAACCCTGAGGCGTCATGTGACTCTTGAGGTGACATGTGAACCCTGTGGCTTCATGTGAAGCTTGAGGTGACATGTGAACCCTGAGGCGTCATGTGAAGCTTGAGGTGACAAGTGAACCCTGAGGCGTCATGTGAAGCTTGAGGTGACATGTGAACCCTGAGGCGTCATTGAAGCTTGAGGTGACAAGTGAACCCTGAGGCGTCACGTGAAGCTTGAGGTGACATGTGATCCCTGAGGCGTCATGTGAAGCTTGAGGTGTCAAGTGAACCCTGAGGCGTCATGTGAAGCTTGAGGTGACATGTGAACCCTGAGGCGTCATTAAAGCTTGAGGTGACATGTGAACCCTGAGGCGTCAAGTGAAGCTTGAGGTGACATGTGAACCCTGAGGCGTCACGTGAAGCTTGAGGTGACATGTGAACCCCGGGGTGTCATGTGAAGCTTGAGGTGACAAGTGAAACCCCAGCGTCATGTGAACCCCGGGGTGTCATGTGAAGCTTGAGGTGACATGTGAACCCCGAGGCGACTTGTGAACCCCGGGGTGTCATGTGAAGCTTGAGGTGACATGTAAACTCCGAAGGGACATATGAATCTTTAAGCGGCATGTGAACCCTGAGGCGTCATGTGAACCCCGGGACGACATGTGAACCCCAAGGCATCATGTGAGACTTTAAGCGGCATGTGAACCCCGAGGCGACGTGAACCCTGAGGTGACATGTGAACCCTGAGGCGTCATGTGAAGCTTGAGGTGACATGTGAACCCTGAGGCGTCATGTGAAGCTTGAGGTGACATGTGAACCCTGAGGCGTCACGTGAAGCTCGAGGTGACATGTGAACCCTGAGGCGTCATGTGAACCCCGGGACGACATGTGAACCCCAAGGCATCATGTGAGACTTTAAGCGGCATGTGAACCCCGAGGCGACGTGAACCCTGAGGTGACATGTGAACCCTGAGGCGTCATGTGACTCTTGAGGTGACATGTGAACCCTGAGGCGTCATGTGAAGCTTGAGGTGACATGTGAACCCTGAGGCGTCACGTGAAGCTCGAGGTGACATGTGAACCCTGAGGCGTCATGTGAACCCCGGGACGACATGTGAACCCCAAGGCATCATGTGAGACTTTAAGCGGCATGTGAACCCCGAGGCGACGTGAACCCTGAGGTGACATGTGAACCCTGAGGCGTCATGTGACTCTTGAGGTGACATGTGAACCCTGAGGCGTCATGTGAAGCTTGAGGTGACATGTGAACCCTGAGGCGTCATGTGACTCTTGAGGTGACATGTGAACCCTGAGGCGTCACGTGAAGCTCGAGGTGACATGTGAACCCTGAGGCGTCATGTGAACCCCGGGACGACATGTGAACCCCAAGGCATCATGTGAGACTTTAAGCGGCATGTGAACCCCGAGGTGACGTGAACCCTGAGGTGACATGTGAACCCTGAGGCGTCATGTGACTCTTGAGGTGACATGTGAACCCTGAGGCGTCATGTGAAGCTTGAGGTGACATGTGAACCCTGAGGCGTCACGTGAAGCTCGAGGTGACATGTGAACCCTGAGGCGTCATGTGAAGCTTGAGGTGACATGTGAACCCTGAGGCGTCATGTGACTCTTGAGGTGACATGTGAACCCTGAGGCGTCACGTGAAGCTCGAGGTGACATGTGAACCCTGAGGCGTCATGTGACTCTTGAGGTGACATGTGAACCCTGAGGCGTCACGTGAAGCTTGAGGTGACATGTGAACCCTGAGGCGTCATGTGACTCTTGAGGTGACATGTGAACCCTGAGGCGTCATGTGAAGCTTGAGGTGACATGTGAACCCTGTGGCGTCATGTGGAGCTTGAGGTGACATGTGAACCCTGTGGCGTCATGTGACTCTTGAGGTGACATGTGAACCCTGAGGCGTCATGTGACTCTTGAGGTGACATGTGAACCCTGAGGCGTCACGTGAAGCTCGAGGTGACATGTGAACCCTGAGGCGTCATGTGACTCTTGAGGTGACATGTGAACCCTGAGGCGTCACGTGAAGCTTGAGGTGACATGTGAACCCTGAGGCGTCATGTGACTCTTGAGGTGACATGTGAACCCTGAGGCGTCACGTGAAGCTTGAGGTGACATGTGAACCCTGAGGCGTCATGTGACTCTTGAGGTGACATGTGAACCCTGAGGCGTCATTGAAGCTTGAGGTGACAAGTGAACCCTGAGGCGTCATGTGAAGCTTGAGGTGACATGTGAACCCTGAGGCGTCATTGAAGCTTGAGGTGACAAGTGAACCCTGAGGCGTCATGTGAAGCTTGAGGTGACATGTGAACCCTGAGGCGTCATGTGAAGCTTGAGGTGACATGTGAACCCTGAGGCGTCACGTGAAGCTCGAGGTGACATGTGAACCCTGAGGCGTCACGTGAAGCTCGAGGTGACATGTGAACCCTGAGGTGTCATTGAAACTTGAAGCGACATGTGAAGCTTGAGGTGACATGTGAACCCCGAGGCATCATTGAACCCTGAGGCGACATGTGAAGTGCGAGGTGTCACATAGGGTGACCAGGGGATTTAGTGGGGCTCAGAGCGGTAGTCTTGTTCACGCATATATATACACACACACACACACACACACACATACATACATACACACACACATACATACATACACACATACATACATTTCCGCATTTCCAGGGTTACGCATAAACCGGGACAGGCCTTTAGTAATAAAGGTTTTAGTCCGTCTTTTATTTCCAGCGTGTCCCGGTTTTTGTTTTTAAAGTCAGTTCTCTCTGACATAAACCATATTCTTGAGTTACCCCCATTTCTCTCCTGGCGCTTGTGCTCGAGGGCTCCCCCCGCACAGACGGACGCCCACTCTTATTTCCTGTAAAGCTCATGTTTCTTTTAACAGTATTTTGGAGGGTTTTTTGGGGGGTGGAGGGCGAAATGAGCAATCTCACCACGCGGTGCTCTTTATATGAGTAAATGTGTATTTTAGGGGCAGCACCGCTGAAGTTACGTGTCCAAAAGCCCCCCTGGTACCCTGCACCCCCCAAGCACGCGTCGATGGGGGGGGGGCAGGGGCCATCTATGGCCAGTGTCTGTGCTCCTACAGTCGATTGTTACTTCAACACGGGGTGTGTGAGGGTAACAAGAGGCAAGACGTGTCCGTCCCTCTCGCGAGGACTGAGGGTGTGTGAGGGCAACAAGAGGCAAGACGTGTCCGTCCCTCTCGCGAGGACTGAGGGTGTGTGAGGGAAACAAGAGGCAAGACGTGTCCGTCCCGCTCGCGAGGACTGAGGGTGCGTGAGGGCAACAAGAGGCAAGACGTGTCCTTCACTCTCGCGAGGACTGAGGGTGTGTGAGGGCAACAAGAGGCAAGACGTGTCCTTCCCGCTCGCGAGGACTGAGGGTGTGTGAGGGCAACAAGAGGCAAGACGTGTCCTTCCCTCTCGCGAGGACTGAGGGTGCGTGAGGGAAACAAGAGGCAAGACGTGTCCTTCCCTCTCACGAGGACTGAGGGTGTGTGAGGGCAACAAGAGGCAAGACGTGTCCTTCCCTCTCGCGAGGACTGAGGGTGTGTGAGGGAAACAAGAGGCAAGATGTGTCCTTCCCTCTCGCCAGGACTGAGGGTGTGTGAGGGAAACAAGAGGCAAGACGTGTCCGTCCCTCTCGCGAGGACTGAGGGTGTGTGAGGGAAACAAGAGGCGAGACGTGTCCTTCCCTCTCGCGAGGACTGAGAGTGTGTGAGGACAACAAGAGGCGAGACGTGTCCTTCCCTCTCGCCAGGACTGAGGGTGTGTGAGGGCAACAAGAGGCAAGACGTGTCCTTCACTCTCGCGAGGATTGAGGGTGTGTGAGGGCAACAAGAGGCAAGACGTGTCCTTCCCTCTCGCGAGGACTGAGGGTGCGTGAGGGCAACAAGAGGCAAGACGTGTCCTTCCCTCTCGCCAGGACTGAGGGTGTGTGAGGGCAACAAGAGGCAAGACGTGTCCTTCCCTCTCGCCAGGACTGAGGGTGTGTGAGGGAAACAAGAGGCAAGACGTGTCCGTCCCTCTCGCGAGGACTGAGGGTGTGTGAGGGAAACAAGAGGCAAGACGTGTCCGTCCCTCTCGCGAGGACTGAGGGTGTGTGAGGGAAACAAGAGGCAAGACGTGTCCGTCCCTCTCGCGAGGACTGAGGGTGTGTGAGGGCAACAAGAGGCAAGACGTGTCCGTCCCTCTCGCGAGGACTGAGGGTGTGTGAGGGAAACAAGAGGCGAGACGTGTCCGTCCCTCTCGCGAGGACTGAGGGTGTGTGAGGGCAACAAGAGGCGAGACGTGTCCTTCCCTCTCGCGAGGACTGAGGGTGTGTGAGGGCAACAAGAGGCGAGACGTGTCCGTCCCTCTCGCGAGGACTGAGGGTGTGTGAGGGCAACAAGAGGCGAGACGTGTCCTTCCCTCTCGCGAGGACTGAGGGTGTGTGAGGGCAACAAGAGGCAAGACGTGTCCGTCCCTCTCGCGAGGACTGAGGGTGTGTGAGGGCAACAAGAGGCGAGACGTGTCCTTCCCTCTCGCGAGGACTGAGGGTGTGTGAGGGCAACAAGAGGCAAGACGTGTCCTTCCCTCTCGCCAGGACTGAGGGTGTGTGAGGGCAACAAGAGGCAAGACGTGTCCTTCCCTCTCGCGAGGACTGAGGGTGTGTGAGGGCAACAAGAGGCAAGACGTGTCCTTCCCTCTCGCCAGGACTGAGGGTGTGTGAGGGCAACAAGAGGCGAGACGTGTCCATCCCTCTCGCGAGGGCTGAGGGTGTGTGAGGGCAACAAGAGGCGAGACGTGTCCTTCCCTCTCGCGAGGACTGAGGGTGTGTGAGGGCAACAAGAGGCAAGACGTGTCCTTCCCTCTCGCGAGGACTGAGGGTGTGTGAGGGCAACAAGAGGCAAGACGTGTCCTTCCCTCTCGCGAGGACTGAGGGTGTGTGAGGGCAACAAGAGGCAAGACGTGTCCTTCCCTCTCGCGAGGACTGAGGGTGTGTGAGGGCAACAAGAGGCAAGACGTGTCCTTCCCTCTCGCGAGGACTGAGGGTGTGTGAGGGCAACAAGAGGCAAGACGCGTCCTTCCCTCTCGCGAGGACTGAGGGTGTGTGAGGGCAACAAGAGGCAAGACGTGTCCATCCCTCTCGCGAGGACTGAGGGTGTGTGAGGGCAACAAGAGGCAAGACGTGTCCTTCCCTCTCGCAAGGATTGAGGGTGTGTGAGGGCAACAAGAGGCGAGACGTGTCCTTCCCTCTCGCGAGGACTGAGGGTGTGTGAGGACAACAAGAGGCGAGACGTGTCCTTCCCTCTCGCGAGGACTGAGGGTGTGTGAGGGCAACAAGAGGCAAGACGTGTCCTTCCCTCTCGCCAGGACTGAGGGTGTGTGAGGGCAACAAGAGGCAAGACGTGTCCTCCCCTCTCGCCAGGACTGAGGGTGTGTGAGGGCAACAAGAGGCAAGACGTGTCCTTCCCTCTCGCCAGGACTGAGGGTGTGTGAGGGCAACAAGAGGCAAGACGTGTCCTTCCCTCTCGCGAGGACTGAGGGTGTGTGAGGGCAACAAGAGGCGAGACGTGTCCTTCCCTCTCGCCAGGACTGAGGGTGTGCGAGGGCAACAAGAGGCAAGACGTGTCCTTCCCTCTCGCGAGGACTGAGGCTGTGCGAGGGTAACAAGAGGCAAGACGTGTCCATCCCTCTCGCGAGGATAGAGGGTGTGCGAGGGCAACAAGAGGCAAGACGTGTCCTTCCCTCTCGCGAGGATTGAGGGTGTGCGAGGGCAACAAGAGGCGAGACGTGTCCTTCCCTCTCGCGAGGACTGAGGGTGTGTGAGGACAACAAGAGGCGAGACGTGTCCTTCCCTCTCGCGAGGACTGAGGGTGTGTGAGGGCAACAAGAGGCAAGACGTGTCCTTCCCTCTCGCGAGGACTGAGGGTGTGTGAGGGCAACAAGAGGCAAGACGTGTCCTCCCCTCTCGCCAGGACTGAGGGTGTGTGAGGGCAACAAGAGGCAAGACGCGTCCTTCCCTCTCGCGAGGACTGAGGGTGTGTGAGGGCAACAAGAGGCAAGACGCGTCCTTCCCTCTCGCCAGGACTGAGGGTGCGTGAGGGCAACAAGAGGCAAGACGCGTCCTTCCCTCTCGCGAGGACTGAGGGTGTGTGAGGGCAACAAGAGGCAAGACGCGTCCTTCCCTCTCGCGAGGACTGAGGGTGCGTGAGGGCAACAAGAGGCAAGACGTGTCCTTCCCTCTCGCGAGGACTGAGGGTGCGTGAGGGCAACAAGAGGCAAGACGTGTCCTTCCCTCTCGCGAGGACTGAGGGTGCGTGAGGGCAACAAGAGGCAAGACGTGTCCGTCCCTCTCGCGAGGACTGAGGGTGCGTGAGGGCAACAAGAGGCAAGACGCGTCCTTCCCTCTCGCGAGGACTGAGGGTGCGTGAGGGCAACAAGAGGCAAGACGTGTCCTTCCCTCTCGCGAGGACTGAGGGTGCGTGAGGGCAACAAGAGGCAAGACGTGTCCTTCCCTCTCGCGAGGACTGAGGGTGTGTGAGGGAAACAAGAGGCAAGACGCGTCCTTCCCTCTCGCGAGGACTGAGGGTGCGTGAGGGCAACAAGAGGCGAGACGTGTCCGTCCCTCTCGCGAGGACTGAGGGTGCGTGAGGGCAACAAGAGGCAAGACGTGTCCTTCCCTCTCGCGAGGATTGAGGGTGTGTGAGGGCAACAAGAGGCGAGACGTGTCCTTCCCTCTCGCGAGGACTGAGGGTGTGTGAGGACAACCAGAGGCGAGACGTGTCCTTCCCTCTCGCGAGGACTGAGGGTGTGTGAGGGCAACCAGAGGCAAGACGTGTCCTTCCCTCTCGCGAGGACTGAGGGTGCGTGAGGGCAACAAGAGGCAAGACGTGTCCTTCCCTCTCGCGAGGACTGAGGGTGTGTGAGGGCAACAAGAGGCAAGACGTGTCCTTCCCTCTCGCCAGGACTGAGAGTGTGTGAGGGCAACCAGAGGCAAGACGTGTCCTTCCCTCTCGCGAGGACTGAGGGTGTGTGAGGGCAACAAGAGGCAAGACGCGTCCTTCCCTCTCGCGAGGACTGAGGGTGCGTGAGGGCAACAAGAGGCAAGACGTGTCCTTCCCTCTCGCGAGGACTGAGGGTGCGTGAGGGCAACAAGAGGCAAGACGCGTCCTTCCCTCTCGCGAGGACTGAGGGTGCGTGAGGGCAACAAGAGGCAAGACGTGTCCGTCCCTCTCGCGAGGACTGAGGGTGTGTGAGGGCAACAAGAGGCAAGACGTGTCCTTCCCTCTCGCGAGGACTGAGGGTGTGTGAGGGCAACAAGAGGCAAGACGTGTCCGTCCCTCTCGCGAGGACTGAGGGTGCGTGAGGGCAACAAGAGGCAAGACGTGTCCTTCCCTCTCGCGAGGACTGAGGGTGCGTGAGGGCAACAAGAGGCAAGACGTGTCCTTCCCTCTCGCGAGGACTGAGGGTGCGTGAGGGCAACAAGAGGCAAGACGTGTCCGTCCCTCTCGCGAGGACTGAGGGTGCGTGAGGGCAACAAGAGGCAAGACGTGTCCGTCCCTCTCGCGAGGACTGAGGGTGTGTGAGGGCAACAAGAGGCAAGACGTGTCCGTCCCTCTCGCGAGGACTGAGGGTGTGTGAGGGCAACAAGAGGCGAGACGTGTCCTTCCCTCTCGCGAGGATTGAGGGTGTGTGAGGGCAACAAGAGGCAAGACGTGTCCTTCCCTCTCGCCAGGACTGAGGGTGTGTGAGGGCAACCAGAGGCAAGACGTGTCCTTCCCTCTCGCCAGGACTGAGGGTGTGTGAGGGCAACAAGAGGCGAGACGTGTCCTTCCCTCTCGCGAGGACTGAGGGTGTGTGAGGGCAACAAGAGGCAAGACGTGTCCTTCCCTCTCGCGAGGACTGAGGGTGTGTGAGGGCAACAAGAGGCAAGACGTGTCCTTCCCTCTCGCGAGGACTGAGGGTGTGTGAGGGCAACAAGAGGCAAGACGCGTCCTTCCCTCTCGCGAGGACTGAGGGTGTGTGAGGGCAACAAGAGGCAAGACGCGTCCTTCCCTCTCGCGAGGACTGAGGGTGCGTGAGGGCAACAAGAGGCAAGACGTGTCCTTCCCTCTCGCGAGGACTGAGGGTGCGTGAGGGCAACAAGAGGCAAGACGTGTCCTTCCCTCTCGCGAGGACTGAGGGTGTGTGAGGGCAACAAGAGGCAAGACGTGTCTGTCCCTCTCGCGAGGACTGAGGGTGTGTGAGGGCAACAAGAGGCAAGACGCGTCCTTCCCTCTCGCGAGGACTGAGGGTGCGTGAGGGCAACAAGAGGCAAGACGTGTCCTTCCCTCTCGCGAGGACTGAGGGTGCGTGAGGGCAACAAGAGGCAAGACGTGTCCTTCCCTCTCGCCAGGACTGAGGGTGTGTGAGGGCAACAAGAGGCGAGACGTGTCCTTCCCTCTCGCGAGGACTGAGGGTGTGTGAGGGCAACAAGAGGCAAGACGCGTCCTTCCCTCTCGCGAGGACTGAGGGTGTGTGAGGGCAACAAGAGGCAAGACGCGTCCTTCCCTCTCGCGAGGACTGAAGGTGCGTGAGGGCAACAAGAGGCAAGACGTGTCCTTCCCTCTCGCGAGGACTGAGGGTGCGTGAGGGCAACAAGAGGCAAGACGTGTCCTTCCCTCTCGCGAGGACTGAGGGTGTGTGAGGGCAACAAGAGGCAAGACGTGTCCGTCCCTCTCGCGAGGACTGAGGGTGTGTGAGGGCAACAAGAGGCAAGAAGCGTCCTTCCCTCTCGCGAGGACTGAGGGTGCGTGAGGGCAACAAGAGGCAAGACGTGTCCTTCCCTCTCGCGAGGACTGAGGGTGCGTGAGGGCAACAAGAGGCAAGACGTGTCCTTCCCTCTCGCGAGGACTGAGAGTGTGTGAGGGCAACGAGAGGCAAGACGTGTCCTTCCCTCTCGCGAGGACTGAGGGTGTGTGAGGGCAACAAGAGGCAAGACGTGTCCCCCCCTCTCGCGAGGACTGAGGGTGTGTGAGGGCAACCAGAGGCAAGACGTGTCCTTCCCTCTCGCGAGGACTGAGGGTGTGTGAGGGCAACCAGAGGCAAGACGTGTCCCTCCCTCTCGCGAGGACTGAGGGTGTGTGAGGGCAACCAGAGGCAAGACGTGTCCTTCCCTCTCGCGAGGACTGAGGGTGTGTGAGGGCAACAAGAGGCAAGACGTGTCCTTCCCTCTCGCGAGGACTGAGGGTGTGTGAGGGTAACAAGAGGCAAGACGCGTCCTTCCCTCTCACGAGGACTGAGGGTGTGTGAGGGCAACAAGAGGCAAGACGTGTCCTTCCCTCTCGCGAGGACTGAGGGTGTGTGAGGGCAACAAGAGGCAAGAACGTGTCCTTCCCTCTCGCGAGGACTGAGGGTGTGTGAGGGCAACAAGAGGCAAGACGTGTCCTTCCCTCTCGCCAGGACTGAGGGTGTGTGAGGGCAACAAGAGGCAAGACGTGTCCTTCCCTCTCGCCAGGACTGAGGGTGTGTGAGGGCAACAAGAGGCAAGACGTGTCCTTCCCTCTCGCGAGGACTGAGGGTGTGTGAGGGCAACAAGAGGCAAAACGTGTCCGTCCCTCTCGCCAGGACTGAGGGTGTGTGAGGGTAACAAGAGGCAAGACGTGTCCTTCCCTCTCGCGAGGACTGAGGGTGCGTGAGGGCAACAAGAGGCAAGACGTGTCCTTCCCTCTCGCGAGGACTGAGGGTGCGTGAGGGCAACAAGAGGCAAGACGTGTCCTTCCCTCTCGCGAGGACTGAGGGTGTGTGAGGGCAACAAGAGGCAAGACGTGTCCTTCCCTCTCGCGAGGACTGAGGGTGCGTGAGGGCAACAAGAGGCAAGACGTGTCCTTCCCTCTCGCGAGGACTGAGGGTGCGTGAGGGCAACAAGAGGCAAGACGTGTCCTTCCCTCTCGCGAGGACTGAGGGTGCGTGAGGGCAACAAGAGGCAAGACGTGTCCTTCCCTCTCGCGAGGACTGAGGGTGTGTGAGGGAAACAAGAGGCAGGACGTGTCCTTCCCTCTCGCGAGGACTGAGAGTGTGTGAGGGCAACAAGAGGCAAGACGTGTCCTTCCCTCTCGCGAGGACTGAGGGTGTGTGAGGGCAACAAGAGGCAAGACGTGTCCTTCCCTCTCGCGAGGACTGAGGGTGTGTGAGGGCAACAAGAGGCAAGACGTGTCCTTCCCTCTCGCGAGGACTGAGGGTGTGTGAGGGCAACAAGAGGCAAGACGTGTCCTTCCCTCTCGCGAGGACTGAGGGTGTGTGAGGGCAACCAGAGGCAAGACGTGTCCTTCCCTCTTGCGAGGACTGAGGGTGTGTGAGGGCAACAAGAGGCAAGACGTGTCCTCCCCTCTCGCGAGGACTGAGGGTGTGTGAGGGCAACAAGAGGCAAGACGTGTCCTTCCCTCTCACGAGGACTGAGGGTGTGTGAGGGCAACAAGAGGCGAGACGTGTCCTTCCCGCTCGCGAGAACTGAGAGTGTGTGAGGGCAACAAGAGGCAAGACGTGTCCTTCCCTCTCACGAGGACTGAGGGTGTGTGAGGGCAACAAGAGGCAAGAGGTGTCCTTCCCTCTCGCGAGGACTGAGGGTGGGTTCTAGACCGAAGACACCCCCCTTCGAATCTCTTCCGAGTCTTTCTGTTACGCGGGTGTCTTTCTGCACCCCCGCCCGGAACAGTGTCGGCCCTTCTGTAATGCCGCAGCTAGAATTGTGATAGAGAACAGGATCTTGGTCCAGAAAGCCGACTTTTTGTGATTTGATGTAAATCCATTGAATAGTGTTTGAGAAAATAAGGTTCAAATTATATGTATTTTTATAGCAGCGCGGCACTGCCGCGGAGTATCGGGTACAGCAAGCTCCAAACCCGCAATCGGATTGGTTGGGCTCCAACCTGAAGAAAAGGATATGGCCAACATTTTATGACTCTGGAACCTGGTACCCATAGTCAAAGGACATAAAACAAGCATTGGAAATGCATCGGTTTCGCCTATGTGATGAATAATGAACTGTTTTGATCAATCATCTCTGGGAGAAGGAAAGAACTCCCTGACAGATAACACGGGAGTGGAGTGGATGTGGCGCAGCGTCCAGAGCTGCTGACTAGCGCTGGGGACCTGGCTTGAGTCAGGGTGGCGCAATATCCTGTGATTCTATACAAATCACGTAATCTCCCCGGGAGATAAATTGTTATAGAAATCTGCTGCAAGAGTAACAAGCATTTGCACCGCAGGACACAAGTGGGCTTCATCCTCCGAGCAGCAGTGCGCCAGAAGCCACGTTTGCAGAGTGGTGTAAAAAGGGGCGTGGCCTTGGAGCATCTCTCTGCAACACCGCTCTGTGGCGCTTACTGGAGGTACCTGGTGGGCTAGTTGGCCCACAGGGACCCTCAGGATTCAAGGGGAGTTAATCCCTTCATTTACAATGCGCCAGAGGGCACGTTTGCACAGTGGGAACAGGGAGGGGGCGGGCCTGATATAACAAGTTAGCAGTCTTGCTGTGTGGGACTTACTGGTGGTAATAGGAGGGGTAGTTGGCCCCCAATGTTGACATTGGGGGCTAACTACCCCTCGTGTTACCGCCAGTAAACCCCACACAGTGGGATTGCTAAAAGGTGTTTGGAGCCCACGCTCACCTTTCTCCAACACTCTGCAAACGAGACTGGTGTGTTATAGTTAGAAATTAGCATTTAAAAAACCTTAGAAATTCACTGAAAAAACATAGGTTTCAGGGACGTTATAGTTAGTTGGACATTTCACTCGTATAGAATAAGAGAAATTCTACCGTTATAGTTATTAGAGCTCTAACTATAACTCGTGCACCCGTAATGCACTGCTGATGACATCACATAATAAATCACCTATGACATGGTCAGTGATATCACTCATGGTGCCGCTCACGGAGATTTGGCCACAGGGAAGGCCACAGGGAAGGACGACGTGGGATTTCCTGCGCTGGGATAGCGCTCGTGTCTCTGTGTGGGGTGTGCTTTGGGACAAGGACTTGGAGTGCTGCATACGCCGAGGGACTGCGAGGACCAGCAGGCTCTCTGCTCCACACCTGCTGCCTCTTCCCTCGGCGTTCCCGGCCCCCCGCCTGCAGTGCATATAATCTCGCGCCTAATCCCGCAACGCGGGACCCGCGCGGGACATAGCCCGGGCCGAAGCCCGGACAAAGCCCTCATAGGACCGAGGAGGCCGGGACGGGCCACCCCCCTTGGCTCCGCAACCAGAGGAAGCACATCGTTTGAAGTATACCCATAACACTTCCTGGTCAGTGTTTCTCTTTCCTGTAAGACTATGTCACGTAAGGGGTCCAAAAATAAATTACCTTTAATATGTGATCCAGGCCAGGGGACCCTGAACTTTACTGTGACCAAACAAACACTGTCCACTTTCGGTGAAGACACGATTGAGTCGCAACAATCGTCAGACACCAGTCAATTACCCCCATTCAACTCTGTTAACTAGCTAAACTTGTCCTTTTGGGAGGAAATTAATTCTCTATGCGGCACTAAATATGCCCTAGTGGCATCCTCTTCCCCCGTAAAAAGTTCTAGCATTTCTACCCCATTTGGGAAACCATGTGAGAAAATACCCATGGTGTTGCCATGTCTCAGGACCCAAATAATAAAAGGAAGCAAGATGAGACTATGGAAAGTGGGAACCATCTAAACACACCATGTGCTGGTCTTTCATCACCAGTCACCAATCCCCCCCTAACCATGGTAGAGAGTGGAACTTACGTAGACCAAGTACTTTTATTGTCCCAGATAGAGTTATTGTTTAATTCTATCGTATCACCCCTGGTACAAAAAATAAATGCTCTTGGTGATAGAATTACGGGTATCGAGAGAATCATTCAGGCCAACCCCCCATCACTTAATAATGATCCATCCATTGGGTGTAGAGCCCTGCAGGCTATCTCCATAACAAAAGATGTAAACCCTTCTACCCCTAAGAAGGTTATAGCCAACGGTCCTGACTTATTTATTGCCTCAAAAGTTCCATTGCCTATTAACCCTAGCAAACATGCCCAAACTTCTCCACAGCTTCCTAAAAAATGTGTTATTACCAAAGTTGCCCCTAAATTCGGGTCTAATAATTACACTGCTGCCAGAGCGGATCCAAATAGAGTAACAAGTAGAGCAGCATCTATACACTTGCCTCCTGAAGCCGCTCCTTTTGTTCTTGTTCTATCAGGTATACCGGCACCCTGCCATGGGAAATTTGAAAGCCGACAGGAACTTTTAAATAAGGTCTTATTCTGGCTTTCCAAAAACAGACCACTCGCGCCCAATCATGACGGTGGTATTTTAAGTGTTAGAAGGGTGGGCTGGCTAGGGTCGCTAACCAAAGACATTAGTGGGGATCTGGTCCTAGTGAAATTCAAAAACAAGAACATCGTCCCCCTTCTACGATCTTACCCGCCCCAAAATGGAGACGGCCCCATATCCGTCTGGGACTTACATGACTTTTATCCAAAGTATAATATATATCCTGTTGTTGGGAAGGGGTCCTCATGCGGTTTAACGTGTTCTTAAAAATTTTGTAACCACAGCCAGTCTTCCACAATTGTAATGTTGTATTTATGTACATCATGTATTATTTTTATGTTGATGTTGCTTTTATGATTTTTTAATCCTACAAAAATCGAATAAAGCTTAAATCGATCGATATCACTCATGACATCTCAAATGACATCACTGATGACATCACTGATGAGATCATCCAGTGACTGTGTATTTCTGTAAAGTTTAAATATGTTTTATATATATGCCAACAAAAGCCCAGACTTCACCGGGGGTGCAGAGTGAATGAAACCCCAGACTTCACCGGGGGTGCAGAGTGAATGAAACCCCAGACTTCACTGGGGCGCAGAGTGAATGAAACCCCGGACTTCACCGGGGGTGCAGAGTGAATGAAACCCCGACTTCACCGGGGGTGCAGAGTGAATGAAACCCCAGACTTCACTGGGGCGCAAAGTGAATGAAACCCCGGACTTCACCGGGGTTGCAGAGTGAATGAAACCCCAGACTTCACCAGGGGTGCAGAGTGAATGAAACCCCAGACTTCACTGGGGGTGCAGAGTGAATGAAACCCCAGACTTCACCGGGGGTGCAGAGTGAATGAAACACCCGTGCTTCACCGGGGCTGCAGAGTGAATGAAACCCCGTACTTCACAGGGGTGCAGAGTGAATGAAACACCCGGGCTTTACCTGGGGTGCAGAGTGAATGAAACCCCGGACATCACCAGAGGTGCAGAGTTTATGAAACCCCAGACGTCACCGGGGATGCAGTGTGAATGAAACACCCGTGATTCACCGGGGCTGCAGAGTGAATGAAACGGCAGACTTCACCGGGGGTGCAGAGTGAATGAAACACCCGTGCTTCACCGGGGTTGCAGAGTAAATGAAACCCTGTACTTCACAGGGGTGCAGAGTGAATGAAACCCCGTACTTCACAGGGGTGCAGAGTAAATGACACACCCGGGCTTTACCTGGGGTGCAGAGTGAATGAAACCCCGGACTTCACCGGTGGTGCAGAGGGAATGAAACCCCAGACTTCACCGGGGTGCAGTGTGAATGAAACACCTGTGCTTTACTGGCGCTGCAGAGTGAACGAAACCCCAGACTTCACTGGGGGTGAGAGTGAATGAAACCCCGTACTTCACAGGGGTGCAGAGTGAATGAAACACCCGGGCTTTACCTGGGGTGCAGAATGAATGAAACCCCAGACTTCACCGGGGGTGCAGAGTGAATGAAACCCAGACTTCACCGGGGGTGCAGAGTTTATGAAACCCCAGACTTCACCGGGGGTGCAGAGTGAATGAAACCCCAGACTTCACCGGGGGTGCAGAGTGAATGAAACCCCAAAATTCACCGGGGTTGCAGAGTGAATTAAACCCCACACTTCACCGGGGGTGCAAAGTGAATGAAACACTCGGACTTCACCGGTGGTGCAGAGTGAATGAAACCCCAGACTTCACCGGGGGTGCAGAGTGAATGAAACCCCAGACTTCATGGGGGTGCAGAGTGAATGAAACCCCAGACTTCACCGGGGGTGCAGAGTGAATGAAACCCCAGACTTCATGGGGGTGCAGAGTGAATGAAACCCCAGACTTCACAGGGGTGCAGAGTGAATGAAACACCCGGGCTTTACCTGGGGTGCAGAATGAATGAAACCCCAGACTTCACCGGGGGTGCAGAGTGAATGAAACCCAGACTTCACCGGGGGTGCAGAGTTTATGAAACCCCAGACTTCACCGGGGGTGCAGAGTGAATGAAACCCCAGACTTCACCGGGGGTGCAGAGTGAATGAAACCCCAGAATTCACCGGGGTTGCAGAGTGAATTAAACCCCACACTTCACCGGGGGTGCAGAGTGAATGAAACACTCGGACTTCACCGGTGGTGCAGAGTGAATGAAACCCCAGACTTCATGGGGGTGCAGAGTGAATGAAACCCCAGACTTCACCGGGGGTGCAGAGTGAATGAAACCCCAGACTTCATGGGGGTGCAGAGTGAATGAAACCCCAGACTTCATGGGGGTGCAGAGTGAATGAAACCCCACACTTCACCGGGGGTGCAGAGTGAATGAAACCCCACACTTCACCGGGGGTGCAGAGTGAATGAAACACTCGGACTTCACCGGTGGTGCAGAGCGAATGAAACCCCAGACTTCATGGGGGTGCAGAGTGAATGAAACCCCAGACTTTACCGGGGATGCAGAGTGAATGAAACCCCAGACTTCACCTGGGGTGCAGAGTGAATGAAACCCCAGACTTCACTGGGGTGCAGAGTGAATGAAACCCGAGACGTCACCGGGGATGCAGTGTGAATGAAACACCCGTGATTCACCGGGGCTGCAGAGTGAATGAAACGGCAGACTTCACTGGGGGTGCAGAGTGAATGAAACACCCGTGCTTCACCGGGGCTGCAGAGTGAATGAAACGGCAGACTTCGCTGGGGGTGCAGAGTGAATGAAACACCCGTGCTTCACCGGGGCTGCAGAGTGAATGAAACCCCGTACTTCACAGGGGTGCAGAGTAAATGACACACCCGGGCTTTACCTGGGGTGCAGAGTGAATGAAACCCCGGACTTCACCGGTGGTGCAGAGGGAATGAAACCCCAGACTTCACCGGGGTGCAGTGTGAATGAAACACCCGTGCTTCACTGGCACTGCAGAGTGAACGAAACCCCAGACTTCACTGGGGGTGAGAGTGAATGAAACCCCGTACTTCACAGGGGTGCAGAGTGAATGAAACACCCGGGCTTTACCTGGGGTGCAGAATGAATGAAACCCCAGACTTCACCGGGGGTGCAGAGTGAATGAAACCCAGACTTCACCGGGGGTGCAGAGTTTATGAAACCCCAGACTTCACCGGGGGTGCAGAGTGAATGAAACCCCAGACTTCACCGGGGGTGCAGAGTGAATGAAACCCCAAAATTCACCGGGGTTGCAGAGTGAATTAAACCCCACACTTCACCGGGGGTGCAAAGTGAATGAAACACTCGGACTTCACCGGTGGTGCAGAGTGAATGAAACCCCAGACTTCACCGGGGGTGCAGAGTGAATGAAACACCAGACTTCATGGGGGTGCAGAGTGAATGAAACCCCAGACTTCACCGGGGGTGCAGAGTGAATGAAACCCCAGACTTAATGGGGGTGCAGAGTGAATGAAACCCCAGACTTCACAGGGGTGCAGAGTGAATGAAACACCCGGGCTTTACCTGGGGTGCAGAATGAATGAAACCCCAGACTTCACCGGGGGTGCAGAGTGAATGAAACCCAGACTTCACCGGGGGTGCAGAGTTTATGAAACCCCAGACTTCACCGGGGGTGCAGAGTGAATGAAACCCCAGACTTCACCGGGGGTACAGAGTGAATGAAACCCCAGAATTCACCGGGGTTGCAGAGTGAATTAAACCCCACACTTCACCGGGGGTGCAGAGTGAATGAAACACTCGGACTTCACCGGTGGTGCAGAGTGAATGAAACCCCAGACTTCATGGGGGTGCAGAGTGAATGAAACCCCAGACTTCACCGGGGGTGCAGAGTGAATGAAACCCCAGACTTCATGGGGGTGCAGAGTGAATGAAACCCCAGACTTCATGGCGGTGCAGAGTGAATGAAACCCCACACTTCACCGGGGGTGCAGAGTGAATGAAACCCCACACTTCACCGGGGGTGCAGAGTGAATGAAACACTCGGACTTCACCGGTGGTGCAGAGCGAATGAAACCCCAGACTTCATGGGGGTGCAGAGTGAATGAAACCCCAGACTTTACCGGGGATGCAGAGTGAATGAAACCCCAGACTTCACCTGGGGTGCAGAGTGAATGAAACCCCAGACTTCACTGGGGTGCAGAGTGAATGAAACCCCAGACGTCACCGGGGATGCAGTGTGAATGAAACACCCGTGATTCACCGGGGCTGCAGAGTGAATGAAACGGCAGACTTCGCTGGGGGTGCAGAGTGAATGAAACACCCGTGCTTCACCGGGGCTGCAGAGTGAATGAAACGGCAGACTTCGCTGGGGGTGCAGAGTGAATGAAACACCCGTGCTTCACCGGGGCTGCAGAGTGAATGAAACCCCGTACTTCACAGGGGTGCAGAGTAAATGACACACCCGGGCTTTACCTGGGGTGCAGAGTGAATGAAACCCCGGACTTCACCGGTGGTGCAGAGGGAATGAAACCCCAGACTTCACCGGGGTGCAGTGTGAATGAAACACCCGTGCTTCACTGGCACTGCAGAGTGAACGAAACCCCAGACTTCACTGGGGGTGAGAGTGAATGAAACCCCGTACTTCACAGGGGTGCAGAGTGAATGAAACACCCGGGCTTTACCTGGGGTGCAGAATGAATGAAACCCCAGACTTCACCGGGGGTGCAGAGTGAATGAAACCCAGACTTCACCGGGGGTGCAGAGTTTATGAAACCCCAGACTTCACCGGAAGTGCAGAGTGAATGAAAACCCAGACTTCACCGGGGGTGCAGAGTGAATGAAACCCCAAAATTCACCGGGGTTGCAGAGTGAATTAAACCCCACACTTCACCGGGGGTGCAAAGTGAATGAAACACTCGGACTTCACCGGTGGTGCAGAGTGAATGAAACCCCAGACTTCACCGGGGGTGCAGAGTGAATGAAACACCAGACTTCATGGGGGTGCAGAGTGAATGAAACCCCAGACTTCACCGGGGGTGCAGAGTGAATGAAACCCCAGACTTCATGGGGGTGCAGAGTGAATGAAACCCCAGACTTCACAGGGGTGCAGAGTGAATGAAACACCCGGGCTTTACCTGGGGTGCAGAATGAATGAAACCCCAGACTTCACCGGGGGTGCAGAGTGAATGAAACCCAGACTTCACCGGGGGTGCAGAGTTTATGAAACCCCAGGCTTCACCGGGGGTGCAGAGTGAATGAAACCCCAGACTTCACCGGGGGTGCAGAGTGAATGAAACCCCAGAATTCACCGGGGTTGCAGAGTGAATTAAACCCCACACTTCACCGGGGGTGTAGAGTGAATGAAACACTCGGACTTCACCGGTGGTGCAGAGTGAATGAAACCCCAGACTTCATGGGGGTGCAAAGTGAATGAAACCCCAGACTTCACCGGGGGTGCAGAGTGAATGAAACCCCAGACTTCATGGGGGTGCAGAGTGAATGAAACCCCAGACTTCATGGGGGTGCAGAGTGAATGAAACCCCACACTTCACCAGGGGTGCAGAGTGAATGAACCCCCACACTTCACCGGGGGTGCAGAGTGAATGAAACACTCGGACTTCACCGGTGGTGCAGAGCGAATGAAACCCCAGACTTCATGGGGATGCAGAGTGAATGAAACCCCAGACTTCACCTGGGGTGCAGAGTGAATGAAACCCCAGACTTCACTGGGGTGCAGAGTGAATGAAACCCCAGACTTCACCGGGAGTGCAGAGTGAATGAAACCCCAGACTTCACCGGGGGTGCTGAGTGAATGAAACCCTAGACTTCACCAGGGGTGCAGAGTGAAGGAAACCCCAGACTTCACCGGGGGTGCAGAGTGAATGAAACCCCAGACTTCACCGGGGGTGCAGAGTGAATGAAACACCCGGGCTTCACCGGGAGTGCAGAGTGAATGAAACCCCAGACTTCACCGGGGTGCAGAGTGAATGAAACACCCGGGCTTCACCGGAGGTGCAGAGTGAATGAAAGCCCAGACTTCACTGAGGGTGCAGAGTGAATGAAACCCCAGACTTCACCGGGGGTGCAGTGTGAATGAAACCCTAGAATTCACCGGGGGTGCAGAGTGAATGAAACCGCAGATTTCACTGGGGGTGCAGAGTGAATGAAACGACAGACTTCTACAAGTGAAAACATGTAGCCAGAGTACTTTTGTTACAAGCCGTTTTACTTTTTGGGATTGTACACAACTAGGGGAAAACAGTTTGACAAAAACTCGTTTTTGCAATGACCTTACTAATAATACGTGATTAAGTGATTTGCTCAGAATCACAGGATGTTGTTGAGGCAATAGCTGAGAGTCAAACCCTTTCTTCCTCGGTGCTGAAGTATGCTGTTCTGTCCAGTGCGCCACATCCTTCTCTGCCCCCACTACTTCTCCACTCAGACTCAGCAGGGAGAGCAGAGGATTTCTCTGAGACATTTCCAGCAGCGCAACATCTGGCAGGGTAACTGTGGGTCACAAGGAGCAAAGCTGGGGCTGGGAGTGGGTGGAGCCAGTGAACACGCAACATCAAAGTGGAGACGCAGAGCGTAGCCATGACGCGTCTTGCATTGTTTATTAGGGTTGTAACTAGCGATTGAGTTCATGGTTTTGCTTTTTCTGCTGGTATGGCACTGCTCTGTACCACTCCACTGTGCTCTAAAACAATCTACTCTATGCCACTACACCCCACCCCACACCACTCTCTTACAATCCGTGCCCCTCCACTCCACTGCACTCTGCTCCACTGCACTATACGCAGCACCACGCTGAGCCACTACACCCCACCCCACACCACTCTCTTACAATCCGTGCCCCTCCACTCCACTGCACTCTGCTCCACTGCACTATACGCAGCACCACGCTGAGCCACTACACCCCACCCCACACCACTCTCTTACAATCCGTGCCCCTCCACTCCACTGCACTCTGCTCCACTGCACTATACGCAGCACCACGCTGAGCCACTACACCCTACCCTACTCCACTCTTACAATCCGTGCCCCTCCACTCCACTGCACTCTGCTCCACTGCACTATACGCAGCACCAGGCTGAGCCACTACACCCTACCCTACTCCACTCTTACAATCCGTGCCCCTCCACTCCACTGCACTCTGCTCCACTGCACTATACGCAGCACCACGCTGAGCCACTACACCCTACCCTACACCACTCTTACAATCCGTGCCCCTCCACTCCACTGCACTCTGCTCCACTGCACTATACGCAGCACCAGGCTGTGCCACTACACCCTTCCCTACTCCACTCTTACAATCCGTGCCCCTCCACTCCACTGCACTCTGCTCCACTGCACTATACGCAGCACCAGGCTGTGCCACTACACCCCACCCCACACCACTCTCTTACAATCCGTGCCCCTCCACTCCACTGCACTCTGCTCCCCTGCACTATACGCAGCACCACGCTGAGCCACTACACCCTACCCCACCCCACTCTCTTACAATCCGTGCCCCTCCACTCCACTGCACTCTGCTCCACTGCACTATACGCAGCACCAGGCTGAGCCACTACACCCTACCCTACTCCACTCTTACAATCCGTGCCCCTCCACTCCACTGCACTCTGCTCCACTGCACTATACGCAGCACCACGCTGAGCCACTACACCCTACCCTACTCCACTCTTACAATCCGTGCCCCTCCACTCCACTGCACTCTGCTCCACTGCACTATACGCAGCACCACGCTGAGCCACTACACCCTACCCTACTCCACTCTTACAATCCGTGCCCCTCCACTCCACTGCACTCTGCTCCACTGCACTATACGCAGCACCAGGCTGTGCCACTACACCCCACCCCACACCACTCTCTTACAATCCGTGCCCCTCCACTCCACTGCACTCTGTTCCACTGCACTATACGCAGCACCAGGCTGTGCCACTACACCCTACCCTACTCCACTCTCTTACAATCCGTGCCCCTCCACTCCACTGCACTCTGCTCCACTGCACTATACGCAGCACCAGGCTGTGCCACTACACCCCACCCCACACCACTCTCTTACAATCCGTGCCCCTCCACTCCACTGCACTCTGTTCCACTGCACTATACGCAGCACCAGGCTGTGCCACTACACCCTACCCTACTCCACTCTCTTACAATCCGTGCCCCTCCACTCCACTGCACTCTGCTCCACTGCACTATACGCAGCACCAGGCTGAGCCACTACACCCCACCCCACCCCACTCTCTTACAATCCGTGCCCCTCCACTCCACTGCACTCTGCTCCACTGCACTATACGCAGCACCACGCTGAGCCACTACACCCTACCCTACTCCACTCTTACAATCCGTGCCCCTCCACTCCACTGCACTCTGCTCCACTGCACTATACGCAGCACCACGCTGAGCCACTACACCCCACCCCACACCACTCTCTTACAATCCGTGCCCCTCCACTCCACTGCACTCTGCTCCACTGCACTATACGCAGCACCACGCTGAGCCACTACACCCCACCCCACACCACTCTCTTACAATCCGTGCCCCTCCACTCCACTGCACTCTGCTCCACTGCACTATACGCAGCACCACGCTGAGCCACTGTAGTGTAGCTCCTATTTTCCCAATAGGCTCTGCGCATTGGAATAGTACCTACGGCAGTAAAGGCCTAGACCAGACGTTAACTAGGTCTACTACTGTCGATACTAGACTTAATTTTTGGGTTTGCCAGCTAAGCTCAGAGTTCGCTAGAAACTTTCTCGAATGTTCAGGAAAGAATTACCTCCCCTGATTAGACAAGAAGGGATTTAGTTTCTGACAACCATAGAACATGACAACTTTGCTCTCCCCTAATCAAGAGTCAATCTCCAGAGTCGTGTGAGCACAAGGCAATTATTTTACTCAGTCAGTACGTGCATTCTTAGTCTCATCAGAATGTAGAGAAAAGGAAGAGACGGGCGTGTTCAATAAAAGGTGTTATTTATTGATCAGTCTCTTTTCTCATACATGAGAAATGGATCGATATTATTGCAATACTTATAGTTAAGTAAAGTGCATACATTAGAAGCAATAGTATAAAATAATACTGTAAAAACATTGATATGGTTTCTGAGCCATATGATGTTTTAAAATGATTAAAATATATTTACATACACATATACATTTGACTAAACGTACTCAACTGGTGTTTCTAAATACGCCTACCCCGTGTACCTGACCTAAGTCTAATGCGTGGGCGGGAATAGAAAGTTACAGTTTAAGTTAAGTTTGTTTTTGCCAAGTGAATAACTAAAGAATTCTCTGTGAGGGGTTATTCAGTTCTGTACCTGGAATTTAGGATGAATGAGGAATGGTATCTCTTTCTCTGCTCTCGATATTCCAGGCTGCCTGCGAGGGCTGCCCGGAAGCGCCGGAGCTGGGTCTCTCGGCTTGAGATAGCAGCGCGTCTCTCAGCGCGTCAGGAAGGCGGGGCTGCTGCCTGCGGGGTCTGCTTCTGCTCTCGGCTTCGGCAAGTATGGCTGCTCCGTCTTGTCACCACGCGTGTGTTTGCATAGGGCAAGGTCGGCAATATTTATACCTTAAAGGTGCCGGGATTGACGTAAGGATGGACATAGGTACGTCAATAAAGATGTCATACGACTTGCTCGTTAGCACATTCTTTTGCAAAAGTTCTCTGTGAAATCAAAACAATGGCCGCACGGATTGTCCAGGTTGTCATAGGTTTGATTTGTTATGAGAACTCCGTATGCCTTATCAGGGGCTGGAGGAATGTCGCTTGTCTAATTAGATCTCAAGCGTTATGACCTAATCAGATAACACGTTCCTGTGCCGTAGTGTGACTGCGTCAGATAACGGTATCTGCATCATGGGGGCTTTCTTGCCTCATGGGCTGACTGTTAGTTAACTAGCTAGTTAGTTTAACCAGAATAGGGTCAGGAATAGGGGGATCGATTCAGAACCTATAGAAATACACGACACCACTACACCCTACCCTACTCCACTCTTACAATCCGTGCCCCTCCACTCCACTGCACTCTGCTCCACTGCACTATACGCAGCACCACGCTGAGCCACTACACCCCACCCCACACCACTCTCTTACAATCCGTGCCCCTCCACTCCACTGCACTCTGCTCCACTGCACTATACGCAGCACCACGCTGAGCCACTACACCCTACCCTACTCCACTCTTACAATCCGTGCCCCTCCACTCCACTGCACTCTGCTCCACTGCACTATACGCAGCACCAGGCTGAGCCACTACACCCTTCCCTACTCCACTCTTACAATCCGTGCCCCTCCACTCCACTGCACTCTGCTCCACTGCACTATACGCAGCACCACGCTGAGCCACTACACCCCACCCCACACCACTCTCTTACAATCCGTGCCCCTCCACTCCACTGCACTCTGCTCCACTGCACTATACGCAGCACCACGCTGAGCCACTACACCCTACCCTACTCCACTCTTACAATCCGTGCCCCTCCACTCCACTGCACTCTGCTCCACTGCACTATACGCAGCACCACGCTGAGCCACTACACCCTACCCTACTCCACTCTTACAATCCGTGCCCCTCCACTCCACTGCACTCTGCTCCACTGCACTATACGCAGCACCACGCTGAGCCACTACACCCTACCCTACTCCACTCTTACAATCCGTGCCCCTCCACTCCACTGCACTCTGCTCCACTGCACTATACGCAGCACCACGCTGAGCCACTACACCCTACCCTACTCCACTCTTACAATCCGTGCCCCTCCACTCCACTGCACTCTGCTCCACTGCACTATACGCAGCACCACGCTGAGCCACTACACCCTACCCTACTCCACTCTTACAATCCGTGCCCCTCCACTCCACTGCACTCTGCTCCACTGCACTATACGCAGCACCACGCTGAG
This sequence comes from Lissotriton helveticus, assembly GCF_964261635.1. Lineage (NCBI taxonomy): Eukaryota > Metazoa > Chordata > Amphibia > Caudata > Salamandridae > Lissotriton > Lissotriton helveticus. The sequence goes on from NC_136068.1 coordinate 2,255,769, forward strand.
CCACTACACCCTACCCTACTCCACTCTTACAATCCGTGCCCCTCCACTCCACTGCACTCTGCTCCACTGCACTATACGCAGCACCACGCTGAGCCACTACACCCTACCCTACACCACTCTTACAATCCGTGCCCCTCCACTCCACTGCACTCTGCTCCACTGCACTATACGCAGCACCACGCTGAGCCACTACACCCTACCCTACTCCACTCTTACAATCCGTGCCCCTCCACTCCACGGCACTCTGCTCCACTGCACTATACGCAGCACCACGCTGAGCCACTACACCCTACCCTACTCCTCTCTTACAATCCGTGCCCCTCCACTCCACTGCACTCTGCTCCACTGCACTATACGCAGCACCACGCTGAGCCACTACACCCTACCCTACACCACTCTTACAATCCGTGCCCCTCCACTCCACTGCACTCTGCTCCACTGCACTATACGCAGCACCACGCTGAGCCACTACACCCTACCCTACTCCACTCTTACAATCCGTGCCCCTCCACTCCACTGCACTCTGCTCCACTGCACTATACGCAGCACCACGCTGAGCCACTACACCCTACCCTACACCACTCTTACAATCCGTGCCCCTCCACTCCACTGCGCTCCACTGCACTATACGCAGCACCAGGCTGTGCCACTACACCCCACCCTACAACACTCTCTTACAATCCGTGCCCCTCCACTCCACTGCGCTCCACTGCACTATACGCAGCACCAGGCTGAGCCACTACACCCTTCCCTACACCACTCTCTTACAATCCGTGCCCCTCCACTCCGCTGCACTCTATCCCAACTGCACTATACGCAGCACCACGCTGAGCCACTACACCCTACCCTACTCCACTTTTACAATCCGTGCCCTCCACTCCACTGCACTCTGCTCCACTGCACTATACGCAGCACCACGCTGAGCCACTACACCCTACCCTACACCACTCTTACAATCCGTGCCCCTCCACTCCACTGCGCTCCACTGCACTATACGCAGCACCAGGCTGTGCCACTACACCCCACCCTACAACACTCTCTTACAATCCGTGCCCCTCCACTCCGCTGCACTCTATCCCACTGCACTATACGCAGCACCAAGCTGAGCCACTACACCCTACCCTACACCACTCTTACAATCCGTGCCCCTCCACTCCACTGCGCTCCACTGCACTATACGCAGCACCAGGCTGTGCCACTACACCCTACCCTACACCACTCTCTTACAATCTGTGCCCCTCCACTCCGCTGCACTCTATCCCACTGCACTATACGCAGCACCACGCTGAGCCACTACACCCTACCCTACACCACTCTTACAATCCGTGCCCCTCCACTCCACTGCGCTCCACTGCACTATACGCAGCACCAGGCTGTGCCACTACACCCTACCCTACACCACTCTCTTACAATCCGTGCCCCTCCACTCCACTGCACTCTGCTCCACTGCACTATACGCAGCACCACGCTGTGCCACTATACACAACTTTACACCATTGCGCTCTACATCGCATATCAAACACACACCAATCCACACCACACAAGTCCACGCGACGCAAGTACACAACTAACGATTCCAATCCAACCCACACATCCACTCAAACTAAAACAGATCGATAAAAGGCATCGCCATTTCTAACACCAATATCTCTAACTCAAAAAGAAATGCGGGCATATCATCAACGGCCAGCGATAATTATCACTGGCCGTGCTTAGAGATAAATCTTTTATCGCAGGCTATCTCTGGAATTTATCGCCCTGGTAGTGCGTTATTAACAACATGTTTCCCCAGGGCGATATAATTACCTGCGATATTGGGGAAATCTCCATTTTGCAGGAAACATCGCTGGCTTTCCTGCGATGTTCTCTGCAAAACGACGATAACCTTGCTGATACGGCCCTGTGGTCGCATCAGCGCTATCCACCCCTATGTTAAGCATAGGTAGGTCAGGATTTTAGCAGACGTTAGTTTTGGGCGAAAACCGCCGTTTTCGGCAAAATCTAACGTGTGCTAAAATCCTGTGGGCTGCCTTTTACATATCGCGATGTGAACATCAGCGATATTTGCAAGGTAGTACATCCGGGGTACGCCCAGTGACGCCCACTTAGCATCTCATTAGAGATGCAAAGGGAGGCGTTGGGAAAAGGGGTGATAACATGCGATTATGCATGTTAGCACCCTCTTGTAAATAGGGCGATTGTTTTATCTCTGCTTTTTTGGCTTTTTAAGCGGAGATAAAGCCCTTGTAAATAGGCCCCTGCCAGACCTATTCCATTTCTAATGCTTATTTAAACATGTATTTAATTAGGTTTACACGCAGCACAGTGAGATCACGGCTCATATTCACGAAAGTGATGCTCAGAGCCCCAGGGGGTCTAATGTAGGCATTTAAAAGCCCGATTCACAGAACTAACTTAAGACAAAATCCTAAACTTACTACTTTTGGTATTCACAGAAGTTAGGATTTTGTCTTAAGTCTGTCTTAAGTCTGTCTTAAGTTTGTCTTAAGTTTGTCTTAAGTTAGTTCTGTGAATCGGCCCCTTCATTTGGCTTTTTGACTTATAGCTGGGAGTATTGAACGCGTGACCTGCACGCTGTGTCCATGTGGTAAGTGTGGTGTGACCTGTATTGTGCCAACATGAGGAGCACGGTTAGTTGTACAGGCCTTGAACTTGAAATGAGGGTTAAGGATAAAAACAGCAAATGAACCGCCGCTGTTTCAATCAGTCGCTCGCCCATCACTCGTTACCCTAAGAACGAAGCCGGGGCGCGAATGTTCGCGAACAATAAATGCAGCCGCAGTAATGAGACCGAAGGAGCACAGACACGGCACAACATTAAAAGAAGATTAAAGTAAGGACTGAGGGTGTAAAAGAGCGCAGTAGAGGAACTGCCCATGCCGACAAATGCTCCTGGATTGGCCGTACGCGTACGTTCAAGAAAATGTACTAAAATAATAAGCATTGGTAAGAGTGTGTTGTGGGGGATACACTAGATTTGATGGTCTTAATAAATAAAATAAAACAAATCAACAAAAAAACGCCAAACATTAGGGCAGTGGAGCTTCTAACCCCAAACCTGGGGATCCCGGTACGAGTCTCCGCAACAGACATCCTGTGATTCTGGGCAAATCACTAAGGGGCATATTACCAAGCCTGGTGATATTAGATTATTGCCGCTTTAGCGGCCATTTTCAGCCGCTAAGTGGCGATAATTCTATTGCCCTATTAGCAAGCTGTCGCTAACAGCAGTTAGCGACAGCTTGTAGGCGATAGCGAGCGGTTTGGGGCCCGCTTTGCATGTCAGCGATATTTATCGCTAATGACATGCAAAGTGGGCGTACCCAACCTGTTAGCGACTGAAAGCAGTCACTAACATTGCTATCGCCTATTAGCAAGGCAGGCGTAGCAATGGAAATATTCGCGCTAAGCGCGAATATCTCCAAAACCTACGCCTGCTCAGACCAGTTCTTAGCCATTATATCCAACGTTAGGTAGATATTCTGGCTAAATCCCCATTGGCGATAATGCATGAATATCGCTGGATTACCAGCGATATTCACGCATTTCGATAGTAACGCCGGATATTTTATCGCTTTAGAGAAAAATGTTGCTAATAGCATGTTATCTCTGCAATAATATCTGGCGATGCTTGGTGATAAAAAAAATTCGCTAAGCCCATTTAGTGATAAATATCGCTAGTTGTTGGTAATATGCCCCTTAATTTTTCTGGGTGATAAGTTTCGCTTTATAAAATGTGCTGCAAGACACCACTCAACATGGGGCCACCTTGTCTGTGCCACTTGCTCACTCGGAAGGTGCCCGGGTGGTGACTGAGGCTGAACCGGGTATCTCCGGCGGTGTGCACGGTCTGCTTGCTACTGCAATTGTCTCTATGCTCTCTGGGCCAACTCTCCACCCAGCCTTGGGGAGTTCAGGGGGCATGTGTGAGCTGTGGTCCTGAGTCTCCTGCCCCTGCTCACCTTACACGCTATCCTTTTGGCGGTCTCTGCCAAGAGGTGGTGTGCGCGTCCTGTCCACTGCCGAGCTAATTCACATAACTCTAAGAAACTTCCCATACTATCTGGGACTACCCCCTCGAAGGGGGCTCAATGAACTGGGATCACCCTGGTTGGCGTCCACGTGGCATGGCAGCGGTTTACTGATATTGGCTCTTGGGGGGAGGCTTCAGGAGAGGAGCAGGCTATAGTCCCATTCTTGGTGAACTGGATGGAGGTTCTTAGCTTGGACAATGGGTCCCGTCCTAGTATATTGATGGGAAACAACATTTACAACGCAACTTTTACAACGCAACATCCATTACAACGCATGCAATTACAACGCAACCTTTACAACGCATGACACTACAACGCACAACACTACAACGCATGTCATTATAACTCAGTCATTACAACGCATACCATTACAACGCATAACATTACCATCCAACACTTACCCTAATGTTGCACCCCCTGGAGTTAGAATAGTAATTTTACACCTACACTATCCAACACTTACCCTACTGTTGCACCCCCTGGAGTTAGAATAGTAGTTTTTACCCCTATACTATCCAATACTTACCAAACATGCAATGTAATGTTATGCGTTGTAATGGTATGCGTTGTAAAGGTATTATGCGTTGTAATGGAATGCATTGTAAATGTAGTTTTTAAAATTTCGTTGTAATGGCATGCATTGTAATGGAATGCGTTGTAATGGATGTTGCATTGCAAAAAATGCGTTGTAAAGGTATGCGTTGTAAAAGTGTGCGTTGTAACATCATACATCCATATTGATCGGGGAGGAAGGATAGGACAACAATTGTTCTCTTATCCTGTTCTCCCTTCCTTTCAACTTGAAGGGTTCTGTGAGTGGGACCTCGGCTGTGGAACCTGAGGTTCCCTGTATTTTGGCAGTGGTCTTTCATATGGGGCTGCTCCTTCCCGCAAGCATGACCTTGCCGCCCCTGTATCCACCGGTAAGTGGAATGGTGTCTCACTTATTAACATCGTGGCCACGGGCCCTCTTCAGGGCTGCCGGGCGCTGACAGTAGCGTGAACACGTCTTTAAGTACTTTGGGCTCGGGCATGTGCTCTCTGTTTTTAGGTTTCGCCTGGCGTCCACTGCGCAGCAGTGTTCGCGCAGGCGAAATCTTTTGAGTTTCACTATGGGGCTTTAACCCGCCTCTCTGTTCCATTGACTAGCTCCATAAATGGAGGCTAGCCATTGGAACAGAGATGCGTCAGTCATTGTCCGAGCAGATTTGTGGGCGTTCCGGTGATTTTTTCGCTCTCCGCCCCTTTAACAACGTCATTGCGGCGATGGGCTGATGGTTTTTTTTTCCCTCATGTTTTGGTCTTTTTCGAAGTGTCTTTTGCCGGAGTGGGTTGCGAGATTTAAGTTGCCAGGAAGTACTTTGTATTTGCGATCAGGTAAGCAGCATTTTCTTATAATTTTCTTATCACTTTGTACGTCTGCCCGTCTCATGTTGTCTCCCTGTTTGTTTTACGTCTTTGCGTGTCTCGTTGCTGTCGTCTCTGTTTTTTTTTCTAGGTCTGGTGTCTCCGTGTATTGTTGTCCATGGCTCGTGGCTGTCGTCTTTGTTTTCTGTCTGTTTTCCGTTTCCCGCTGTCCGTGTGCCCGTTCCTGCCCCCCTCCCGCTGTCTGTATGCCCGTTCCCGCCCCGCCCCCCCTCCCCCCCGCTGTCCGTGTGCCCGTTCCCGCCGTCTTCCCTTTTTGGAGCCCCAAGCTCGCATCCAGCTCGCTCTCCGGGATCATGGTTTCATTGCAGGCTGGGAGAAGCCCCTCTGGAATTTGGGGGGCCTGTGGGCCACGAAGGAGCTGCCTTAACGGAGTTGCTTCGCTCCTTTTTTTTTTGCTTCCTGCCTTTTGATTGTGCCCGTTCCCGCCCCCCCTCCCGCTGTCCGTGTGCCCGTTTCCACAGGAGTTTTAAAAAAATTTATTTGTGTTGTAATTAGGTTCCCTAAGGCTGCTTCCTTAAGTCGCCTCATGAAAGCTCCAACGTTCCCGCCCCCCCTCCCGCTGTCCGTGTGCCCGTTAACCCGCCCCCCCCCGCTGTCCGTGTGCCCGTTCCCATAGGACTTTTAAAAAAAATTATTTGTGTTGTAATTTGGTTCCCTAAGGCTGCTTCCTTAAGTTGCCTCGTGAAAGCTCCAAACCTGGTGACTTAGGAAAGGCATCGAAGCAGTGGGTGGCCAGGATACCTCCATTGCCTGGCTCCCACTTCTTTTAGGTAATCTTGATAGATTTACCTGAAATCAGGTCGGAAATCTTTCAGACTGACCTCAGCACATGGACAATGAGCGAGCAGACCAGGGTGTGAGGCCGGTGGGAGAGCTCACCTGGCAGAGAAAGTAGAGATGCATTAGACAAGGTGAATGGGTTGATGAATCCCTGCCCCCGGCGTCCTTCGGGTGGAACGGTATGTAATTAGCCGGTGTCGGCTCTGAACATGAGGTCGTGTGCATAGCCTGTGAGGTTGAAATAGGCGCCGCTCTTGTTTCTGCTGGTTTGTCCATTCGAGCAGGAAATTAAGTCTTAGTTAGATACACGGTTCACTTTCAGATCTCTTTCGGAATTCTGTTTTTTTAAAACAACGATAACTTTGTTGAAATCTGAAAGGTACGGGTAACACTATCTCACTTAAACTCACCTTTATTAACTAGAACAGTAGATTAAGCTATTGGCATTGTAAATGACAGTGCCATTTATTTATCTGTTTTCCAAACCAACATATACATGAAAATGTTGTAATTTACAATGCCAATAGCTCTAACTTTTTCAAAGGCGAAACCGTTGCATTGTAAATGCTTGTTCCCGTTTGTTGGCAGGCGCTGTCCTAAGCCTCGCCCTCGCTGTCGGATCCTGAGGGGTGGGAGCTTTCTGTCTTGACATCGCTAGCTCTGTGTCCATGTAAGTTGCGAGTTGGGGGTCCCCCTACAGTTGACTCATAGTTTTAACAGAGCCAGTCTTCCAGCCCTCTCTTGGCCCGTATGTGTGGCAGGGATGTGTGTCCTTTTGTGTTCTATGATGTTGGTATCAAATGTGCCCCCCTCAGGCCAGGGAGCGGCGTGGTTCTTGGTATGGGCGTGCCACTCACATCAATGTTTCTCTAGTTTCCGAGCCTGTGGGGGGGACCCAGTGTGCATGTGGTTTAGTGGTGTTTCCAGGATGGATTAGGAAACTTGTTAGGTAGTTTATAATTGCTTAACCGTTCTTGAGTTTTTAAATAATTACAAATTGTACTCTGATCATGGGGAAACTGTGTACACAGGGCAACAATCTACTGGGTATTAGTTCTAGGAAAAAAGATGCATCACAAAGCGCTTGACAATTGACCAAAAAAATGCAATGAAATAGTAACAATCTGTAACAAAGTGCAATGGTCAATTCAGAACAGTTTGAGCTGATTTTTAGCAGTTCAATAGCAAATGTAGAATTTTTATTTGCGTAAAAAAATATATTATTTCATAAACAAATAAACTTACTAACATGACATAACATGAAGCACAATTGCAAAAAACTTAACAGCACCACAACAGCAATAATGCAGAAATGGAATTGATTTTTTTTTTAAAAAAACAAGAAGAGGAAAAATTGAATGAAAAAAATATTATTTTGTCCCTGAACAATCTTAGCCTCCTCCCCTCCTAGGGCCTCATTTATGAAAAGTGACGCATCGCTGCGTGAAAACAGCGATGCGTCACTTTTCACTGCGCTCTCCCTGCGACATGATTGATGCGTCATATTTATAATATGACGCATCATGTCGCAAGGAGTTACGGATACGTCAGTATTTCTGACGTATCTGTAGGCGCAAAAGTGAATGGCGCCCCATGTGAAAGGGCTTGCGTCAGTCTTACGCCTGCTGTGAGTCAGGCGCAAGATTTTGACGCATAGATTTCACTGCGTCACCATTACGAGGCTTTTTGCGGGTGAACGCCCCCCGGCATACATTAAACCTGACGCAGGTATAATGTAGCGCAGGGGTTTACAAAGTGACGCATCTGCTTAGATGCGTCACTTTGTAAATAGTGCGCATCAGGAGACATGTTTAACGCCGCCGATGCGTCACAAAAAGTGATGCACTGGAAGCGCAAAACTGACGCAAGGCCTCATAAATGAGGCCCTTAGTGCCTACTGCCCGCGGAGGGGGGATACTCTGTGTAGTACACGGAGCTAAGTGAGCCCGACAGTATGTCAAAATCAGCTCAGGAAGAAAAAGAACAATGATTTGTGCTGAAAAAATGAACAACCCACAATTATCGGCCCTCAGTGGCCAAACACAAGGTACACCTCTTTCACCAGGGTCCGAATTTTCCCTAACATCCGAATTACACCCTATATCACACCCAGGTGTTGGGTGTATCATCTGCCGGACGCCCAGTGGTCCAAGTGTAAAAATCTGCCTCTTCACTTCTTTCAGACACTGTCAGTGTTAAGAAACCGACAGACCCTAAGAAAACTCCTTTAATTAAAAAATAATACCATGGAAGTGACCCTAAATAATATAGCAAGGGGCAGATTTACAATAACTGGCGCATCCCTGCAGCTCAGCAGGGATGCGCCAGTAGTTGTGCGTCAGGGTTCCGCCACCATGGATGCGCCACATTACCAATGCGGCGCACCATGGGGCAAAAACGGACAGATGCGTGATGCATCCATGCCGTAAAGGCGGCGCATTGCCGGAGTTGCGACGCAGCTCAGTAAGGCTCCGGGAAGTCCTATATGTACAATGCTGCGTCAATCCTTACGCCTGCTTTAAGCAGGCGCAGGGTTTTGACGCAGCATGGGCCCAAAAGTTACTGAGTGCAATCTTGTAGATACCACTCAGCCACTTTTAGGAGGCGTTCCTGCCCCCCCTCCCCCCCCGCTCCGGAACGCCTACTTCTGGCGCAGGGCTTTACAACGTGACGCATCTCCCAGATGCGTCACGTTGTAAATACCCCGCACCATGGCTCCTCTTTTGCGCCGCCGCTGCGTCACAAAAGTGACACAATGGCGGCATAAAAAAGGCGCAAGGGGCTTGTAAATCTGCCCCCAAGGGTCTCGGTTTACCAGTTTTGTAACACTCAACGGTTCAAGCGAAATAGATGGGTAGACCTATATAACACACCGAGGGAACCGTGTACCATCTGTGTACGCTCAGCGGTTCCGGAGAAAAAACTGCAAACTATCTTCACCTTCTCTAGCGTGCTGACTACGGAACAGGTGCTTTATGCGCTTGTGAAGGATCAGATGTCGTCTCTTACCCTGTGACTGCGATGTGCAGATGGAGCTCCGCCCCGCGATTCAGCAGGGACACCGTCCCGCACAAAAACAAGCATTGATGGCGTTTTCCTCCTTCGATGTCTGCCGCAGAATGTAGAACACATGGAAAGGGCAGAAACCATGGAGAAATAAAGGTGTTTCTTCTTGTTGCGCCAATCTAATGCGTCCCCTGGGAAGACAATAATATCTGACACATCTCCAGGTTTATGAAACCTTGTGGATCTGGGAATGCGTGCGATTCCACGGGTGTTGTGTGGGAACACGCACAGCAGCATCCATGGAACACCCTTTCACGCAGAGTCATGCGTAAAGGGGCCATATTAACAAGTCCATGAAAAGCCACGCAGGGTGGCTTTACGCAGCCTTGTAAATATGGGCAGGCACACTGCGTCTCCAGAGCGTCACAAACCTGACGCTCCGGCAGCGTGAAAGTGATGAAGGGGCATTGTAAATATGCCCCAAAGTGTGGAGAAAAGGAGCAGATACATATGAGAGTAATGAAAGAGGGACACATTGAAGACAGCAATGGGAAAGAGAACATATTAGGCCCATGTAAGAGAATAAAGGTAAAGGCAAGAAAGGAGGACATTTGGAATGCAGTCAGGGAAAAATGAAAAGAGAAAAATGAAGGAGAGCTGTAGATAAAATGGTCAAGAAATATAAAAGAGCGCCTGAGGAAGACTGAGAGGAAAGATGAACGGGATACTCAGGTGCATGGCTAGGAAAACTGGGAGAAAGAGAGAGGGAAAGAGAGAGAGAAGGGAGAGAGCGAGAGAGGAGAGAGGGAGAGAAAAAGGGAGAGAGAGAGAGAAAGAGGGAGAGAGAGAAAGAGAGAGGAGAGAGGGAGAGAGAGAAAGAGAGAGGAGAGAGGGAGAGAGAGGGAGAAACAGACAGAGAGAGAGAGAAACAGACAAACAGAGGGAAAAAGAGGAGTGAGACTAAGAGAGAGATTGAGACAGCGTTTCCGAGAAAGAAAATCAGTGAAAGACAAAGTGAAGAGTGAGGCCCTGAGACAGAGAAGCATATACTAAGACAGCGAGAAAATGAGACACAGAGGTAGGGAGCAGGGGAGGCAGATAGACTAATAGATTTAACATCAAATATTTTTATATTTATTTTTGAGTTAAATCATTTCTTAAAAGAAAGTTTCTGCATACTTCACCATGTGGTGATCTCTGTCCCAACTACAAGGGAGTGTCCTTGTGTAAAGAATTGTGAAAATTTATAAAATTTATCTAACTAAAAAATAAATGCTAAAACTAGGCCTCGGCGGTGAACTCTGTTCCGTTCTCGGAATTTTCCGCACTCCGCGCTCCATGGAGCATGCGAAGTTCTGAAAAACGTTGTTCCGCTTTTTCCTTGCTTACCAACATCAAAGTGGAGACCAAGGAAAACCACCTCCCCGTAAGATTTCTAAACGCAGGCAGTCGTATTTCTCAATATGTACGGTCGCAGATGGTCGCAACCGTTTGCATTGCGAAACCTTCCATTTGCGTTGAGAAACTTTCTGTTGCGCTGAGAAAGCCGCCGCTTGAGTAGAACATCTACTCGAGAGGCAGAACACAAGTAGCTCGCTCTTGCGCTGTGCATGGTGCCATTTGCACTGATTTTACAGCGTGGGACAAGCAGGTGGCACTGAAAATCAAAGCGAACAGCTTGACGAAACTCACCTCACCCCTTGTGTAACTCTGCGTAGGCGGCAAAGTTTTTTGTCACTTCGCGGGGTTCCGCAAAGTGGAACTCCGTCCTAGCCAAGTTAAAACGATATTTTTTTATGTTAAATATTATTGTCAATTCTTTTTATGTATGTACTTTTAAATGTAGATCAAAATAGAAAAAATGATACAACACTAAGAAATTGATTTTGAATTAAATCTTTTATTAATAAAAATTATACAATTAAACTAAAATTTGTTTTTGAAGTTTAAATTGTAAAATAAATTCCCACCTGAAAAACCAATATTTTTAATGTGCATTAATAATTCATAAAAGTGATGTATAGACTTAATTAAAATTATTGTAATTATGTTCAATAAACATTGTGCAGGTCCTCTGTGAGAAATGAGCAGAGCGGGAATCTCAGCCATGCGTGGCGGGGCCATCTTAGAACAGAATCATTAACACTTTGTATCTTTTTTACCCGTAGAATATGCTTGACAAGGTGACATTGGAGTTTTCGGGGTCCGAAGAGTATTTCGAGACGAGCACTGGATATGACTACAATGTGTCCGACCTCTGCTGCGCGATTGCCCCGTGCTCTTTTGAGAAGACGCTGGAGTTTAACAAAGTCTTCCTCCCTCTTTTCTACACCTTCATCTTCCTCCTTGGACTCCCTGGGAACCTGCTGGTCGTTGAGGTACTGCGGCGGTACAAGCAGGGCCTGGCCAGCACCGACACCTTTATCCTGCACCTAGCCTTGGCGGACATGCTGCTCGTGCTGACGCTGCCCTTCTGGGCCGTGCAGGCCGTCTCCGGATGGGTCTTTGGCACGGCTCTGTGTAAGGTCATCGGAGCGGTCTTCTCCATCAACTTCTACTCTGGCATATTCCTGCTCGTCTGCATCAGCTTCGATCGCTACCTCTCCATAGTCCACGCCGTCCAGATGTACAAGAGGCAACGGACTCGCATCGTCCACCTCAGCTGCCTGTCCGTGTGGGGTGTGTGCCTTGTCCTGACCATTCCGGACCTTGTGTTTCTGCAGGTGGTGCACGACCATCGACAGAACACCAGTGAGTGCCAGGCCAACTTTGACCATACCTACCTGACCTCCATGCGCTTCCTCTACCACGTGGTGGGCTTCTTCCTGCCGCTGGTGGTCATGCTCTACTGCTACGTCCGGATTGCGCTCACCCTGCTGGGCTCCCAGGGCTTCCGGAAGCAGAAAGCTCTGAGGGTGATAGTAGCTCTGGTTGTGGCCTTCTTTGTTTGTTGGGCCCCTTATAACCTGGCTGTGCTGATGGACTCCATGCTGAGACTCAACGTCCTCGCTCGCGACTGCAAGCTGGAATCTCACATCGACATAGCCATCTCCATCACCGCCACCCTGGGGTACTTTCACTGCTGCCTGAACCCCCTGCTGTACGCCTTCATCGGCGTTAAGTTCAGACAGAGCTTCCTGGAGCTTCTTTTGCATGGTGGCTGCATCAGTAGTGAACTTATGAAGAAATGCCTCAAACCTCAGCGTAGGAACTCCAACTGGTCGGAGAGCGGGGACACCTCCTTTTCAGGCCTCTAAACACGCCCCTTCAGTTACCCAGCCAATCTCTATTAAGACTGCTGAGGTAAGGCCTGGATGACCAATCAGGAGGCTTCTCCACCAATGGGTGCCAAATATCTAGCCAATGTCTATTGAGACTGCTGAGGAAAGACCTGGATGACCAATCAGGAGGTCGTTCCACCAATGGATGCCAAACCTCTGTGTGAGCCATCACCCCAAACTCCAATGCTGAGGAACGCCACCTCATGGTGGTTGACCCCACCTTCAATGCGCCCCTCAATCTATAATGCAGACTTTATCCGCTCAGTATATTGTGATATCTGCGATTGTGTTTAGATCCCCGGATCCCTCTGAGTTTTCCTTTCTTCTCGGTACATCTGCTGCAGTCCAACCAGAGCTTGAGACTACACGGGCTGCGAGGGGAACTTTACTTGAATTTACTCACACCTACATTTTCATGAATTAGAAATTTGCTTTTCAACCAACGTGCCTTTAGTTTTACAGGCGGACCTTATAAGACAGATCTGTCTCACATATGTCGACATGAAATGTACACAGTAAAATCATGATAAGTATTCTGAATGGGTTGATGACGCGGGGGAGGCGGTGATACGCCCGGACACAGGATCTGAGGTACACACTTTTGTGGTGGGAAGGATTTGGAAGGACCTGTCAGAAGGACCAGCGTCAAGAGCATTGGCCTCAATGACCAGGTCTGTGACCCTCACTCACACGCAATGTATTGACAATCACAGACAATACGAGGACATTTCTATGTATCAATGCCATCGAATGCATTTAGGAACATTTAATACGTTTGAGAATTTCAATGGAAATAAGAGCTATTGATGCAAACTCAAAGGTGGCAATGGTTCTGCAGAGGTTTCTAAAGATAAACAGCAATTTGAGTGTCTGAGCTCCTGTCCTGGGGGCGCGGGCCCATGGTCTTAGGCCGGATCTGACGTGTGCTTCTAGTGACGTTTATGTCACACTGGAACCTTTGAGCAGTTGAGGTGTTGATGCTCAAACCAGGTATTGACCCCACCCACATGTGAAGATGGTATTGACTGATTGGTTCCTGTGAAGGTTCAAGACTTGTGGTGCTTCTCAATATCCACCGTCCACTTCCGGTGAGACTTTGCAGGTCAAGGGCCAGGATGTACACACCGGGTTCTGATCAGTCTTCCAGAGATACTACCGGCTCATTGGCCACTTTGGAGTTTAGGGTCTGTAGTGTGTGACCAGATTCTGATCATATTTCTGTGCTGTTGAAACATAGGTCCCTTTGAAGTTTTAGGGTATGTGGTGTGCATCTGGCTTCTGATCTGTGGTGTTGACACATAGCTCTCCTTGAAGTTTTAGGGTCTGTAGTGTGTAAACAGATTCTGATCAGGTTTCTGGGGTGTTGATACATAAGTCCCTTTGGAGTTTTAGGGTCTGTGATGTGCATATGGCTTGTGATCACACTTCCGGTGATATTGTTGACACTGGTCCCCTCCATCCATCACCCTCTCCACGTGTCATGGCACTGAGGACCCCGGGGATGCTCTGGTATGTCTGCCCTGGTGCAGGCTGCACTGACCCCAGAATGAAAGACCAGCACAGTCTGCACCGGGCTAGAGAATTGTGATCTTCGAGGCGCGTCCGAGCCTCTGGGCTCTGCGCAGTCTGGTCATTTGTATCGTGTTTGTATCGCGCTGGGATCGACTCCCGAAGGAGTATCTCTGCGCCTTTGGCAGCCATAATGCAAATAACGAGTACTGGCAGTGAATGCTAGCAGTTTTGGAATTGGAAAGTTTTTAATTGTTTCCTAAACGGGAGGTGGTCCTTACAAAGTCTCAAAGTTAGTTGGAGACTATTCCATAGGGTTGGGCCAGCAACTGAAAGGGCTCTGTCTCCTTATCTTGCTTTTTTTGCTCTAGGAACACGCAGCAAGGCCTGTTCGCTAGATCTCAGAGAGCGCGTGGGTGTGTAAAGAGAGAATTTATTGGACAGATAAGCAGGGCCCTTCCCCTGTAAACATTTATGTATTATACAGCAGGTTTTGAACTTCACCCTCTGTTTGATGGATAACCAGTGCAGCATGGTCAGAAGGGGTTTAGAGGGGGTGCGAGGGGGCCGGTTTAGAACAAGGCGAGCAGCGGTATTTTGTACCACCTGAAACCTGGAAATTACTGCTTCATTTGCTGACAGTAGTAGCCCATTGCAGTAATCCAGGCAACTCAATACTAGAGCCTGCACCAAGGTTTTTCTAGTAGAGTCTGGCAGCAAAGGAAATACTTTCCGTAGCATCCCAATGATATGGAAGCAGGAACCCACCACTTGGTTGCCATGTTGTTTTATGGAGAGCTCCTGGTCTAATCGGACGCCGAGGTTTATCACCACCTGCTTGGGCTCGGGGACTGGGCCCAGATCTTGAGGCCACCAGTCAGGGGTCCACAGAAGTTTAGCCTCACCGAACAGCATCACTTCCGTCTTAGCAACATTACATTGCAGGAAGTTAGATGCCATCCAGTGAGCCACTTCCTACATCCCCTGAGCAAAGGAGTTCCTAACCTCAGCCGTGAGGATTTTAAAAGGAAAGAGGAGTTGGGTGTCATCCGCGTATGACACTGGGATGAACCCATGGGACCTCATGATGTTAGCTAGGGGGGCCACATAGATGTTAAAAAGGGTAGGGCTCAAACAAGAGCCCTGTGGCACCCCCTTAGAGATCCCCAACTCCTCTGACCGATAAGCACCCAGGGTGACCCTTTGGGTGCGATCTGTCAGGAAACTCCTCAGCCAAGCCAGCGCCTTATCTTCCAGGCCGATGTTAGCTAGCCTGGTGGTCATGATGTTGTGTGACACGGTGTCAAACGCCGCAGACAGATCCAACAGAACCAGGACACCAGAATGGCCTTTATCCTGGAACACGTGTAGATCGTCTGCGACTGACAACAAGGTGGTCTCGGTGCTGTGTCTTGGCCTAAAACCTGACTGGGAAGAATCTAATCCACCTACTTGTTCAATGTAATTCGACAAATGTCGATTTACAAATTTCTCTATAATTTTGCCCAAAAAGGGGAGGAGAGAGATGGGTCTTAGATTAGCCAGTTCCGTCCAGGGAATAGCAGTGTTTTTCCTCAGCGGTCTCACTAGCGCCCTTTTCCAGTCTATAGGAACCTCCCCTGTACTAAGAGAGAGGTTAACTAGATTCTGGATTCCTGGCCCCAGAACTTCTGCCAACCTGGGCATGATGCGGGCTGGGATGATGTCCTGAGGGCTACCGCTCTTAATTTGAGTGACCAGTGAGGTTACCTCCTCTAAGGAGATGGGGGGAAAGCTTGTAAGGCATTGAATAGGTTGCACCTGTTGTGCATTAGTCTGAGGGATGTTGTTAACTGCTCCCACAGCTGTATTCGAAGCCATTATCCTTTCATAGATTGCATCTATCTTCTTCATGAAGAATAGGGAGATCTCATCACACAAACCTTGGGAAGCAACCTCTGCAGTCTCACAGGCTACCGGCCTGGTAAAAGTTTGTAAGATGTTACACAATACTTTAGAGTCTTTCCCAGCCTCTGTTAGTTGTGCTGCAATATGATTTTTTCGAGCAGCCCTAATGGCCTTATGGTACAACTTAAGGGAGGATCTGTGAAGTTCTTTATCTTCCAGCCTCCGAGTCTGTCTCCACAGTTTTTCCAGATTTCTGGTTTTTTGTTTCAGCGATCTCAAATCCTCAGAGAACCATATTTCTTGCCTATTAGCCAGGCGGGGTTTGTATACTTTCTGCGGGATAGTGATGTTTATTGCTTCCCTAACCGTCTCCTCAAACCAATTCAGCTCAGTTGTTATATCTTCTGTAGAGTTTTTAAACAGGGGAGCTTTATACTTGTCTCTGAAGGCTTCCGTGGTTAGTTTATGCCAAGGTCTCCTTTTGGTAGCCAAGGCGATCTGAATTCGTGGCTTATCAATGACAGCAGTGTAAAACTTTAGGATGAAGTGATCTGTCCATTCTACCTGGGTGGGTGTCATCAGCTTGATTGTGCACCCAGGATAAGTCACATAAACTGCCCACACCTTCAGCTAGTTTGAGCTCAAGGTTCTCATCTGGAAATGCCTGCAGTCCCCTGAGCAGATGCAGTCATTGCCTCATTGACCTCTGATCATCGACTCCATGCCAAGACCAAAGCTGCACCCACAGATTCAACCTCTCAGAGCCTGGAAAGGGTCTGAGGTCCAAGCACAGCTGCTTGTTCTCCCAAAGCAACCAGAATTTGCATTTATTTCTTGATCAGGCCAAAAATAATTTTGTGTTGGAAGGAGATTTGAGGGCATGTTTACGAGGAAGTGGCGGAGCACAGCGGAGCCACCTTGGCTTAATGCCGTGCTCCGCCGCTTCCAAAACGCAGGAGTGAACTGTATTTACAAGAATACAGTGCAGCCCTGCGTTTCCCCCTGCGCTGGTGTTAATTTAGCTGCCTAGCTCCAAACACTCTTGCACCATAGTGCAAGGGTTCCTGCATTGTAGGGGAATATTGTTTATGTGCAGGAAGGTATCCCTTCCTGCACATAAACAATCAATGGCCTTTTGCTGTTTCTATCTGTGCTGCACAACGCAGCACATATAGAAACAGCAAAAACGAGGAGAAATGAAACATTTCTCCTTGTTGTGCTTGTTTAAGACGTTTAAGACCATCGGGCATTTTTACAACAAAGTGGCGGAGCGCGGCGTTAGCCTTCTTGGCTTAACGCCACACCCGCTGTTGTGTGTCGATTTAGATACCTTATATAGGTTTCCCGATTTATGCCCTTATATAGACACAATGCGCTTTGCCCATGTTTAGGCATAGAAATCTTACCCTTATTTAGGCATTATCCATGCTAACCAAATACAGGCATGTCCACCTACATCCGTCCATCCGCGTCGCAACAAGTTCTTGGAAAACCAGACTCTTAAGCCTTTAGGACTTCCCCTTGCTTGAAATATTGATTTCTCCAAGAATTCATTTATTTTGCATGAACATCTATTCCTTAGGGGTTCATTCGTGATGTTCCTCTGCCCGACTTTTATGTCAATACTGGCATCCTAAACACCTTCAAGGTATAAATATACCTTCACTTGCCATGGCAAACCACGGTTCGACTGCATACTTGCACGACACGGCTCGCCACGGCAAGTTCGGAAGGAAGTGGAGTCCCCACCTGATGCACTGACCAGACGTTGTCATCCTACGCGCAGAGAATCCAGTTCCAGTGTTTCTGACTCCCCTTGCGGGGTGTTAGAAATCAAGACCCGGAAAGAGATACCAAACTCTCTCATTCTGTGGTATGGTGCAGACTAGAACCTAGAGGGACTTTTGGTAACTCTTGGCTAAACTAGACGATAGCTAAACAGCACCTACTTCTTACCTTGTACTACACTTAGGTTCGGTACACTGGGTAGAACTAGCTAGAAGCACCAGATGAGTATTCACATTTTAGCCTGTGTTATTTATGTATGTATTTTATGAGTATATGTCATAGCTACAAACCATGCTATTACAGTATTATTTTAAATTACTGTTTACGCTGTACGCATTATACTTCGCATTCTGTCTTACGATTGTAGCAGTTCATATCTCTTGCACGAGAAATAAGACTGTTCAATAAACCCTTTTTATTGAAACGCCCGTCTCTCTATTTCTATGCAACTCTGTAGAAACGAAGCATGCACGATTGACTGAGTGAAACTGTTATCTATTGTTTCCACTATTCTGAGACTGTTCCGATTCTAAGTGAAACAAAGTTGTCATGTTTATGCGGTTATCAGAAACTAATCCCTTCTTGTTTATTCGAGATGTTTCTAGTCACCTTTGAGTTAGCTGGCACACAAAGTAATTAAGTTTCATGTACTCGATAGAGACATACTGACCTCAGTCCAATGCCACAACTATAGTGTATATTATTCCAATGCGCAGAGCCTATCAGGGATGATGGGCCCGATTCACAGAACTAACTTAAGACAAAATCCTAAACTTACTACCATTTTGGTATTCACAGAAGGCACTTACTCATTTTGGTATTCACAGAAGATAGGTCTCCTAACTTTAGGACTCCTAAATGCCTTCTGTGAATACCGAAAGTCTTAAAGTTAGGATTTTTCGCAGTTTAGGAGTAGTAAAGTTAGAACTCCTAACTTTAGGACTTCTAAATCGAGAAACATCCTAACTTTAAGACTTTCGGTATTCAGAGAAGGCATTTAGGAGTCCTAAAGTTAGGACTCCTAACTACTGTGAATTCTGAGAGTAAGTGCCTTCAGTGAATACCAAAATGGTAGTACGGTTAGGATTTTGTATTAAGTTACTTCTGTGAATCGGGCCCCTAGGAACTACACTACACCGCCACTTCAAACAAGCATTTACAATGCAATGGTCTTGGCATTGTTAAAGTTAGAGCTATTGGCATTTCTCATGACATTATTTTTATTTATGTTTTTGTTTTTAAAACATATAAATAAATGGCATTGTCATTTACAATGCCAATAACTTAATGTCTCGCAAATGCGAGACATATTGCATTTGCACCCACACACAGAGCCACACACACAAAGCCACCCACACACACATACAGAGCCACCCACACAGAGCCACCCACACAGAGTCATTCACATAGAGCCACCTACAAAGAGCCACCCACACAGTCATTCACATAGAGCCACCCACACAGAGCAACCTACACACACACACACAGAGCCACACACACACACACAGACAGAGCCACACACACACACACACACACACACAGAGCCACACACACACACACAGAGCCACACACACAGACAGAGCCATACACACACACACACATACACACACACACACACAGAGCCACACACACACACATAGACAGAGCCACACACACACACACACACAGACAGAGCCACACATACACAGACAGAGCCCAACACACACAGACAGAGCCCAACACACACTCACAGCCCAACACACACACACACACACACACACAGCCACACACACACAGACAGAGCCACACACACACACAGAACCACACACACACACACACACACAGAGCCATACACACACACACAGAGCCATACACACACACATGCACACACACACACACACACACACAGACATCCCTCAGTCTAGGTCAGCCATACGCCCATCTCTGCCCAGTAATGCCCCAGGGAACAGAGGCAAGAAAAAATGCTCACAAGCAGGGAACAGAGGCAAGAAAAAACGCTCACAAGCAGGGAACAGAGGCACTAAAAAAACGCTCACAAGCAGGGAACAGAGGCACTAAAAAAATGATCACAAGCAGGGAACAGAGGCACTAAAAACATACACAGATCCCAACACACACCTAGAGCCCAACACACACAGAGCCCAACACACACACACACAGAGCAACACACACAGACATCCCTCAGTATCACTGTAAGCACATAACCCTTCTTGCAAACACGTCACTCCTCACTAGACCCGTGTTCATTCTCAGTAGAGCCCCATTCACACCCGATGGGCCAATATTCCCATTCGTGCTCACCACAAGCCACACCCACCCTCACTGCAGCAAACACCACCTTCATTGTAACCACACTCACTCACCCTCACTGGAGCTTTATGTGAATGGAAGTACATTCACTCGCAGTGAAACTGTGCTCTGTCTCTCAGTGCAATCCCCCTCCCGCGCTGCCACCATATTCACCCTCCCTGCAATCAATTTCCACTTCACTGCAACAACATTTATCACCAATGAAAAACAGTCACCCTCACTGCAAACACCCGCACCTCCCTGTAATCAACCTCACCATCACTGCGCCAACATTCACTTTGAGTGCAACCACATTCTTCGTCACTGGAACAACATTCACTCTCACCGCAGCCACTCTCCCCTTCACTGGACTAATACATGCTGTCCATTGAGCCTCCTTCACAGAGCCTCACTGCAACTGTACTCGTCCTCAGCACAAACACGACCTCCCTCATTGTAAGCACATCCACTGCATTCACACACGCCTCCTCACTGGAAACACATTCACTGCAATCAGATGCACCATTACTGCAATCACATGCACCCTCGCTGCAACGACCCACCCATCACTGGAACAATATTCTCCCCCTCTGCAAATATGTTTATTTCCACTGCAACAACACTACTTACAGTCCCTCCAAACACACTCCTCATTGGATCCCTTCTCAGCTTCAGGAGAACAACATTCGCCCTTAGGGCACTCATACTCACCATCACTGCAACAACACTCACCCTCACTGGAACCTCACCCACCGACTACAACCGCTGACACCTTCACTGGGACCACAGACACTGTGAGGGAGCCATATTCACCCTCGGTGCAATCACATTCAGCGTCACGGCAACCATGGACTCCCTCACTGCAAACACAACCACCACATTTACTCCACTGAAATGATACCCGACCTCACCCAAACCACTGACGCCCTCACAGCAAACCCATCACCACGCGCTTACTCCTCACTACAACACACATCATCCCTGTACATTGTCACCCACATACCTCCACCCCGGCATCACTTACTCGCATTGCAGGCTTTGGAGACACTCTAGGGCTTATTTACAAGCCCCTTTTGCCGCCGGTACATATTTAAAAGCGACGCACCCGCGGCGCATGGGACTTCTAAATAAGCCCCTGTATTTCTGGAGGCCTGACTGACATACCGTCGGAGAGAGGCATACTGAGCGGGAGAACCACAGCTTTAGACCTTGACGCTATCAATCACCCTCCTCACCTGCATCCACCCAGAGGCAGGTGGGAGGCTTGGGGCAGGCTGAGGGCAGGTTTGGGGTAGGCTGAGGGCAGGGACGCTCTGCGTGCGTCCACTTTCGGAATGCCGGAGTTTGTGGGACAGTTGCATGCTGACTCCACCCCTCTAAGTCCTGGAAAGCAGACACTGACAGAATACGGAACCATTAAATGGACACAGGAAATTCCCGTACAGGAGAGTAAACGCTGGGAACTGTCCCGAAAATCTGGGACAAAAAGTAAACCTAGACCAACAAAAAGAAAACAAGAGCTTGCGGCTTTCGCGCAGCACACTCCTCGAATTTCGTACTCGCCTCCCGGGGAAGGGTGAAAGGTGATGTCCCATTGCCATCCAATGATTGGGTCAGGTGCAAGGGAGGGGCAGTTTTGTCTTCGGGGTGCAAGCCGCACAGATGCACCTTTAGGCACCCCCTAGAAGGAAGATCCCGTACGAGCTCTGTATGTGCGCTCAACCAATAACTGAGGCGCACCACGACTCTCTGGCGCCCTCTGCCGATAACATCTAAGGACGAGAAGTCTCGGGTGCTCAGCCACTGACACCCTTGTTGAGAGGTTCTTTGAGTGCCCTCAGCCAATGCAAGACGTGCTAAACAGCTGTCTGGGGCCCGGCCCCTCTGCCAATAACAGATGTATGAGACTCCACACTTGCACCTTGGCCAGGAAAACATGGAATATAGCCTTCGTGTAGCATCAGCCAGTGATATATGTAATAGAACCCTCACTTATGGCACGTGCAATCAGTCTAAGATCCCCTGAGCAAGTGGCGGGTGTAAGACGACCCTCGGGCCTATAAAAGAGCCATGGGGCAGTCCTTGTAACAGATCCCTGAGTGACCTCAGCCGTACGACCCTCTAATAGAGCCCTCAGAGGGCGACACCTGTAACACAGCCTCGGGTAATGGGACTTGGTTTATTTGTGGCTTCGGGTACCCCAGCCCATGTCACATGTTACATGCCAGACATAGGCGTGTCTTCTGTGAGTGACACATGAAATAAAGCTTCAGGGGACCTTGGCGGACCTAAGTCAGTCACAGATCTGTTATTCCATCTTGTGTCGGCTGCTCTAGGGCTACTGAGGGAAGGGAGGGGGAAGAAATGAAGAAAGGAGGAGAGAGGGGAAGAAGCAAAGTGGCCTGTGGGAGATAGAATTCGGGAGGGGTGGGGGGCGATTGGGATAAAAGGAAGAGAGTACCAAACTGTGTCCCAAGCAGTCCTACTGTGAAGTGCCTGTACTCTCCTTACCAGCGCCTTACCTGAGCCAAGAAGCGCTACATGGGCCTTAACTCTGGGTAGAGCTGTCAGAGAGGCCTGCATCCGACCCCAAACTGCAACACAAGGGGCTAAGCTGTGCCCAAAATAGGAATTGTGTAGAAATGATTTAGTAGGAAGCACCAACAATTGGATCTTGCTGTGTCCAGAACAGTCACACCCGAATGTCCTGCAGGGGCCTCAGCTGCATCCAAAATAAACGTGAACACAAGATCAAACGAGGAGCGACATGTGGCCCTCCGGAGAGCCGCCATGCCCTGCAAGGAAGGGGAGCCTGGGGGGGGGGGGGGGGGCACACTGCACACAGCTCGGTGGTGGAAGGTTTGCGTGGGCCACTGTTCACAGCGAGAGCACGCATGCGCACACAGGAGGAATGTGCATTCATGTGACCGAAGGAGGAATGTGCACGAGAGGGGGGGGAGCTGTGTGCACGACACAGGGTGGGGGGAGCTGTGTGCATGAGACGAGGGGGGAATGTGCACGAGACGGGGGAGAGTGTGCACGCATGCGCCCACAGGAGGAATGTGCACTCTTGAGACCAAAGGAGGAATGTGCACGCATGGCCCGAGAGGGGAATGCATAAGATTGTCTTTACACATTCTTTTACAATGATCTGTTCTCAGACAAACCCAGTGACACAAGTGAGTCAGTGAACTGAACGCAGCATCTCGTACCTCTCTGAACGCGGGCGAATCCGGCCCGCTCGGTGACAGATACAAATGGCAGTGCTTGTTTATTACTAAGCCCCGTCCTTTTTCGATTGGGGGGCGTGTTTTTTTACATTCTTTCTCGGCTGTAAACAACAGTCAAAAACATTGCCCCAGTCTGAAAAGGACGGGGCTTACAGACAAATGGTTCTTCTTTCTATCTGAACCCCATCCTTTTCAGACTGGGGGACGTGTTTTTGACTGTTGTTTACAGCTGAGAAAGAAAGTAAAAAAACACGCCCCCAATCGCAAAAGGACGGGGCTTTGCTACAAAGAATGACATCACTTGGGCCTCTTCTCCAATGGCTGGCCTCCGTTTAGGGAGCCAGCCAAAAGAGAAGAGGAGCGGGCTCAAGCCCCACTCTCTAAGACATAAAGTCTCGGAGCGAGACTGCGCAAGCGCAGCCTACGCAGGCCGAGACCTAAAAAGCAGGGCTGCACCATATTTACAACAATATGGTTCAGCCCTACGTTGCCCCCTGCGCTGGCTCTAAATTTTCAGCCTAGTGTCAATGCAGGCACCGTAGCACCATAATGCAAAGTGTCTGCGGTGAGGGGAAGATTGTTGATGAGCAGGAAGGTCTCCCTTCGTGCACATGAACAATCTTTAAATGGCATTTTGTAACTTTTATGTGAGCTGCTTAATGTAGCGCACATAGAAGTTGCAAAACGGCATCTTCCCGCACATACACAATCTATGGCGTTTTGCTGTTTCTGTGTGCGCTGCACAACGGAGCACACATAGAAACAGCAACCACGAGGAGAAATAAAGAATGTTTCCTTGTTTTGCCTGTTTAAGGCCAGGTTTTCCAGAAGAAGAGTCGGGGGTCACACACCAGTGACCCCAATTCTGAGCCTGACATAGAGGAGTCTGAAGACCCCTCACTGGTGAACTCTAATCCCCCAGGGATAGTTCTAGTGATGCAGAGGGTGGCCCTAGAGCCGGGTCCCCCTTTATTCCTCCTGGGGGGGGGGCGCAAAGAGTCCAGGGGAGGTCTAGGTCCTGCTCTGTAAATTCAACCTCCTCTAACAATTCCATGGGGTCCTCCATCTCTAGCCAGAGGGAGGACTCCTTGGAAAGGGAAGACCATCTGCCCAAACTTGAGAGGGCCAAGCTCAGGATCAAGAAGGAACAGATGGCCCTGGATAAGGAGACCCTGAAAGTGCAGAAAGATAGGAGGAATTTGGGACTAGGATCCCATGGTGACAGCACAAGCATGCCTAGGGTCAAGGAGAGTTCCTTTAATACTAGGAACATGAGCAGGATAGTCCCACCTTACCAGGAGGGGGATGATATCCGTAAATAGATCACTGCTTTGGAGAGGGCCTGTAAGGTACAGAAGGTCCCTCAAGGGCAGGGGGCAGCTATCTCTTTTGCTAACAAAGGTAGAGAAAAACTTCTCACAGCTAGGGAGGAAGATGCAGATAATTACAGTTCTGAAGATCGCACTCATTGATGGGTTTGACTTAACCACTGAGCAATTCAGGATTACGTTCAGAGACACCCAGAAGGCACATGCCCAGGACTGGGTGGACTTCACTGATGGTGCTGTTAAGGCTCTGGAAGGTCGGCTTCATGGAAGCAAAGTACAGGACTATGAAGGATTGTACAATTTGTTGATGAGGGAGCACATCCTTGTCAGAACCAACTTTTGCACCAATACCTGGTGGGCTCTGATCTGACCTCTCTCGGGAATTAGGAAAGAAGGCAGACAAATGGGTCCGCACCAGTGTCAAGCAGAAAAAGACATGGTGGTGGAGGTGACCAGAAGGAGCAAGATTCTTGTAAGGCCCAAGAGAAGGGTGGGGAGAAAGGTAAAGACAATTAAGAGTCTTCACAAGGTCCCCAAAAGGCTTTCCCTGGGGGTGGATCTCGAACCTCGTCCTCTTCAAACAAGAAACCTGGTACTATCTCTGTAAGGGAAAGGGTTAACCTTGGGTACTGAAGTTCTGGCCCGGTCAGGACACCCACTCTGGCTGTTTTGGTCTGTGATGGTGACATGGAACTTGACACCTTACTTATAAGTTCCACTAACGTGGGCAACAGCCTCTCATCAGTGGTCAGGAAGCTGACGCTTACAGGGACACGGGCCAGTGTCTCTATGGTTACCGAGAAAGTTCTGCCTTCTGAACAGATCCTACTTGGTCAGGTGTACCAAGTAACCAACGCTAGTAATGGCAGGACTGATCATTCCTGGGCCGTTGTTCATCTCAGTGGGGAGGGGTAACGGCACAAAGAGAGGTTTAGTTTCCTCAAACCTGCCTGGGACTCTCTGCCGGGCAATGATTTAGAAACTTCAGCCTGGTCTGAAGTGGAGTTTAGGGCTCATGCAGAGATGATGGGCATTTCAGCCGGTGCCTTTGTAGCCGCCAGGGCTCAGGCCAAGCGATGAGGCCCAGAAGGAGCCCTGGATCCTGAAAGAATGGACCAGACTGATCCCAAGAGAAGGAGCAGGAAGGGTAGGGACGTATCCTCCTCCCAGACTCTCAATGAGGATCAGACTCCTGAGGGCGATGACCAGAGCCCCTGTGAAGGATTGTCCCCGAGGAACTGGGCCGGACACGGCAGAGTTCTTGGAGGCAAGGGGCCTTCCAGGGCAGACTTGAGTCTGGAACAGAAAACCTGCCCCTCTCTTGCACCCCTCAGACAGCAAGCTGCTGCTCAGGAGGCAGGGAGTGTCAGTGGGTCCCAGTGGATCTATTGGGAGGGTGGGCTTCTGTACTCTGAAGGCAGAGACCCCAAGACTGGTGCCGCCAGGAGGTTGGTAACACCTCCGAAGTTCAGGGGTTTCCTTCTCTCCCTGGCACATGGCATTCCCCTTGCAGGACGCCCTTGGCAAAGTAAGACTTGGGACAGGCTTGTCCCTCACTTGTCTGAAGACACCAAGGAGTTTTGTCGCTCCTGTGTCACCTGCCAATCCAGTGGTAAGTCAGGTGGCACCACAAAGGCCCCCTTAATTCCATTCCCAGTGGCTGGGGTTCCCTTTGAGAGGGTAGGGATGGACATTGAAGGTTCTTACACCCGCCGACCGGCTCTGGAGCACTGTATCTCATGGGACTTCGCATTCCACGTTCTTAATATATGGTTTGGTCTCCCCCTGGAGACCACGGTATTTCGTGCTAGTTCCCTGATTGCTTTTGAGGTATTCGTGTGTATTGCGTTGATATCTCAGAGTAGGAATTATCCCAATATGATGTTGTGTTGTAATAAATAGACTTATTTTGGCTCAACACTGCATGGTTTATTTTCATCTATTCTTCACTACAGATTAAACTGGTAAAACAAGCTGCTTAGCTCACCTTCAAGATAAGGCTGAAGGCTGCTCTCCACAGACACCAGTCTGAGAGCTTTCTATGGTTTTCAAAAACCACTAACCACCGTAAGGGTGGCCTGGATTATTGTGAGGTGAACCAATTAAATAAATGAGCACCATATACTAGGCCAGCCTCCTACAGCATTTCTGTCTCTTCACTATCAAGGGCCGGTGCCTCTGAGAACAGCATTTCACTGGCACACCCCAAAAAGACAGCTTAGGTCATCTTCTCTTAGGAAAGTGACCATTTAGAGGTTCCGAAGGCCAGGTGGGGCGGCCGCTCCTTTTTGTTAGCAGCAGCTCAGCTTTGGAACACTCTGCCGACTCAAAGTGTGAACCTGGACTCCTGTGTAGCCTTCCGAAAGCGCCTGGAAGCCTGGCTCCCCCCTCCTGTGCTGCAGCTCTCTGGTCGTAGCAGACGTCCTTTTCCTTTACGACTTCAGTGCTTTGACGCCTTTTGGCCTAATGCGCTCTACGAATCCCATTCCATTCCATGGCGCTACACGTACCAGTGTAGGGCGTCAGAGCACCTCCCTTCACACACAATGCAGGGACAATGAATCATGCAAATGTGAATAAGTCTAGGAAATGGTACATACCACAAAGAGAATTACTCGGTGTAGGAATCACGTCATCCAAACTAGATGGCCATATAATACGAGTTTTTGACTGTAGAAGCACAAACGCAGGATTTAATACCAACCACAGTGGTTGGGGTTGGCTTTGCTAATAGGAAAGCATTTCTATCCAAACTCCTTTTAGCAACATTAGAATAATGAAATACTGGGGAAAAACATGCCCTTCTAATGTATAGCATGCAGTTTACATGCAGCTGAGCTCTTTGATGGCAGTGTATAGGTCACTGTGTTATCATATGTTTGCACCTAATGAACTGCAATTATCAAAAGCATCTCTGTGACAAAAGCAGCAACCCACTGCGCTATCCACATAAAATACTGTTCCATCTACATGGTACACATTATGCAGCAGGCATTTAATGAATCTGTCTGTGCTATAGTCTATTGTAATTCAAATCTGCCACTAAAACTCAGTTCTCTCTCCAGTAAGAACATTAATCACAAAAGTTTCCTCATTCTTCCCTGCACATTTTTATTGCTGCCTGAAAACTGCTGGGCACACAATGGAACTTTCCACAGCAGCACCCCCCAGCTGAGTGCCTGGTGCAGCTGCACAGCGCTGGTCAGATCTGATCTCCTTAAACGTCGAACCTCAGGCCTCATAGAGGTCTATACTTGACCGCTGTATTTCTGTGGCACCACCATAGTTATCGAGCAAGTCACAAATAGTCCACAGGTGGGAAGGATATAGGGTTTGGAAGCAGTAGTCTTACTTTTACACAGCGACTTCGCTCCAACAATGCGCCCCGGGTACGCCTTCGAAGACAGATGTCACAGTCCGGCCTCGGTCTTTTCGGCGAATCAAATTTCAGAGCGTCCAGTTACCATAGAAACGACCAAAGTAAACAGCATGACCAGAACTAGTAAAGGGTGGACAGGTACCAGTGCAGAACAGAGAGAGTACGTCGGAAAGAGGAACGGAGAGAGAGCCATGGAATGGTAGAGGAACAGAGAAGGGAAAAAAAATCTGATAGGGTGACAGAGAGAGAGAGCGCAAAAGGAGAGTAGCAAAGAGTAGCAGAGAAACATAGCGACATAGTGTCGGAGATGGGAAAAGGCTATGCACAAGTGAGGCAGATGTAGCACTAAGGGGTGCAGGACAGATACTAGATTCTACTGGATAGAGCTAAATACTAGTGGGCAGAGGTAGGGTATAGGCAAAAGTGAGGGACTTGATAAGGGAGAGAGAAAGGGACAAGGGAGGGCTGATCAACGGTAGGAGCCTGAGAGGCAGGCTCCTGTCACATCCGCAGAGCAGGCCACAAGCATACCGAAGAACAAGACACCACTAACTGAAAGAAAAAAGTGAAAGCACAGGCGCGCCATGCGTGCGTTTTTGCTGAACGCGCGAGCCGTATGTGTGCACATCGCCTGTCAGGGCGCGTGTGTGCACGCCTGTCTGGGCTCGAGCACATCTCTTGTACGAGGCGGGCAACTAGAGCCAAATTTCGGGGGGGGGGGGGGCTGAAAATATTTCGGGAAGGAGCTAATTCTTCCAACCACGGACAAAGTGGCTGTGAGAAGGGGTGACCACACAACAAAAGCCTCATTTACAATTAAATGGTCTTTTAAAGACCTGTTAAGTACTCGGGTGCGGCTGCAATTACATGCTCGCCAGCCCGCGAAGCTGTGTCAGCCTGGGCTGACGCCCCGGGAGCCCAATGGGCGTTGCGCGCCTGTCCTGTACCCCTTCGCTAACGAAACAGACGACAATAGAAGTTGCTAAGGCGAGCAGCGCATGCGCTGCATCGCTATGCGAGACCTAATAAAGATTAAAGTCTAGCACGTAATTAGAAACAACTTTCCAATTTAAGACATCAACATTCTCGCAGATGCGGCGCTCAGAGGGCTCTCACCATTCGGTGGTGCCAAGGACTAGACATACAGGGTAGGCTGGCAGGAGACTGTCCTCCAGCTGTGCCCGGGGCCCCGCTGGCAGGAGACTGTCCTCCAGCTGTGCCCGGGGCCCCGCTGGCTGGAGACTGTCCTCCAGCTGTGCCCGGGGCCCCGCTGGCAGGAGACTGTCCTCCAGCTGTGCCCGGGGCCCCGCTGGCAGGAGACTGTCCTCCAGCTGTGCCCGGGGCCCCGCTGGCAGGAGACTGTCCTCCAGCTGCGCCCGGGGCCCCGCTGGCAGGAGACTGTCCTCCAGCTGTGCCCGGGGCCCCGCTGGCAGGAGACTGTCCTCCAGCTGCGCCCGGGGCCCCGCTGGCAGGAGACTGTCCTCCAGCTGTGCCCGGGGCCCCGCTGGCTGGAGACTGTCCTCCAGCTGTGCCCGGGGCCCCGCTGGCAGGAGACTGTCCTCCAGCTGTGCCCGGGGCCCCGCTGGCAGGAGACTGTCCTCCAGCTGTGCCCGGGGCCCCGCTGGCTGGAGACTGTCCTCCAGCTGTGCCCGGGGCCCCGCTGGCAGGAGACTGTCCTCCAGCTGTGCCCGGGGCCCCGCTGGCAGGAGACTGTCCTCCAGCTGTGCCCGGGGCCCCGCTGGCAGGAGACTGTCCTCCAGCTGTGCCCGGGGCCCCGCTGGCTGGAGACTGTCCTCCAGCTGTGCCCGGGGCCCCGCTGGCTGGAGACTGTCCTCCAGCTGTGCCCGGGGCCCCGCTGGCAGGAGACTGTCCTCCAGCTGTGCCCGGGGCCCCGCTGGCTGGAGACTGTCCTCCAGCTGTGCCCGGGGCCCCGCTGGCTGGAGACTGTCCTCCAGCTGACCCCGGGATCCCCTGGTGTAATAAGTTGAATCCTGTTGCTTTACGCGCTTCAGTGTTGTCAGCGCATGTTTTCGTGCATGAGAATTGTGCTGTGCATGTATGCCCTTTGTTGCGCATGACACCTGTGCAGGTGAGTTAATAACAAGTGTATCTTCACCTCTGTATTCGGTGCACAGCGGCCTCCTTCGAGGCAATAAGAGTCACTGCCGATTCGTACTCCGAGGAGTTAGGACGCTCTCCAGGGATGTCGGGCTTTTACTTATCAATAAAGCGAACTCAGCCTCACCTGGAGGCGGTTCATCCAGGTGAGCTGCACGTCTCACGGGTCATTCAAAGCATGCAGTGCAAGAGGGAGCCCTGTCATTTGTCGCTTCACCACTGGAGGGCGCCATCGCTCCACTGTTGGGCACGTGGCATCAATGGGGATGAAAGGAGCCCAGCTTTGAGGGGGTCCGTCTGTCCCCCCTTTGACTCAAGCCCCCGGCCTGAGGCCCCCCCGGGCCCGGGTTGCACCCGCCTCCCTGTGCTGCCAAGACAGGTAGAAACCCTCCCAGGGAGATCATTGAACCTGGTATTTATATCTGATTGAAATGTAAAGTTAAAGCAACAGACAGAGGGGGGGACAGGTCAGGAGCTGTGATGCGGCCTGGGCGGCCCCTGGGTGTGTCACAGCGGATCCAGGCTGAAGAACCCCCAGGATTGATGGGGGCTGATACCCGAGCCGCAGCAGTTTCTTCATTAGGATCAGGCTGCAGATGGCATTCAAGGACAATAAGTTGGTTTCCATGAACATCTGCTCTTCAGCGCCCCCAGGAGCAGCCTGCCTGCTGCTCAGCCCATCTCAACTGTCCCCACTCATCCACACAGGCACCCAGGCCTCACAGTCACACCAACATTCCAAGCATCACAGGCACCCATCCATTCCAAGCATCACAGGCACCCATGCACCACAGGCATTCTAAGCATCACAGGCACCCATACATTCCAAGCACCACAGGCATTCCAAGCATCACAGGCACCCATACATTCCAAGCATCACAGGCATTCCAAGCACCACAGGCATTCCAAGCACCACAGGCACCCAGGCATTCTAAGCATCACAGGCACCCATGCATTCTAAGCATCACAGGCACCCAGGCATTCCAAGCATCACAGGCACCCAGGCATTCCAAGCATCATAGGCACCCAGGCATGACTGGCACCCATACATTCCAAGCACCACAGGCATTCCAAGCACCACAGGCATTCCAAGCACCACAGGCACCCAGGCATTCTAAGCATCACAGGCATTCCAAGCACCACAGGCATTCCAAGCATCACAGGCACCCAGGCATTCTAAGCATCACAGGCACCCAGGCATGACTGGCACCCATACATTCCAAGCATCACAGGCATTCCAAGCATCACAGGCACCCATACATTCCAAGCATCACAGGCATTCCAAGCATCACAGGCATTCCAAGCATCACAGGCATTCCAAGCATCACATGCATTCCAAGCATCACAGGCACCCATACATTCCAAGCATCACAGGCATTCCAAGCATCACAGGCATTCCAAGCATCACAGGCATGCCAAGCATCGCAGGCACCAAAGCATCACGGGCACCGAAGCATTCCAAGCATCACAGACACCCAGGAATTCCAAGCATCACAGGCACCCAAGCATTCCAGGCATCACAGACACCTAAGCATCCCAGGCATTCCAAGCATCACAGGCATTCCAAGCATAACAGGCACCCAGGCATTCTAAGCATCACAGGCACCCAGGCATTCCAAGCATCACAGGCACCCAGGCATTCCAAGCATAACAGGCACCCAGGCATTCTAAGCATCACAGGCACCCAGGCATTCCAAGCATCACAGGCACCCAGGCATTCCAAGCATCACAGGCACCCAGGCATTCCAAGCATCACAGGCACACAGGAATTCTAAGCATCACAGGCACCCAGGCATTCCAAGCATAACAGGCACCCAGGCATTCTAAGCATCACAGGCACCCAGGCATTCCAAGCATCACAGGCACCCAGGAATTCTAAGCATCACAGGCACCCAGGCATTCCAAGCATAACAGGCACCCAGGCATTCTAAGCATCACAGGCACCCAGGCATTCCAAGCATCACAGGCACCCAGGCATTCCAAGCATCACAGGCACCCAGGCATTCCAAGCATCACAGGCATTCCAAGCATCACATGCATTCCAAGCATCACAGGCACCCATACATTCCAAGCATCACAGGCATTCCAAGCATCACAGGCATTCCAAGCATCACAGGCACCCATACATTCCAAGCATCACAGGCATTCCAAGCATCACAGGCATTCCAAGCATCACATGCATTCCAAGCATCACAGGCACCCATACATTCCAAGCATCACAGGCATTCCAAGCATCACAGGCATTCCAGGCATCACAGGCACCCATACATTCCAAGCATCACAGGCATTCCAAGCATCACAGGCACCAAAGCATCACGGGCACCGAAGCATTCCAAGCATCACAGACACCTAGGCATTCCAAGCATCACAGGCACCCAGGAATTCCAAGCATCACAGGCACCCAGGCATTCCAGGCATCACAGACACCTAAGCATCCCAGGCATTCCAAGCATCACAGGCACCCAGGCATTCTAAGCATCACAGGCACCCAAGCAGTCCAAGCATCACAGACACCCAGGCATTCCAAGCATCACAGGCATTCCAAGCATCACATGCATTCCAAGCATCACAGGCACCCATACATTCCAAGCATCACAGGCATTCCAAGCATCACAGGCATGCCAAGCATCGCAGGCACCAAAGCATCACGGGCACCGAAGCATTCCAAGCATCACAGACACCTAGGCATTCCAAGCATCACAGGCACCCAGGAATTCCAAGCATCACAGGCACCCAGGCATTCCAAGCATCACAGGCACCCAGGAATTCCAAGCATCACAGGCACCCAGGCATTCCAAGCATAACAGGCACCCAAGCATTCCAGGCATCACAGACACCTAAGCATCCCAGGCATTCCAAGCATCACAGGCACCCAAGCATCACAGGCATTCCAAGCATCACAGGCACCCATACATTCCAAGTATCACAGGCATTCCAAGCAACACGGGCATTCCAAGCATCACAGGCATTCCAAGCATCACAGGCACCCATACATTCCAAGCATCACAGGCATTCCAAGCATCACAGGCATCCAAGCATCACAGGCACCCATACATTCCAAGCATCACAGGCATTCCAAGCATCACGGGCATTCCAAGCATCACAGGCATTCCAAGCATCACAGGCACCCATACATTCCAAGCATCACAGGCATTCCAAGCATCACAGGCACCCATGCATTCTAAGCATCACAGGCACCCAGGCATTCAAAGCATCACAGGCACCCAGGCATTCCAAGCATCACAGGCACCCAGGCATTACTGGCACCCATACATTCCAAGCACCACAGGCATTCCAAGCACCACAGGCATTCCAAGCACCACAGGCACCCAGGCATTCTAAGCATCACAGGCATTCCAAGCACCACAGGCATTCCAAGCACCACAGGCATTCCAAGCATCACAGGCACCCATACATTCCAAGCATCACAGGCATTCCAAGCACCACAGGCATTCCAAGCACCACAGGCATTCCAAGCATCACAGGCACCCATACATTCCAAGCATCACAGGCATTCCAAGCACCCAGGCATTCCAAGCATCACAGGCACCCAGGCATTCCAAGCATAACAGGCACCCAGGCATTCCAAGCATCACAGGCACCCAGGCATTCCAAGCATCACAGGCACCCAGGCATTACAAGCATCACAGGAACCCAGGCATTCTAAGCATCACAGGCACCCAGGCATTCCAAGCATCACAGGCACCCAGGCATTCCAAGCATCACAGGCACCCAGGAATTCTAAGCATCACAGGCACCCAGGCATTCCAAGCATAACAGGCACCCAGGCATTCCAAGCATCACAGGCACCCAGGCATTCCAAGCATCACAGGCACCCAGGAATTCCAAGCATCACAGGCACCCAGGCATGACTGGCACCCATACATTCCAAGCATCACAGGCATTCCAAGCATCACATGCATTCCAAGCATCACAGGCACCCATACATTCTAAGCATCACAGGCATTCCAACCATCACAGGCACCAAAGCATCACGGGCACCGAAGCATTCCAAGCATCACAGACACGTAGGCATTCCAAGCATCACAGGCACCCAGGAATTCCAAGCATCACAGGCACCCAGGCATTCCAGGCATCACAGACACCTAAGCATCCCAGGCATTCCAAGCATCACAGGCACCCAGGCATTCTAAGCATCACAGGCACCCAAGCAGTCCAAGCATCACAGCCACCCAGGCATTCCAAGCATCACAGGCATTCCAAGCATCACATGCATTCCAAGCATCACAGGCACCCATACATTCCAAGCATCACAGGCATTCCAAGCATCACAGGCATGCCAAGCATCGCAGGCACCAAAGCATCACGGGCACCGAAGCATTCCAAGCATCACAGACACCTAGGCATTCCAAGCATCACAGGCACCCAGGAATTCCAAGCATCACAGGCACCCAGGCATTCCAAGCATCACAGGCACCCAGGAATTCCAAGCATCACAGGCACCCAGGCATTCCAAGCATAACAGGCACCCAAGCATTCCAGGCATCACAGACACCTAAGCATCCCAGGCATTCCAAGCATCACAGGCACCCATACATTCCAAGTATCACAGGCATTCCAAGCAACACGGGCATTCCAAGCATCACAGGCACCCATACATTCCAAGCATCACAGGCATTCCAAGCCTCACGGGCATTCCAAGCATCACAGGCATTCCAAGCATCACAGGCACCCATACATTCCAAGCATCACAGGCATTCCAAGCATCACGGGCATTCCAAGCATCACAGGCATTCCAAGCATCACAGGCACCCATACATTCCAAGCATCACAGGCATTCCAAGCATCACAGGCATTCCAAGCATCACAGGCACCCATACATTCCAAGCATCACAGGCATTCCAAGCATCACGGGCATTCCAAGCATCACAGGCATTCCAAGCATCACAGGCACCCATACATTCCAAGTATCACAGGCATTCCAAGCATCACAAGCATTCCAAGCATCACAGGCACCCAAGCAAATGATTGGGTAAAAGTTAAACCTGGTCGTGTAGGTCTGGGTCTTACCAAGTTCAGAGGTCCTTTCCAAATTAAGTCAGTCCAGGACAAGTTTGTGACGCTTATAATGGTGAACACTGGAATTTGAGGAGGGTTGCTCTCTACAAGAAGGCAAACAATGTAAATTCTGATGGTCTACAGTCTCACCCAGCTCTTAGGCAGGCGGAAGAAGATGGAGACACCTCTGGTGGTGACGCTTGCTTATTGCCTCAAAGGATCAGGAGGTAACCCAGTTATCTTCAGGATTTTGTCTGTCATTAGTGCAGTAACGGAAGGTGTGGGCATATGTCCTGTGTTTTTGTTATTTTGTTACTTTCTTTTGTTTGCTTCTTTTGCTTTTGTTTGGAAGGAAGGAGGATATGTTGTATTCTCTTACTTTACATCTTCCCTTTAAGTAGAACATTCTATATCTGCTGATGTCACCTTGCAACTTAATGCTCTGGTGTTCTCTTATTGTCAGTTGCTCCTGAGCCTTTAATGGGAACACCAGCTTTTCTCTGTACTTCTATTAACCACTACAGTGCTAGCGGGTTTTCCCGCTGTGCGCTGGATGTTCATAAATCACACTTTACATGACAAAGCCAGAACTGTGATAATTTGCATGATTGTGATAACACCACAGCTATATGGTTCATAGACACTCTTGATAGAGAGTCTACCTCTAGATTATATTGCTATAATACCCTGAGAAACTGCCCTACATTAATGATGTGTAATACAAAGTGTCACATATGATACAGAGACACATACGGGTATCCTTATATGTTCCATACTAGCTTTGGGTACTAAGAGTCGTTGGTACTATTGTATAATGATACTTGGTTTTGAGATATTCTGTTTTGAAATATCAGAAGAGAAGCCACTCCAGTCTATATGAAACTATTGTAATCTTGATAAATAGGGTAAGTTAAAAACAGTATAAATATTTAATGTTCTCCAAATAGGAGACTGCGATCATTATAATACCATAATTGGCAGTCCCGTAAAACGGCGCTCAAACGTGCGCAAGAGCCGCATATCAGTATGGACAAACAGCAGGCACCGTAGCTCGGGTAACACTGGGCATGCGCTAGACTAAGATAGTGGCTGTGAGAAGTTGGCCTGATAGGTGATGTTTCCAATTCTGGAACCACCTGTTATCAGACCAAACAATCCCTTATGGTGTCTGGTTGTAAGTCAACCTTATTAGACAAGCTATCCTAGGGGTAGCATGGACTAAGCAGCCTAAAGGCTTAACTTAAGAGGTCGTGTTAAGCGAGCTGTTTTACCACATACAATCCTGTAATACCAAATGAAAGGACACCACACAAGTATATATTATAAAAATATATGTATTTATTACTAAAAACAATCCCCAGTATTCTTTATGAATAAAGGGGCACAAGCGTTAAATCAAAAGCACTGTTTAAACATACAAAGTTGCACAATTATGGATGAGGGCAGGGGGCCACTCAAACCATATACTAAACAAGTGGTATAAGAGATGCCACTCGAGCAGTGGTTAGGCCTAGGGCCTAGGGAATCGCTGGGAGCAGTCAGGACAAGCAATGCTGAAGTCGGGAATGGCCCTCGGGATTCGGGAGATGTGCGGAAAGCGCACGCACGCACCAATGTTAACCAATGGTGCGTAAAAGTTGTAAAGTTAAAGTTAAAGGACACTTCCGCTGAACCTAGAGGAACAAAACTTAACACACAGACCCTAGAGGTGTGCACCAGTGTGGGAACACCGGCGGAGCAAAGTTACCTCACCCACAGGAAGTGGGTGCACAGGGTCGAAGTGGCGTCGGGTTCTGACACGCAGGCTCTTGGTGCTTGAAGCTGAAAGGGCTGCAGGCGGGTTAAAGATGAAGTGTCCGGTGGAGTCCAAGGGTGGACTCAAGTCGAAGGGTACCTGAAAGCAGAGGGGACAGAGTCTGGGTCACTCAGCAGTGACCAGGGTGGAACCAGGACGGAACCAGGCAATGTCGGGCGTAATCAGGTGGTCGTCGAGGAGCTTCTCTCCGCTGTCACGTGGGCTCTGGGGCATCTGCGACGTCCAGGAGCAGGTCACGATCTGTCCCACGCAGGCTCTCACCGTCGGTGCAGTCGGCTTCAAGTTTGGAGCAAACAACACTTGGCAAGAGCAATCCACGCGGGATCGGAAGATTGCTTCTCGCTCGGACCAGGAAGGTCAGAGTCGGGGCTCCTTTTCAGGGGAGCTGGTGTGGATCTGGAGCAACCAGATTCACGAGTCTTCTTTGTAGTTTCGTCGGCACAGGGACCACTAGCCGGCTGGCAAGTGACCGGGCCAACGCGTTGAGCCAAATGGAGCAGAAGGGCCCCACGCAGCACTCGTCGAGTGTGGAGGGCTGAACTTCGGCTCAGGAGTAGCTCAGGGTGGGGGCTTCTCAAACCCCGGTGCACAGCTTCGAGGGTCACTCGTGGGCTGCACGGTCAGTGTCTCGTGGTCAATTCAAGATGGCGCGCCCCGCGCTTCCGGTCGCCTCCAAGGGTCTCAGCTTTGCAGGGACTGTGGATCGGGCTGTTGGAAGGCAGGCAGGCTTAATCTCGTCGATCTCAGTTGCTCGAGTTCCGGCAGGAACTGCAACTAAGTAGACGTCGAGGGCTGGATGGTGCCTGCTGCTGCAGGGTGGTCACTCCTTGACCACAAGGGAGATTCTTCGGGCTTCCACGTTGAGATGGAGGGCGAAGGGTCCAGAATTTCGTTTCAAATGTTTCTTCCAGGAAATCTGATGTGCATTGGCACTGCTCCCACTCTTATTCGAATCTGGGGGGCGTGATTACCTGCTAGGTCCCCCCCTATGGGTGGGACCCAGGAAGTGGGTGGATACACCCCCTTCCTTTGATCCAGGCCGCCCTGGCACGAGGGCTGGAGTGCCCCAGAACCGGTTTGGCCGGATTATGCAAGGGGCAGCCTTGTGCGCCCCAAGCAGTGTCTGGTTTCTTTCAAACCTCCCTGCTACAATCCACTATCTTCTGTCTGGTGGGCGGTGACACCCTCCTGTGACAGGAAACCCTTTGTCCAGGACCCATTTGGTTGAGTTTCTGTCAACTGCAGGGGTCCAGACATTTGTCTGTGGCAGAGGCATCCATTTTGTGGATCTAAGGTCTTTGGAGAAATTAACCGCATTTAGGTAAAGCAACATGTCTTACCCCTCTAGAGGGGTGGAATGCTATCCCCGTCGCCAGAACTGGCGAGGGGATAGTATTCCAAATCGTATGACACCTTACACGACATGTTTTGATAAAGCCAAACCAAAGTTGCTATTTAACCGCGAGGATTATAAGGCACTTAAGAGTATATGGTATGGCATTATCCTGAAACAGCTCAGGGAGTTGTTCCCGACAGCTGCAGACAGGCTCAGCTCATGCTAGAGCTCCATCTCACATAAAACCACGCACTCTGCCTCCAGGATTGATGAGGCCTTCTATAGGAGTGGCTCACAGGTTTACATGTGTCCAGATATAGGTTTAGGTATACTATATCTAAGCAAGGGGTGATTACACCACCTTACCCCAGCTGAGTGATCAGCCAGTTGTGTCAATTTAAGAACCAGCCAGGGGTGGCAAAAGATATGCTGCAGCCCCTGGTAGGCCTTGGTGGCCCCTATGCCCTGGGCACCTATAGTGCATTATACAGGGGCTGACAAGGAGTCCATTTCCAATTGTGGTATGTACCTAGGGTACATGGAATCCATTTTACAGAGAGAGCAGATGGCCTGGGGCCCTGATTAGCAGGGAACCAGGTCAACTAAGTCAAAAAACCAGCTAAACACAGGCAAAAAATCTGGGGTAACCATAATCAGGTAGCCACCTTCCTACAGTGGCACTGCTCTTTTGCACTAAATTCAGGAAGTATGCACAATATAATAATGCATTTTTATGTTTATGCAGTAATGGCCCTAATGAGGACATATTTCAAAGAACCTAGGGGCATATTACCAAGGGCAAGTATCACCGCTTTTTCGCCGAATTGTGCCGAGAAAGCTGCGATACTGCTAAAGCCCTAATAACAAGGGCATTTTAAACCTGCCTCAAGCCCACTTTGCATGTCGGCGATTAACATCGATAATGACATGCAATGTGGGCGTTCCCACATCCAACCACATGTAAAATGTGGTTGGAGGTGGGAACACCCTATTACCTAGGCAGGCGTTGGGAGAAGACCTGCGATAAACTCGTTTATCGCAGGTCTCCCAACGCCTGCTCTGGCCAGGTGTTAGGCATTGATAACAAGGGGGAGTGGATCATAAAGCTGAATCCACCCCCCCATATTATCAAGGCCCACATTAACGCATGAAAACAACGTTTGTTTTCATGCGCTAATGTGCCATATCGCCGACTATCACCGGATTTCAATTCGCCTACGTGATGCACATTGATAATTGCGCACTAAAACAGCGATGAAATCCGGAGATAGCCGGCGATAGGGGGATGTGCGTTGTGCGTTTACCAATGCACTCCTTGGTAATGTGCCCCCTAGAATCAAATGACGATTAAAATATGATCGTAGGTGACAAAACAAGTCAAAAGACTTTCCGAAGTACTGCGCATGTGCGGATAATAGAACTCTGCTCGCTCACTCGCGCTCGCGGACAAAGCAGTGTCTTTCCATTGCACATGCGCGCTGGATAACAAATTCTGCAGGCATAGTTGAAGCCACCACAGGGTATGATGAAATAGCGCGCGTTTGTTTGATGAGACACTATCAAATTCGGCGCCCCAGTCAGTTCAATACCTCCCGAGGCAGCCTCGTTTTTGCTACGAGGTACCGACGGACAGGTAAGGGGTTTGGCCACGTTTTTTCTTACTCTAAAACCAACTTTTGCTCAGCTTTCCTAGACTGGGGAAGGCTTTTTAATTTTTATATAATGCATAGTACTGCGTTGCTAGATAGAAAAGTTGGGTGATACTCTTTTCTATCTTTTTTGTGAGTTAAGCTACATTAACTGCTATTTGCTAGAAATATGTCATTGCCTCACTTCCCCTGAGTTGTTCCATTTCTGCATGGGATCTAGAGAAATAAGGATAGCAGGGTGTTGTGGGAGACATTTACAAACAATAGTAAGATAAGAAATGTTTGTGTAGAACATTGTCTACAGAATGTAGCCCTACAGCAACAAGGTTTGGTGCTTTTTGATCAGAGCAGAACAGTACTTGTTGCAGAATCTATATAGGTATAGGTATGGTATATAAGTCTAACTACCTTGTAAATGTAAACGGAAAAGCTTTTTTGTCGGTAGTGAGACAGACTGAAATGCAACACTACTTTCCAATCTATCCCTATGAGATATATATGTTCTCTAATATGTGGTAATCTGACACTTTTTGAATGCACTGGAGCACTCAAGTCACCCCAGAAAATGTGTATGGTTCATTTGAGGGTAACTTACAGTTTAAAAAAATAAATAATCTTTTTTACAGAGCGGGGCCTCCTTCCCTGAGCTGCCTGCCAGGTTGAGGGGAGGCTGAAATATCCTACTATTGAGGGTAAGTCAAGCACTATCCATTGTAGATCTATATGACTATCAACAATATGATGACAGAAGAAGATGTCAATGATAGAGCACTTATAAAGGATCTGATAAAGGACCTGCCGCACCCTCGAGAAAGCCTGGCTCCTCGACCGGACCACCGACAACATGACCGCCCTCAAACACGCTACCCGCAAGCACCACCAGCTCATCTGCACCACCAAGAAGAAATCCCTGAAGGAACGACTGGACAACAACGCCCACGACAGCAAAGAGCTCTTCACTATCGTCAAGGAGTTCTCCAACCCCAGCACCGGCACCAACGACATCACTCCGTCACAAGACCTCTGCGACTCCCTCGCCTCGTTCTTCCACCGCAAGATCGCCGACATCCACAACAGCTTCGGCGCCCCACCCACGCACCCAACCGTCGAACCAACGCCCCCCACCGCCACCCTTCGCACCTGGACCACGGTGACCACTGAAGACACAGCCCGCACGATGAACACCATCCACTCCGGATCACCGACCGACCCCTGCCCACACCACGTCTTCAACAAGGCCGACTCCACCATCGCACCCCAACTCCGGAACATCATCAACGCCTCCTTCAACACCGCCACC
This sequence comes from Lissotriton helveticus, assembly GCF_964261635.1. Lineage (NCBI taxonomy): Eukaryota > Metazoa > Chordata > Amphibia > Caudata > Salamandridae > Lissotriton > Lissotriton helveticus. The sequence continues at coordinate 2,296,967 of NC_136068.1, forward strand.
TTCCCGGAGAGCTGGAAGCACGCCGAGATCAGCGCCCTCCTGAAGAAACCTACAGCGGACCCCACCGATCTCAAAAACTTCCGCCTCATCTCGCTCCTCCCTTTTCCTGCTAAAGTCATCGAGAAGATCGTCAACAGACAGCTGACCGCCTTCCTCGAGACGAACGGATCCCTCGACCCCTCGCAGTCCGGCTTCAGAGCCAACCACAGCACCGAGACCGCCCTCATCGCAGCCACCGACGACATCCGGACCCTGCTCGACAAGGGGGAAACAGTGGCCCTCATCCTCCTGGACCTCTCCGCTGCGTTCGACACGGTCTGCCACCGCACCCTAGTCCAGCGCCTCAGTAACATCGGTATCCAAGAGAAGGCACTGGAGTGGATCATCTCGTTCCTCGCCGGAAGAACACAAAGAGTCCGCCTCCCCCCGTTTCGCTCCGAGGCCACCGAAGGCATCTGCGGCGTCCCGCAAGGATCTTCACTCAGCCCCACCCTCTTCAACATCTACATGAAACCTCTCGCAGCCATCGCACGC